>NW_027555625.1:406154855-406754855 GCF_003287225.1 Phascolarctos cinereus | reverse complement strand
CCCCTTCTCCTCCCATTTGGATGGCGATCTCCGCCGACGGATTCATGCCAAGCAGGGAAGATATTTTTTCCAGAAGCAGCATCTGGCTCCTTGGCAGGCTGCTCGGGCAGTTGTGCTGGCAGCGTGGGGTTGCTTGGGCCTGTCATGTGTTTAGGCGGCTGCCTAAGAGGCCTCGTTCATGTAGACACTATGTTCTCTCCACTTCCATTTAATTTTTGAAAATTTGTACTTTGTATCATCCCAGACCCAAAAGGGGTTCCCACAGACCCATGCATCACATCCCTGTGATCCCCTCCATTCCCCTGCTCCCAAGCAACAACTTATGGGGGAGAACGGAGGCCCTCAGAGACCAGATCACCACTAGATCTCAAAGCCCTCAGCAATGGGAGTGATGCTACTCTTTCGAGCACCAGAGAGCGTTGGCAGAGAATTCCTTTGTACTCTGCCAAGAGTTACTGAGATACTAAAATGAGCATCTTCACTCCCACTGAGTTTCAGGTCAAAGCTCGGAGCTAGCCATCTAGAACTATTGCTGACATCCACCCTAGAGAAGGATCCACAACTTACCTTTGGGAAACTCAGTAATCATTAGGCAGAGACGTAAACAGGAATATTTGTACCCGGGACAAGCATCAAAAACCAGAGCAGAAGCTCCAAGTGGCAGGGGGAGAGGCCCCAGGACACGGGGGCAGAGGGGTTCACACAGGCCACTATTTAGTAGCTTCCTATTTTAGCTAATTATTCTTGCAAACTAGGGGTTCTGCTTCTGTTGTTTCTATGAATGTACAAATTCAAGTGTGGTCAGCATTTTCCAAATTTGGCTCCCTGGCATAAAGCCCCAATCCCCCTAGACCAGTGTCAGCTTCATCATTAGTTGATCCTTATCTTTAATCATACCAGGCAAACAGTCAGTCAGGCAGTCAGTCAACACGGGTGTTTATCAAGCACTTACTATGTTCCAGGCTAAGCCCCAGGGGATACAAAAAAAAAAAAAGGCAAGACCAGACCCATCCTCAAGGAAGTCCCAAGCTGAGGGGGGACAACACGTAAGTAAGCAAACACATACAAGGCAGAGAGAGAGCGGATGCAAGAATCAGAGAGAGGAAGACGAGGAAGACGTAAGCGGCTCAGAGGGACCAGGGAAGACACCTTGCAGAACATGAGAGTGGAGCTGAGTCCTGAAGGAAAACCGAGATAGAGGCCAAAGGGGCAGAGCCTTCCAGTGGGCTCAAAGACTCAGCAAAGGGAAATGGAGTGTCAGTCTCGAGAGCAAGCAAGGGAGCCAGCTGGATCACAGACCGCGCAGACAGGAGACAAGTGTACGAGCTCTGGGAAGGTGGGGAAGGGGCAAGGCAAGAGAGGCTTCGAATGCCAAACCAAGGACTTCATCTTTGCTCTTGGAGGAAACCGCAGGAGAGCATTGGGCAAGATATCGACAAAGTCGAACCCACGCTTTAGAAAAATCACCTTGGCAGGTAAATGGAGCATGGGTTGGAGCGGGAAGAGGCTTGAGGCAGGGAGACCAGATAGAGGGCTACTATTGCAATAGTCCAGGTAAAAGGTGATAAGGGTCTGCACAATTTGCAAGCTTTTCTAGGACTAATGCCACTTCCTTAACCCTATGTTAGATTCTTCAGGAGTCATAAGACCTGATCTGGGTAGGTCATTTAACTTCTGTTAGCCTCACTTTCCTCACCCGGAAAATGGGGATAATAATAGCACCTACTTCCCAAGATTGTTGTGAGAAAATATTTTTAAAGCACTTAGCACAGTAACTGACACACAATAGGTACTTTGTAAATTCTTGCTCCTTCCCTCCCTCTTTCCCCTCAAGAAGGTCATGGACCAGTTGGGGAGGTGTGACTATGACCAGCCATTTGAAAACCATAGAATCATAACTTACTTTAGACAGAGCTTTAAGAAGTACAAAGCACTTTCCTCACAGCCACATCAGAGAGGCAATGCAGGTGTTGTTGGTGTTGTACCCATTTTAATAGATGAGAAAACTGAGGCACAGAACAGTTAAGTGTCAGTTACTACAACCAGAGGCAGTACAGCCTGAGGCAGAATTTGAACCCAGGTCATCTGATTCCCTCCACTATGGAGAGCACACCTGTACAATGGTGTGTGAAGCAAACTTTAAGGATTTGAGGAGCTCATGACACAATGGGCTGTGACAGCCATTCATAGCGATGTGATGAGATACACCCCACCCCACTCTGACCCCCTTCTCAGGCCCTCTCCTTCCACCCAGGTGATCTCCTCCTTGTAGACCAGTCCTACTTATCTCTTTCTATAACCATGGCTGTAACTAGAAATTAACATAATCAGCTTCTAGAGTATCTGAAGTACATTCAGTTGGTAGAAAGCCACTCACCCCACATAGCTGGGGTTCTTCTGGGACGTAGGGCATCTGATCTGCTACAGAGTCTGGCCCCAGTGCCTGCGTTATAGCTGATGACCACCAGTTTCTGGGGAGGGGGCCAAAATGGAGAAGCAGGAGGCAGTGGGAATGGTGATGGGGAAAGGTCATCTCAGGAGAAAGGCAAGACTTCTGGCTGTGTTGCCACATTGACCTGAGTTAGCAGAAGTAGATGATGGACCAGATGTTCATGGCGTGGAGGAAGTAGCCCTACAGATGTCTGTTCCCTGGGGCAACGACTAAACTGGTTCTCCCTAGTTATAGCTAGGGATTAGCTACTCCAAACCCTCTCCTCTTCTCTCCCTGTCTCATAATAAGTGTATATAGAGAGATACATAAATGTACTATATATATTTATAAGTACACAAATACACACACATATCAATATTCTTTATTACTGATTTTGAAAAGAGGCCCTTGGCCTAGGCTTTAAAAGCCTCTTAAGACAGCCCTGGACCAAGTTCTCCCACTACCCAGTTGTTCTTGAAGACAGTCACCCGCTACTCAACTAAGCGTGCTGCCCTCACCGGGTAAGGGATACTTATCTCCAAGTTGACCTGTCACTCCCTGAACAGCACTTAGTCATGGTTCTTTGGCGATTACTGAAATAAGCTTTCCTTGGTTCTTTCTCTTCCTTTCTATATGTATTATCTCTTCTCTCTCATTCTCACTTTCTCTTTCTTTCTCTTTTCTGTGTATTGTTTCTCTCCTCTGTCTCTGTCTCTCTATGTCTTCCTTCCTTTTCTCAATCTTTGTCTCTGTTTCTCTTTCTGTGTGTCTGTCTCCCTCTTTCCCCTACATTTTCACCTCTAATAGGCATTTCACAACCTAGGTTTCTACAAAAATTAATTTAATTGAAGGTGTTCTGAAAGCTGCCTTCTACTTACTGGTCTTATCCTCTTTCACCTGGGTACTATCCTTGAGTCAATGAAGAAATTAGAAAAAGCCTAGTAATCTAGGACATTGCCCTAGAAAAAAAAATATCCAGTAATTCAGGGGAATTGCTTGAACTTCATGATTATAATCAATAAACATATTTGGGGAATCATCATAGTGTTTGTATCTGGGGTAAGCAGCTCTGGAATAACCTTCTCACTTTGGTATCTTGGAGTCTGACTGTGGCTGTTGCCTCCAATTCTCCACTCCAGACAGTGAGGCCTCCCATGGCAACTGCCTGCCCCATCACCCGCCCCAGAACCCAGCACACAGATATCTTCAGCCCCTGGCCAGCAGGATCTGTTGGCTGGCCCTCCTACCAAGCCCTTCCCTAATTCATCCTCCAGCTCTCTCACTTCTCCAGTGAGCCTAGGCTCCCCAGTGAAGGGGTCATCCACAGTCCCCATATGCCCAGATGAAGCCTTTCTGGCCATCAGATTTATAAAGTTATCATCACAACCCCTGTCCCCCACACTTAACCCAGCCTAAATCATACGGAGGCAGCATGGGGTAGTGGAAAGAGTTCTGAACTTGGAGGTAGAAGACTTTTGTTTTATCCTGACTCTGCCTTACTTAATCTTTGTAGGCCACAATTTCCTCTTCTGTAAAATAATAGTTTTCGATTAGATAATCTTTGAAGTGCTTCTCCCCTATCTGAAATCTTATAAGCAGATCTTACAGAACTGCTGAAAATCTACCAGCCAATAAATCCTACTTTGGGACCTCATTTCTTCCTGCTATTCCTGAAAGAGCTTAAACCTAGGGAAGGGTGGGGGTGGTGGGGGTAGGGGAAGGGAGTCAGAAAACTCCTAGAGTGAAATCATGACTCCAACACATTGTCCTAAACCCCTTGCACTAAGACCTGGAAGACACAGCTGCCTTCTCCTATTTATTAAAGTCACTTCTAGGGCTGTCTAGGTACCTCTCCCCACATCCCAACCTGTGTGAAATGAGAGTAAGAACATTAGAGATGGAAAGGATCTTAGAAATCATAGAGCAATAGACTTAGTGCTGCAAGAGACCTCAGAGAACATGTCATTCAGTTCCCATCTTACAGAGGGGGAAACTGAGGACCAGGGAAATGTCACAAATTGCCCAAGGCCACACAGTGGGTTGAAAGCTGGGACTAATGAGGATCAAATGAGGCCCTAAAGAAGAGGGGAATCGACTCATCTTGTAACTCTTAGCACAGTATCTGACACATAGTAGGTGATTAATAAATGTCTGCTGACTGATGAATTGATATAGCACCTTCAGGTCTATAAAGCCCCTTATCTCATTTGATTTTCACAGTCACCCGGTGGGAAAGGTGTATTATTAGCCCTAATTTACAAATGAGGCAACTGATGCTCGGAGAGGCTGATCACCCAGCCAGTAAAGTATCAGAGGCAGGATTTGAATCCAGGGCTCCCGACCCTTACTTCAAAACTCTTTTCTCAACCAGCTGAATGTTGGACCCTGGGTCACCCAGGTAAATATCGGACCACAGACTCCAGGGAGTGACTAGGAGAGGTTCCCCACCCCTTACTCCCCGGCAGTCCCAATCCCAGACAAGGAGGAGGTCCGAAAGGTCATCAGGCCCAGGCCAGGGCCTGGGTCCGATGTTGCTCTTGGTTTGGGTTCCAAGGGATTCCAGTCAGTGCTTCCTGCTGAGGCGGGTGGGGCAGCGCGGGATGCTGGTGGAGCTGGGTCTGCCGGCACCAGGCCCAACGCTCACACTGATCGTCTGCCAGCCGAACATTATTAAATCTCCTTCTCCCAGGCTGTACACAGCCCAGAGACACCTCCGCTCAGAGCGAGGGGCGGGGCCTCCAGGGGGAGGCTGCCCTCCTCCTCCTCCTCCTCCTCCTCCGGCCCAGCGAAGGCAGCCTTGCTCTTTAACTCTTTAGGGTCTTATTCTGGCTGTCTGGAGAAGGTGAAAGCAGCAACGCAGTGGTGGGGTGTTGTTTTTCTTCCCTGTTTCCTTGCTTCCTCCCTCCCTTTTTTCTTTCTTTCTTTCTTCTTAATGGGGGAGGGTAAAAGAGGGAAAATAAATGTTAATCGAATTTTTTTTAATGATTGTGATGTAAAAACAGAGGGCATCAGTAAGACATGAATATTTTAAAATTTTTAAGTTGCATGGGAGGTATTTAATAGAGAGTTTTCATTCTCTGTTCTCTTTTCAACCGCTTCTCTAAGAGGTCAGCCAGCTGCTAATGTCCTGGAGAGTGAACCCTCCTCACACAGGCCCAGCCCCTCATCAAGGGATGCCCCCAACCTCAGGAAAGAAGGGGGCTGTTAGCATTTTTAAGTGGGTATCCCCATCTCCCCACTGCCCTGGAATCAGCCTATCACACCTGGGAGGCTTTCCTGATGTCCCCTCTCCAGGAAAAATTAATCATCTTTTTTTCTTGCTCAGTTCTCTTCCTGAGCAGCTCTGCCTTGCTTCATCAGGGGAAGTAAATATAATAGAAAGAACACTGGCTCTGGTGTCACTGGCTTCACATTCCACCTCTTACCTTTCCTACCTCTGTGACCTTCCTTAGTCAATCCACTTGCCTGCTCTGACCTTTAACTTTTCTTGTCTGTAAGATGAAGGGTTAAACCAGATGGCTTCTGAAGTCCCTTCCAGCTCTGAATCTATGATCCCAGATGCAGTGAGATAAGATCCCATTCTAGCTTTAATTCCTATGATCCTATGCACTACCCCCAGCATGTTATCTGAATTCCGACCTCCACACCTTTGTCCCCCTCTGCCCAGAATGTCATCTTCTATACCCTTCATGGTCCATCTCAAGACTGAACTGCTGTAGGATGTATTCCTTGACATTCTGACACTGCAGTGATCTCTCCCTCCTTAAAAGGAAGAAGCATTATCTACCGTCTCTAATTCCCACTCCTTTACTATATACACCACTTGGCATAAACCATCTCATCCTGTTTGTCCATTAACTTTCCATGTGTATTTGTCTCACTTCTCCAACTAGCCTGCAATATGAATTATACTGGCACCACCAATAGAAGGAAAAAAACTCGGTAAGTATATATCCAAAGGACCAGACAGTTGGATCATGGGATTCTAAAGTTGGAAGGGACCCTTGTCATTGTCATTCTTAGCGACCCTTAAAAAAATCATGAACTAGAGAAATCCTGTGAGATTGGAGAAGGACAAATGTTTTCTCAATTAAAAAAAAAAGGTAAGGTGAAGAGGTTAGGAATCCGAAAGCTATAAACCAGTGAATTTGACTTTGCTTCCTGCCCCACAGTGGACCTGGAGTCAGGAAGATCTGAGTTCGAATCTGATCTTTGGCACATATTAGCTATGTGACCATGGGCAAGTCACTTAACCTCTGCCTGCCTCAGTTTCCTTAAATGTAAAATGGAGATAAGAATAGCACCTACCTTACAGGGTTGTTGTGAGGTTCAAATGAGATAAATTTGTGAAGTGTCTGGAATGTAGGAGGTACTCAATAAATACTTGTTCTCTTCCCTTTCCTGGAAAAGCTTCTAGAACGTATTAAAGGCATGGCTAGTGAACATCCAGAAAAGAAATGCATGATCACAAAGAGTCTAAAGGCTTTATCAGTAATAGGCCATCTCTGCTTGATCTTCACTTCTTTTTTTGACAGTTACGAGACTGGCAGATCAGATGAATATAAGAGATACTGTTTACCTAGATTTTACCGGCAGCTAGATGATGCAACAAATAGAGTGCTGAGCCTGCAGTCAGGAAGACTGCTCTTCCTGGGTTCAAATCTGGCCTCAGACACTTACTAGCTGTGTGACCCTGGGCAAGTCACTTAGCCCTGGTTGCCTCAGTTTCCTCATCTGTAAAATGATCTGGAGAAGGAAATGGCCAACCACTCCAGTATCTCGGCCAAGAAAATCCCAAATTTGGGTCATTAAGAGTCAGACACAACTTTTAAAAAAACAACAATAACAACTGAACATCATAAGATTTCAGCAAAGCATTTTACCAAGTCTGTCACATTATTCTTGCGAAAATGATGGGGAAATTTAGGCCAGACAATAGTAAGGGTAATGTACCTGGATTTAGACTTGGTTGGATAGCCAGACCCAAAGAGTGGTCATTAATAGTTCAATGTCAAATACATTTTTGAACATGTCCAATTTAGGAATTTGTTTTGCTTCACTATGCATATTTATTACAAGTGTTTTGTTTTTCTTTTTTCCAGTTGAGGAGGTGAGGTATGAGAGGGAAGGAAAATAAATGGTTGTTAATTTTTAAAAAATTGAATAGTTCAACATGGACTTGGAAGGTCTCTAAGTGGAGTGCCCCAGGTATTTATCCTCGATCTAGTGCTATCTAACACTGGAATCAATGACTTAGATAAAGGTATACATGGCATGCTTATCAAGTTTACAGTTGCCACAAAGCTGGTAGGATTAGCCGACATTGGTCCATAGAGAAGAGACCCCAAAGCTGGGCAAAGTAGGGGAAGAAAAACAAAGCCTCTGCCCCTAGTGGAGAACCTCTATGGTTCCTGATAGTATTTCTGCCTCTCCTCCCAGGGACCTTGTCTTTCTCTATAAGTTTTGTTGTTCCTATAGAGTGGAGGATGGCGCTTGGGAGGAGGGTATAACTGGAATGGTTAAAAGACCTCCACCCTATTTAACTGTTTGTTCTGCATCATGAGGTCTAGGGCTGTTCTTCTGATGGGCCAATGGAAAGTAGGGAGGAGGACAAATTTTAATAATCTGGCTGAACTGGGAATCAAGAAATCTTAGAGCTAGGCCCTACTTTGATACTAATCCTGGATCTCTATTGTACCCTCTGTAAAATGTGGGGTTTGGACAAAGTGGTCTCTGAGTCCCCTTTTGACATCAGTAATGTGTGAGTCATTAAGATTTTTGTTCAGTTTGTCTTCAGCTTAGCTCAACTTCATTTTCAGCAAGTGGTGAATGAGCTTACCTCTGTGATCTTGGTCAAATTGTTTCTTCCCTTTAAAATGAAAGTGTTGGACTATATCTCTCCCCGCTCTAGCATCATACATTGAGAGTTTTGGGAGACCTCCTTCTCCAAAAGCATCTGCTTGCTGTAAAGGTTCTCACTCCACCACCACTCCTGTCCCAGAAGTCAAGCTCCATAGACACCAAGTGTGAAGAAACAACTGACCTTAAAACTGATCATCCAGACTGATTAGTTAAAATAGGAAATTACCAAGTGCCCCTCTTCTAGGAGAGCAAGGGGAAGAGCTCCCCAGCAGGGACCTGTTGTTGTTGTTTGCCCTTCATTCTCAAAGAGGACCGATGACATCAGGAAGGGGATGTTATAACTTGCAAGTGAATTGGACTGAAGTGAAGGAGGGTTGTGCAAAGTCACCAGCCTCACTCTCTCCTCCAGAGACATCTGGGTCCAGTGGTGAGATACAGATCAGGATGACTGGAGACAGCCCCGGATGCAGTAATGGTATTGCTGGAGCTATGTCTTTCCCTGGGGGGAAATTTCAACTTTCCCCCTCCAATTAAAGGTTCCATGTATTCCTCTTTCCTGGGCAGAGCAGTGGTACTTGTTCCAGATGCCAACATTCCCAGTTGTGGCTCTGCTATGCCATACTGAGATTGGCAGAAGAAACTAGGCATGATTAGCCTGGAAAAGGTACTTGGGGAACACACAATCGCTGTCTTCCAATATTTAAGAAGTTGTTGCACTGAAGAAGGATTAGACTTGTTCTGCTTGAACCCTAAAATTAGAACTAAAAGGAAGGGAGGAAGGGAAAGGGGAAGAGACTGAGGGGATGGTTACAAAGCCATCAATTTAACCTTGAAGTAAGAAAAATTTCCAAACAATTAGAGCAATCCCAAAGTGAAATGTGCTACAGGTTCCCTTCAACGGGAGTCTTTAAGCCAAGGTTAGATAGAAGATTCTGCTCAGGCAGACTGAAAAGGACACTCTGGTTTAGATACTAGACCACTAGATTGGCTAGTTTTGTTTTGACTAGATGACAGCCAATGTCTCTTCCATCTCTGCCTCAGCCTCCCCAGAACCAGGGAGTACAGGCATGTGCCACCAAGGCAGGTTTTGACGCTTAAATTTTTGTGTCTTGTGGAGCCCTCTGGCAGTCTGGCAAAGCCATTATTTCCTCCTAAATAACTGAAGAAAATGCTAAATTTCAGTGAGAGGTTAATGAAATAAATGTAGTGGATTTTTTTTTCTATCCAAGTTCACAGAACATCTGATATCTATCCATAGACTCAGGTTAAGAACCCTTATCCTAAATGTTCTCTTCTCTTGTTCTCCCAATTGTATGATCACTTCTTCTTAGTTTCCTTTGTAGATTCACCACCTGTTTCCTGTCCTTAGCTTAACCATCACCCAAGTCTCTGTCCTCAGTCCAAGTCCTCTTCCCTTTCTACATTTTTTCCTACATTTTCTCCTTTGAAAATTTCTTAAGTTCTCATGGGTTTAGTTAGCATCTTTACACAGATAACTTCGAAATTTACATACTCACACTTCATATTTTCCTGAGCTTTATTCCCATATTTTTAACTGACTGCTGGACATCTTCACCTGGATATCCTACTAGAGTCTCAAATGCAACATGTCCATGAGAGCATTCATCATCTTTCTCCATCACCCAATTAAAAATAAAAGCTCACCATTCCTCCAGACATCTCTATTACGCGTAGATGCCGCCATCCCTCTAGTCACCCAGGTTTACAACTTGGGGTCATCCTTTACTGTTCTCTCTCTCTCAGAATTACAGACTCTCAGAGATGGGAGGGTCCTCAGAGGCCCTGTAGTCCAACCTGTAGATAAAGAAGAATCTCTTCTTCAAAGGTGGCCCAATTTGTAGTGTGCTAGACTTGGCGTCAGAAGGACCTCACTTCAGATCCTGGCTGAGACACTTACTTAGCTGTGTAACCCTGGGAAAATCACTTCCTCTCTCAGCCTCAGTTTCCTCATCTGTAAAATGAGGGAGTTGAACTTTTGATAGTCTCCAGAGCCTTTTCTAGTTCTAAATCTATGATTCTTCAATATCCTTGATAAGTGAAGACCACAGTGGCAATGGAAGGGAAACATTCTGTCCTGGGGTAGCCCATTACACTGTGGGAAATCTTTGTTGGTTAGGATGCCTTTACTAACCTCAGATTTTTGTGGGGGTGGGAAGTTTCTCACCCACCTACCATAATAGCTTGCCAAGCCTTGTTTCTTCCACCACCACAATACCTGTCCCTTTCTTCCCACTCGCCCAGCCTGGTTCAAGTATTCATTACCTCTCAGGTAGGATACTTTTGTAGACTAATAGTCATTTCCCAACTTCAAATCTTTCCCTTTTCCAAGCTGTCCTTCACCCAAGTGCCAAAATTATCCTTAAGTACAGGAAGTCTTGTCAAATTATTTCTCTCCTCAAAAACCACGTCAAATGTGAAGCTTTGACTGATCTCCATACACACCCACACTATTTGTTAGTTCTCTTTCCCTGTACCCTATGTTTACTTACCTGTTATCTACCCAGTGGAATGTAAGCTCCTTGAGGGCAGGGAATCTCATTTTTATCTTTGTGTTTCCCATGACCAAAACCCAGCATGTAGTAATAATAATAACTAGCATTTTTATAAATGCAATAACTCATATTTTATCCTTACAATAACCCTGAGTAGTTGCTAGTAGCATCCTAATTTTACAGATGAGGAAATTGATATACTGAAGTGGTGACATACCCAGGACCACAAAGCTAGTAAGTATCTGAGACAGGATTTGAACTCAGGTTCTTCCTGACTCCAGGTCCAGTGAACTATGTACTGCATCACCTGGATGCCTCCAGCGTGAATTTAACAAGTAGACAATTACTACCTTTTGAATTGAGTTGAGTTGAATTCCTTCTGATCCCCCTGAAATAGGAGCAGTGAGGACCAGAACCCATCCCCTGCATCTCAGGTAGGCACCGGTAAGAAGTAAGTTTTGTATGTAGACATGGTTCTTCCCTTCTTTGAAGCCCTCCCTTTACTAAGCACCGAGCCCCCATTTGCCTTTAGTCTCCTACTGCTGTTGCCCATTACACCTTACCCCAAGTCCTTGTGAGCTATGTACCCTGATCATACCCCAATCCAGCCCCAACCAGGCTCCCATCATCTCCCCCCTCCCCTCCTCCTCAGAACGGCAGCCAGCTGTGCTTCAGACATTCCTGTCCTTCCTCATTGATATTCAGGAATGGAAACCTAGCCCGGCCTCTGGATGCCCAGAGTTTGGGCCCTGCACTCCCCTCCTGGCCTTCTGGCACTGCAGCTGTCCATTGGAGGGCGCTAAGTCACTCTTCCCTAGCCATCTCTTCTGGACTCCTAGCCAGAGGCGATACTGACAGACCAAACCATTTGCTCCTTTAGCTGCTTCTGTGAACCTCCATTCCCTTTTCTTTCACAGGACCCTTTCTGCCTAGGCCCCTTCCTCTGGCGAAAGGACTGACAGACTGGGCGGCCAGCCTTGGAAGAAAAGACGCATTGCCATCTCTCCTTGTAGGCAGAGATTCAGCTGGGAGTGTGCAGCAACCTTTAAACTACAAAATGTCCCAGGCATTCCCATCCTTCCTTGCCTTCTTCAGAGTCTTTCAAAGGGCCCCAAATAGTGGCTCACCTCTTCACGTAGCCCCAACAGAGGATGGGGGAGTGGGGAGAGGATAAGCCCAGCAGGATCAGAAGGCTGAAAACCCAGCCTTCCAACCCAACACCAACAGGGGGTCTTCACACAGTTGTTTCCCACACCCCAGCCTCACACCTCTGAATTTTTGCAGATGTGGCTGTTTTTCTTTGGGGTGTGAAAGAGCTGGTCGTCAACCTACCTCTCTCTCCCCCCTCTACTTACCCACTTTAGCCACTTCATCCTCAGATTCCAGGGTTCTGTGAAGACAGGGCCCTGACCCTGTTCTTCTTGGGGTCACAGAGGTTGTATAGGAAAAGATGAGCCGGACTCTCTCCTCAAGAGTTAGAAGTTACTCTCCCCAGGAGTCGCTGGACAGAGTATTGAGGGCTCAGCCCTGGTAAAGAGCTAATAGATTATCCCCAAGCCCATTTCTAGGTGCCCTCAGTAGGAGTTCAGCCCTGTTCTTCCACATTTTATCACTTAATCGGGGGACATGGGCATCAAATAAAATGTCTAGATGGAGAATACATTTTTCCAGAGAGCTAGATGGTTTAAACTATGTCTTTTCCTTTCAGTTCCAAAAATTTGAATATTTCTGTTTTTCATGGATTTGTAGTCACAAGTAAAAGAAGAAAAATATCACTAGAAAGTTCCTCTAATCCAATAAACTTCTTGTGATGCTTGTAGAATAGCTAAAACCAGGAAGTACGAAAGTTCTAGTACTTTTACTGGTTATTTCATTAAACAACTTAAATGCAATATTTCTAGGTTAAAAAAAATGCTCTCTTGATTATCCTACCTATCTAACCCCTTCTTCTCAGTCTCCTCTGGGTCTTCATTCACACTGAGCATACACTAGGATATACTCCTTAATTATCAGCCAGAGTTAATTAACTCTTAGAAAGGGTATTTCCTAAACATGTATAGCAAGGACAGTTGCTACAGAAACATTCCCCCAAACGGGAAGCACACAAGGTCCTTACGCATACAAGGTCCCCGGGGTCAGCACATGTGGCCATCTTCTGTTCCTGAAAGTTCTTTTCTCCCTTAATGGAGTGCTCATAAATTTCCAGTTACGCATAGCTCTCTTGGAGAAGCATCATAGGGTTGTATAGCTATCCTCAAAGTGAGGTCCCCAAAACTCTTTCAGGGTGGCCATGAGATCAAAACTATTTTTATAGTAATACTAAGGAGCATTAATTTCTAAAATGGTAAATATTGATAGGTATAATCCAAATTTTTTAAAAGTCCATTAGTCTCTTCAATATTTTTTAAGAGTTTAAAGGGATCTTGAGATCAAAAAGTTTGAGAACAATTTGTACATAGCAGTTTTGAGATCAAGGGGACCAGGGTTCAAGTATCACCTAAAATACTTATAAGCTCTGTGACCCTGGTCAAGTCAGTTAACCTCTCTGTGTTTTGGTTTTAAATGCCAAACAGAGTAGTTTCTATGTGACCCTGGAAGTAATAGGGAGCCACTGCATTTTAGAGAGCAACAGAACAATATGGTCAGACCTGTGCTCTTTTCTCTGCGTCACACTGCCTCCTTCCCTTCACAATTTGACTCTAACCTACCCTTCCAGACTTACTTTGCATTACTCTTCTTTACACACTCTTTGATCCAGCCAAAATGGCCCACCTGCTCTTCCTTACAGCTGGCTTCTCCCTATGCCTGGCACGCACTCCCTCTTCACCAATCCTCTTAGAATCCCTAGTGTCCGTCAAAGCTCAGCTCAGAAGCCATCTTCTAAGTGAAGCCTTTCCTGAACCACCACCCCTCCCCAACTGCTAATGCATTTCCCCTCTAAAAGATTCTTAATAACCTTTTACTTATGTTGTAGATGCTCGTGCCTATGTTGTCTCTCTTAGTAGAATACAGACTCCTTAGAAGCAAAGACTGTTTTCTTTCGGTCTTTGCATCCCAAGCACTTAGCACAATGCCTGGCACAGTGAAGGCATTTAACAAATGCTTGTTGATTGATGGATCGATTAATTCCAGACCAGAGTTTTTCATCTAAATCCTCAAGTTTCAGGCATTTATCTCCACATTATTCAGAATTAGGAGGAAACCAGGCAGTAAAGATAAACAAATCCCCAGCCCGGCTAGCACCCCCTCGAAGCCAAGCATGAAGGATTCATCATCGGATCATAGGATTTAGAGCTGAGAAGGACCTTGAAAGCATCTGGTCAAACCACCTCATTTGACAGATCTGGAAACTGAGGCCCAAAGAGATTAAATAATTTATCCAAAGTCATCAAAGTAGTAACAGACCACAGAGTTCGAACCCAGATCTTCTGTCTTCAAATATACTGTACTATGCCATCTCTGTTTTCTCAAAATCATAGAATCCCAGAATCTCAGAGTTGGAAGGGAGCCAAGAGGTCATCTAGTCCAAGCCGTGCCTGGCCAGAAATCCCTTCTACTCCATGTGCCACAAGAGAACGTGTTTTCTGTTCAAGTTTTCATCTTGCCTGTGCTTGAAAGCCTCTGGTGAGTGAGAGCTCACTGCCTCCAAAAGCAGCACATTCCCTTCTGGACAGTTGTAATTATTAGCAAGGTTTTTTTCCTTATTAGAGCCAAAATCTGATTTTCTTTCATTCCTCTCTTCTCACCCCCTCCTCCTATATTGATCTTTGTTCTGCCTTCTAGGGACAAAGAGAACAAATCTAACCCCTCCTCCACAAACGATCCCTTCAAAGACGTGATGACTGTTGTCATGTCCCCACTAAGTCTTCTCTTCTTCGGTCTAAACATCCCCGGTTCCTTTGACCGATTCTCAAAACGCCTGGTGCCCAGTTTCTTCACCTATCAGCCTACCTGCCCTCTACTGGGAGGAAACAAGCGTTGATGAAGTACCTGCTATACACGCTGCTGAACAATTAGCAAATATCTCGTATGAGTCTCACAGCAACCCTGGAAGGGAAAGGCTGTTATTATCACATTTTACAGTTAAGGAAACTGAGGCAGACAGCACTTAAGTGACTTGTCCAGGGTCACATTGCTAGCCAGTTTCAGTATTCTTTGAATTCAGGTTGTCATGAGCCCAGAAGCAGTGTCCTATCCACTGCACTGCCACGTTATCCCTCTCTTCAAGGGCTTACCATCTAGTGATGAATATAAAATAAAACAGCTAGCAAGGTAACAGAACTAATTGTGTAATGTAATAAAAACATAGCACCTCAAGGCTTGTGAAATGCCTTACACACAGCAGTGAGTGAATCACTTGGAACAAGCAATAACTTTGATGTGGTTTCGTTTTGTGATAGCAACGGTCACACACGTGCGTTTCTACTGACACAAGAGTGACTCAGAACATCTAAGCGGACCAGATGAGGCTGGATTGAGCTGGTTCCCCATTTTCAGTTAGTTCTCCGCCAGTTGTATTTCGTGTCATGCGCATGTTTCTTGCTCTTTTTGCTGTACTTTTAATTCTATGGTTTTAAGAATGGAAAATCCCCCTGAGAAACGTGTGAAATGTGTCTCTCTTAAGGAGCACACTTCATTGACTGTTAGAGATATTTCAGTGGCCGTTGTGTTGGGAAGTCAAGTGTTTGGAGGATCATTCAGGCCCACAATAAAACAGGATCAGTTAGACTGAAGCACAAAAGAAAGCACAGTTCACAAACAAAAACCAATGTCAGGAATTGAAAGATTATTGCTGCGAAACAGCCAACCTTAGTCTGCAGAAAACGAATGTAACCTGAATTCAAAAGCCCATGGGCCTGGGACCCTCTCCTCATTGTTAGAAATCAATGCCCCTCAACTGCCCAAAGGCCAGGACAGAATTGGCAAGAGCAGGAAAAAGGAGAGCTCCAGACTTTTCAGACCTCAAGTTTCTTGCGAATGCCAGTCTCTTCATGTGCTTCTAGATTCCAGATTGGAGAGAGACGATGCCTACCCCACTTTAGGTTGCTGAAGGGAGAATAAAACTCCGGGAAGAAGTCAACAATAGAGGAACTAGCAGTCTCCATCATGTCCCTATCCCCAGACAGCTATAACAGAGACTTTGGGGAACTTCCCTTTAGGTGAGATCTGGAGACTCTCTCTCCCTCTTGGTTGAGCTGATATCTCACTCCCAATTGGAAAGCTCTTTCATTCTGTACTGTCTAGTATGTATTGTCCTACACATTTTTTCCTCTGATTTTTGTCTTGCTACCAATTTGAATAAAAGGGGTTATCTGCCATGCATGTGCTCATGGTGGAACTGGTTTTAGTGGGAAGAATTAGGCAAGCCTTGAATATTGAGCTTAGGTCCTCCTTTCCTTATTAATGAGTCATAAACAAAAGTTTAGTTTGGACCTGAAAACCACATCCCTATGACTGTTAATATTTAAAGGAGCAGATAGATATAATTCTAGCCCAGTACTCCCTCTCTCTGAGTGGCCAACCTTGCACCCCCAACTTCCTGTTTCCCCTCCTGGTAGGAATTAAAGTATCTCTTAGAGAAGGGTGGGTGGGAGAAGAGGCAAGAGATATCTGGTCTACCTCCATTCAAGCCACACAACAATATTCCCATGCTACATGTTGGGGATAGCCTGAATACATAAATAAAGACCTTCAAACAGACCTGGAAACTAGAGGAGCTGTTAGTAATTCCTCTACAATGTGGCATAGGTTTCGTAAAGTTGGAAAAACAGTGAGAAAACCTATTAAAAAAAAAAGGAATAGCTACTAACCATTAATATGAAGGAAAAATGCTCATCATAAACAAGACAATACAAAGACCAGAGTACTGAAAAACTGGAAAAAAAAAAGGTAATTTTTACTGATTACATGAATTTTTTTCATTCAAGGCTATATTGAAATTGATGTTAGAATTCTAAATGATACTATAAGGCTTGAGAATCTTCACCAGATTGTAAAACATCTTCTACCAAAAATGTTTTCTAGATTTTAAAAAAAAATTTCTAATGGCCCCAAAGTCAGGAGGACCTGAGTTCAAATCCAACCTCAGACCAAACACTTGACACTTACTAGCTGTGTGACCCTGGGTAAGTCACTTAACCCCAGTTGCCTAAAAAAAAAAATGCTTCAATGGCCTGGGAACTTCCCTGATTTAAGCCTTATTGAAAAGCTATGTGACCTACTACTAGGTATATACCCACTCCAAAGGGATCAAAGAAAGAAGAAAAGCATCCATTTGAACAAAAATATGTATAGTAACTCTTTTTGCAGTAACAAAAAACTGGAAACTAAAGTAGTACTATTAGGGAAAGCTAAACAAATTGAGGTATATGAATGTGATGGAATACCATTGTGCCCTGATGAAATGAACAGTCCCAGAGAAAGTGGGAAGACCTCTATGAATGAGTGCAGGGTGAAATGAGTAGAATTAGGAGAACAATTGATACAATGACAACATGAGAAAGAAAAAAATAACTTTGAAAGACATTAGAAGACCCAAAGAACCAAAGATGAAGCAGACGCTCTGTCTCCTGCCAGAGATGATGTGTATTTGTTATGAGGAGGCTGAATTTCTTTTTTATTGTTCAGTGGGAAAAGGGTGGGAGGGGGAGAAAATATTTGTTATTTGTTAAATGTTAAATTGTTTTAAAAAAAAGATTTGTCAATCAGAAAAAAAAGAAAACCTATGACCTATAATCACAGCTAGTCTTGAAAAATTTACTTCATTAAAGCATTTTTAATATCTGATGTGATAAAAGTACAATTTCATGGTGAAAAATTCAAGAACGTGTGTCCAAATGTTATGAACTCAGGGCCAAATTATGTAAAACAAGTGATTTTGATTTTAGCAAAAGAAGGCATATTGTATAGTAAACATACTTCAAAGATGTAAAAAGTTACAGGGTTTATCGCAAAAATCAATACATTTAATTATTTTACTTTGTCCTAGTTAATTTTGCCCGCCATCTGTATATCTCATTTAAGCTTCACAACAAGTCTGTGAGGTAGGTACTAGAGGCATTACTTTCCTCTTTTTACATATGAGGAAATTGAGGCTGAGAGAGATCAAGTGATTTACTTGTAGTCACAGAGCTAGTAGATGTCAGATGTTTGATTTTAGCTGTTCTTCCTGACTCTAGGTCATGCCCTCAATCCTTTGCACCCTTAATATGAATCCAATGTGGTTGAAGTAGAAAAGGGAATGATCCATTTGGAACCGAGAGATCACATTATCCATGTGGATTAATTCCTGACTTTGTTTTCTTGCTCACCTACTTCATCCGTAGCCTACGGTGCAGCCCTGAGTCTCTGCTGTCTGACCCTGAGTTTCTATAGCTATAACATCCCTGAGTCCAAGAGAAGAAAAAGATTTCCCTTGAGCCCCGTGTACCAGAACATGCTTTAAGAACACAAATTATTTCCAAAATGAGAAAATAAACTTGGGGTTTCCCCTCCACCTTGGGGCCTAGGGGACCAGAGTCAGGTGAAAGTCAGTGCCAAGGAAGAAGCATGTCTTAAAGGGGGGGGGGGGAGAAATCCTGATGTAGAAACAGGTGTTCCGGATATATCTTCCCCACCTTCTCCTCCTGTCCAAACTAATCCACATGCAAGGAGTCCAGTCTTGCTAAGCATTCCTTCTCCTGCCTGTATGACTCTAGCCACTCTCCCCTCCCACAGCTTTCAGCACGGGCACACTCCATCCACATACAACATAACTTGCATTCCATGCCTGACCACAAACACATTCTCCTCAGCATCCCCTGTGCCCACAAGCACAAAAAGCAGATAGAGCGTTAGGCAGCACTTAGACTCTGGCTATTCCTTGGACAGGGGAGGCTAGAGTGGGGAAGAGTGAGGGAGCTGTGATCTGGGGAGCTATCTGGCCCCTCTTTCACGTTCTCCCCTTCTATTCTCCACCATAGGGGAGACCTCTGAGGCAAACTGGAAGCGAAACTGGACTATATGTTCATTGTGCACTAGCCTCAGTGGTTCTAACCTCTCCCAAGAGGATAATCATGAAGAGACCCAAAGGATACAGGTGGGGTTTCACCTCTGCCTCTCTACCTTGCCACAGGTCCCCACTCCCTGACAGGTTTCTTCCCCAAAACCTAACTCCCTTCTCTGACCTTCTCATGCCCCCACCGGAGTTCGAATCAGAAATATCTACAGATCTGTACACAGAGGCACAATGCCACAACAGGGCAAGGGCACCCCTTTTCCAATGGCTCCCTATTGTGTCTAAGATAGACCGGTCAGTCAGCAACAATTAAGTGCTTACTATGTGCTGCGTACTGCACCAGGACAAAGGAGACAATCTCTACTCACAAGTCGCTCATCCACCTTTTAAAACATCTTTGTTTGACGGTTAAAAGACTTTTGCAGTCTGGTTCCAGGCTCGCTCCCATCACTCCCATTCACACGCCTCAAGCTCCAGCCACATTGGCCGTCCTGCTGTTCCCCACAGTGACATTCCATCTCCAGCCTTTGCACCTTTGTATAAGCTATACCCCCTACCCGGCGTGAACTGTCTCTTTACTGTCTCCCTGGCTTTCTTCAAATTTCAGTTCAGGTACCCCCTCCTGCAGGAAGCCTCTTCTGATCGCCCGTGCTAGTGCCCCACCTTCAGATTATTTTTGTAACAGGGTTTGTCTGGGTGTGCCCAGGTCACCCACCATGGAGGCTTCTCCTACCACCTGGGTGAGTGGAGCCTCTTTTGATTGGTTGAATAACCAGGACAGGCTGTGTCTTTAAAGCTGCCCAGACTGAGACTGTCCATCTCTTTCTGGCTCACGCTCTTCTTTCCTGCCCATTCTCTCCTTCCCGGTGTGTCCAGAGGGTGAAGATCCCAGTTTACTCAACACCAGGCTACAGGAACAGAGCCCAACTGGGAGGGGAAAAGAAAGACTCCCTTCTCCTGCTCCCTCTTTTATCCTGGCCTTGAGAAATGGGCTTGGGGGTGTTTGTGTTTGTTCCGTGTCTTTTGAATATTAATCAATTAATTTATTTTTAGTTTTCAACATTCACGTCCATAAGATTTTGAGTTTCAAATTTTCTCCCCCTTCCTTCCCTCCTCCCACCCCAAGATGGCATGCAACCTGATTGTTCTGTGTCTTTTGTTCTCCGTTTCGAGGTGCTGATGGTAACTCCCAGTTCAAGTACAGAGACCTCAGAGCCAGGATTGCAGGTGAGGTATTGCAGCCAGCCACCCCAACAGGGACGCCCAGAGAAGTCAGGGTGCCTAGGACTCAAGCTCAAGGGGAGTTTGGGACTTGGGACTTGGGAGTGTGTGCTCTGGAGGAACTGAGCTAAACTGTGAACCTAATCTCCTTCTCTTCCCTAGACACTGAGGTGGTGTGAGGAGAGAGGAGGAGATCACGCCTCCCAAGTGCTGTGGAGCATGTCTGCATACTTGTTATTATAACTCTGAAATAAATAGTACTTTATAAAAGCTAATCTGACTGTAAATGGCTAAATGGAACTGGGGTGAGGCGACATGGCTCCACACTTGGGAAGCAACAACACTAGGCACTGAAGCCATTCTCGGAGAGCCTACTTACTCCCAAACCTTTAGGGGCCCCTGAGAACCCTGGGGGAGGGCTGAGACATAGACTCTCTGGCCTTCCAGGCAGTGAGGGCCAGGCTAGCAGGGTTACACTTTGTACTCATTTTGTATTCATGCACCTGTGTCAAGGTGTGGACAGGCTAACGAGGGCCCAGGCCTTAGAGCATGCTCCAATTTTCCTTTTCATGTGGGTTAGACAAAACATGCACGGGTCTGCCCGTGCCTGGTTCCAATCCAATGCGTGGAGGTGTGGTGAGCCTACTCCTAGCCATGAGTGTCTGAGGGGCTAGTTCTACATGGTGACAGGAGGCTTCTGACTGGCTGGGGAACTGGAAGGATTGATGAACTGCTCTGCCAGAAGTGAATGTGCACACAGAAGGTGGGAGGGATCTGACCCTCTGTTAGCCCTTTAGGTTCTTTTCCTTCCTGGTAATGAATGAGGCAGACAGACAGTGAGCTGCTGGGTAGGAAATTGGTGGTAAGCTGCACTCCTTTCTGGGCCACCTTGTGTCCATGAGGGTCTCTGCTTATTCTGTTCTGATCTTATTCGAATGAGCATTCTGAAAGAGAAGCGCCCAGGCAACGGAGAGATCCATCAGAGCTCCTCCTGGCACCTGGGGCCAGAAGCCAAGTCCTTTGGAAGCAGCAGCGATGGCAGATGATAGAGGAGGTGCCTGCAGATGGCTATGGAAGAACAATCACTCTCAAGGACCTCAGCAGCTTCAGAAATCATGATACCTGGTGATGGAGACAAATGCTGGCTATGGGCTTTAGAAAGGCACAGCTCACCTGAGCAAAATGGAGAGATACCCCAGGAGAACTCCACAAAGTGGGGTGAGGGGGGGAAAGACTCTCAGGGCCAAGTGTCCTGAGGATCCTCTCAGCCCTATGTGCTCGCCTGTGTGGGGCTGACTACCTTCGTGCTTCTAAGTGCTCTCTCCCTAGGGACTTTGTGTGTGCTGGGGGAGTGCATCCTAATGTTGAAGTGATTGTTTTTCTAACTGTTCTTGCTATAGCTTTTCAGTAAATCTTGTTTGTAAAAGTTAACAGTTCTACTGAAAGATTGATCATGAGGAGCACATATGATGGGGGCTCATGAACAACAATAGTAGAAACCTCCAACCCTTTCAAGGTTTCCTATAAAACCCTCAGAGGGGCAGTAGTTTAGCCACCTTCTGGTGACCCAACCTACCAGTGCAATTGGAAATTAGTGAGTTCCTGTCACGTAATAAGACCTTGATACATGTTGGTTGTTATTTTAGATTTCCCAATGTCCAACAATGTCCTTCTTTCTCTAATTGATAACTTTTTTTTTGGTCCAAACCAGTAATTTCATTGGCATAGGGAACTCCTGGAGTGGAAATCCCCTCTACCAATTCAGGTTGGTGGACAATCATTCCACAATATGTTGTCTTCAGGGAGTTGAAAGAGACTCTTAGAAATGAATCAACTTGCCCAGGGTAATACAGCCAGTATGTGTTAGAGGTAAGACATAAACTCAGGTCTTCTTGAACCTGAGTCTGATTCTCTATTCATAATAGCACCCTGCCTCTACATCTAGTGTAGAAACGGAATGGCAGAACTGGGAGAACTCTGAGAAAACATTTTGCTTAGCCTCTTCATTTTACAGAGAAGGCAACTGAGGTCCCTAGTGGTGAGGTCGTTTTCTCAAGATCACAGAGCTAAGGGGCAGCTAGGTGGTGCAGTGGATAGAGCACCAGCCCTTAAGTCAGGAGGACCTGAGTTTAAATACAGTCTCAGACCAGACACTTGACCCTTACTAGCTATGTGACCCTGGGCAAGTCACTTAACCCCAATTGCCTCACCAAAAAAAAAAAATCACAGAGCTAATTGGTGGCTGAACTGGGACTATAAACCATTTTTCAACTCTCAGTCCACTATGCATTCTATTGCGAAACAAATTCTCCAGCTGCAATCTGACAATTGTGGCTTCCAGGTCTGTTAACTCTTGCCCTCCCCTACATACATGCATGCATGGCACCCATGTGCATACACACATACACACATTTCTCGTGGTATTCTGAAGCATCTTGTTGGTATTTGTTACAATTCTGTATTGTAGTAACTTTTCTTCCCGGAATACTTCTGTAACAACAACTCTGATACCTGTTTCATTAAACAGATACTGATCAAGCATTCACAATTTGGAAGCTCTCTGAGGGGCACTAGATGCTCTGGCATTTTTTTTTTTGGTCCAGACCTGTGATTTCAGTGATGTAGGGAAGAAAACTTTCATATTGGTGCCGACTCTGCAGCTTATAAACTTAGAGTTACCTGGGGCAGCCTGCCCAGAGTCAGTCACATAGCCAATACGTACTAGAGACAAGGCTTGAATGCAGGTCCATCTAAGGATCTACCCACTGCATCAAGTTGCCTCTCTCTATGGAGACTAAGAAGACAGTGTTTACCCTCACAGCTGCATGCCAAAGTAACATTTCTAATGTGTATGTCTGAATGTGCCGCTCCCTAACTCGGGAGCTTCCAGGAGCTCTCTCTAGCCCACAGAAACATTGAAAATGCCTTAATCTGGAATGTAAGGCCCTGCACAAGCTGGATTCAACCTACCTTGTGAGCCTTATTTTATACCAGATCCCAATTTAGGTGTCACTTCCATCATGTAACCTCCTTCCACCCCCCTAACTAAAGTGATTTCTACCTGCCCAGCCTTATTGTACACAATCCCATTGTACACTGTCTATGTTCCAGCCAAAATGGACTCTTGGTCGTTCCCTAAGGTTCATCCTATCTTCCCTCTCTTCATTGCCTAGAATACATTCCCTCCTTATCTCCTTCAGGACCCAACCTAGGGGCCAATGCCTCCATATAACCTTCTTCAGTCTCCCCAACTTAAGCAATTTCTCCCTTCTCAAGTTTTCTTTAAACACTTGGTCTTCTCCCCTTTGCCTTTATCACATTGTGGCTTATCTCATATTTATTCCTTGATAAAACATGCCCTCAGGACACCTGAGTGCAAAAAGCTCATACGTCATGTTTTCTGGGTTTTGCCCACACACTTTGCACATAGTAAGTGCTTCATAAATGCTTGCCTAATTGACAGTTGAATTGCATTTAGTGTAATGCAAATACCACTGGCTTTAGAGCCAGAGAACCTGGGCTAGAATCCTGTTTCCCAGCTGTGTGACTTTGAATAAGTCACTTCACATCTCTGGGGACCTATTTCCTCAGCTATAAAATCAGCAGCTGGGTTAGTTGGGTACTTAATAACATTCCTGCTTGCAATTCCTATGACCCTATGCTGGCAACAAATAGTTAACTTTTTCATTAGGCAACCTTATCTGGGCCTCTGTCTGTCCAGATCTGGTTATACTCATTCACTGAAGGACTAAAAGTATGGCACCTGCCTCCCAGGGCTGTTGTAAGGATCACATGAGATATTTGTAAAGTGCTGAGCACAGAGCCTGGCACATAGTACGCATTTAATGAATGCTTATTTTCTTCCTTCCTATGGCAGATTAGAACTGAGGACTCACAAGTATTAATACATGGGCTAGCACCTAGCACTCTCTGCATGTGTAGATCAGGTCTGATCTCCAGGGCTTTCCAGAAACACTCTGACTCACACTCCAGGCATTTTTATCCCATTAGATTGTGAGCTCCTTGAGGGCAAGGGCTGTTTTTGCCTTTCTTTGTATCCCCTAGGGGAGCTACAGTGCCTGGTACATAACATGTACTTAATGCTTATTGATTTGACTTGACTCTGGTCAAGGGTTTCCTCTCAATCTCATAAACTAGCTCGTTTTGTCCCCCTGGGAACACAAGAATATCTACATCTCCATAGAAGTGGGTGAAAGAGCCCTCAGGCCCTAAGCAAGCACCCAATCTATCCATATCACGCACGCGCACACACACACACACACACACACACACACACACACACGTATGCCTGTGCATGTGTGTATATGTATACATACACATACATGTATGTGAAATAAAAGTATCTTTATACAAACATATATACACACATCTCACATGAAATAAATTTATCTTGTAATCGAAATACATGTATATAAATATATGTGTGTGTGTGAAAGATATCTTGTAATGCACACACATATGTCTATATATGAAATAAAGGTATTTTGTGAGATATATATATATATGTATATGTATATGTATATGTATATGTATATGTATATGTATATGTACTTGTACAGGAGAAGCTATGTGGTGCAGTGGAAAGAGTGCTGGGCTTGGAGTCAGGAAGAGTCATCTTCATGAGTTCAAATCTGACCTCAGATACTTAATAGCTGTGTGACCCTGAGCAAGTCACTTAACTCTGTTTGCCTCAGTTTCCTCATATGTAAAATGAGCTGGAGAAGAAATGGCAAACAACTCCATTATCTCTGCCAAGAAAACCCTAGATGGTGTCACAAAGAATCAGATATGATTGTAACAACTAAAAAATATATTTTGTATGTGAAATAAAGGTATCATGTAACAGATACATATGTATGTGTATATACATATATCTGTCTATGTGAAATAAAGGTGTCTTGTAAGTGAGAGGTCTTGTAACTGAGACATATATATAGATGTGTATATATATAGAGAGAGAGAGACAGAGACAGAGACAGAGACAGAGATGTATACACACTCACATATATATGAAATAAAGGTATCTTGTAACAGAGATATACTGTGTACATGTGTATGTATGCATATAGATATACATCATATGTGTTTGTATACTGCTCACTATTTTAGGCCTGAGTTCAAGGGTGTGGCTCAAATTTTAAATGGCCATGGCTCAATCAATCAGCCTTAATAAGGCTGGACCTTCCATAGGGAGATGTCTTCAAAGGCAGAACAAAGCCTCATCCTTTAATCATGTCAAATTTAACAGATTACTCTGTCCCAGGAGTTTTCAAAATATGGTCCAGCTAACTCTAGAGTTCCCTGAGGTCTTTTCAGGGGGTCTATAAGGTCAAGACTATGCTCGTAATACTGCTGAAATGTTTCATTTCTAGTATAGCAAATAACTGTAGCTATAACCCACATAAGCAGAAGCTCTTTGGAGGCGGTCCCTAGACTGAAAAGTTTGAGATCTCCTGCGTTATCTCATCAAGGAGATGTTATCAGTCATTCTAGAGGTGATGTCTACACCTTGAATAGGGAAATTCCTCAGGCTGCTCTTGGTCACACCCTGTACAAAAGGATAAATTGAAACGGATCACTGGAAAAGGTAAAAACAGTTCAAAAAAATCAGAACAAACAGTTTGTCTCTGAAGCCAGCTACCACCGGCTCAAAATCATGAATATAAAACTCTGTTTTGTCCCTAAGCAAAAAATCCCAAAGTATCAAGTATGTTTCAAATGCCAGCCAGCCAGAGGCCTGTGAAGGGAAAAAAGAGACATTTTCCTTCCACAGGACGTCTGGTGACCCAAAGTCTGCAGCGACGTGGGACATCTAGAAAAATCGTGAGGGCCTTATGACTAGAGCCCAAGGTAGGAGAGATGTTCAAGACTATTCCCATTCTGCAGTCCTTTTTAGAGATCCCCTCCCTTCCCCCTCCAAGGCCCTTGGGGACTTGGAAAATAGAGCTCAGATTCTCTTGGGAGGAGGTGGAAATTTGGTTGGGAAAATAAATCCTTCTTGCTGAGTGCCTGATCTTTTTCTAGGCCTAAAATGAGTATGGGAAAAGGACAGAGTAGCCTCACCGCAGTTCTTTCCCCCTTGGCAGAAAGTCCTCATGAGCAATGACTTACCCAGAGCTATAGAATGTGGTGTCCACTGCCAGGCAGGAATTAAGAGTTATGCCTGTTATCCAATAATTTAGTACCAAGACATGGATGACTCCTCTGAAACCTCAGCTTTCATTGTTCAGTCATTCCAGTCATATCTGACTTTTTGTGACTCCATTTGGGGTTTTCTTGGCAAAGATACTGGAGTAGTTTGCCATTTCCTTCTCCAGCTTATTTTACAGATGAGGAAACTGAGGCAAACAGGGTTAAGTGACTTGCCCAGGTCACATAGGTAGCAAATATCCGGGGCCAGATTTAAACTTGTAAAGCTAAGTTTTCCTGACTCCAGGCCTGGAACTCTATCCATTGTGACACCTAGCGGCCCCCAAACCTCAGCACTGTATTTATAGTCAGGAAATCTGGGTTAGAATCCTGCATCAGACATTTAGTAGCTATATAACCCTGAGCAAGTCACCAGAACCCATTAACAACTTCAGTTTCCTCATCTCAAAAATGGGAACAATAATACTTTACTTAACAAGGTCATTGAAGAGAAAACAATTTGAATTCTTTAAGGTACAACATAAATTAGGTTATTGTTACTTCCTCTCCCCCCTAACATTTCCCAGTGCCTACTTACCGTAACCAGAATAAAAATTACAGACCCTCACAGTAGGAAGGAACTTCCTGTCCAACCTGTGTCTGAATAATACTTCATTCTGTACCATGCCCAAAACACAGTCATTTAGCTTTTTGCTAGAAGGCCTCTATTAAGGGGAAGCTCATTACCTCCCAAGGCAGCGCATTCCACTTTGGGATAGCTTAAATTGTTGTTTAGATTTTTATTACTCAAAGTCTAAATTTGCCCCTTTGTAACTTCCACCATACTTCTGCCCTTTGGGCAGAATAAGTCTTCAACCTGATAGTCTCTTCAAATATTTGAAGGCATCTATCATATGCCCCCTAAGTCTTCCCCAAGCTAAACAACCCCAGTTCCTTCAACTCATTCTAATATAACACAAACTCAAGTCCCTCCACCACCCTAATTCCTCTCCTTTAGATACACCCTAGTTTATCAATGGGCGGCGAGGTAGTGCAGCAGGTAGAATGCTGGGCCTGGAGATTCATTTTCCTGAGTTCAAATCTGGCCTCAGATACTTAATAGCTGTGTGACCCTGGGCAAGTCACTTAACCCAGTTGGCTTCAGTTGCTTCATCTGTAAAACAAGCTGGAGATGAAAAATGGCAGATTACTCCAGTATCTTTGCCAAGAAAACCCCAAATGGGATCACAAAGAGGCAGACGCTATTGAACAACAACAAAATTTATCAATGTCCACTGTAGTGAGGAGAGAGGGTGCCATTCTATTATGCCACCTGTTTCTCAAGCTTGGTCTTTACCAGAGAAGGGCCATTCAGGGGCAGCAGGGTGGCACAGTGGATAGACCACTGGCCCTGGAGTCAAGAGGACCTGAGAAGGGTCATTCCACTTCACCAGCCTCCTGCCACTGGGGTGAGGCAAGTGGCTACTATTCCTTTGAACACCAGACTCCTCCTTTCCAGGAAAGAGAAGAAAGGCTATTCCATCAAGTCTCTATCCTGTTCTCCTGCTTAGGGGAAGGGCCCAAGTCACTCCTTCAGCTCCAAGTACTTGCTCCCTCTCTGAACTGCCTAAGACCCTGAAAGGACTCCACTTTGAGGCCAAAGCCCTATAGACGTTGAAAAAAATCTATCCAAAATCTTCCCTTACTGATTAACAAACTCCCCCCTGATCATACCTTCTCCATCCCAGGGATTCTGGACCCCTAGCTATCATCATTCAAACCCCATTCCCTATCCCTCACTGCCCGATCTCTTATTCTCACTCCCTTAATTCCACCACCCCACCCCAATCAATGTCTCACCCCAAAGCCATTCAACCTGGTCACTGCGATTTCTGGAATGCCTGCTCCATAAGCAACAAACGATTTCATGCTAAATCTTTTCCTTTTTCACTCCTTCCATCTTTTGGCCTCAGTAAGACCTGGATCTCTCCTGATAACATGGCTTCCCTGGCCACCCTCTCTACACTTTGCACTTTCATTCATAGGAGAATTGTAATAGTCCTTGCTCCTCATTGCTCCTTCTAGGTTCTCCCACAACCATCATCACTACCTAAACTCTCTGCCTTTGAGGTTCGCTCAATCCATACCTATCCCCTAATCAAAATTCTGGTAGTTGTTCTCTACCAACCTCCAGAATATTCTCCTTTCCTCAGTGAGTTCAGTGACTGGGGTCATAATCTCTCTCTATTCCCCAACTCTTACCCTCCTACTAGGGGGACTTCAACATATATATTTACATTCCCTTAAACATCCTAACTTCCTGGTTCCTCGATTTACTCATTTCACATGACCTGTTTCCTCTACCCCATCTCAGCCACACATAAAGATGGTCATACCTGTGATCTTTCATCCTCTATGGATAGATAGATAAATAGAGAGATAGATCACATTCCCTAACTCTGGAATTCCTTTATCTAATCACAATCTGCTGTCATTCCACCTCTCTGTGTGCCTTGCAACCTCAAAGCCTATTCTTTGTGCAGACTGTGACCTCCAATCTCTCAGCCCCTTAGCTCTCTCCCATGATGTCACCCCTGCACCAGTTGTGCTCTTCTTTTCCCATCTCAACCCTGGTGAACCAATTCGACTCTATGCTCTCTTCTTCTCTTGAGTCTTAGACTCAATGTCTTTTACCCTGGCAAGCTTCAGTCTTCACTCCTACCCTTCCCTGACTTCACTCCTAGTAACATGCTGCTAAACAAAGGCTGGAGAAAAATCACAAAGCTCTACTGGCCAGACCCACTAATGTGACAGACCTCAACTGGGTCCTCACTGCTGCCAAGCAATCCATTTATGCCTCCGTAATCAATTCAGCTTTCATAACTAACTCACTACCATGACTCTTCCTAACCTTTTCATTCTAAAAACTCCCATTCTCCCCTTCCCCCATCTCTAAGCTAAGAACCTTGCCTCATATTTTGCTAAAAAAAAAAAAATGAAAGCCATTCACCGAGAGTTCCTTCTTCTCCCCTCTTCCTTATCTCATATCACCTATGTCTCTTCTGCCACTATCTCCTTCTTCACCCCTATCTCACATGAAAATGGGGACTTTCTCCTTGCCAAGGCTAACCCCTCTACCTGCACATCTCATCCCATTCCATCCATTCTCCTCCAGTAGACTGCCCCTTGTATCATCCCCACTTATCCTCAATCTCTTCCTGTCTACTGGCATCTTCCCTACTGACTGCCAACATGCCTATGCCTTCACCATTCTCAAAAAACCTTCATTTGCTCCATCCATCCTCGATAACTGATGTCTAATATCTCTGCTCTCCTTTCCTTGAGAAGGCCAGCTACAATTAATGCCTCCACATCCTTTATTCTCACTCTCTTCTTAATTCTCTAGAGTCTGGCTTCTCACCTCATTAGTCATCTGAAACTGCTCTCTTTGAAGCTGCTAATGATCTCTTAATTGTCAAATCTAATGACCTTTTCTCATTCCTCATCCTTCTTGACCTTTCTGCAGCCTTTGACGCTACTGTGTACTGATCACTCTCTTACTGATGCTCTTCTTTCTAGGTTTTCATGACAATACTCTCCCAGTGGTTCTCCTCCTGCCTTGGTCTCCTTTGCTGGATCTTTTATTTTAATATATTCAGAAAAGTGTTTAGTTGGTGAATTAAGTCTTATGATCACATCATTACACATTACATACCACATCACTGAATACATTTGATAATGATATGATCATTTGACGATATGGCAATAGCACTACTATTCACATACATGTCTGCAAACTTTTTAATTCAATCTATTTAAAAGTCAATCATAAGGCACATCTTTGTTTGACAACTCAATGGAAGCCCTGTCTCTAGCTGAATTCATCTCTGTACCTTAACAGCCCAGGGATCCTTGAGCATTTTATATTCAAAGATCACTCATACTATCAAATGGGATGTGATATTCTTCACTCAGAATTGTTGTACTATAAAACACAATGAAATGTCTTTCAGCAATTTAAAGACAATATCTCAATCAAATCGTTGTAATTAGACAGTTTACCACATGGAACATTAAGGAATTGAAGTTGGAAATGCCTCTGTTTTAATTCAGTGGACTTGCTTCAGACATCAGTCTTTGGACAGGCTGAGGCACACCAGAGGCAAATTGTTTTTCCCCTAAAACATACCCTGGGTAAAAGTCCTATGAAGCTATTAAATTGGTTTTCCCCACTATTTATTTTTTCCTTAAATCTCCTAAGACAGAGGCAGAGCAGACTGCCTTTGATTTAAAAAAAAAAAAAAGGATTCTACCAACCCAATCTAATGCCAAGCCTAATCAAACCTTTTAAAAGAAACAGAAAAGCGTCAGCCCTAGAGTCAGGAGGATCTCAGTTCAAATCCAGCCTCAGATGTATAACACTTACTAGCTGTGTGACTTAAGGCAAGTCACTTAACCTCAATTGCCTAAGAAAGAAAGAAAGAAAGAAAGAAAGAAAGAAAGAAAGGAAGGAAGGAAGGAAGGAAGGAAGGAAAGGAAGGAAGGAAGGAAGGAAGAAAGAAAGAAAGAAAGAAAGAAAGAAAGAAAGAAAGAAAGAAAGAAAGAAAGAAAGAAAGAAAGAAAGAAAGAAAGAAAGAAAGAAAGAAAGAAAGAATCAGAAAAGTATGATAGCTTGGTTGTAGATGAAATTATGACCTAACCACAGAAAACAATTATACTCACTTAAACACAAACCTACCTAATGTACATAATTCCTTTATTAGGACTGCTGGAACCAGGAGAACATTGTACACAGTAACAGCCATGTTGTGTGATGACTAATATTGATAGATTTAACCCTTCTCAGGAATACAAGGATCTAAGACATCTCCAAAGGCCTCGCGATGGAAAATGCTATCCACATCCAAAGAAAAAAGTATGGACTTTGAATGCAGATCGAAGCATACTATTTGCAATTTTTTTTCTGTTTTGTTTCCTCTTTCTGGTGGTTCCTCCTATAGGTTCTAATTCTTACAACATCAGTAATGTGAAAATACATTTAATAGAAATGTATATGTATAGCCTATATCAGATTGCATGCTGTCTCGAGGAGGGAGGTGAGGAGGGAGGGGGAGAAAAAATTAAAACTCAAAAGCTTAGGGAAGTGATTGTTGGTAATTCAAAATAAATTAATTTAAAATAAAATAAAATAAAAATCTTTTAAATGCAAAAAAAGGACTGCTGAACAAAAATATTTAAACAGCCATTCATGATCAAAGTTCTCTAGCTGATGAAACCTTTTTAAATAGGTAGGGATATGGCACATGTTAAAAAGAAAAGAAAAGAAAAGAAAAGAAAATCTCATGGGACGTCTTTTTGTAATAAATAAGGCAGCAGACCACTATTATTCATTGGTGGCATCTTTGAGATCTGCTATCATCTGCCCTTTCTGCTTTCTTCTTAATGGCCGTAAAGATCATTTTTATTCCAGTGATATGCTTCTTGAGGTTTTCCAAGTATTCAATCAAAATGTATCCTCTCTCCAGACGACACCTTTGTTTTTGTGGGCATCTGTGAGAATCCTGGAGTCTGACCAGTCTTTCAGCCATAGTGGATACTCAGATTAATGTCAATCTTGTATTTGCCTCCCTTTTCAACTGTGTGGCACTATATGCATTTCTGAACAAAATTTTTCTTGTCTTTTTCAACATCACCTGTTGTGAATTCTGCTTGTCCCAAATACACACACACATGCTCACTCAGTCTCAAGCTGCCATCTCAACTTTTTCCTTTCTCCTTTGCTGGACCTTCACCTAGGTCATGCCTGCTAACCATAAATGTCCCATAGGGCTCTTTTCTAGGCCTTCTTCTTTTCTCCCTCTATATGATTTCATTTGCTCATTTCATGAGCTCCCATGGATTCAGTGATCATTTCTGATGTTTCTCCTATCTACTTCTTCAGCTCTAACCTCTCTGATGATTTCCAGTCTCACATCTCCAACTGTCAATTGGACATCTCAAAATGAATATTCTATAGACTTCTTACACTCAACAGTCCAAAACTACATTCTCTATCTTTCCCCCCAAACCCTCCATTTTCCTAACTTCCCTATTACTATTAAGGGTACCATCAACCTCTCAGTCACTCAGGCTAGGAACCTCGGTGTCATCTGTCTTGACTCCTCACTCTCTCTCACCACCAACCCCACCCCCCAGCTAATCTGTTGACAAGTCCTATTGCTTCTAACTTCGTAACATCTCTCATACCTGACTTCTCTCCTTTGGCACTACCACCACCCTAGTATAGGCTCCTATCACCTCTTTCTTGCACTATTGCAATAAATTGCCGGTTATCTGCCTATCACACGTCTCTCTCTCTCCACTCCAGTCTATCCTTCACTCAGCTGTCAAAGTGATCTTTTTAAAGCACAGGTCTGACCATGTCACACACACACACACACACACACACACAACACACACCCTCAGACAATAAACTCCAATGGCTCCCTATAACCATCAGGATCACATATAAAATCCTTTGGCATTCAGAGCCTTTCACAACTTGTCCACTTTTCTAGTGTTCTTACACTTTACCTGTACCACTCCCTCCCCCCAGCACTCTTCAGTATAGTAACACTGACCTCTCTGATGTACCTTAAATAAAACATTTATCTCCTGACTGGGCATCTAAAATTTTTTTAACATTTTTTTGTTAAAACCATGAGTTCCAAATTCTCTCCCTTCCTACCTACCCCCAATTGAAAAGGCAAACAATTTGATATAATTTATACATGTGCAGTCATGCAAAACATATTTCCATATTAGTCAAGTTGTGAAAGAAAACAAATAAAAAACCCAGAAAAATGCAGTTTTAAAAAGTATGCTTCAATCTGCATTCAGGCTCCCTTGAGTTCTTTCTCTGGAGATTTTTCATCCTAAGCCTTCAGAATTATCTTGGATCATTGTATTTTTTTTTTGGCTGGGCAATGGGGTTAAGTGACTTGCCCAAGGTCACACAGCTAGTAAGTGTTAAGTGTCTGAGACCAAATTTTAACTCAGGTCCTCCTGACTCCAGGGCCAGTGCTCTATCCTTGGATCATTGTATTGCTGAGAATAGCTAAGTCATTCACAGTCGATCATTGAACAATTTAGCTATTATTGTGCACAATAATCTCCTGATTCTGCTCATTCCACTTTGCATCAGTTCCTGTAAGTCTTTGCAGGTTTTTCTGAGACCATCCTGCTTGTCATTTCTTATAGCACAATAGTATTCCATCGCAATCATATATTACAATTTGTTCAGCCATTCTCCAATTGATGGGCATCCCTTTCATTTCCAATTCTTTGCCACCACTAAAAGAGCTGCTATAAATATTTGTGTACACATAGGTCCCTTTTATTTTTAATCTCTTCCAAATACAGATCTAGTCCGATCGGGCATTTTGACTAGCTATCTCTCACACCTTGAATGCTCTCCCTCCTTATCTCCATTTCCTGGCTTCCCAGCCTTCCTTCAAGTCCCAGCTAAAATTTCACCTTCTACAGGAGGACTTTCCCTGATCTTCTTGATTCTGGTACCCTCCCTCTGTTGAAGACTTCCAGGTTATCCAATATAGCTTGGGTATACATCATTGTTTGCATGTTGTCTCCTCCATTCAACTGTGAGCTCCTTGAGGGACTTTCTTTTGACTTTTTTGTATCCCCAGCACTTAGCACAATGACTGGTACATAGCAGGCACTTAATTAATATTTATTGACTGACTTCCTAAAATGTAATGCCCAGAGGTGAATGAAATATTTCAACTGGGAAAATTACTTCCTTAATACTAGACTCTGAGCCTCTCAAATTAGTCTAAGAATACCTTAATTTTTTTGCCTACCATGCCATACTATTGATTCATGTTGAACTTTCAGTCCACCAAGAATGCTAGATTTTTTTCAGACAAAGTGCTGTCTAATCAAGTCTTCTCTATCTTATACTTAAAAGTTAAGTTTTAACGCAAGTGTAAGAATTTACATTTATCTCTATTAAAGTCCATCCAACTACAATGTTCTACCCTGTCAAGATATTTTTGAATCCTGACTGTCATCCAAAATGTTATCTATCCCCCTCAGCTTTGTGTCATCTGGAAATGTGGTCAGGAGGCCCCTTAGACCTTGAAACAAGTCATTTAGAAAAATGTTAAGAAGTGCAAAGTCAAGCACAGATCCCTAAGGAACTCTACTGGAAAGAGGCTTCCTTTCCAGTTGGCATCAGACCATCAGTGGCTACTCTTTGGGTCCAGCTCCTCCATCGGCTCTGAATCTGCTGTCATCTGACCCACATCTCTCCATCTTTTCCATAAGAATAGTGTATGAGACTTTGTCAGATGTTTGGCTAAAATTTAGGTGAATTCTCGCTACGACACCCCCTGACAGACCAATCTAGTAACTCGGACAAGAAGTGAAGCATTTCACTTGACCACTCCTCTTGCTGTTTCACTTTTATCCTGAACTGAACAAACATCAAACAAAATGGGCATCGTCATGCACATAACATAACGTGAGACGGTCATGCCTGAAAACGTAGACCTCTGCTATTTACAGTTTGTTTTACTTTTAGATAAATTATGAATTCAATGCACAACTCTCAATGACGTCCTACTTGGCTGTGATTCTTTGTTCCCATCCACGGATTTTTAAAAGATTGTCCCCCACGCGGCAGCTAGGTGGCACAGTGGATAGTCCACCTGCTCTGCAGGGCCTGAGTTCAAGTCTGCCCGCAGACACGTAACACTTAATAGCTGTGTGACCCTGGGCAAGTCACTTAACCCCACTGCCTAGCCCTCACAAAAATTTATCTTTCAGTGATCCTCTTTCCTTTTTTTTAAACTATCCTATCCCTATTCACCCTACCTCGATTAGAAATAAAGAAAAATAAAGCCCATGTAACAAATATGCATAGTTGAACAAAATAAATTACCACATCATCTGACAATCGTACATTTTATTCTGTAACTTGGACCCATCATCTTTCTGTCAGTAGGTGCATAGCATGCTTCATCATCAGTCCTCTGAAATTGTGGTTAATCATTAAACTGATCAGAGTTCTTAAGTCTTTCAAAGTTGTTTTTCTTTACAATGCTGTATTATTGTACAAATTGTTCTCCTGATTCTGTTCACTTCCCTCTATACTAGGTCATACCAGCCTTCCCAGGTTTCTCTAAAATCTTTCCATTTTGGCATTTCTTCCAATACAATAATATTCCATTACATTCATAAACCATGATTTGTTTAACCATCCACCCACTGAAGGACACTTTCTTGGTGTCCAGGTCTTTGCTATAATAATATTTTTAAAGCTATTATAGTTGTATACAGATGGGTCCTTTTCCTCTTTCTTTTGATGCCTTTGGAGTATGGGCATGGTAGTGGTATTGCTGGGGCAGCAGGTATGCACAGCTCAGTAACTTTCTGAGCATGGCACTAGACTGCTTTCTAGAATGCCTGGACCAGTTCGCAGCCCCACCAACAGTGCATTGGTCTGCCTGATCTCCTGAAGCCCCTACATTTGTGATTTTTATGATCTTTGATAATCTCATGAGCATGAGGTGGGATCTCAGGGTTTTCTAAATGTACATTTCTCTGATTAGTTGTGATTTGGAGATTTTTTTATATGGTTGCTGACAGCTTGGGTTTCTTCCTTTGAAAACTGTTCATATGCTTTGCCCATTTGATATGGCCTCTTCTTGATAAAGCTATGCTGGCTCTTTTTGGTCACCACTTCCTTTTCTAGATGCCCACTAATCATCTCTTTAATAATATGTTCTAGAATTTTAACAGGAATTCAACTTACTAGCCTACAGTCCACAGACTCAATTTGCTTCCCTTTCATGAAAATCATGGCAATCTTTGTCTTTTTCCAAGCCCAGTGCCTTTTCCGTTCTCTGTGATTCTTTTAAACAACATTGACAGGGCTCAGCAATTTCTGCCAATTCTTTCGGCATCCTTGAATGTAACGTAAAGGCCAGGTGACTTGAACTCGTCCAGGGGAGCTGGGTGCTGCCTTGCTATTTCTTTTTTATCCTGGGTAATAGCTCTCTATCAGGCTTTTCACTGCTGTTGCTGTTCTGTCTTTGATAGTCCAATGGTCAGTCATTGTCCTTAGCAAAAAAGAGAAACATAATAAGAGTTGAGCATCTCTGCTTTGTCACGAATGAATGAGTGAACAAAAAAGCATTTTTTGAAGTGCTTACTATGTGCAAAACAATGAGCCAAGCAATAGGGGTACAAAGAGAAAAGAGTCCCTGCTCTGTTGCAATTCTAATAGGATGACATATATAGAAGAACAGTTACAGGGTAGATGTGAAGGCCTGGTGGTTTTTAGGGCACAGCAGCAAGACAGACTTCAATGCATCATTTTTAGTGTGGTTTCCATTGATAAAAAACAATCTTATCTCCATCCGATGTTGAATTCTTGGACAGTGAGAAGGACCTTGGTGAGGAGAGCCTTCTTTTCTGAGTCTTCAATAACTGAGGTAGTTGACAGGTGAAATCCCCACAAGGGCTGCTCCCCTGTCCAATGTCATTGGAGACCAGAGCTGGTCTGATGGGCAGAGGGCCAAGTCTATTCCACAGGCTCCTGGGCTTACCTTCCCAGTAGTGGCAGTGTGGTAAGCAGTTGACATTGGTAGGGCAGAAAATAGAGGGGGGGAGGATACAGCCTTCACAGAGGTTGCTTTCCTGAATGATAACTGTAAGGTGATAAGCTTTTCACATGTCATCCACCTGAGCAGTGGTTTGATGCCATCTTTGATTTTCCTCTTTTCTTCAATATACCTTTTGTTTAGAAAATAATCATAATGGCTAACATTTATATAGTGTTTACTATGTGCCAGGTGCTGTACTAAATGCTTTACAAGGATTATCTCATTTGATCCTCACAAGAACCTTGGGAGTAAATGTTATTATTACCCCCATTTTTCAGATAAGGAAACTGAGGCAATCAGAGGGGGTATGACTATAGAGCTAGTAAGTGCCTGAGGCTAGATTTGAACTCAGGTCCTCCTGACTCCAGGTCCAGTGCTGTATCCATTGCATCACCTAACTATTGCTGTTAGTTGCGCCTCCTAGGCCCCCAACATGGCGAGTGCCCCAAGAGCACCAAATTATCTCAGTCAAGAGGAAAGACAGCCCTGCCCTAGCATTCCACTAAGCTAGTTCTAAACTCTAGTACTCTGACACTATGCTTAAAGGATCCCGGCACATTTTTTATTCAGCTTCTATCACCTGCCTTTGCTTTTATCTTCTATACATGTCTTTTTAAAATTCCAAGGTGATTGGAGAGTTTCCTATGCATCCACATTACTCTCTTTAGAAAGCTTTCCATTTCCTCTCTGGAATATTTTATCCTCATGTCTTCAGAATTTCATTACTGAGAGCTTCCTATTCTTCGTAAGTTTCTTCTGCTATAAAAATTTTGGCCGTAGAATCTTAACTACCCTCTCTCTGAACCCCTTGAAATCTGTTTCCCTAAAGTCTAAAGTGCATGTCAACCTATTCCCAGCTTTCTTCTTCCTCTCTAGCATAAATTCTAAGAATGAGTGGTCACTTTCTCATAAGGGTACCATAATTCCCAGTCCAACAACCAGTTCCTCTTTTTTTGTTGAGTATTAGGTCTAAAATAGAACTTCACCTTACTGATGCCTTCACTTTTCAAAGGATGAAATCATTAAATCAGGTCAAGAAATTCTGCTTTGTCTAGAATATCAAGGGAACTAATCCAAAGAAATGCAAGGGAAGGTGGCCTAGCCGTACCAGATCTTACATTATATTATAAAGCAGCAATCATCAAAACTACTTGACACTGGCTGAGAAATAGAGGGGTGGCTCAGTGGAATAGGTTAAGTATGCAAGACACAACAATCAATAACTGTACTAATCTACTCTTTGATAAACCCAAAGACTCCAGTTTCTGGGATAAGAAATCACTGTTTAGCAAAAACTGCTGGGAAAACTGGAAAAAAGTATGGCAGAAATTGGGCATAGACCAACATCTTATGCCCTATACCAAGATAAAGTCAAAATGGGTACATGATTTAGATATAAAGCCTCATACTATAAGCAAACTAGAAGAGCAAGAAAGGAATAGTTTACCTTTCAGATCTATGGAGAAAGGAAGAACTTATGACCAAACAAGAGGTAGAGAACATTATGAAATGCAAAATGGACAATTTTGATTACATTAAATTGAAAAGTTTGGCACAAACAAAGCCAATGAATCCAAGATTAGGAGGGAAGCAGAAAACTGGGGAAAACTTTTACAACCAGTATCTCTGATAAAGGCCTAATTTCTAAAATATATGGAGATCTAAGTTAAATTTATAAGAATACCAGTCATTCCCCAATTGATAAATGGTCAAAGGATACAAATAGGCAGTTTTTAGAGGAAGAAACTAAAGCTGTCTATAGTCATATGAGGAAATGTTTTAAATCACTATTGATTAAAGAAATGCAAATCAAAAATGCAAATCTGAGGTACCACATCACACCGATCAGATTGGCTAACATGACAGAACAGGACAATGATAAAAGTTGGAGAAGATGTGGGAAAATTGCAACACTAATACATTATTGGTGGAGTTATGAAATGATCTAACTGTTTTGGAAAGCAATTTGGAACTATGTCCAAAAGGCTATAAAATTGTGCACACCCTTTGACCCAGCAATACCACTTCTAGGTCTGTATCCCAAAGAGATCATAAAAATGGGAAAGGGAGTCACATGTACAAAAATATTCATAGCAGCTCTTTTTGTGGTGGCAAAGAATTGGACATTGAGGGGATGCCCATCAATTGGGGAATGGCTGAACAAGTTGTGGTATATGAATGTAATGGAATATTATTGTGCTACAAGAAATGATGAGCAGTCAGACTTCAAAAAGACCTGGAAAGACTTACATGAACTGATGCAGAGTGAAATGAGAGAACCAGAGGAACATTGTATACAGTAACAGCCACATTGTGGGATGACTGACTTTGATAGACTTGGCTCTTCACAGCAATGCAAGAATCTAAGACAATTCCAAGACTCATGATGGAAATTGCTATCCACATCCAGAGAAAGAACTATGGAGTCTGAATGCAGATGGAAGCATACTATTTGCTCTCCTTTTCCTTCATTGTTTTGTTTTATTCCTTCATTCTCATGGTTCCTCCCATTAGTTCTAATTGTTCTTTACATCATGACTAATGGGAAAATATGCTTAATATGAATGTATAAGTAGAGCCTATATCAGATTACACTCTGTCTTGGGCGGAGGGGAGAGTAATAGGAGGTAGAGAAAATTTAAAACTAGAAATCATATAGAAATGAATGTTGAAAACTAAAAATAAATAAATTGTCAAGGAAAAAAAAGAAAGAAATTCTGCTTTGGGCACACAGAGAATTTCAGCAGGTCTGAATAACTGAAGCCTTCCATCCCCACTATATCATATCTTTGTGCCAGGGTTGTAGTCTGTTCCCTGAACTCCTTCTATCCAGGTGGTCTGTAGTGTATTCTCATGGCAATATCATTTCTGTTTCTGCTTCCACTGGTTTTCATCCAAATGTTATCCGGCATGTTTCCTCTATGTGGCTCCTGGATTTCTTCACATTAGTGTATCTTTTCAATATACAATGCTACTCTACCTCTCCTCCCTTTAGCTATCTTATTTCTTTTGAATAAGATATTTCCTTCCAGAGCTTTATTCCCCTCATCTTTCTCACCCTACCGAGTCTCAGCCTTTTCTGTGAGATCAAATTTGCCTAGGATCTCTAGTCTATCTTGTTACTCACACTTAGCACAACCTGTGTCATGTCTTCAGTCACTGAGAACTCTTCACATGTAGAACCACAGAGACTTGTCTGACCTCCTTTGCTTAGGGGGAGGTAGCAGTGGCCAAAGGGGCTGTCCCTTTGTTCCCTATTCCTATCCCAGGATGAACAAGAGTCATAGGATTTAAAAGGGGAAGGGACTGTAAAGTTCATCAGTCTAAACCTTTCGTTTTTGAGTCGAGAAAACTTAAGCTCAGATAGGTTATAGGAAATGCCCCCAGGATATACTATCCCAGGCCATGCCTCTACTCTCTGTGAACTCCCATGGTCATTTCAACTACGGATTCTAGGGGATCAGACTCTGGCTCTCAAAGATGGGAATCTTACTGGGGAATGGCTTATCCTATGGAAATTCTGCGTCAATTGGACTTCCAGATTTTATGAATTCAGATATAAAGACTGTTACTATAAGCAAACTAGAAGAGCAAGGAAGGAACAGTTTACCTTTCAGATCTATGGAGAAAGGAAGAGCTTATGACCAAACAAGAGATAGAGAACATTATGAAATGCAAAATGGACAATGTTGATTACATTAAATTGAAAAGTTATTTTCAGTTAGCTATGCTTAGGACAGGAAACTGTCTCTTCTCTATCATCACCATTCCATCCCAGAGGAAGAGAAGTGTGGGGCCACCTCACACTTCTCGCTCCCAAAATCAGACAGCCTGAAGAAGCAATGATCCCTCCTATTCATTCCTCGCAATCCGAACTCAGGGCCTGGGAGAAAGCACTAAGGAAGGGGCCCTATCCGAGGGTCTGGTCTGGACTTGAGATTCCTGGAGATAGAATCCACAATTGAAATCATCAAACGTCGGACTAGGAAAGGATAGCTGTTCCAGCCCTTTCATTGTGCAGATGAGGAAACTGAGGTCCATAGACATGTCTAACACTGCACAGCAAGTTAGTGGCAGAGGCACTTCATGAACCCAGGTTTCCCGTCTCCCAGCCCATTTTTCTTTCCACTATACCATGACTTCCCTACCAAGGGTGTGGGGGAATCTTGATTTAGCTGCCTGACTGTGGCTCCCAACGCACTGGTCCAGAACAATCTTTAGTTACCCCTCTCACACTCTTCAGCATTGGCAGAGGGTAATTGCTGTTCCTACTGAGGCTGTCTTGTCTGAGTTGAAATGAGGGTGTTGGGTGTGATCCACATCTGTGCTTTCCCTGAGATCTGACCTCCAACCCAAAGCTGCTCTTGGACCCAAGAGTGAGGATTGTCAGCTTTCACTTCACCAGCCCCCCACCCCATTTTAAAGTGGCAGATAGAGTGAGCCTGTGTTTTCCTTGGAAGCAGACGGGCTCCAGCTGAATCCTTCTCCCACCCCAGCTATAAAACCAGCTGTCTGCGTGTGGGGGAGACACCAGCCCTCCCCACTGGCGAAACAGGCTAAAGAGGCCAGCCGAGGCAGCCAATCCTCCCCAGCACCCCAGGGGACCTCATTGGCAGTTCTGTGCAGTGGCTCAGCATGCTGGGGAGGGGGGAGAGTGCCGGGTCAGCCAAGCGGACATCTGGAGAGCTCTGTGTCCCTGCATTGCCTCATGTTCGACACTGGTGTGCACAGATCACGTCGTACACACGAAACCTGCTAAGGAAGCGGAAGGAAAGAAAGGCCCCGCGGACACCTAGACACTGGTCACTGCTGTGGTCAGGCCCTTCAACCCTCCACACTACACCCAGGTCCAAGAGGCCCCAAGCACATTGTGGCCATTCTCCCTGCAACCTAACACTTCCTGTTGCACCAGCCCAGCGGCGCTCTCCCCATCCCTGGCAGTCATCAAGTTACCGTTCAACGCAAAGCCTCATTTGGGGATTTTCCGGTGCTCTTGGTCTCCGCCAAGGGCGGAGCTCTGGCACAGGACCTTGGGGGTAGAATTGGAGGGCTCTCCCAGTCTGGGGTCAGCTTCTTCAGCTGGGAGTCTCCACTCCCTGAATGACGGAGTGGAGGCCCTCTCTTCATGAGGAACACACGCACTCTTCCTGGCACTGGACTTGACAACCGTAGAGGGGCTGGAGGCCATGGAGAAGGTAGCTGCTGTCCTCCTCCGAAGCTGCCTAAGGGATGGACCACAATGATGATTTTGTTACTCACAGAGCATCCAAGTGGCTGATAGCTCTTAGCAAGCTCTACCTGAATCCAGCCCAGAACCTGGAAGGAAACGAGAGCGCATTGGGAAGAAATGAAATAAGAGGGATAAAGAAATTCTGCATTTGGAGACAAGGACAGAAAGCCCAAATTCATACAAATTGTTTAAATTGATTAATGCATTGTCTTCGTAAAGAGAGACAAACCAGAGTGGACGCGTATTTGAGTTGTTTTCCAGAGGTAGAGCCAGGCTGCAGGGAGGCATTCTCTTTCTCTCCTGTTTCCCTTGTTTTCCAGGACACATATTTGGAGTGCAGTTGGTCAGGGTTAGATCTGTAGCTGGGGACTGGAGGCAGTTAGGGTGGAGGGAAGGGGCAGAAGACCCCTGTGAAGGTCTATTAAAGGATCATAAGACCTTGGCCTTGCTGGCACCAAGCTCAGACTGACTGAACTAAGCCACCCAGACAATTCATGCAGAAAAGGACCAGAAGATGAGGGGAGCAAGAGCAGCTGGGTGAGATGCCAGCAGGAAGTTGGTCCAAGGGCAAGGAAGCCCCTCCTGGCTTAAGTCAGCTCTCCTCCCTTCCCTGTTCCTTTGGTGGACCTAGGAGGACAGAACAGGGGAGTTGCTGGGGCAAGAGGCCAGTGAGTCACTGAGGGCGACCTCAGAAGCACCATGGGCTTGGATACACAAGCATCACTCCCACCTCTTACAATCTAGGCCTCACTGCCTGGCCTGACCTCTACCCGGGGGGCCCCTGAATCTTTCCAGAAAGGGGAGCTACTCCCAGCCCAGAAGAGATGAGAAGTCTCCTCCCCACACTTCCCACAAAGCTAAGCCATCTTTCCGTCTCCTTTCTCCCCTCGGTCCCCACCCCCGCCCTCTCTCCTTACTTTCCTTCTCCATTTCCCTCCTTTCTTGTTTTCTTTCTCTTCTTCTTTCTCTTTCTCTCTATCTCTCCCTGTCCTTTGCCTTCTCCCTCTTTCACAAGCCGGGAATTTGGAAAGGACCCAGATCCCACTTCTGTCAAAAGTTGAAATGGAGAGCGCGCACCACACATGGAACATTGAAGACCACTGAACATTTGGAAAGGCGATTGTCAGCACCTCTGAAACATACCAGTTACTAGTGATCTGAGAATCCACCCCCAGCGCCATTCAATGCATTCAGGGCATGTGGGGGGCACATCTAGAGAGGAAAATAAGGAGATTACCCCAGCTTCTCATCGTATCCATCAAAGACAATTGTCTCCTTGACTCTCTCCAGTACACCCTCATGTAACCTCTCTACATGTTCTTTTGTGTCTTCACCAAATGTCCCCTGATAGAGCCATCAGCTATGCCCTTCTTTCCATTCCACCACCCACTTCATCCCTTCATGCCTCCAGTCCCTGGATGGAGCCAAGCATCTCCCTTCACTATCTCTCCACCAAAAAGAGGTCTCTCCTTCTCCCCATAATGAGAGAGAACATATGGCCAGGAAGGATCCCTATACCTCAGTGTCCTCCATCCAGACAGGACTGATGCTCTGGCACTCAACCCAGGCTGCTTCTCTCTCTCTCTCTCTCTGAAGACAGGAGAAAACATCTGGGCCTGGCTACTGTTTCTCCCCTGGATCATCTCATGTCTCATGAAAGTGAATGAGAAACACATTTCCCAAGTCTTACACTTAGCTCCCTCGTCGGAAGTGGCGATTTCCCCATGTGGCACTAAGAGGCAGACCTCGATGAATACACACACGTGCCTGCGCACGTGTGCATGTGTACATGCTCTCCTGTGGCCCACTCACTGGGCACGTGTTCTACACATGTAGTGACTGTGCTGAGGGAGAGGTCTGTCTGGGAGGCTGGCCCAGGGGCTGGCCTCTTCTTAGGAACTGCACCAGGAATCAATGGGAGAAACAACTGAACCAGCTATATGAGCCAAGTTTTCATCCTAAGCACCTCTTAAGAGAGTTTGTGAGGGTATAGGAGGTGAGAAGGATAGGAGGGGGGATGTAAGAAAAGTACTATCTTACCACTAAGACTCTACTCCTCACGCAACATCACACACACACACACACACACACACATACACACACACTCTCTCTCCTGGTTTTACTTTCCGTAATTAAAAATTCCACTGCTATTAACAATGATTGTCCTGCCTCTGTTAGCACCTCTGGGCAGCAGCCAGAACCCTCCCCAAAGGCTCAGGTTAACTTCAATCAGTCAAATCAATTAAGCAAGTAGCACTTCCTGATTGCCCACTGTGTGCTTTTAGTGCAATTAGTCAAGGAGAAATCCAGATTAGGATTGCAAAGAAGATAGGCAAGATATGCTCCCTGCCTTCAGCAAGCTGACTGATCGGGAATATATGAGCAAATACAAGGCACAAGCACGTGGGAGGTAATTGTGCAAAAGGCGTTCAGGAGGTCATCCTTCCCGAGTGATGAGGAGGTAGTAAATATGCTGGACGAGGAAGGAGAGGTGGCTACAGACAGGACGTAGCCCTAAGAAGCTGCATGAATCCCTCCCCGCACTCCTTCAAAGCCTAGTTGAGAGGCCACCTCCTACAAGAGACCTTGGCTGATCCCTCCCAGCTATTAATGTCCTCTCCATCTTGAAATTACTTTGAACAACTTTGTTTTTCTTGTGAATATGTTGTGCTTGCCATCCCGCTCCCAAAGTAGAATGTAATTCGTCAATGTAAAAGACTGTTTTATTTTTGTCTCTTTAGCCCCAGTACCTGCCTAGCATGTCCGGCATATAGTAGGAGTTTAACAATGGTTTTTTGAATTCATGGGAGGTAGAACTTAGGCTGGGCCTTAAAAGATGCTAAAAACCAGCTAAAAGGAAGAGAGAAGATGGCTTTTAAGGCAGGAAAATTAGCTTGAGCAAAGATGTTAAGTGATTAGACAGCCTAAGTGATACCCTTTGAAGGGTCTGTGAGTGAAGAGAAGAAGCCGTAGCAACACTGAGAAAGCTCAGGAAGGGACTGAGCTCCCCATGACTAGCCGTGTTTGCCCTTTGGGAGGAAGAAGACCTGGTCATACCTACTGTGGAGGCTGACCCTTTGACCTCTGGTCCTTTGACCCTCCTGAGGAATATTGGTGATACTCCTTGTACGGCCACTGGAGACACAAGGCCCAAGTCTGCGCTTCCAGTCCTCTTCCTCTACATCCAACTCTAGACCAGTCTACCACTACAGAGAGGAAGCCAGTTGGGAGGGCAAAATAGAGATAGGAATATTGTGCCAGGACTTCTGTACCCCTGGTGTCCAGTGGATGGCCTGCCCTTTGCGCTGCAGCTGGAGATCCCATTTGGAGGCTGTGGGGGATGGGGATAGATAGGTGAGGACAGAGGGACGACGTGGGAGGCAGCTCCCTGGGTGGCTCAGACTACCCTTGTGCCCTTTGCTGGTAAGAAAATGGCCTGTCCTACAGACAGAACAAACTGGTCATAAATCCCCTAAAGCCATAAAGAGCCTCCCTCTCCAACTGGTCTGTGTGAGAAGTTGAGGACAGGGCAGGGAATGAGCCAGAGGAATGACCTCTTGACTCCTAGTATGCTTCTCACTTAGTGACAACTTGTCCATTGAGACCTAAAGAGCTATGGGCCCCATAGACTGGATGAAGCAGCTTGGGCTGGGCTAGAGAAAGTCCCAGGCAGGGAGTCAATACCTTTGGATTCAATGCCACTGACTCCCTGTATGACCTTAGGCAAGTCTTTTAACCCTTCTGTGCTTCCATTCAATTCAACTCAATTCAACAAAAATTTATTATGTATTTACTATGTGTGTATCCCTATTGCTTAGCACAATGCCTGGCACATAGTAATCGCTTAATAAATGTTCTTTAACTAATTTCCAGACACTGTATTAGGTGCTGGGGTACAAAAAAGAAACAGTCCCAGCCTTCAAAGAACTTTTGGTCTTCTGGGAATAAACAACACTCATGAAGACAAGTCAAAACAAAGTAATGGAGGAAATAAGCTGGAGAGACTTCCCACTTCTGATCCTAGAGGGATCAGGAAAAGCCTCATGTAGGAAATAGCACTTGAGCTGAGTCTTAAAGAGTGCTGGTAGCTCTAAGAGGCAGAGGGGAAGAGAGAATGGAATGGAGGCACAGGGATCAACCTCTCCAAAGTCAGAGGTTGGGAGATGGAGCATCACATATAGAGCGCGTGAGCGAGAGTCACGGCCAATCAGTCTGTCCACTGAAGATGATGCTAGCCTGCCCTGAATCTTGCATGACACAGCGGTGAAAGTAGAATGAAATCCTGGTTACTTTTTGAAAAATAATAAGAATGTTTTGATCGTAGATAGGTTTACAGAGCTGGAAGTGAACTTAGAGATCACAGTCCAACCCTTCCATGCTCCAGATAAGAAAAAAAAAAGATCCAGAGAGGTTGCGACTTGTCCATGGTCACACAAGAGCTGGAGTTTGAACACAAGTCATCTGACTCCATGATTGCAATGGAATATGTCATTCTGAAACTGGGAACAGAGAATCAGGCTGGGTCAGAAGGAAGAAAGCTATGAACTGTCTATCACAGGAAGCAGAGGGAAGCGGGATGAGGAGGCCTGGGCTGGACTTAGGGTGGAGACCAGAGAGAGATGGATTGGAGCAGAGAGGCAATCTCAGCTCCAATGCCTCCAGAGCCTCAGGAAGTACAGTAGGGACCTAATGAGGGAGGGAGAGAAGGAAGGAAGAAGGGAGAGGTTGGCTTCGAAGCCAAGGCAGCAGCTCCTTTGGCTTCAACCAAATGTTGAATTTCAAACAGGAAGTTTTGCTTGCAAAATTAATTCACATTGGCTTAGGGGGTGTTGGTGATTTCCCAGGCACTGAGCGTGACTAGAGAGGGAAGGCCCTCAGACAGAGACCAATTGAGGAAAGGGGCCCCGGGACCAGGAAGGTAGAAATGGTGTTTCCTCCTTTATCTTCCTCAAATCCCCAACACAGCACCTCGAATGAGGATCCCATTGATTAATCACAATAGTCTTCCCTCTGGTCTATGAGACCAGTGCAGAAGCCAGCCTTCAGCTAGCCAAGAATGAAGACAAAGGACTAGTCGTGTAGGAACCATCAGGAGAGCGGGCAACATCACAGAATGGAAAAACACTGGATCTGGAGCCAAAAGATGGTCAAGTTCAAGTGCTAACTCCTGTTTGTTGTCGTTGTTGTTCAGTCATTTTTCAGTTGTGTCCAACTCTTCATCACTCCATTTGGGATTTTCTTGGCAAAGATACTGGAGTGGTTGTCCATTTCCTTCTCCAGCTCATTTTACAGACGAGGAAACTGAGACAAACAGGGTTATGTAACTTGTTCAGGGTCACACAGCTAGTAAGTGTCTGAGGCCAGATTTGAACACAGAAAGGTGTCTTTCTGACTCCAGGCCAGGTACTCTATCCATTACGCCACCTAGCAGCCCCAGCCCCTATTTACTATGACCCTAAATCACTCACTCTTAGTATCAGTTTCTCAGCTATAGGTGTAGCCCAGGACTGAAGCCCAGGGAGGGCTTGTCCAAGATCACATGGGTAATAAGCAGCAGAGTTGGGATTTAAGCCCATAGCTTCTGACTCTAAATCTAGGGGGTTCCTCCTTCCCCCCATTTTTTCATTTCATCAGATACCCAACAACATACCAACTCAACACACAAGGACCCCATGCTTCAGCGCTCACAAGGAGCCCTTTCAGCATCTCCCTCCTCAGGCGGCTGGAGAGTCTGGTGAGATGAGGATAAGGAGGCCGAGTGCTATCTTCTCACCCGCTGCTAAAAAAAGACAGAGTTGTCCTGGGGGCCTGCAGCAACAGATGCACAGAACCCCCAGCTGTCACATCCACTGTCTCCTCTGGACTGGCCAGGACTCCCCTTATGGAACTCTGGATGAGAGAAATCAATGCTGTTGCCTCCTACGTGGTGGGGGGAAAGGGGAAAGGGTTTGAAATGTGGAACAGCAGTTGAGGGGTGGATTCCCAGATGCTGAGCACCAGGATTTCTCCTGTTTCAAATCTGCATAATGACCTGCTCTGAGAGGCCCTGCGATTAAACACAGCTGAGCACCAAGAACTAGGAACGTGAACTTACAGCAAGCAGCAAGAAAACTATGGAACCGAACTGACAGATGTGAAATGAAATCAAATGTCAAATTGAAGAAGAGGCAGAGAGCTGCAGAAGGCCAGAGAACAAGACGTCTGCCTTGCAGAAGATGCCTTTAATCGCAGGATTATGCAGGGGCTATTTTTAGAAAATTGGGGGGGGGTGAGTAGGAAATCTGGTTCAGATTTACAGTGTGGACCCCCCTCAGAGAGAAGAAGGAGCAGCAGCTTGTAGGGATGCCCCTTTGGAGAGGTCAGTGGCCTCCACAGGAGATCCTTCCATGGTTATTGGGATACAATTGGGGAGGGAGGTGTCCTGAAGTTTGATAGGATCAGCCAAGGTGGTGACAGTCAACTTTTCCAGGCTTCATGGCCTGGGGTGGCCTTCACCTGCCTCCAAACAGCTGGCAACATCTGGGAGGCTAGGCCTTGATGAGTCGGCTCCTGGCCTGACTCATGGAGCTTTTTAGACAGTATGTCTTCTCCAGGACTGCACAGTACCAAGGACTAGATCGGGGACTCAGGAAGTTTTGATGGTCTTGAGGTTTGGACAGATGGCTATTTCTGTTCTATAAACATCCTCATACTGTGGGGAGTCTGAGCTGACCACCCAAAATCAGTCATCTCCCCTCTCTTCTCTAGCCATTTTCCATAGAGCATCTCTGGGAGATCAGACAAGCTCACAGCCTCAGAAAGGCTGGCTCTGGAACCATGCCAGTCACATCCAGAATTACTGGCAAAACCAGAAATATGGGGCCTGCAGAAATCCCCCCTTACCTCCAACCCAGGCCTAAAAGGGAAGGAGCACCTATGACTATTTCCAAAATTTGGGAAGCAAACCCCAGAAAATCCTTCTTCTTGCCCATGTCCTCTTTCCCAGTGTCTTCAGGTGAAGGACTAATTAGTGCCCTATCACCTTCCCCCAGGAAGCCCTAGGCCTTCACTGTCCCCTACACTCCGTGGGTCTGCTCCTATCCTGACCCACGCCAGGCATAACGATTATAGACTGTCCCCCACCTCAGAAGTTCCATTGCCCCTGAGAAGAGCCACGCGGAGGCTGAAGAATGAGTTCCTGGAGTCCAGCACCTGTCCCCCCTCAAGCGTGCCTGCTCCTCTTAACAATGAGAGGCGAAGGGTGGGGGCCATGCTCAGCACCGCTGGGTTCATAAAAGGCAAAATATGTTGTGGTTTGGCTGGAGCAGCCTGCTGTTTTCCACAGAAATAGGAGGCGCGTTCTGCAGTCAAAGCCGGCTCCCCGCTGCCAGCACGGTGACATTTTCCTGCCGCAATCGCAGATTTTCACCTGGGTCAAGTATGTTCAAATCGCAATCAGTTCCAGGTTGCGCTGTTGGAATCAGACCACCCAGGATTTCCCGAAGGCTGCCTGGGCCAAAATGGAGCCCCTCTTCCCTAGATCTCCCGAGGGCTCTCCTCCACCTCAGATTGCCTTAGGCAGCAGCTCAAAGCAGCCGGGTCTTTTGCAACCTTCCCCAGATTTCCCCTTCCACATTTCCCCCTTAGCATTTTAGCCCTACACACACACACACACACACACACACACACACACACACACACACACACACACACACACACACACACACACACACACACACACACACACACACACACACACACACACACACACACACTCCCACCCCCCATGGGCCAATCTCTTCCTCTCCAGAACCTCATTCTCTAAGGGGAGGGTAATTATGAGACTCCCAAGAGCTAGACTTCCAACTCTCTGTAGGATTCTATTCATTATCTTTTCCTAAAGAAGCATAGACCAGACCTCATTCCCTACTCTACTCTACCCCAGCTCCTGCCCCCAAAAGCTCTTTTCTCTTTGTTTCATTCCCAAAGGATTCTGGGGGGAAAGTATTCTTCCTGGAAAGAAAGACATTTGGAGAATGAAAGGAAAAAGCAGTCCCCCTTTCCCCTGATCTCTCCGTCTGAGCCTGGCTCGTCTCAGGCTTTCTTCACCTAACAGCTCTTCTCACTCTGTCCTTAGGTCCTAAGAGTCCTTCCCTAGCCTCCCTTTTCTCTCTGAGGGAGAGTCTGGCCTCCAGCTTTGGGGGATAGATCCAAGCATTTAGTTGGCCATGACTAAGGATACGAATGGAGGTACTGCAGATCCTCTGGGTGTGAGAACTAGCAGGAGCTGAGGCAGCATTTTAGCATGGAAATCCCATTGGATATAGACTTGGGGTCACATCCCAACCCCGCTCCTTACTATCTACGCGGCCTGCAGCAAGGCACTTCCTTTTCTGGTCTTCAGTGGAGCGTATTCTGTGGCTCTGGAACCAAATTAAAATGTAATTGGGAAATATTTAACAATAAATAAAATATAATAACACATAATGTGCATTTGCTATTTTCTAAAGCAAGATGCAGCAACATGGATACTTACGTATGATCTGTCGCTGTTGAGCCATTTTTTTGGTCATGTCCCACTCTTCATGACCCCTTTTGAGGTTTTCTTGACAAAGGTACTGGAGTGGTTTGCCATTTCCTTCTCCAGATCATTTACAGATGAGGAAACTGAGGCAAACAAGGTTAAGGGACAGAGTCACACAACTAGCAAGTATCTGAGGCCAGATTTGAACTCATGAAAATGAGTCTTCCTGAGTCCAAGCCCAGTACTGCATCCACTGCGCCACCTAGCTGCCTTCTCTACGGTTTGATGGCCTTCAGTTCTACTTCTGCTGGACTACATGATCTTTAAGGCGCCTTCCAGCTCCAAATCCTATGACCCTTAACCACAACTTCTTTTAACCTCAGTTTGTTAGCTATAGATGCATGGATTAAGCACTGTCAAGAAAATTAGAGGCCATCTAATTCTAATCCCTCATTTTACAGGTGAGGAAACTGAGGTCAAAACAGCTCAGGGGTCACCCAAGTAGTAAGCAGCAGAGCTGGGATTTGAACCCATATCTTATGATTCCGAATCCATTGGTCTTCCCATTGTACCTTGCCTCTTTATGAAATGAGGGGATAGACCATCAACCAATGAACAGGCGTTTTCTAAGTGACTACTGTGTGCTTAGTGCTGGGAATATAAAGACAGAAATTAAACAGTCCCTGCCTTCAAGGAGCTTATAGTCTGTTAGGAGAGACAACAGGTAAGGAGGCAGGTATGTATTTGTTGTACATATATACCTGTTATATATGTGTGTGTGTGTGTGTGTATACCTATATATGTATGTATATATGTTTGTACATAAATATTATAAAAATAAATACTAGGTAATTTGGGGGAGAGGTACCCACAGCTAGGGAAATTAGGGAAAGCTTCATGTAGAAGGTGGCCCGTGAGTTGGGTTCAGAAAGAAACTAGGGATTCCAAGAGTTGGAAGTGAGGAAGGGGTATGCTCTAGGCATGGGCGACAATGACTTGTACAAAGGCAAAGAGATGAAAGAGCATCTTTCCAGCCTGTTCTAAAAGCCTCTGATGCTCGTGATGCTGAGTCTGTTGGCAAAGGCAAGGGATGTACCAGTCAATGCTCCAGCATGGAACAAAGAACTGGATTTGGGTGAGGGAAGGAAAGCGGGGAAAGGATGCTAGGCTATTCTCAACTAACCCTGATTTACTGCTCCAGGTCTCTCCTCCATCCCCACCCCCCACGTATTGGAGAAAAGGAGACTGAAATTAAAAAATGGCCATTGCTCTGGAAAGATTCAAGATGCAGGATGAGACACACATTTTTGGACATTGACAGTGTGCGAATTTGTTTTGCTTGACTATGCATATTTGTTACAAAGATTTGGTTTGGGGCTTTTTTCTTCTAAAATGGGACTGTGTGGAAAGGAGAGATAAATAAATGCTTGCAAATTGGAAAATAAAAGGGGAAAACTAAAGATGGGGGAAACCCACTGTGAAAAAACTTTCAAAGGCATTCTATCCCCACCTGCCTGCCTTCCTAACCTCCATTCTGTCTCCCTGTATCTTTTTCTATATGTATTCTCTTCCCTATCTCCCACTTCCTAGTTCTTCCTATTTCCATCTCCTGTTTCCCTCTCTAGATGGTCTCCCTATCTCTGAATCCTTCAACCCAACTGTGTCTCCCTCAGTCCAGCTCTGTCTCCCTCAGTCCAGCTGTGTCTCCTTCTCCCTGTCTCATTTCTTCCTTTTCATTTCAGGACAGGAATTGGAGGGGAACTGAAGACCCATCATGGAGACACATCTTTGGCTCCTGACTAACACGAGGTCTCAGTCCATGCAAACAGAATCTGAAGGCCAAGGCCAAATATAACATCAAATAATGAAAAACTTGAATTGTAAACACTAGCACAAACAGCCTGAGCGTGTATTAAACAACTCCCTAGCGGGGACTGAGATAGACCAGCCAACAGGGGACCAGGTCATAGCCCCAGCACCCCGGCAGCACACAGTGCCCTTGTCTCCCCTCCCAACATCTGTGGGGCCCAGGACAGAGACGCCAGGCTTCAGACTCTGCCTGGCAAAGGGTGGGACACACACTTGGGTATTTCTCTTGGACATGAATTTGAGGACTCTAGCCAAACTCTGCCCTCAGATAATCAATCACAGAACTCCCCCAGCGGCTGGGGGTGAGACAGATTGGGGGGAAGGAACAGCTGACCATTCCTCTGTTGGGGTGGGGGGGAGACTGAGAACGGGGCACCTTGCCAAGACCCTGGTGCCTCTGCTGAGTATTCTGGAGAGGGTTCCCAGGAGGGAAGACCAGAAGAGCATGTTTCCAATGGCAACCCCATAAGGACAGAAGACAGGAGAGAGGAGGTGATAATAAATCCAGTTCCATCAGAGCATCCTTAAGTCAGCAACATACCAGCAGAGCCTGAGCCCAACACCTAGAGTCTCATTTAATCTCTGTCTAACTGTAAACAAGGCCATAATTGTTAGGCTAAACCCCAAACTTTGTCATCATCATTCAAAGCATCCTTTAAATTTCTACCTGTGCTGAAAGAGGGCTGGATTTGGAGTCAGGAGGCCTAGCTTTGATTCCCAACTCTGCCACTCACTACCTTGGAAAAGTCATTGAACCTCAGTTTCCCCTTATTTACAATAAGAAGCCTGGTCAAAGGGATCTCTGAGGTCCTTTCTGACTCTTGCTCTACCATCCTCTGGGGGAGCTGGACCAGGTGAATACTAAATGCCCTTCCAGATCTAAAAAGATGAGCCCCCAATCCTGACAGAAATTATCCCCTACCCAAATCCTATCAAAGCTTCTCAAACTTTTTGATCTCAGAATCCTATTATGCTTAAAAATGATTGAGGATCCCAAGGAGCTTTGTGGGTTATGTGGGTTATATCTCCCAATATTTACCATGTAAATTAAGATCATAGTATGATAATAGTTTTGAACTCTCGGGCTCCCAAAAGAGTCTCAGAAATCCCTGAGGGTCTTTGGATAACACTTTGAGAACTTCTGGTGTATACTATAAATAGCTAGCATTCATATGGCACTTTAAGGTTTACAAAGCACTTTACACGTTTTCTCACAACCCTGTGAAGTAGGTGTTATTCTTCTCCCTATTTTACAGATGAGGAAACTGAGACTGAGAGAGGTTAAGTGATTGGACGAGGATCACACAACCAATAAATGTCTGAAGCAGGATTCAAACTCAGGTCTTCCTGACTCCAAGTCCAGCACTATCTACTTTGACACCTAGCTGCCTTAAAAGACTAATGGGACAGTTCTCTGAAGGGTACCTACTCCTGAGGCTGCTTCTGTTGCTGAAAGGACGAAGAAAGTTCATCCTCATGGACTCAGCTCCTCAGAACGTTCATGTCCTCCAGTAAAACCCAGCAGGTACAGGTTAGAGAGGAGGAAAAAAAAAGGTGAATAGTTGATGACACTAGCACCAAGGAAGGGTTGTTCGTTTTGTTCTAAAACCACCAGCCTAAGGGACAGCTATGTGGACAGTGGATAGAGCACTGGCCCTGGAGTCAGGAGGACCTGAGTTCAAATCCAGCCTCAGACATTTGACACTTATTAGCTGTGATTGCCTCCCAACAAAAATAAAATAAAATCACCAGCCCAAAGTTTGACTCCAAATTATGTGGGAAAAGAAGGGGACCTCCACGATTTAGTGTCTCTTCCCACCCCCATTCCAAGATACATGCTGAGCTGCCCAAGGGAGTGGGGGCTGCCCCTTTGAAGCAACATGGTAGGAAGAGAGTGTAACTTTTTGGGGGATTCCCATAGTGACTTTGGAGTCATTGCCTTGCGTGGAGCAGTGCCTAGGGCCCTGGGGGTGACAGGCGTGAGGCAGCTGCCCAGCCTCCTCCTTGGCCAAGGTTCCTACCCCCACCCTCCCATGCAACTGCTGGGCCCAGCTGAAACCTGAGCCAGAGAGATAGAGCTGAGATCCTGCCAGCAAGTTATGTCTTAATGTAATTTAGCTGTAATCTCAGAGTGTTTTCCTTAGCTATAATTAGTAAAATGTGGCTGTTTGCTGTGTTCCTGGAAGATGTCTGAACTGTGGCCAGCTCCCTGTAACTTTTCTGACATGCTCTCTCTAACAAGGCAACCACCAAACCATATTTACCAACAGCTTTTTATTTACACCCTGAGAAATACAAGCCCTCCCGATGCCTTGGGTCAGGATACCTACTGGCTCAAAAGTTGTGTGGAAGAGAACAGCTCTAACTGCTGTCTCCTCATGAGCCTACCCAGATATCTCCAGGCCTTTGGAGAGGTCTCCATGGTTGGTTCCTAGCTTTATCCTCCTTCTCTTCCTGGGCTGACTCCTTCTGCTTGCAGGAAGAATGTCTCCTCTCTCCCTCCTTGTCCTGTCACATACACACAGGTGGAAAAGACTTCCCAAATCAGGGAGTTAACACCTTCTTTTGTTTTCTCAGATTTACATGAGACTCTAAAAGGGGCTTAGGGGCAATGGAGATGGGAGGAAGTGTTCATATATTCTCTGAAGGTGTAATGTCCTTGGAGCATGCACCCAAGAAAATACAATGAACTGTGTGCAGACTATAAATTGAGCTAGAATGGCATTTCATGTATCCAGCATCATCAAGAAATAAGCTGTTTCACATAAATAAATTGTCCAGGTAACTGAAGTAGACCCTTTTTTAATCAGCAAAACTTAGCAGCTCATTTTTGCATAATGCTTCAGTTTATTTTGCTTAAAATATGTGAATCATTTAGTGAGATATAAATCTCACTAAAATATAATATATACTTCCTTGTCTTCCTGAGGTCTCTTAATAGAATTTAACTTCCCCCTGCTGTCTCATAATTATGAATACTTATTTACCTATCCATTATTTTGCTAGCAACACAGTGCAGTAACACAAGAGCGGTTGGGCTGCATAAAGCTGTTTGTTAATCCCCCAAGAACTGAACTTTTTGAGTTCTTCTGTCTACATTTGATAATTTTCCTGTTACTTCTTTTCTATCACTACTTAGACTGTCAGTTGTCACTTTTTTTTAAAAAATTAAGCTTATTATTTTTTTTCTAGTAATAAATATCTAATTCATCTGTCCCTCCCACTATGCTCCCATTAAGCAATTTTTTTAAACAATTAAAATTAAAAACAAATTCACCAATACAAAGCTACATAGTCTTGCAAAACAAATTCCCACATCAGCCGTATCCAGTGGTGTATTGTAAATTGTTTTCCTACTTGTGTTCATTTCATTCTGCAACAGTTTATAAAGGTCTTCCCAATTCCTTCTTAAACTGTCCATTTCATCATTTCTTATGGCACAATAATATTCCATTACATTCATATACCACAATTTGTTTATCCCAATAGGAGGACACCTCCTTAGTTCCTATTTTTGGCTAGAAAGACATACTATAAATATTTTTGTATATATAGTTCTTTTTTCCTTTTCTTTGACTTCTTTGTGGGTAAGGCCCAATAGAGGCCTGGCTGGTCAAAGGGTTATTCACAGTCTGGTAACTTTCTGGGCTGAGTTCCAAATTGCTTTCCAGAATAGCTGAACCAATTAACAGCTCCACTAACAATGCACAACCCAATACTTGCTGTTTTTCTCTTTTTTGATCTCTTCCAGTCTTATAGGTGTGAGGCAGAGCCTAAGGGCTGGTTTAATTTGTAATTCTCTAATTATTAGTCATTTAGAGCATGTTTGTATGATTGTTCATAGTTTAGATTTCTCCCTTTGAAAACCATCTATTCATATCCTCTAGCCATTTATCACCTGTCATTTTTTAAAGTTTTATTGTTTTCTGTTTTTATATAAGTCATTTCCCTTAAACCTCCATTAAACTCACCCTTGTCACAAAGAAAAATATTCAAGCAAAACCAGTCCACAAGAAGAGACCTAATAGTAGTATTGTTGGGTCAAAAGGTACGAGCAGTTTTATAACCCTTTGGGAATAGTTTCAGATTGTTCTCCAGAATGGTTGGATTAGTTCACAACTCCACCAACAGTGCACTAGTACCCCAATTTGTCCACATCCCTTTCAATATTGTGTTTTCTTTTTCTATCATGTTAGTCAATCTGATAGGTGTGAGGTAGTACCTCAGAATTACTTTAATTTGCATTTCTCTAATCAATAGTGATTTAGAGCATTTTTTCATATGACTGTAAATAGCTTTGATTTCCTCATTTGAAAACTGCTTGTTCATATCCTTTGACTATTTCTCAATTGATGAATGACTTATATTTTTATAAATTTGACTTAGTCCCTGTATGTTTGAGGAATGGGGCCTTTATCAGAGAAATTTGCTCCAAAATTGTTTCCCAGTTCCCTGCGTTCCCTCTTATCTTGGCTGCATTGGTTTTGCTTATGCAAAACCTTTTTAATATAATGTAATCAAATTATCCATTTTACTTCCCATGTCTGTTTCTTGCTTGGTCATAAATTCTTCTCTTATCCATAGATCTAACAGGTAAAATTTTCCATGTTCCTCTAATTTGCTTATGATATTATTCTGAAGTCACGTCCATTTTGATCTTATCTTGGTATATGGTGTGAGACGTTGGTCTTCACATAGTTTCTGTCAAACGACTTTCCAGTGTTCCCAGTAACTTTTGTCGAGTAGCGAGTTCTTGTCCCCAAAGCTGGGGTCTTTGGGTTTATCAAATGCAGTCATTTACTACTTTGTATTGTATCTTTGCCAATATCCCACGGATCTACCACTCTATTTCTGATGTCTGATGCTATTTACTACATGCCTAATTGATGATCACCCATCTTACTAAGAGGAGGGAGTAGAGAGTTTCATCTTCAGTTCTCTGAGTCTGAGATTGGTCATTTCAATTAATTAGAGTCTGACTGCTTTTTTGTATCACTTCTGTTCACATTATTGTAAATATCAAAAATATCGTCTTCTTGGTTCTGCTTATCTCAAGCTCCATCAGTTCATGCAAATCTTTTCATGTTTCTCTGAATTCCTCATACTATTGTTTCTTATAGCGTATTAATATTTCACTACGCTCATATGTCAGAAATAGTTCAGAAATTCCCCCAATCAATGGGATTCTGCTTTGTTTCTAGTTGTTATTGTCTTTTAGCTGTCATTTTTTTGGTTATTGTCTGCATGACTGCCTGTAATAGCCAGTCCCTACCTCTCTGCTCCTAATCTGCTGCAGGCTGGAAAATTCAGTCATGAGGCTTTAAAAACTTGTTGTTATTATTATTATGCTTAAAGTCTAACTGATAGAGTTTTAAGTAAGGGCCAGGGGAGCTCTCCTATAAGTAATGTACATGAGCAATAGTACGGGGATTGCGTGCTATCTCAGAGCTATTTTGTTTGCTTGATTCTTAGCTACTCTGTAGAGAGAAGAGATTGTTGGGTAAGGGACTTTGGATAAATGAGATACTCTATTGTTGTTCAGTCATTTTTCAGTCATGTCCAACTCTTCATGACCCCATTTGAGATTTTCTTGGCAAAGATACTGGAATGGTTTACCATTTCCTTCTCCAACTTATTTGAAAGATGAGGCAACTGAGGCAAACAGGGTCAAGTGACTTGGCCAGGGTCACACAGCAAGTAAGTATCTGTGACCAGATTTGAACTCGTGAAGATGAATCTTCCTGACTCTAGGCTTTGCACTTTATCCACTATACCACCTAGCTGCCCCAGGTATACTACTTCCCCACAGTAAAACATCCTGTCTGCAGTTGGAAGACGTTGGTGGAACTGCCTGCAAGACCAGAAAGTGGTTCAGCCATGACTAAGTCACAGGAAAAAGGAAGAAGGAAAATAAGAAAAGAGTCCAGAAACCATGAGGCAGTAGCTCGGGTAAATGTTTGGACACCCTAGAGAGCAGGTTTGAACAGCTGGGACTAGGACTTTTCCAAAGGACACAAAAATGTATAGGACACTGAGAACATTTGTACTCCTATAACACAGAAACAACTGAGCTTTGCACCTAGTCAGCAAAAATAATTCATTAAAATAGGAAGCTATAAGATGATAGGGAGGCTTTCTCTCCTGCCATGGCCACAACCAAGATGAATTCTTCGACAGCCCACCTCACCCTTCTCTCCATTCCCTCCATAAGCAAATCAGTCTCCCTAGACAAACAGGATTTCCACAGGTGACAAAATTGCTAGTAAGGCACTGGGTCTAAGTCTAGGTGATAAACATGGACACTGAATGTACAATTTTTAGGAAGAGAACATTGGATTTAAATGAAGAGCTGAGAGCTGATGGCTTTAATAATCTATAAACTAATGGAGTAGGGGAATGTATAGTCAATTGCTCCATAATGGTACATAATATATTCCTAAAAATCATGTCATTAAGCAAAATCATGCAACAAATACCACAGGACTTATGCAGAAAATAGGGTTGGGGTACAACACTCAAAAACCTTATCAGTAAACTATAAAAAAGATAGGAACCTAATCAAAATGGAGTACAGTTTTATACATGTTAAATGGTTAAGAAATACATAAATATAATACATAGTGGCTAGCATCCTAGCTTTGGACTGCTGGTCAGCCTGCACCCCAGTTCTTATAATCCAAGCTGGCAAAGTTGATATTTGGGGGGAAGTCTCCCTAGGCAGCAACTCCCAGCATTTGGAGAGTTTGGGGACTAGCAGAAGGCAAGAGTGCTTCAGGATCAGCCCTACTGCGCCAGAAGAATATGATAAATATGACACTTAGATGTGTTTGAGGTGTATGTGGGTGTGTGTGTATAAAGACGGATGATAGCTAGCTAGCTAGATAGATAGATAGATAGATAGATAGATACACACACAGAGCTAGGTGGTGCAGTGAATAGAGCATGGGGCCTGGAGTCAGGAAGAGCTGAGTTCAAATCAGACCCCATACACTTACTAGCCGGGTGACCCTGAGCAAGTCACTTAACCTGTTTGCCTCAGTTTCCTCATCTGTAAAACTAGCTGGACAAGGAAATAGCAAACCATTCTGATTTTTCTGTCAAGAAAACCCCAAATGGGTAATGAAGAGTCAGATATGACTGAAACTGAACAAAACTGTTTTTTAGACAAAACTGAAAAAATTGAAAAACAAAAACGTACACACATATATACATATAGGTTCACAAATGCAAAAGAACAGCAAAACACAACCTTGCAGGATAGCACGTGTGGTGAACTGAGGTAGCTGGTCGATGTTCGGGGTGTGTTTGTGGTGCGTTTTGTGTATTCCTATGCGGCTTATTTCAGCTGGGTGCAATTTTCTTCAATCTAGATGAAATCAAGCACAAGCAAATTCAAATTTGCAGCATTGCGCTCAAATTCTTCCCTAAGAAATCAATCTCGTTGGAACAAATTTACATTTTCAAAGGTAGTGTTATAGCAGAACTGCACGTACCTTGTAGAAGGGCTTTCATTTGGGTATTTACTATGTCTGTGTTTCCAAACAAATGCATCAATAAAGTTAGCAATTAATCAAATAAGTGTTCCACCAATAAGCATTTATTAAATGCCTACTGTGTACCAGGGACTGTGCCAGGCGCAAGGGATAGGAACACAAAAGCAAGACAAGCCCTGACCTCAAAGAACTCACATTCTATGAAAATGTATGCATTTATAAACAAAAAGATCTGGTAGGAAATACACAGCCAGCAAATTACTTGGCTATAGACAAGTAGTATAACAGCATGCACAAAGGAGAACTAAGGGCCCTCTCAGGCACAGGAAGCTCCCTAGATGCACGGAATAAAGGGAAGTTGCTTTTGCCTAAGAGGGACCATTCTAGCTGCTGGGGGGAAGGGGTGAGGTGAGAAAGAAGGGGGAGACACAGATGAAAAGTGCCATCTATGGGACCTAGAAGCAATGGTTGATGAGAGACTGGAGTCAATGCAAGATGGAGACATTCATCAACAAGTAGACTGGACCTGTACTGAATTCATGCAACAACCCAAAAAGAAGACTGGTGCCAGGCAGAGATATTGACTTAGCAGCAGAGGACTAGTGTCAGAGAGGAGAGGAAGATCAACCCTTCAGGGAACCATGGAACCAAGGTCCAAAAGGGAAGAAGCTGCAACCGAGGAGCACAGAGCCATGATGCAGACCAGCCTGCTGTGACCTGGCTCTTTGCTGATCCTGAGTCTTGTGAACTGCACAGGTCCAGGGAAGGAAAGCTGGTTCTCTGCCGAGTCTGAATGAGAAGAGCTATAACTGAGGACAGTAAAGGACTCCAGAAAGTTTTCTTTGATGGACTGTGGGCTTGGGCTTGAGTTGTTTCTGTTTTCTGTTTAAATAGATACGTCCTTGTCTATATTTAGTACTCATTAGCCTGAGTGTTTGCAAAGAGGCACAGAGGGCCCCTTATGGGAAGCAAAATAGGCCAGATACTGATTTCCAGGATTTCCCTGGGTAAGGACATGAATTAGAGAGCTTTCATGAGAGGAATGATAAAATTGCATTTAGGTCCTCATGTCAGAAGGGATGCTCTAACTCTAGAGTTAGAGAATAAAGGTTCTTTTAACTTTTTTGTGTATGGTGGACTTCTCTGGCAGTCTGGTGAAATCTATTGACTCCTCATAATAATGTTTCTAAATGTATAAAAATTAAATTCATATGATTATGAAGGCAACCAATTATAATGGAAAACAGTTATCAAAACTTTTTTTTTAGAAAGTTCATGGACCCCAGGTTATAAACCTCTCCTTTAAACAAACACTGGTACTTTGCAATATGTTCTTCCTCTCATTCTCTGTCCCTTTTACCTGGAAAAGCAAACACAAATTACATTCACCCAAGAACATGTACTATGATGGGAGGGAATCAGGTGCGACCAAAAAGGAGCAGATTGTATTTCTGAGACCGTGACTCGTACAACGTACATGGCCTAAGACAATGTTTTGGGGTGGTAGTGGTACCGTTCATACAGATAAAAGATCTGGAAGTGAAGGAAAAGCGTTCTGCTAGCCAAAAAACTCATCTTCCATTCCATCATATGCCAACCCTTAGGTCCATGACCTTGGCATCTCCCTAAAAGCCATGTGTCTGTCCACATGCCTGGCATCTTTCTATTAAGGTCCCTTCCCCCTATGAGCTATTGCCCTGGAAAGAGGTCAAGTGTCACCTGAAGGCCAAAGACAGCTCTAAATAGTGGCCAAAGTGAAGGGTCAGGACCAGTAAGACAGCAGGAATCTGAAATTTCTCTCCTGGGAACAAGGGGCATGGCTGAATGAACTGTTTCTTTTATCCATCCCATCCTCTTCATTCCCAGAATACCACAACCTGGGAAAATTCCATTCTACTCAGTACCACCCTTGCCTACTTTTCAGCATTCTCCCCTGGCCAGAGAAATGATCCCTCCTGGGGCCCCTGCAGCTCAGCTCCTTCCCTGGGGGGGTGTGGAGAGGGGGTGTAGGCCCCAAGGAGACGGAAGCAGGCAGGGCTGCTGTGGAGCAGGAAGCTGAGTAACCAGGAGCTAAGGGGCTGGGTTCCCAGGCAGGGAGTGTTATGAGTCTCTAAAGGAAACATGCGAAGACTCAGTGCAGAATGTCAAAGGGAGAAAAGGTGGGGAGCGGGAACAGTGAGAGAGCAAACAGGCTCCCCGGCCAAGGAAAAGAGATGTTCAGGAAATGGGGAGAGAGGGAGGAGAGGCGATTTTCCATAGCCCGTCTGGAGCCTAAAGCTGACCCAGCCCACACTGGGGGTAAACCTCTGTGCACAGGAACTCAGGGAGAGGGGGTTGGGAAATAGGGAACTGGGGAGGAAACAGCTCCCCACCCCCATCCCTCCTCCTTTAGTCCAGGAGGACTAAGCTAGAAGGAGGCCGAACCCCAGGAGGTAAGAACCATAACTTAGTGGACGAGCTGCTGCAGGAACATTCATCTCTGGTGATTCCCAAGGGCCAGAGGCAACCGCTGAATAAGCCTGCATCTCCTCCCTACAGATTGAGTTTCATCTCCCAGGATTTACCCCTCAGGTGTCAGAAGAAGGCTCTGCTATGTCTCCAATACTCCCAGGGCCTCTGGCTGGGGGAAATCAGCTGGGCAAGAGATTGGGCCCAAAGGAGCCTGGAGCTCCCGGCTGCCTGCCTACAAAAGACAAAAGAACTTAATGCAGACTTAAAAAAATAATAATGAAGTGAACACACTCATTGGAGGGTGTTGTGTTCAACAGGCGAAATCTCAGCAAATGTGGGGACTAGAACAGATGGAAAAATATAATAAAGCATTTTGTGAAAGAAGCATTAAGCCAAGAAACTCTAAAGAGGCTGAGGATGGAAAAGAGGATTCTAAAAGTCAATGTGTGCTATGAGTGAGTTTATTAGCTTCAAGTCGGGGGGGGGGTCAGGGGGAAAGGAGAAGAAGTATGAGGGGGAAGGAGGTGTGGTACTAGGGAGATTTTATTTTATTTGAGGGGAAAAGGGCTGTGAAGACATGGAGATCACAGAGGGAGCTAGAGAGGGGATAAGCAAAAGAAGGGAGAGAGAACAGGCATTGTCCTCTCCAACAACAGAACCGATGGGAAGACATCATTGTAGATGAGGTCCTGAGTCTGTGATAATCAGACACCTCTCCCCAAGGTGCCCCAAGAATCACGGAGACAAGAAAACACCTCCCCACATTATGGATGGAGGCTATAAAGAAGGCTCTCCATACCACTGGCAGTTCAGGACCGACCACTTTCACCACCTGTGTTACCCAATTTGGGCCTTTTCCAAGAAGCACCCTCTGAGTCCTTGATTTTGGAATCAAGTGACCGAAGGACTCCCCTGAGTGAAATTGGTCTGGTCCACTTCCCTGAAAGAAAGTCCCCAGAATAGCCCAAATCATAGTCTAAGGAGATTGAGAAGGATGAAGACTTTGGGAGTCTCTCTTAGCATGGCCCTCAGGGGACTCAATACAATGTAACAGGAGCTTACTAAGTACCTATTTAACGTGCCAAGCGCTGTGTTGGTAATGGGGACCCAAGAACAAAAGTGAAACAAGTACCTGCCCTCAAGAAGCTTACATTCTACTATAGGGGATACAACTTGTACATAGTTAAGGAGAGAGGGACAGGTGATATCATTAGAACTGAGAACTCCCAGATGAAGAAATTCCCTCTCCCAGTGAGGGTGGGCACTTTCTCTACAACTTATAGAGATTAAGTGATTTGCCCAGGATCATACAAGAAGTGTGTGTCAGAAGTGGAGATTGAATCGAGGTCTTGAATTGAAGACCCTAAGCCAGCTCTCTATCTGTTATGTCACACTGCCTCTTGTACACAGAGGAGTAATAATACAACAAAACAATGTGAGCAGCACATTGGAGTATTAAAAACTGGGGAAATCAGGAGAGGTTTCTGGTCTGAGATGGTGCTCAAACCGAGTCTTGAAGAGAAGCCGGAGTTCCAAGAGTCAGGGTCAAAGAGGGAGAACATTCCAAGCATTGGGGATAGCATATGTAAGCCACAGAGACAGGAGATGGGGAACAGAAAGTTCAAGTTGTGTTCAGGGGAGCAGCGAGTAAGGCCGTTTGGCTGAAATTCATAAAGTCTGAGGGGGAGTGATGTATAATCATCCTGGAAAAAAGCAACTAGAGCCAGACTGTGAAGGGCTTTAAGTGATGTGGGAATCATTACCACCCATCTCCAGGAGCAGGGTTGGGTGATATGGAAAAGGGACAAAAGAAAAGTTTTGGTTGGAGGCAGGGCCAAAATGGCGGAGAGAAGCCAGGGAGTTGCCTGAGCTCTCCCCAGTTTCCCTCAGAAATAACATTAAATCAAGCCTCTCAAAGAATTCTGAAGTGACAGAATCCACAAAAAGATGGAGTGAAACAATTTTCCAGCCCAAGATAACTTAGAAGGACTTCAGGAAAGGTATGCCTCACTTGGGTAAAAGGGGAGCACAGCCCAGTGCAGACAGTGTCTGGGCAGGCTATCAGGAGGCTCTTAGCCACAGCATAGATCAGCAACCAAGGCCCCCGAGGTTCTGGTTCGTCAGGTCAGCTGTGAGGGCTCCAGCCCCAGCATAGCAGGCAAACTGCCAGCCCCGGAACCCGAGGCACAGCAGGTGTAACTAGGCAAGGCCATCCTAGCAAAGTGGGCAAGCAGCCAGCCCCAGAGGCCCCAGAGCAGAAAACTCCTGGTCCCAACTGCAAGAAGCTGGGGGCAATGCTCCCTATACCCCAGGAGCAGAGCTCAACTTTTAAGAATGAGCAAAAACCAAAACAGACGCCTGACCAAAGGCAACAGGGAAGATCAAAACACAAACTCAGAAGAAGACAACAGTGTCAAAATGCTTACATGCAAAGCCTCAAATGGGGTATATGAGTTGGTATCAAACCCAAAAAAGCCCTCTTAGAAAAGCTCAAAAAGGATTTTAAAAATCGAGTAAGAGAAGGAGAAGAAAAATTGGGAAGAGAAATGAGTTATGCAAGAGAATTATGAAAATAAAAGAGTCAACAGCTTGGAAAAGGAAGCACAAAAATTGACTGAAGAAAACAACTCCTTAAAAAATAGAATTGGCCAAATGTGGGGAAAAAATCCACTGAAGAAAACAACTCCTTTAAAAGTAGAATTGGTCAAATGGAAAAGGAGGTACAAAATCTAACTGAAGAAAGTAATTCCTTAAAAATTAGAATTGGGCAAGTGGAAGCTAATGACTCTATGAGACATCAAGAATCAGTCAAACAAAATCAAAAGAATGAAAAACACAGAAGAAAATGTAAAATACTTCATTGGAGAAACAGCTGACCTGGAAAACAGACCAAGAAGAAATGATTTAAGAATTATTAGACTACCTGAAAGCCATGACAAAAAAAAAAAAAAGAGCCTGGACAGCATCTTTTCAGAAATTATCAAGGAAAACTGCTCTGAAGTCCTAGAACCAGAGTGTAAAATAGTCATTGAAAGAATCCATCAATCACTTCCTGAAAGAGATCCCAAAATGAAAACTACAAGAGATATTGTAGCCAAATTTCAGAACTATCAGGTCAAGTAGAAAATACTGCAAGCAGCCAGAAAAAAAAAAATTCAAATATCAAGGAGTGACAGTAAGGATTATACAGGATTTAGCAGCTTCTACATTAAAGGATTGGGGGGGAGGGGGCTTAGAATATGATATTCTGGAAGGCAAAAGATCTTGGATTACAACCAAAAATCAACTATCCAGCAAAACTGAGCATATTCTTACAGTGGAAAAGATGGATATTCAGTGAAATAGGGGACTTTCAAATATTCCTGATGAAAAGACCAGAGTTGAACAGAAAAAAATGATCTTCAAATTCAAGACTCAAGAAAAACATAAAAAGAAAGAAAAAAACGGTATTTAAAAAAAAGGTTAAACTGTTTACATCCTTTCATGAGAAGATGATACTTGTAACTCTTAAGAACTGTATCTCTATTAGGGCAATTATAAGGAGGATACTTAGAAAGAGGATGTAGGTAGAAGTTGACTTTGATGTGAAGATAAAAATATTAAGGGGTGAAAAAAGGATGGTATTGGGAGGAGATGAAAGGGGTGGGCAGAATGTGATAAATTATATCACATGTAGAGGAATGAAAAACCTATCACAATAGAGGGGAAAAGGGGAAGAGATAAGTAATGTTTGAACCTTATCTCATTGGATTTGGTTCAACGAGGGAATAACATACACTCAGGTGGGTACAGAAATCTATCTTACTCCATAGGGAAGTAGGAGGGGAAAGGGGAAAGAGAAGGGAGGGGGAGTGATAGAAGGGAAGGCAGATTGGAGGAGGCAGTGGTCAGAAGCAAAACACTGGTGAGGAGGGACAAGGTGAAAGGAAAGAAATAAGTATAAAAAGGTGTTGGGGGAAATAGGATAAAGGGAAATACACAATTAGTAATCATAACTATGAATATGAATGGAATGAACTCTCCCATAAAACTAAAGTGAATAGTAGAGTGGATTAAAAAACAGAATCCTACAATATGTTGTTTATAAGAAACACATTTGAAGCAAAGAGACACACACAGAGCAAAAGCAAAAGGCTAGAGCAGAATATATTATGCTTCAGCTGAATAAAAAAAGAAGCAGGGGTGGCAATCCTGATCTCAGAGAAAATAAAGCAAAAAATATATCTAATTAAAAGAGACAAGGAAGGAAACTACATTTTACTAACAGGTACCATGGACAATATCAATACTAAACATATATGCACCAAATGATATAGCATCCAGATTTTTAGAGAAGTTAAGTGAGTTAAAGGAAGAAATAGACAGCAAAACTATACTATTGGGGGACCTCAACCTCCCCCTCTCAGAACTAGATAAGTCTAACCACAAAATAAACAAGAAAGAAATTAAGGAGGTAAATAGAATTTTAGAAAATTTAGATATGATAAACCTCTGAAGAAAAATGAATGAGGATAGAAAGGAATATACCTTTTCCTCAGTGGTACTTGGTACCTACACAAAAACTGACCATGTATTAGGGCACAAAAATCTCACAATCAAATGCAGAAAGGCAAAAATATTAAATGTATCCTTTTCAGATCATGATGCAATAAAAATTACATGTAACAAAGGATCATGGAAAGATAGATTAAAAATTAATCAGAAACTAAATAATCTAATCCTAAAGAATAAGTGGTCAAACAACAGATCACAGAAACAATCAATAATTTCACCAAAAAAGAATGACAATAGTGAGACAACATACCAAAATTTGTGGGATGCAACCAAGCAGTATTTAGGGGAAATTTTATATCTCTCAATGTTTATATGAATAAAATAGAGAAAGAGCAGATCAATGAATTGGGCATGCAATTTAACAAGCTAGAAAAAGAACAAATTAAAAATCCCCAATTTTTTTTTTAAATCTCTGATTAAATACCAAATTATAAATTCTGAAAATCAAAGGAGAAATTAATGAAATTGAAAGCAAGAAAATTAATACTAACTAATAATAAACTAATAAATACCTAATAAATAAAACTAGGAGCCAGTTTTATGAAAAAACCAATAAAATATATAAACCTTTGGTTAATTTGATTTAAAAAGAAGAAAACCAAATTACCAGTATCAAAAATGAAAAAGGTGAACTCACCACTAATGAAGAGGAAATTAAAGCAATAATTAGAAGTTATTTTGCCCAACTGTACACCAATAAATCTGATAATCCAAGTGAAATGCATGAACATTTACAAAAATGGAAATTGCTCAGATTAACAAAAGAGGAAATAAAATATTTAAATAGCCCAATTTTAGAAAAAGAAATTGAACAAGCCATCAATGAACTCCCTAAGAAAAAAATCTCCAGGGCCAGTTGGATTTACAAGTGAATTCTACCAAACCGTTAAAGAACAATTAATTCCAATACTATATAAATTATTTGGAAAAATAAGCAGAGTCCTACCAAATTCCTTTCACGACACAAATACGGTGCTGACACCTAAACCGGGAAGAGCCTAATCAGAGAAAGAAAAGCATACACCAATTTCCCTAATGAATGTTGATACAAAATTTTTAAATAAAATATTAGCAAAGATATTACAGCAATTTGTCATGAGGATAATACACTATGATCAGATGGGATTTATACCAGGAATGCAGAGCTGGCTCAATATTAGGAAAACTATTAACATAATTGATCATGTCAATAACAAAACCAACAGAAACTATATGATTATGTCAATAGATGCAGAAAAAGCTTTTGATAAAATATGGTACCCCTTTCTATTACAAACACTACAGAACATAGGAATAAATGGAGCTTTCCTTAAAATGATAAGTAATATCTATCTAAAACCATCAGCAAGCTTATCTATAAAGGGGATAAGCTAGAAGCCTTCCTAATAAGATCAGGGGTGAAACAAGGATGCACATTATCACCACTATGATTCAGTATTGTACTAGAAATGTTAGCTTTAGCAATAAGAGAAGAAAAAGAAACTAGAAGAATTAGACTAGGCAATAAGAAAAAAAATTATCACTCTTTGCGGATGATATGATGGTATACTTAGAGAATCCTAGAGAAATCAACTAAAAAAACTACTTGAAATGATTAACAACTTTAGCAAACCTGTTGGATATAAAATAAACCCATATAAATCACCAGTATTTCTATATATTACCAACAAAGCCCAACAGCAAAAGATAGAAAGAGAAATTACATTTAAAATAACTGTAACAATATAAAATATTTGGGAGTCTGCATGCCAACACAAACCCAGGAATTATACGAACACAACTACAACACACTTTTCATGCAAATAAAGTCAGATCTGAAAAACTGGAAAAATACCAATCGCTCATCAGTAAGCTGAGCTATGCAATAAAAATCACAATGCTACCTAAACTAATTTACTTATTCAGTACCATAAAATCAAACTACCAAAAATATTTTATAGAGCTAGAAAAAACAGTAGCAAAATTCATCTAGAGGAATAATATCAAAAGAATTAATGAAAACAATGCAAAGGAAGGTGGCTTAGCTGTATCAGATCTAAAACTATATTATAAAGCAGCAATCATCGAAACTATTTGGTACTGGCTAAGAAATAATGTGGTAAATCAGTGGGACAGGTTAGGTACACAAGACACAGTAGCAAATGATTATAGTAATCCACTGTTTGACAAACCCAAAGACTCCAGCTTCTGGGATAAGAACTCATTATTTGACCAAACAAGAGATAGTGAACATTATGAAATGCAAAATGGATAATTTTGGTTATATTAAATTAAAAAGGTTTTACACAAACAAAACCAATGCAACCAAGATTAGAAGGAAAGCAGAAAGATGGGAAACCATTTTTACAGCCAATGTTTCTGATAAAGGCCTTGTCTCTCAAACATATACAGAACTGAGTCAAATTCATAAGAATACAAGTCATTCCCCAACTGATAAATGGCCAAAGGATATGAACAAGCAATTTCCAGTTGAAGAAATTAAAATTATCTATAGTCATATAAAAAAATGCTCTAAATCAACATTGATTAGAGAAATGCAAATTAAAACAACTCTGAGGTATCGCATCATACCTGCCAGATTGGTTACTATGACAGAAAAGAAAAATGATAAATGTTGGAGAAGATGTGGGAAAATTGGAACACTAATATATTGTTGGTGGAGTTGTGAACTGATCCTACCATTCTGGAAAGCAATTTAGCCCAAAGGGCCACAAAACTGTGCATACCCTTTGATCCAACAATACCACTACTAGATCTGTATCCCAAAGAGATCATAAAAAAGGGGAAAGGACCCACATGTACAAAAATATCTATGGCAGCTCTTTTTGTGCTGGCCAAGAATTGGAAATTGAGGGGATGCCCATCAGTTGGAGAATGGCTGAACAAGTTGTGTTATATGAATGTAGTGGAATTCTATTCTTCCATAAATGATGAGCAGGTGGATTTCAGAAAAACCTGGAAAAACTTACACGAACTGATGTTGAGTGAAGTGAGCAGAACCAGAACATCTTACACAGTAACAGCAACATTATGAGATGATTAACTATGATTTACTTAGCTCTTCTCAGCGATACAATAATACTAGACAATTCCAAAAGACTCATGATGGAAAATGCTATCCAGAGAAATAACTATGGAGTCTGAATGCAGATTGAAGCATATTATTTTCACTTGTTTTTTGGGTTTTTTGTGGCTTTTCCCTTTTGTTCTGTTTCTTCTTTCACAACATGACTAATGTGGAAATATGTTTACATGATTGCACATGTATAAACTATATCAGATTGCTTGCCCTCTTAGGGAGAGGGAATGGGAGGGAAGGAGGGAGAAAAAATCTGAAACTCAAAATCTTATAAAAAAATGAATGTTGAAAAGTATCTTTATATAAAATTAGAAAAAAATTAAAAATACTATTTACTAATTAAAAAAAAAAAGCTTCGATCATGGTAGCCAATAGAGCAAAGGGCTTGATGTCAGGGGACCTAAGGTCAAATCCCAGCTCTGGCCATTACTATCTATATGGTTTTAGACATAAAATTTACCTCTCTGAACCCCCATTTTCTCATCTGTAAAATGGAAATGGTTAGAGTACCTGCCCTGCTTCAGAGTTGTTGTGCATACAACATAAGGAAAGCGCCATATAAATATGAATTATTACTATAATGGGATCCATGCAAGGAAGGAGGGAAGGCATTTGTAGGGGATGGGAAGATAGAGAATGGCTTTAAAACATGGAGTGTAGACTTCTTCATAAAATTGTGATTAGATTTACAACAGAATTGTAAACTTAGTTGTTGGACGAGTCTTTAGACATCATTCTTCCAAACCCTTCACTTCGAAAGTAAGGAAACTGAGGCCTCAGAGAGGCTAAAAGATTTGGACAAGGTTATAAAGCTGGTTAGTGAGCATTAAAACTGAGCCTGGAACCTAAGTGCCACAAGTCCCGGCTAAGGTACTTTTTATTGCTTCCAAATAGGGACTGGACAGGGACAGGGGCAAGGACCAGAGGAACAGAGGTGAGATGAGGCGATTCTAGGTCAAAAAGTATATGTTAGAGAGTCCCTGATTCCACTTCCTACTCTCCTCCCTAAGTCCCTCCTCACATGGAGATCCTTCCTCTCTCTCAATTCTGTTTCTGGATAGATAATTGATTAAAACAAAAGAATGCTAGAGCTGAAAGGGATCAGAAATTCAACCCAATCAACAAATCAGCACTGCAGAATCACACTCATAAGAACCCTGGAAATCATCTCACTTTATAGATGAAGAGACTGAGGGCCATAAAGAGACATGGCCTCAGGTCACCAAATTGTGAAGGCCTCTTCATTCCCAGTCCATTGTCTACTATGTGTATATCCTCCATTATTTCAATCTTCTTCTACATCACATAGCTTATTTTTCCAAGATCTCCAGGCAAGTCTGGAGTTGCCTCCTGAAATGCCTTTTGGGGATAAATTAACTGAAGTCAAAGGTCAATGCCCACCCTGAGACACAAAGAGGACTTCAGCAATCTCCTCCCCTCTCTGTAGCCTCTTTACCTAATCCCAATCCCAGGTCCTGCTCCAGTGCTCAACCTAGTTGACAACAGAATCAGGTCTAAAACCCAGGCCTATGGACTTTCAATACCCTGCCTGCTACATTGAAAGCCCTGGAGTCAACCTTCTACATCATATATCTCTGTTTTCCAAGATCACCAGGTAGGGAGATCTTGGAAAAGGCCTGGGATACAATAAATATTAGACTGCAAATCAGGGGTATTGGGTTCTAGTCATGAACCAGTCATGTGACCTTGGGCAAGTGACTTCATTTCATGGGCCTCAGCCTCCCCATATGTAAAATAATCTAAGGCTCGATGAGGGAGAAGGGATGCTAGGGGAGGCAGCTGGGAAAGTGCTGACTCTAAGATCACATGACTCGGATACAAGCACTAGTTTTCTATTTTGGGCAAAGCATTTCATCTCTTGGGGCTTCAGTTTCTTTGTAAGACAGGTGAGCTGTCGAAGACCCTATTGCCTCTATGATCTCTGACTTTCTAGAATTCTAAATATTTGTTCATTCTATTTGTCACCCCTTCTAGCTCTAAGACTCTTTTGGTTCAGTCAGGTTCTTAACCCAAATCCTATCTGAACCCTGTCTACAATTCCAGTTGCAGAGATCTGGCAGCCCCCACCTTTCCAGAACCGACCCTCATCCTACTGCAAGCTCCCATTCCAACCCCAGTTCCATTTTGGTTTCTGTCCTTATGCTACAACTTACATCCCAGTCCAAGGCAAACCCGGGCCCCAGAAAGAAGTCCAGTCTGGCCCTCTGACACGATCCTCTAATTAACTCTGGTCAGTAGGATTCCATTTTAATCATATTCCTGGCAACTTGGGGCTCCCTCTGGTGGCAAAGTTCCCATATGGCCCCAGGGAGGGGGAGGCCTGTTGAATCCATATGGGCAGTGTGGGAGGGGTGCATGGAGAATAAGGGAGCATTTAAGAGAATGAGTATGGGGTATGACCTTCTCGGGGCCTGAAGAGTAAATCTCAAGTAAAGTTTCTAAATAGGGTTGTCACAGTGGGTGAGGGGGGAGCCTAAACTACAGCTGAGCTTCCCAGGCCCCTCCCGGGTCCCACCTACCCCCAAATCCCAGTTCCTCATTCACAAAGTATGTGTGAACTGATTCTATAGAAATAGGTGGTCAGTGGAGGTGAGATCCAAGACTCATTGTGAACATTGAGAGCAGAGGGTCCCTTGGGAGAAGCTGGTCCAAGGGGGAAGGAAAAAAATGAAATTACCTAATGTCTCAGCAGCCTAGGGCCTTGGTTTTACTACTGCACCTCATGTCTCCTCTTCTCTACACCTTGGTCTTGTATGGGCTAGTGTCCCCAGTCAGTGCTGAGCCAGCTCTCCGAGGGCATTTGAGCTTTGTGTCTGGAAAGGGCAGAGAACCATGGCCCCCATTGCTAATGCAGAAAACTAAGCAAACTGATTGCCAAGTAGGGTGGAGTGAGAAAAGACTTTGAAAAGCAAGTGAAGTTAGAGAAGAAACTAAGAATCATTGATATATCTACTTTCAATATGGATTTTCATGGAAGGTAGAAAAAAAATAGAGAAGAAATTGGGATTCGAAACATAAAACACAACAATTGGAAGAGACCTAATCTAATATTCTCACTCTCCAGGGGAGGACAGTGAGGCTGAGAAGGGGAAACAATGTGCCTGAGGGCATGTAGGTAGTTCATGGCAGGCCCAGCTCTTTTACGGTAGGGCTCATTTTATTTCACCATACCAGAAGAGAAGGTTAGCCAGAAGAAGATCTGTACAGAGAGTGGGAATAGGGAATTTGAAAAAAAAAATCAGTATCTCCAGACCCATTGGTGGGGAAGCCCAGCCCCAAGTCCAGGGGTGGAGAACATCTCACTGAATCATAGAGTTAAGCTTAAAAAAAATAATAATAAGATGAAGTAGGCTGAGTTCCCAGGGCTGGCAAGAAGCCGAGCCGGTCCTGGGCTTTAGGGAGGACAAGAATGACGCGACCGTGAGGCCATTGAGGACGTCTTCGGAACGCAGGAGAGGGGAATCTGTCAGTAGCTGGAATTCCAGGAAAGACAGACAGACTAGGAATCCCAGACAGGCACCTCCCTACTAAGGGTGGATTAAGAACAGGTCAGGGCTGAGAGGGATGTTACCCTTAGACCCGTAAAATTGGGACCGTGTGAATTTTTTCTAAAACACTTAAAGGGGATTATGAAATCTTGACTAAGGCTGCTTAAAAGCCCTCTGATACTTCAGCATTTCTTTCTTTCCCCTTCCACTCAATCCCCTTAACATACAGACTCAAAGACCCAGTCCTAGGGCTTTGGTGCAGCCTTTACAAAGGGGCAGAAAGTGAAATCTCATTTGTAAAGGGTCAGGATGGGGCAAGAGAAGTTGAAATCAGGAGAGGACAAGGAGGGGTGGGGCTGAGAAACCAAAAGTCCAAGTCTCAGCCCTGGGCTGAGGGCTAAAGAGTGGCTAACCCAACCAGCTCTGCCACTGAGTGAGTATTTAAGGGACTCACCTTCCCGCTTCCTCTGTGGCCTATTCCTGGGCACAAGCCCTCATTACTCTCCAGGGGTCACACTTACCTCTCCTCAGGGAAGAAAGAAGAAAGCCATTAGAAATTCTATCTCTAATTTATATCTTGAAGCATTATATCTTGAAGAGCTATACTTAGTATTAAAGTATAGAGCTGAGAGAGAGGGTGTATCAGGAGAGAAGGAATATTTTTTGACCAGAAAACATGACCAGCATTTCCAGACCCTCGTTACATATAGGCCAGCATCTTCCTTCCATGCATCTTAAACAGAGCCATAGCTAGTAAGTCTAGCAGCTGAGGCCAATTCAGTTAGAGGGAGGGGTTAAGAATGACCCCAAACTCCCCTTTTCCTCAAAAGGAGTTAGAGGGATGGGAAGTGGCAGGAGAAGAGAATAGGCAAGGGAGGTGAGCCCCAAGAAAGGAGTGGGCCTAACCCGAGATCCTAAGGATGGCAGTATGAGCAGGGTTGAGAGAGGGCCAGGAGGCTCAAGGAATACAGATCAGAGGAATGTCAGTATGCCCTAGATGTGGGTGCAAAACCTTGGTTTTGGTTCCTAGTTTCAGCTCTACCCTCTCCCTGACCCCCATGTCTCATAGTAGGTCTTCATACCACAGACTCAACTCTTACAAGTGGCACCATTCAACTGAATGTCCTGGGCCCCCAGGGAAGGGGCTAGGAATCTGGATATAAATAGAACAGAAAGGTATCACCCTAATGGAAGGAGGGTATCTGTGACAGAGGCTGGCGGAGGAGCTCAGAGCCTTGTGAGGCTCCTGTTTTACCACATGAGGCAATCTTCTACAGGAAACAGGGCAATCAATGATCTGCTACATTTGGAGCGCAGATATTACAGTTCTGCACTGGTCCTCTTACCATCATCCCCCCGGGGAGGGAGACCACAGAGGAGGAAGAAATCAGGGACTCTTGGTCACCCCATAATGGAAAGAACGCAGAACTTGCGCAAACATTCACTAAGTTCTAATAGGACCCTTCCAAAAGATGGGAGGAAGAACTGTCCCCTGCTCCACCCCTCCTAAAGTGAAATGACTAAGGAGTCCTGGATGTCTTAGAAGTTTTGTCCTTGAAAAGGGGAAAAGAGCCAGCCTCAGTGTGATTTTTCCCCAAACTGCGCCCCTCTAAACGCAGGACTCTGGGCTTTCACGCCTCTGGTTAAGGGAGCTAGGGAGAGATACTCCAAACCCCTCCCTCTGACCTCTCCACCACCCTTCCTGATCACTGAGCTGCAGGCCTCCTCCCACCTCTGAGCCCCCAGGGGGGTCTCTCTTGCCCTGACCCCATCTTGGGAAAGTGGCCCCCGCCTCCCTCCTGAGCCCAAATCATTGCAGCTCTTGAGCTGCTTCCCTGGCCTGGCCTCATGGCTTGGCCTCTAGCAGTCTCCCCCTCCTTCCCTCCCACTCCGTGCTTGGCAAATGGTGCTGTCTGTTCCTAAGCTATGACCCAGGGGGCCAGGGCTGGGCCAGCTAAGTAGGAGGTTGGGAGGAGGGCATGAATCTGCCCTTCTCAGAAAGGGCTCCCCCTTCCTAAAGAGCTCAGAGGCCAGGGCAAAGGTTGAATAAAGTTGAGAAAGGGAGAGAGCAGGAAGGGATGGAGGAACCAGAAAGGACCGTCAATTTTAGAGCTGGAAGGACAGAGAGCTAGGAGCATCTATCTCTGTAGGAGACAAAACAGGAAGAAGAAATGAGCTTCCAGAGAAACAGAAAGAGAAGCTGAATGGATCCCTGAAAGAACTTCTAAACATGAGGATGAATCAGCACATAGGAGATTCAGAGCATCTGTCTTCTTTCCTGAAGACCCTCACGAACAAATAAAAGAACTCTCTATTCGGGAAAGTTTAGCCATTGGCCTGCGTGGAGTCAGAGGACTGGACCAGATCAGTTCCTCAATAAGTACCAATCCAGTACCTGCTGTGTACAAATAAGTAATGAAAGAAGAGTAAGACAGAGTGCCTGCCCTCAGGGGGCTTACTGTTATTTTGAATTCCCTTCAGCTTGGTGGTTCTGATTCCTGTCATTTTCTTTGCCCCATACCCTTCACGGGAACCTAAGAGGCAAAGTTATAACTAGCAAAACTGGTGTCCGGAACAAACAGCATGAAAGTTACCCTCAAATCACCTTTTTTGTGTAAAGGGAAATACCTCAGGGCACCAGGCTCATGAAGAAAGAGACCTCGAGATACCACTCTGTGGAATAAGGGGAAACAAACAGCCCCGGATATTTCAAGCACATACTGGAGGCTCTGATGCTATGAAAAAGAGTATTGGACATGAGATCAAAACTGCATGCAAGAGGGTAAACCGTAGCGAGGAATAAGGACATCCTTCATTAGGTTGGATGGGAAGTGAGACATCTGGTAGCTTCCTATCTTAAATAATTATCTTTCTAATGAGGTGTTGAGCTTGGTTGTTTCTACTTGCTGAAGAACTACAAGTGATGGCAGCACCCTCAAAATGTTGGCACCTTTCAGGCAAACTCTGGGTTGCCCTACCCTAGTTACAGCATTGCCAGGAAAGATGTCTTGTTCTTTTCTGATTGGTCCTTCTGTTTCCCTAAATCTACTAACTGGTATCCTCATTAGCCAGGTCCATGAAGCTAGCAGAGGAGATGCTCTTGCTGCCCCTCAATTCAACAAACTTGATTGAATTCTAGAAATGTTTCTTAAACTCCTGTTGTGCTAGGCACTAGGGGAATGACAGTATTAAGATAAGACACTGGGGCTGCAGAAGCATGAGTGTTAACGAAAGAACAGGAGAGGTGCTGGGTTTAAGGGTCCTGTGGTCCCTTCCCGATACTGATTTCATGGAACCTAGAATGTGACATCTCCTTTGAATATGGGGAAGAAGGCAAGAATGAGGGGAAGAAGGAAGCTCACTCGTCTCTTCTTCCTTGACAATGAGGTCTCCTCTTTGAAAACATTGACTCCTCTTCAATTGGTCCGGGCTGTTTCTTCTTGAATCAGTTCTTCCCAATTGTTGTTTAGTCATTTTCAATAGTGTCCAACTCTTTGTGACCCCTTTTGGAGTTTTCTTGATAAAGATACTACAGTAGTTTGCCATTTCCTTTTCCAGTTCAAGTTACAGATGAGGAAACCGAGGCACACAGGGTTAAGTGACTTGCCCAGGGTCATACAGCTAGTAAGTGTCTGAGGCCAGATTTGAACTGAGGTCTTCTTGACTCTGGCCCCCTATCCACTATGACACCTAGCTGCCCTTTCTTCCCAATAGAAGTTAATTTCAAGTTGATTTAAATGTCCCCATATCCAGAAGCTTGAAAATCAGTGATAAAGAACATCACAGTTTTTAAAGTTGGAAAGGGACCTTAGAGATTATCTAGTCTAAGAGTTCTTAAGCTGGTGTCCATGAACTTTTAAAAATAAATAAATAATTTGATCACTGTATTTCAACATAATCAATTTCCTTTGTAATCCCACATATTTCAAGCATTTAAAAGCATTATTCAGAAAAAGGATCCACAAGCTGATTCACCAGACTGCCAAAGGATCCATGACAGACACAAAAAAAGGTGAAGAAGCCTTGCCCTAGAAGATTGTGTATTTGACGAGAAAGACTGAGGATCTTTCCTCCAGTAGCTCTCAAAGCCTCGGCTGCAGGTTGTGCTAGACCAGTAACCTAAACCAAGATCAAGAAGAGGGTTGGGAAGGGAGGATGACTGAAACCCCAAAGCAGCTCAAGATTTTGTTGGATCTAATTAATATGTGATAAAACTTTGAGCATCTTATAGGGACTTCAAAGGGGAATGGAAAGTGATGGTCAGAGAGAGTCTGATATCCAAATGCAACTTATAAAGGGTCCTTGCCAAGCATGTCTAAAGGCAGGGGCAAAAATGGTTCTGTTTTTGAAAGGAGCCAAAAGTAGTCTTGGTGGGTGGAAAGAAGAGAGGAAAAGGGAGAGGGGGAAGGAGGAGAGGGAGAGGGAGGAGAAAGAGAGAGAAACACCACTGGGATCCTAGAAAACAGGAATGTGGAGGAGGACTTATTGGGACAAAGTAGCAGGGGCCAGGGTGCGTAGAGATACTGTATGGCAAGCAACTAGCTTACCTATTTTCCTGTCTCCTGTGACAAGAAGAAGTGGAATTTGGACACGAGACACTGAGATTTCTTACCCTGCTTCCTTCAGCCCTCTACTCCCCACAGTCCCTGTAGCTTATCATTGCACCATTTATTACTTTACCAGTCATTTAACAACATGGAAATACTTAAAATGTTCCAGGCAAAATTGTACAATGATCAACAATGAATGACTTAAATATTCTCAGTAATACAGTAATCCAAGACAATTCTGAAGGACTCATGATGAAAAGTGCTAGCCACCTCCAGAGAAAGAACTGATAGAGTCTGAATGCAGATTAAAGCATACTTTTTTTTTTTGCTTTATTATTCTTGGGGGTTTTTGGTCCATGTTTTTCTTTTGCAACATGGTTAATATGAAAATGTTTTACATGACTGCACTTGTATAATCTATATCAAATTGCTTGCCTTCTCAAGGAGGGGGGAGGGAGGGAGGGAGAGAATTTGGAACTCAAAATTGTAAAAAAAAATGCCCATATATTAAAAATCTTTGTTTATACATAATTAGGGTGGGGTGGGGGGATAAAACAAAAGGAAAACAAAACAAAATATTCCAGGCACTGTGCTAGGCATGGGAGGTGCAAAGACAAAATGGAAACACTCTCTACCTGCAAGAAGCTTACATTCCATGTGTGACAGGGGTAGGGGAGCAGAGGGGAACACAGATACAATTGAGCAACTACACAATGCATGCAAAGTAAACAAAAATAATTTCAGACAAAGGATGTCAGCAACTAGGAGATGAGGAAAGGTCTCAAGTAGAAGTGATGCTTGATTTGAGCCTTTAAGGAATCTAGGGATTTTAAGAGTCAAAAGTAAAGAAGGAGTACGTTCCAGGCATGAGGAATAGTTTGTTCACAGGCATAGATAAGAACTGGAAAGGTGTTCAGAACAGAGCGTGTCTTCTCCTTTTACGTGTCAACTAGCCATATCTCTAGGTCACTAGACTGCTTCCCCTGACCAGTGACCTCTTGGGTTTTCCCCACTGAAAAAGTATGGGAGTTGTTCTCCAAGTCTCTAATAAATTCATTATAGTCCCCTAGGGAAGGGCCATACTGATTGAAACTGGCCTCTAGCCCTGATTATTTCTCTCTCTCTCTCTCTCTCTCTCTCTCTCTCTCTCTCTCTCTCTCTCTCTCTCTCTCTCTCTCTCTCTCTCTCTCTCTCTCTCTCTCTCGATATCTTAAGCATTCCCTGCTTGTCTAACGTCAGCAATGCCTCCCCTCATTCCCTCCATATATCCCCCCACCCTGAGCCCCTATGTGCAGAGACCTGTACTGGGCACTGGAGGGAGACAAAGAGGGAAAAGAATCTCTGCCCTTGGGAAACTTCTGAGTAAACATTGTAGTGCTGGACTTGTGTGGTTAGTTATAGGATTGTGGATATAAAGCTCCAAGCAACCTTAAAGGTAATCTAGACCAGCTCTCTCATTTTACACATGAGGAAACTGAGTCCTAGAGAAGCTAAATGACTTTCTCAATTTCATACAGAAAGTAGAAGAGCCAAGATTTGAACCCAGTTCCTCTGACTCTAGATGCTGGCTAGGCTCTTTCCATGGCACCAGTCTAAAAGGACTTCATGGATAGGTCAAGTTTTGAGCAGAATTTCTTGGGATTTCTTGGGCATCCCATTGGCAAGAAATTCCTGAAGGTGTTGCTTAGCTAAAGCTTCCCCTTCATCCTCCCTGGGGAAAACCTGACTTGTTTCCCCCCTCCAAAGGAAACCCCAGAGCTTCCTCCTTTTTTGATCCTGGCTCTGAGCTGCCTTCTTTCCCATAGGGCTCTCCTCCTCAGAGATCATGCATTGAAATTCAAGTTCAGCTACTGCCAAGTAGTTAGAAATCTGCTGAGTATTTTTCTTTTTCTTAAAAAAAAAAGTTTGGAAAATATGGGGAGAATCTGGGAATGTTTTCTCTGTGGCTTTGTAAGCTGACTCTCAAGCTCTCATGCTCTGTGACAAGTGTTTTCAGGTGGTGTAAGTCTCTGTGAATTCCAAAGTCATCACCTCTGAGTTCAACTCTGCTCTTCCTGAGAGGGCCTGCAAGCAGGGTGTGGCTGATCCAGTGGGACACAGAGGTATAAATGGGAGCAAGTAACCACAGGCAGGCCTGTGTCCACAGCAGGCAACCCCCCTCCCCCCAAACACACAAACCCGTCTGACGTTTCTTTAGTCTGGGTCAACCATGCTTTGTCTTCCCTTCTTACTCACTGTGGTGAAGCAGATGGCATGTTCACTTGACAAGCTGCTCCCTTGAAAACATGAGCTATCACCCAGACCATACTCTTCCAAGGATGTCAGAGGCATATTCTGGGTCTCCAGGGTCTTGTCATCCCTTGAGTCTGGGAGGCTGGAAAAAGGGATGTGAAAAAAACAATGAATTTGGAATCAAAAGATCAAGGCTCAGCCCTCATTTACTGTAAGACCTTAATTCACTTCACTTGTCTGGGTCTAAGTTGCCACATCTGTAACATGGAAATCACAGTTTTAGATCTAGAAAGGACCTTGGAGGTCATCTGGTCCAACCCCTTCACTTGACAGCTGAGGAAACTGAAGAGACCAAGAGAAATGAAAGGATTTCTCAGCCACACAGGTAGTAAGTGGTAGAATCCGGATTTGAACCCAAGTCCTTGGACAACAAACTATTTCCTTTGTGCCTGCTTCACCTTAGGGCCTAGATAATAATAATAATTAATAATAATACTTGTATCACCTACCTCACATGATTATTTTATGAAAAAATGCTCCTGTAAACCTTAATGCCCTTTAGAAACGGGGATGACCATTTTTACCCTGCTCTTGATGCTGAGCAAACCAGGACATTTAAGATCATCGTTCTCTATTCTACCTAAGAGCATTCACTGTCCGTTCTTTGTGATAGTGTAGCCCTGGAATAGTGGAGACCATTGATTAGATCTTTCCTGAGGGGTTAGATGGGGCTGGGGAAGGGGAAAGGGAAGGAGAAGAGGAATAAGGATGGGGATAGTGAAAGATAGGAACATTGGTGATGGTAGGATGAGGGCTATGGGGCACAGAGAAAGAAAAGCGTTAACTAGAGAGCCATATATTAGGCCCCATTCCCAGAGATCTACCAAACTAGATTTGTTTCTTTAATCTACTGCCCCTCAGCCCTGAGGCATTCGGTGTTGTAGCAATATGCATATTGCTGTGTTGCAATGTAGTGTAAAAATGGAATGGACTGCCTCAGGAAATAATGAGCTCCTAGTCACTGGCAGTGGCCCAGTAGAGGTAGGATGACCACTTATTGAGGATGCCAGGGGAGATTCATGTTCAGGCACAGACTGACCTAGACCAGTCAATAATCAATCAATAAACATTTAGTAAATGCTTACTATGTGCCAGGCACTATGCCTGTTCCAACTCTGAACTTTTAAGTCTTAAACATTTTCTTTAGTCCATTCACTCAATCAATCCACAAGCATTTGTAAAGCTCCCACTGTGTGCTAGTTACTGCACCCTAGGCACAGTGCTGTAAGATACCAAGACAAAAACAAGATAGCATCTGCCCTAAAGGAGATTACCTGCTACCTAAGGGATAAACCATGTGTCTATATAACTAAATACAAACTGTATATAAAGTGATTTGAGGAGAGACTGTGGTACTAGCATCTAGACGGAGGGGAAGAATCGAAAAAGGAGCTCCAACATGTTCTATTTATCACCCCACTCCAGGGGGATGTGAGAGTCAATTGTTAAAATTCCATTCTGTGAGAATTTACACCTCAGAAATCAGTAACCTAAAGATTAAGGTTTCAGTGATTGTTTTGTTGATTGATTAGACTTAAAAACATGATGGAGAAAATGTTAATAATTCAGATCATACTAGAAGTGTGTTGTAGGTACATTTTTTTTCTGGAGAGCTGGTTGTTAAACATTTACCAGCACATCCCTGCCCTATTCCCTTTTTCTATCCCAACTTGTCTCTATTCTGCCACCAGTTCTCAGCAGAGGGAGAATTCCATCAAGGAATGAAGAGAAAAATCTGAGTTTTCCTCTAGGAGAAATTTGATCATTCAGCAACTCAGAACACAGAGGAAATGATCTCCAAATATGATAATGGCTTAAAAGATCATTTCCTTGATATTTAAATAAATTTGTAAGTGATGGATCTGTAACAGTTTTAACAGTGTTAAGATAGAAGATGGGGATGAGTTACAGAATCAGTGTCCACAGTTATAAACTCAATCAACAAGGGCTAGTTTAAAAGAAAACAACTCACATAGTAATGTAATGGAAAACAACATCGAAAGACGTCAAAACCAACCAATTCAATTACCAATCTTGACTCCAAAGGACTGATGGATAAAACATACCTCCTTTCTCTCAACTGAGAGGTGGTGGGCTATCAACCCACCAAAGAGCATTTATTAATCACCTACTGTGTGTCAGGCACTGTGCCACATGCTGGGGGTACAAATAAAGAAAATGAACAGTCCCTGTCATCAGGGCGTTTATATTCTATTTCCATCAGGGGAGATAGCATACATAAAAAAAAAAAGTAAGATAATTTGGGAAAGGAAGAGCCTAACAGCTTGGGGATGGGGGTGGGGAGAGGGATACAATCAGGAAAGGCTTCATGTAGGTGGTGATGATGATTGGGCTAGCATTTAAAGGAAACTGAGATTTCTAAGAGCCAAATCTGAGAAGAGAGAGCATTGCAGGCATACGGGACAGACAGCATGAAGTCGTGGACTAAAAAGATGGAATGTGTTATGTGTGAGGCACAGCAGAAAGGCAAGTCTGGCTAGACCATAAAATACATGAAAGGGAGTAACATATAATAAGGAAAGAAAGGCAGGTCGGAGTCAGGTTGTGAAGGACTTTGAATCCCAAACTCAGGGATTTGTATTTGATCCTAAAGCTAACAAGGAGCCGTTGCAATTTACTAAGCAGGAGAGTGGCATGGGCCACGCTTCCGAACGAGGCATATATTTTTAGACATGGCCAAAATGTTGGCTTGGTTTTGTTTAACTACACGTTTTTGTTATAAGGTAGGATGCTATCGGGTGGTGGGTGGAAGTAATTGGGAAGTGGTATTAATGTAAAAAATAATCAATAAAACATTTATTTTTAAAAGGGGCTGGTTTATTGACATTTTATTAGTTAGAGAAAGCTTGGTATAATAGATAAAGAGCTGGCCTGGGGACCATAAATACCTAAGTTTAAGTTAAAGTCTTACACATCCTGGCCATGTGACCTTCAGCAAGTTATCTCAATGCTCTAGGCCAGTGCTATCAAACTCATACAGAAATCTCCACTAATCTGCACATAAGGATCCCTACATTTCATCTTAAAATGCGATGTTATCTATGTTTTATTATACTTTTATTTACTTTTTAAAATATTTCCCAATTACATTTTAATAAGGTTCTCCCATACTAGGCAAGTTCTGGGGTGGCCCTTTGAGTGACTGACACCTCTGATCTAGGCAACTCTTAGCAGAGAAGATGCTGATCTGGGTTAGTGGAGAGAGCTTCCTCATAGCAGGGTGTGCTCCATACCAAGGAAATCAGAGAGCAAGTCCTTGTTCCCTTATTACTTAGACTCCTCTTTCATCATTGTTGTTACCCATTTTTGTTATTGTTGAGTCATTTTTCAGTCGTGTCTTATTCTTTGTGACTCCATTTGGGGTTTTCTTGGCAAAGATACGGGAGTGGTTTGCCATTTCCTCCTCCAGCCCATTTTACAGATGAGGAACCTGAGACTTGCCCGGGGTCACACAGCTAGTAAGTGTTTGAGGCCAGATTTGAACTCAGGAAGACAAATCTTCCCAACTCCAGGCTCAGCGTGCTATTCACTGCATCACCTAGCTGCCCAATAAAATAAAGATACTATCCATCTTTAAAACCAAAAAAAAAAAATTGATTTTCATAATGATCATGCTGAAAAAGTTTTTGAACTTTTAAATTGTGTTCAATTGAACAGTCCTCTAGAGCAGTAGCTTCAAACCAAATAGAAACTGAGGCCCAAAGGATCCCTGTAAGCATATATTGACTTAGAAAATGACATATTAATATCATCATCTTAATAATAATAGCTAACATTTATAACACTGTGTGCCAGGCGCTTAACAGTTATTATTTCATTCTTTTTATTATCCCCATTTTACTGATGAGGAAACAGGTAAACAGAGGGTTAGTGACTACCCAGGGACACACAATAAGTAAATTTCTGTGGTTAAATTTGAACTCAGGTCTTCCTTACTCCAGGACTAGTGCTCTATCCATTGTCTCCTAACTGTTCTTGTGAGGCATTACCTAAGGCAGACCTGCACAGCTTGGCAGTAGACAGGGGCCAAAATTAAAATAGACTACACTTTTTCAGGCAGATAGGTTTGTAGTGGCTCACTTTCCAAGTAAAGGTATAATTAATGATTAAACTATTTTGAAAATAAATCACACTTTTTTGAAAAGGGAAATTTTGATTAATATAAATTAATTACATTTATTACTTAAGATTTTTATTTATCATGAAATCACATTAATGTTTTAAAAATTACTTTGCTAAGCAGTGCAAATTCTAATACATTTTTCAGGTTTTCTTACTGTTTACATTTAGTTAATGGGATATATTACACTTCTTGTCAGCGATCAGTTTACTGTACCCTGCAATTATATTAGAAATAGATTTCTTTAGAAATCTGAAAACTAACCTTAGTAGACACCTCATTTTCTGAGTTTACTTTCTTGAAAAATCATTGTTCCCCACTCGGATTTTTCAACAATTTGGACGCTTCAATTTGTTTTTCATTGGCATCCGATTTGTTTAAGTCAGGATGTTTTGATTAGAAATGGCGACAAAGATTGTATTCCTTTGAAACAGCTATTACTTCTCGGCAAACAAGGCACAATAGTTTGTCTCTCGTGTAAGTAAACAAGTATCTATTTGTCCACTCTGGATTAAACACTCTGTGTTCTGATTCGATCTTTCATTTCTTTTTATCACCCATCTTACAAAGTCACCCCAAAAACTTTAATGTTAGAACCAAAAAATTTCCACAGCAACTGCTCACACACAAAGAAGTACTGGAGGCAGCGTCTGACCTTGGAGAGAGCGCCGGACGCTCACGTCAGCTGGAGAGCAGCAGCGCAGTGAGGGAGGGGAAGGAGCCGTCGCTTTGCTGCAGCTCATTGCAGAGCGGGCGTCAGCTGCGTTGATGCACGGCTGCATGCATCTGGTCCTTGTTCAACACCAGTAACGACCGAAAACACGGGGAAAAGATACGACTCTCGACAGACAGTGGCTGGTTGTCGTGAGTCACGTGACAAACAGGAGAGCGTGCACAGTGGCTGCCCACCTTCCAAGTTATGGGACCGACACAATAGCGACGACCAGAAGGCAGGTTAAGCAGGCGTGGACAAAGCACTTCTTACATCTTTACTTTCTTTTACGTCCTCCACGTTTTTCACCAGTCGCTTGAAATCCTGTGGTGGGCCACGACCAGCACACAAGCCATATGTTGTACAGGCCTGATCTAAGGTCTATTATATTTTTATTTATTTTGTTCAATATTTCCCAATTACATTTTATTCTGGATCAAGCTTCACTCTAGACCAGGGGTAGAGAACCTGTGACCTGGAGGCCACATGTGGCCGTCCAGGTCCTCAAATGCAGCCCTTTGACTGAATCCAAACTTCACAGAAGAAAAAACAAAAAAGATGTGCTCTGTAAAGTTTGGATTCAGTCAGAGGGCCGCTCTTGAGGACCTAGAGGGCAACATGTGGCTTCAAGGCCACAGGTTCCCCACCCCTGCTTTAGAGTATAATGGACCACAATGTAGCCAAGAGACTACATGTTTGACACCTCTGCTCTACAACACCATCATGATATGGAGGTGACCCTAGGTTCTCAAAGGCTATGCCAGCTATCAAGCTATCAGAGCTCTCCACTGTTCCAGATTGCAACCTTTGTACATCTTAATAGGTAGACAGCATGCATGAGGTGCTGTGTTTTTGGAAAGAAAAAAAAAGCCTATAGCCAACCTTCTGATGATTACCCACCACACACTTAATTAGGCTTGTCCTCACACCACAGACATACAGTCCTGAGCATCTGTCTGCCAAGGTTTAGAGGGTATGGAAGCAGTATCACTGAAAGGAGATAATGTCAACAACTCAGTGGAGCCACCATCTCCCCCAGGTGGGCGCTCCTCCTCTGATGTGTCCACAGTGTGAGACATAGTAGATGGAAAGCTGATACATTCTGGCTGTGTGACTTCCAGCAGTAATGGTGGCAGTGATTGAAAAGGAAATAGAATGTGTCCACATCAACAAAATAAATAGGTTTTATATTATTTTAATACTTCGAATATTGATCATTGAGGATTCACACAATCTAACGAGGAATGAAGAATCAAGAAACAATATACAAAAGGATAAAACAATAATGTAAGTGAAAAGAATACTAAAATGAAGCCAGGTACTGGGTAATTGTAATGACCCATCTTTCCCCCAGAAAAGAAAAGAAGACTGAGTTCAAATCTGGCCTCAGACACTTGACACTTACTAGCTGTATGACCCCGGGCAAGTCACTTCACCCCATTGCCCAAAAACAAAAACAAAAGAAGAAATGTGTGCCCCGATTACCTTGAAGAGGTAGAGGACTATGTATGTTGAATGACATATACTGCCAGATTGAGTTGCTGTGTCTACTGATTTAGCTTCGTTATTTTCCTTTGGTATGAGGGAACGCTCATGAGATCAGGCATAAGGGAGCTTTGTGTATATCAGGAAATATCTATGACATAAAAGCAAAAATCATCAAAAAATCTTAAGGGGGGGGCATTGTAGAGAACTGTAATCCATAAATGTATTTGTGGTAACTCTCTATCACCCAGGACACTGGATTAGCCAAAATACACCATTCTCTAATCATGATGTATAACAGAGTTTACTATATATTAGTACTACCACCCACCCATCTAAACACAGAAGCCTTGCCTAAGCACTGAGATATGAAGCTTGAGAAAGTCCCTCTGGCCCAGGAAGCTAGAATGAGTAGTGCGCCATGTCTGAGAACGATGTTCCCCTGAAATATCAAGCCCCAAACTCTCTTTGCATATACATCCGCCCTGATCACCCCCTCTCCCTAGCTAAGTTATGAAATATTTACATCTGGAGCTCCATCACAGCTGTGACAAAATCTGTCAGCCTTAGCCATGTGCATCATCTGCAGAGAATACTGAAACAAGCATGACGATTGCATAAATATTCATCCATTATAAGAGACACACATCACTGCCATATAGGACCCATTACAGGCATGACAGATCATCACACCACTCACATCCTATGGAAATTCTGACCCCTGAGATTCAGACACAACAATGTCCTCCCCCACCCCCAGCCTCAGCCCCAGCCCAGCCCAGTAATCTAACCTAGTCAATTAATGTAATGAATCATGACAATTTTGTATGGCGCCTCGTATTTGCTGACAGTTAATACAAACAAAGGCAGCAGCCGAGGATCCCAAATGCGTACATGAAAAAGGGGGGTTCCTACCCAAAATAGTTTGTAACTGAGTTTGTCATTCAGCAACTTTTCCATCAGCCGCCTTCCTGTGCCTGAGACGTAGCCAGAAGTGCTTGTTGCTGTAAGAAGCACCAGCGATGGGAAGGCGGCAGGAATACGCGCTCTCCTAGAGCATCCCACAAAATCTGCAAAGGCTAAAACGGGCTGCAACACCTGCTAAAAAGGCTCCCCCCAGAACCGGGACCAAAACTCTCCGGAAGAACGATCGTATTTGTTCTCAGTTAGTGAAATGCACTCTCCAGAGGCAGACCCTTCCCAGAGGGCAATCAGGCTTTATTCCTAAATCCTTCCTCCCAAACAACATTCCCTAGAGCAACACTCCTCCCAGAGGGTAATGGGGCATGTGCCTCGAGGGAGCATTCAAAAGTCAACCTGTTGTCTTCTCTCTTCCAGGTAGGAAAGGTTTGGGGCAGAGAAGTAACCAGGCAAGGTAACTCTAAGCTGCGCTCTAAGGCGCTGAAATGGGAGAGGGTCACGCTTCCTTCAGGAAGTGGTCCAGACCCCCATCCCTACACCTGACTATTCCTGACCTTCCGCGGGCTCATTCAACACTGTGTGACACCCCCTCCCCCAGCTTGCCGAGCCCCAAGCTTCCACTTCCAGAGTCCAACCATTGTGACTTCCCTCTTCTGAGGCCTAACATCCCCTCTAGGTCCAACAAGGGTGAGAGTCAGAACCCTCTTCTGGGGCAACCTCACTTCATGAGTTGTACTGTCCTCAATAGCATAGTTGCCTCCCCCCTGCCAAAACTGGTTTTGCCCTAGGTAGAAGAGTTCCTTGTCTGGGTCCTAGGAGCATTCAGTGGACCCAGACTCCGGCCAAGGAATCTGGCTGACTCGGAGGAAGTGCCCTGCTTGTCTCCAGGTAGCCAGAGGGCCATGAATTACATCCCCAGGGGCCCTCCTGGCCTTTCCCTTTCTGCCTGCTTCCTTCTCCCTGGCTCAGTAAGTGAGTGACTGTCTTTGGCGTTGATGCTTGTTAATCTGAGCGTTCCTTCTGCTGACTAGATCCAGAGCAGAAGATGGTGGCAGGAGGGATATCTCCCGCTCTCATTCTATGGATAAAAATCATAAGCTATCAGACTGAGGGAGGGGGAAGGAAGAAACTGGATGGAGGGAGGAAGTAAGAGAAAGTAAAGGAGGAAGGGGCAAAGAAGGGAGGCTCAGAAAGAGAAAGGGACAAGTAAGGGATAAATCACACAAAAATCTGTCCCCAGTTCTGCTCATCTGTCTCCCATCACACCACAAGTGCCCGCTCAGTTAATCAGGGCTCCTCATTGTCCCTCAAATATATTGTGTCTCTTAGACTCCCAAGTTTCCTATGAAGTTCAGCTCCTACATGAGGCTTTTCCTGATCCCCTTCAGCTGCCTTGAATTTAACATAGTAGTAGTAATTTATAATAGCTGGGATTTATATGGTGCTTTAAGGTTTTAAATAGTACTTTACATATGTTAACTCATTTGATCCTCACAACAACTTTAAGAGGATCCTTAAAATTTTTTTAACAGATTAGGAAACTGAGGCAGATAACTATTAAGTAACTTGCCCAATAATGTGTTAAACACCTTCTGACCTGAGGGGCTCATCTTTTGATGCCATATCTTTTATCACTGTCCATAGGTTTTTCTTGGCAATGACACTAGAGTGCCAAAGCCAGAAGGAAGCTCAGTTGTATGTGTTTCTGGTGATGAAAAGAAAGTTCAATGCTGTAAAGATCAATATTGCATAGGAACCTGGAACGTAAGATCTATGAACCAAGGTAAGCTGGATATGCTGAAACAGAAGATGGAAAGATGAGACATCAACATCTTGGGTGGCAGTGAACTTAAATGGACAGGAATGGGTGAATTTAATTCAGATGATCATTACATATACTATTGTGGACAAGAATCCCTTAGAAGAAATAGAGTAGCCCTCATAATAAAAGGGTGACAAAAGCGGCACTAAGGTCTAATCTCAAAAATGACAGAACAATATCTGTTCAAACCCAAGGCAAACCATTCAACATCATAGCAATACAAGTCCATGCTCCAACCATTGATGCCAAAGAGACCAAAGCTGCTGAATTCCAGGAAGACCTACAATATTTAGAAATGACACCAAAAAGAGATGTCACTTTTCATCACAGGGAACTGGAATGCTAAAGCAAGAAGTCAAAATATGACTGAAATGACAGGCAAATTTGGCCTTGGACTCCAAAATGAAGCAGGACAGAGAATATTCTGAAGGTAACTCACTGTCATAGGAAACAGTCTTTTTTCAACAACCAGAAAGGTCTACACATGGACATTACTAGATGGTCAATATCAAAATCAGATTATTATATACTTTGCAGCCAAAGGTGAAGAAACTCTATGCAAGACCTGGAGCTGACTGCTGATCAGATCATGAGCTTCTTATTGCAAAATTCAAGCTTAAATTGAAGAAAGTAATGAAAACCACCAGATCATATTGGTATGACCTAAATGACATCCTTCATGAACATGAAGTAGAGGTGATGAATAAATTTAAGGTATTAAAGCTAGCAAATAGAATGCCTGAAGAACCATGTACAGAGGTTTGCAATATTGTACAGGAGGCAGCAACAAAAAATATCTGGAAAAAAAAAGAAGAGAAAGAAAGCAAAAATGGCTACCTTATGAGGCTTTACAAATAGCTGAGGAAAGAGGGAAAGAGGGAAAGGAAAAGGGAAAGATATACCCAACCAAATGCAGAATTCCAGAAAATAGCAAGAAGAGATAAGGTTTTCTTTAATGAGCAATGCAAAGAAATAGATGAAAACAATAGAATGGGAAAAATAGGAGATCTCTTCAAGAAAATCAGAGGTAGCAAGGAAACATTTCTTACAAAAATGGGCACAATAAAAGACAAAAAATGGTAGGGACTTAACAGAAGTAGAAGAAATAAAGAAGAAGTAGCAAGAATATATAGAACTACACAAGAAAGAGCTGAACATCACCAGTTACCATGAGGGTGTGGTTACTGATCTAGAGCCATTCATCCTGCAGAATGAAGTCAGGTAGGGTTTTAGAAAGCATCGCTAACAAAGAGGCTGGTGGAGGTGATAGAATTCTAGCTGAGCAGTTTAAAATCCTAAAAGATGATGCTGTTAAAGTTTTACCCTCAAAATGCCAGCAAATTTAGAAAACTCAGCAGCATCTACTGGATTGGGAAAGATCAGTTTATATCTCAATCCTAAAAAAAGGGCAATGCTAAACAGTGTTCAAATTACCAAAATGCTCATTTTACATGCCAGCAAGGTTTTACTTAAGATTCGGCAAGTTAAGCTTCAGCAATATGTGAACTGAGAATTACCAGAAGAACAGGCTGGTTTTTGAAAAGGCAGAGGAACCAGAGACCAAATTGCCAACATTCACTGGATTATGGAGAAAGCAAGGGAGTTCCAGAAAAACATCTCCTTCTGCTTTATTGACTAGACTAAAGCCTTACTGTGTAGATCACAACAAAATGTGGCAAGTCCTCAAAGAAATGGGAATGCTAGATTGCCTTACGTATCTCCTGAAAAATCTGTATGCACACCAAAAAGCACTGAGCATAGAACAACTGATGAGTTTAAGATTAGAAAAGGAGTATGACAAGGCTGCATATTGTCACCTGATTTATTTAACATACGTGCAGAGTACAGCATGCAAAATGCCAGGCTGGATGAATCAAAACCTGGAATCAAAGTTGTTGGGAGAAATAGCAACAATTTTAGATATGCAGATGATACATTCTGGTGGCAGAAAATGAAGAAGAATTAAGAAGCGTCTTGAAGAGGGTGAAAGAGGAGAGTGTAAAAACTGGCTTAAAGCTTAACATTAAAAAAAAAAAAACAACTAAGACCTTGACAACTAGTCCTGGCAACTTCCTGGCAAATAGAGGGAGAAGAAATAGAAACAGTGTCAGAATTTATATTCATGGGCTCAGAGATCACTGCAGACAGTGACTGTAGCCACGAAATTTAAAAAATGCTTGCTCCTTGGAAGGAAAGATATAGCAAATCTGGACAGCATACTAAAAAGCAGAGATATCACCTTGCCAACAAAGGTCTATACAGTAAAAGCTATGGTTTTTCCAGTAGTAATGCATGCCTGTGTTTGTTTATTGTTTAGTTGTGTATGATGTTCCATGATCCCATTTGGGGTTTTCTTGGCAAAACTGCTGGAGCAGTTTGCTATGTCCTTCTCCAGCTCATTTTACAGATGAGGTAACTGAAACAAAGAGGGTTAAGTGAGTTGCCCAGGGTCACAGAGCTAATGAATATTTAAGGCCAGATTTGAACTTGAGAAGATGAGTCTTCCTGACTGCAGGTCCTGCACGCTACCCACTGCACCACCTAGTTGCCATGTCTCTGGCCGTGAGAGTTGGATTATAAGGAAAGCTAAGCGCAGCAGAATGGCTTTCAAATTGTGGTTCTGGAGAAGATTTTTGAGAGTTCTTTGCATAGCAAGGAGATTGAATCAATAATACTTAAAGAAAATAATTCAGACTATTCATTGGAAGGATAAATACTGAAGCTGAAGCTTATACTTTGGCCACATGAAAATTTAGGACTCATTGGAAAAGACAATGATGCTGGAAAGATTGAAGGGAAAACAAGAAGGGGGCAGCAAAGGATGAATGGATAGAAAGCGTCATGGCAGCCATGCACGCGAACTTGGACAGACTTGGAGGTGCAGCAGAGGAAGAAGGGTGTGGCATGCCATGGTCTGTGGCGTCAAGAAAAGTCAGACACAACTGAACAATTGAATGATAACAAAACTTGCCCAAGGTCATATAGCCTGTAAGTATCTGAGGAAGGATTCCTATTCAGATCTTCTTGACTCTCTCATGCTCCATCCACTGTGCCACCTAGTTGTCTGTACATATGTAGATACCTGTATAAACATATGTGTGTGTGTGTGTGTGTATAAAGTTAATTCAAATATACACATATATAGAGGCTATTCTGCAATTACATATAGTTACAGAAGCTAATAGTATATAGAAGCTATATATAGAAGAAAATGTAAGCTCTTTGAAGATAATGATGCTTTTCATTTTTTTTTGCCTTAATATCCCCAAAGCTTAGCACAGTGCCTAACATATAGTAGGTGCTTAATAAATACTTATTGATTGAGTTTACATTTAATGTCTTTCTTACATTTTTTGCCACACCTGGAATATGTTCCCAATTTCTCTATGACCATTCACATCCTAACCATCCTTCAAAGCCCACCTTGTGTTGATACATAAAGTCTGCCCTGCAAACTTACATTTTTTGCCACACCTGGAATATATTCCCAATTTCTCTATGACCATTCACATCCTAACCATCCTTCAAAGCCCACCTTGTGTTGATACATAAAGTCTGCCCTGCAAACTCCAATCAGCATTGATCTCTCTCCTTCCCTATTAAATGTCAGTTAGTGAACTAACATTCATTAATCATCTTTTGCATATCTGGCACTGGAAAAACAAAGACACTAAGAGGGGCAGCTAGGTGGTATAATAGAAAATTAGACTTGGGAGTCAGGAAGACCTGAATTCAAATCCTGCCTCAGATACTTAATAGCTACTTGGCCCTGGACCAAGTCATTTAACTACTCTTCCCTTCATTTCATTATTTATAAATAGGAATAATAATAGCACCCACCTCATAGGGCTATTGTGAGGGTTAAATGAATTAAACTTTGGTAAACTTTAAAGCACTATACAAATGTTAACTATTATTATTATTAAGTATTTAAATTCATATTTCACCATCCCATTCCCCTAATCTCTATCATCCAGGAACATCCTCCTAGCACAAACCTCATCCTGCTGCTGTCTTCCTAATGCTTATACTACCAATCTCCTAAACCCTACCTTATTTCAGATGGATACTAATTCCTGTCCTTTTGTTCTATTAATGGCTTCATCTGAATGATCTAATCTTTCTCATAAATATCTGTGGTCAAATCTATCCTTTGTACTTCCTTGTGTCTCTTTGTTCACTGTGTGAATGTGGGACTAAGAGTCATGCAAAGGTTACCTTTCCTAGAACAGGACTGAGATCCCAGTCCATTGTTAGAAAACTTTCTAACTGGGGGCAAAATTATGAGTAGTTCATATGTTTTGTAACTACACTTCCAAGGGCAGAATTATTACAAACTTGGGACCTTTTACATTTTCCTAATCAGATCGCAAGCCTAACATCAACTTCTAGGGTTACAGATGGCAAGAAGGCAGAAAGGCAGTATAACCTGGGCTTTTCTGGGCATGATAATCTGTGTTAGAACAGGAAAGCAAGAAGGCAGGAAGGGAATGAAAAAGAGAAGGCAGGAAGGAAGAAAGGCAGGAAGACAGGAAGGGAGGAAGGAAGGAAAGGAGAGAGGAAGAGAGGGAGAGGAAGGAAGGAAGTAGGAAAAGGAAGAAGGTAGGAAGGAAGGAAGGAAGGGAGAGAGGGAAGATTCATTAACAGTTTACTATGTGTTAAGAACTGTGCTAAGTGCCTTGGATACAAAAAAACAGCAACAACAACAACAAAAAAGCAGTCCCTGTCCTTAATGAGCTCCCATTCTAATAGAGGAAGGAAGCATATATATATATATATATATGCATATATATGTGTGTGTTATAGATAGATATAGATTATATAGATTATTGTAGTATATGATAGATATAGATATAGAGATATAGATATAGATATAGATATAGATATAGGATATAGATATATTAGATATAGATATAGATATAGATAAGTATAGATATATATAGATATAGATATAGATATAGATATAGATATAGATATAGATATAAATATGTATATATATAAAGGAAGTGGCAGCCAGGGAGGGATTCTAGTCAGAGAAGTCACAAGAATGGTGAGTGGAGTCAGGGACAATGGGTCAATCCTTTCCAGGAATAGTGATGTTGGTGTGAATTCCATTCTCAGGGAGTTACAGGAGGAAAGTGGGGTTTGGTGAGGTGTGTATGGGTGGGTAGGAGGGTACTACCGTCCTCCCAGTCACCCAGACTCACAATCTAGGTGTCCTTGACTCCTCATTCTTTCACCACCATTACCACCCCTACATCCAATCTGTTGCCAAGTCCTATTGATTTTATTTTTGTAACATCTCTTACATATCTTCCCTTCTCTCCTCTGATACTATCACCACCCTATACCTACATATATGCACACATATGGGGGCCATCTCCAGTCATCCTGATCTATATCTGGCCACAGATGGCTCAGGAAGAGAAAGTGAGGTTGGTGACTTTGCTCAGCCCTCCCTCATTTAAATACAATTCACTAGCATGTCATGGCATCACCTTCCTGATATCATGGTCCTCTTCAAGAATGAAGGAGAAACAACAACACACATATATTTATGTAACATATTATTACATGCTATTTTAATATTATACAACACAATATATTGTATTATATGTTGTTATAATAATATTATACATGTATGTCCCTGTATATATGTATGTATAAATATGTGTGTGTCATGTTTGTGCATAGTTGTTTGCATGTTGTGTCCCCCATTAGACTGTGAACAAAGGCTGTCTTTTAGCAAACTGCCTAGAACACAGTAGATGCTTAATAAATGTTTAATGACTGACTGAATGACTAAAAACATGAACTTCCTGGGACCAGCACATAGGAACTGAGCTAAGTTTTGAGGCTACCCTCCCCAGAGACCAAAGTGGTATATAGGAGAGTATGCCCCCAAGGTGTTGGAGGAAAATATTTGCACATTTGTTTTTTCTATATCTCTTTGTAAAAGTTAATTGCCCTTAAGTGGTTAAATGGAAGGGGTCCTAGTCACAAACCTGCAAACGTGGGGAGAATGCAACAAATGGGGGCTCAAGCCAATGGTGTTTGAGAAGAGAAACACCCACAAATCCCTGAAGATACACTAGAACCATGAGGGGCAGATAGAGCCAGCTTGGCTCAGGGAGAGATAGACAGAACATAGACACTCCATAGCACAGGAGTAGGCACTCCATAAACAGTTTTTTCATTGTAGGATGCCTCCACAAAGTTCTACTCTATTTCGTCATTATCCCATGGAAGTGGCCGTAGTTTTCAAAGATTGTAACAGTGAAAAGCAAGCTCTAGGAGTCTTTACCATGCCAAAAGTCTTTTAAGAATAGTCTCAGTGATGTACTGAGTTTGCTTTGAGAAATAGCTGAGCTAAGTACAGAAAGGATCAGCACCAGGAGGCTGGCCACTCAGTAATGAGTTCTTTAACCATAGTAACCCATAAAACAAAGAAAAATACAAAATGGCCATCCGTCCTTTGGGGTTTCCTGTTTCTGTGGTGACAATAGCAGCAAAGGGGACAGAGGATACTAAGAATCAGTTTTTAGACTCTCTTCAAACTTTAACCCAGTTGTTGGTGCTCTAAATGTTACACCTTCACCCACCGAGAAACAAATGGACATAACTACAGGAGGAACTGAACTGCATCAGTCTTGATATTCCTGGTACAAATAAAACCTGGATATAGAAGGAAATTAGAGCTAAATGAAAAGGTGGCCCCCAGGTTCTCCTAGGAAAGGCAAATTTGGAAGGTGGATGGTTTGATCACATGTTCAAAGGCAACAAGAAATGGCATTTCATGCAACATTTGGTTATGTCACATACACTGCTATATTTATGACAGGAGTAGACCTGTGATTTCATTAACTGTCTTATACCTTATTCACCTCCATGTACTGTGTGGTCCAGCAACACTGACCTCCTTGCTACTCCTCAAACAAGACGGTCTTTTTCCTGGCTCCATGCATTTTACTCATGATTTGCTGTTGTTAAGTCATTTCAGTTGTGTCCAACTCTGTGACCCCATTTGGGCTTTTCTTGGCAGAGATACTAAAGTGGTTGGCCATTTCCTTCTCCAGTTCATTTTACGGATAAGGAAACTGAAGCAAGCAGGGTTAAATGACTTGCCCAGGGTCACATAGTAAGTGTCTGAAGCCACATTTGAACTCAGAAAGATGTCTTCCTGACTTCTGGCCTGACACTCTCTCCACTGGGTCACCTATTTGTCCATTTATTCATGATGAGTATTTGCAAAAAGAAAACAATTGCAGCTTAGTCACCTATATCTGTGGCAGGAGGAGAAGAGGAAGGGAAATTCTTGGAATAAACCTATAAGGGAGTCCAGATGGCAGAGTGCAGGAAGAAGTACATACAGCCGAGGTCCCTACCACATCTCCTCCACAAAGACCTAGAAAACACACTACACTGAATCCTGATCAGGAAACCCAAGGAAATTTTAAGTCATTTTTCCAGCCTTGGTCAGCAAAAGGAGAGAAACAAAAAGATTTTTAGATGCTGAGGACAGGGTGTAGCAAGGAGTCTGCTGCACAGAGCACTTCAGAGAAGGAACTGAAAGAGGACCAAAGCTACACACTAGGACAAGAACAGTTTCCAGACTCACACAGATCACTCAAATGTCATAAAGGACACAGGAACGGGTGCATACTGGCAATTCTCTCACTGGAACTACCCAATTCCAGGATGGATTAAAAAGCAGATCTGTGCCTAGGGGTGGTGTTCTGGAGTAAGGAGCAGTAATCAGTATTGAGCAAGGAACAAGTAGAAAAACAAGCAGCTATTGTGTGTCTCATACTCCCAAGAGCAGAGAGGGGTCTCAGTTCTAGCTTCTAGAAGTCTGAAGTCTAAAGGGGAATGAGTAGGGCAGAAATCCCAGACCAAAGAAGAGCCTACGATTCAGTTGCTCTGAAAGTGCAGAGCTTTCTACCTGGCTGATAGTGGCTAAGTTTAGCAGCAGCCTATTAGAACTCCAAACAGGGGCAAGTCAATAGGTATGTTATTCAGACAAACACAAGTCAGGAATTTGCAGCACTCAGAATAGAAGGGCAGCAACTAGACTGCACTGGAACAGAATACTTTGGGAGCACTGAAAGCTTGCAAGCCCCCAGCCTGAGATGTCCCTGGCTGGGATCCTAGAACAACAAAACTTGTAATACCCAAAGAAAGCATCAGAAGGATCCAAGAGGACTCGTGCTCAGCCAAGAAATTCCTTCCAGAAGTGTGCAAAGCCTGGCTCTAACATAAGTCTGACATCAGGAAGTAAGCTAGAAGAATTAGCAAACAAATAGGCAAAAAGGGAATCTGACTATAAAGAACTATTATGGTGACAAGGATGCTTAAGACATAATCCCAGAAGATGATGACTCCAAAATATCTACAAGCAAAGCCTGAAAGAAAAACACAGCTTAAGCACAAGTTCAACTAGAATTCCTAGAAGAGATGAAGCAAGAGGCTTTTTTAATTTTTGTTTTTTAAGTTTGAAATTATTTAAAACTCAAAGAACAGTAATAGGGAAAAGGGGGGACATGGGAGCTACAAAAGAAAGAATTAGAAAGAGAATTAACAGCTTGAAACAAGGAAGTATAAAATCTTAGCCAAACACCAAATTTCATGAAAATTAGAATGGAGCAAATAGAAGCTAATGACTTCATGAGACAATCATACATACATACATACATACATACATACATACATACATACATACATATATCTGTATATATCTGTATATATATATATGATATAAAACAGTCAAAAGGGGGGGGAAGAAAATGTGAGGTATCTCACAGCAAAAACTGGCCTTGAAAATAGATTGAGAAGAAATAATTTGAGAATCTTTAGACTACCTGAAAGCTGTGAAAGAGAGAAAGAGACAAATAATTTAAGAAATCTAAAAAGTAAGCTGCCGAAATCTCTTATGACCAGAGGGCAAAGTGGAAATAGAAAGACTCCACTGATCACATCCTGAAGGAAACCCCAAAATAAACATCTCCAGGAATATTAAAGCCAAAATCCAGGGTTTTCAGGTTAAAGAAAAATATTGCAAGCAGCCAGCAAGAAAGAATTCAAGCACCAAGGAATTAGTCAGGATCACACAATATTTAGCAGCACCCCCCCATAAGGAAGCAGAGAGCTTGCAATACAATGTTTCAGAAGGCAAAGGATATAGTCTTACAACTAAAGTTAACATACCCAGGAAAAAAATGAGTATAACCTGGGGGTGGGGGAAGGGAAAATGGACCTTTACTGAAATAGAGGACTTCCAAGCATTCCTGATGAAAATACCAGAGCTGAGTAGAAACTTTGAAACACTAATACAGGAATCAAGAGAAACAAAACAAATTTAAAAAAGGTAAATATAAGTAATTATAAGGAATTGAATAAGGAAAAGCTGTTTACATCTCAATAGGGGGAGGTAACATATGTATCTCCTCAAGAGCCACAGATCTAATAAGACAGAGCATTTGGCAGTGGCTTGTTATATTTTGGTGATCTTAAAAGAAGAATGAAAAAGGCAGGAAAAAGGAATATACTGAAGTGTGAGAAGAAAAGGAGGATGGGGCCAATGATCTCATGTAATTAGGGTACACAAGTAGAAGACCATCAAAACAGGGAGGAAGGAGTGAGGGAGGTAAGAAATACCTAAACCTCACTTTCATTCGTACTGGTCAAAGGAGAGAGAATGAAAACACAGACACACAGTGAGATATAGAAATACATTTAATTCAAGGGAAAGGTGGTAAGAGAAGGAAAGAATAAGAGAGAGAACAGATTAGTCTTAAACTGGAAAAAAAATCTCTAAGGAAAGTAGATCTCAATAAAGGATTTAAAAATCTAAGGCATCTCCAGAGGCCTCGGGATGGAAAATGCTGTCCGCATCCAAAGAAAGAACTATGGAAGTTGAATCACTATCGCTTATTTTTACCTTCTGTTGAGTTTCGTTTCATCTTTCTGATGGTTCATCCTATTGGTTTTAATTTGTACTTACAACTTCACTGATGTGAAAATATGTTTAATGGGTATGTAAATGTAAAGCCTATATCAGACTGTGTGCCATCTTGGGGAGGGTAGGGGGGAGGAAGGAGGAGAAAAAATTTCAACTCAAAAGCATATTGAAAAAATAAAAAATAAAAATAAATAAAAATAAAAATAAAGGATTTAAAAGAAAAGAAAGAAAGCATAAGAAACTGGGATAAGATGCAGTGTGAAGGAAAGAAAAATTGAATAGGGAAAGAGAAGATTGCCTCAACCCTAGAGAACCAGAACACACTCCCCTCTCACTAACCTCTTCTTTTCTTACAAAAAGGGAATAGCAAACAAATAAAATGAAAAGTATTAGTGAAGAGGATAGAAGTAAATACACAATTATCAATAATTATTGTTACTGTTAAGGGAAGAACTCACCCAAAAAACAGAGAGAAGATAGTGGGATGGATTAGAAAGCAGAATTCAATAATATGTTTACAAGAAATATACACTTGAAATATAAAGATTCACAAAAAGTTAAAATAAGGAGCCAGAGCAAAAAATCTATTATGCTTCACTTGAAATAAAAAGGCAAGGAGTGACAATAAGGATCTGAGACAAGGTAACAGCAAAAATAGACTTAATTTTAAAAGATAAACAGGGAAATTAATTGCTGAAAGGTATCATTGACCAAAATGAATTAATATCAATACTAAACATCTAGGCACCAAATAGTACAGCATTTAGGTACATAAAGAAGAAAATTAAATGAATTACAAAGAGAAAAAGAAAGTACAACTATAAGAGTATAGGATCTCAATTTTCTCCCTTTCAGACTTAGATAAATATGACCAAAAAATAAACATAAAAGAAGTTAAGGACCCAAATACAATGTTTTAAAATTAATTATAATAGATGTTTAGAGATTATTGACTGTAAATAAAAAGGAGTATACATATTTCCAGCTGTATATTGCAATTTTACCAAAAAAAAACCTGTCTGTGTATTAGGTCACATAAATCTCACAAACAAGTGCAGAATAGCAGAAATATTAAAAACTTCTTTTTCTATAGACCACAATAAAAATTATTGTCAATAAATGGCTAGTGAGGAAATGATTTAAAAATTAATCGGAAACTAATAATCTTAAAGAATGGTTGGATCAAAGAAGAAATCATAGAAATGAACAAAAAAAATTAAAGATAATGACAAAGATGAAAGAAGGGGGAGAGGGAAGGGAACAAGCACTTATTAAGTACATACTATGTGTCAGTCGCTATACTAATGATTTACAATTATTATCTCTTTTGATCATCATAATCCTGGGAGGTAGATGCTATTATTATCCCATTTTGCAGTTGAAGAAACTGTAGGCAAACAGAAGTCAAATGACTTGCCCTTGGTCACACAGCTAGGAAGTATACAAGGCCAAATTTGAACTCAGTGCTCTATCTATTGTACTATCCATGCCCAGTGTTCTATCCACTGTGCTACCTAATTGCCTCTAATTTTGAGGATGCAGCCAAAGTATCCTTTGTGGGGAAATGTATATCTCTAAATACTTTCTTCAATAGAAAAGATAAAGGGCAGATCGACACACGAAGCATGCAACTAAAAAAAAAGCTAGAAAGCTAATAAATGTAAAATCTCCAATTAAATACCAAAATAAAAATCCTTAAAGTTAGAGATAAACAAAAATTGAAAGCAAAAGCCATTGAATTAATAAATAAAAATAGGAGTTGTTTTTAATAGGCAAGCCATTAGCTAATTTGATTTTAAAACAAAGAAAACCAAATTTCCAGTAATAAAAATGAAAAAAAAAATGAATTCACAACCAAGGAAGAGAAAATAAAAGAAATTATTAAAAACTATTTCACTCAACTATATGCCAATAAAACTAATTACCTAAGTAAAATGGAAAAATATTTAAACAAACATAAGACATAAAATATTTATTTCACATAGTGCTAGAAATGCTAGCCATAGCAATAAAACAATTTTTAAAATTGTTTATTCATAGGCAAAGAAAAAGCAAAATTATTGCTTTTTTCAGATGATATGATGGTTTTCTCAGAAAGCCCTAGTTAACCCAAAAAGATAAATGAATAAATAGATTGAAACAATTAACAACTTCAGCAAAACTGCAGGTAATAGAATAAATCCAAATAAATCATTAGCATTTCTATATATTACTAACAAAATTCAGATAGAAGAAATAGAAGGAGAAATTACATTTAAAATAACTACAACCAAAACACAAACAGAAACTATACAAATACAATTACAAAATATTCTTTACATAAATAGATGAATTTAAATAATTCGAGAAATATTAATTATTCATGGATGGCTAAGCCAATATAATAAAAATGACAATACTGCCTATATTAATTTACTTCTTCAGTGCCATACCAATTAAACTACCAAATGATGACTTTATAGAGCTAGAAAAAAACCCAACAAAATCCATCTATAGAAACAAAAAATCTAGAATCTCAAAGGAAATAATGAAGACAGTGGGAAAGAAGAGGTATCTCTAACAGTATCAAATCTCAAACTATACTACAAAGCAGTAATTACTAAGACAGTTTGGTGCTGGTTAGGAAATAGTGAGGTTTATCAGTAGATCAGATTAGGCACAAAGTACACAGTAATGAACAAGCACAGTAGCCTAGAACTTGAGAGATGCAAAGATCCCAGCTATGAGAGTAAGAGCTCAAAATTTGACAAAAATTGCTGCAAAAACTGGAAAGTATTCTGGAAGAAACTAAGTATAGACTAATATCTCACAATGTATGTCAACATAAGCTTCAAATGGGTATGTGATTTAACATAAACAAATCAGAAAAGCAAGGAAAAAATTATCTGTTACGTCTATGGATATGAAAGAGTTCATAAACACATGAGACACCAAGCATCACGGGCAGTAAAATGAATGATTTTGATGACATAATTTAAAAGTTTTTGTACAAACAAAACAAAAGCTAAAATTAGAAGAGATTCAGGTAAATGGGGAAATCTTTTTAGCAAAATTTTCTGATAGAGATCTTGTTTTTAAGATACATAGGGAACTGATTCAAATTGATAAGAATAAGAGCAATTCCCCAGCTGATAAATGGTCAAAGATATCAACAAGCATTTTATAGAAGAAGAAATCCAAGCTATCAATAGCCATATAAGAATATGATCTAAATTACTAATAATTTGAAAAATGCACATTAAAACAACCCTGAACTTCCACCCCCATCCGATTGGCAAGGTTGGGGTGGAGAGGGAGAAGAAAAACAAATTTTGGAAGTGCTATGGGAAAGCAGGCATATCAAGGCACTGTCGGTAAAAATGTAAAGTGGTCTGACCATTCTGGAAAACAATTTGGAACCATCTTCCCAAAGCTATGAAATTGTGCATACCTTTTGACTAAGCAATACCCAACTGTAGGTCTATACTGGAAAGAGTAATTTTTTTAAAAGAGGGAAAGGGTTCACATGTACAAAAATTTTTATAGAAATTCTTTTTGTGGTGTCAGAGAACAGAAAACTAAAGGAGTGCCGATCAATTGGGAAATAGTTATGGTATATGAATGTAATGGCGCATTATTGCACAAGAGGAGAACACACCCCCAGTTTGGGAGAATTGTTTTACGGTAACTATTGCTATACTCTCTCGGCAAATCCTTTTACTGGAAAGTGTTGGCGTTCAGCTCGTTGATTGATCTTTAAAAGCACGCTGGCGGAGATCTGTGAGAGACAATGTTTGAAGTCACAACCCTTCAAGGTTATGAGGGGAATAGTAGTCAGCTGCCCGCTAGCAACCAAGCCTGCCAGTTGAAGTGGAAGCTGGAGGAGTGATCCCAGAGACACTGAGACATCATAGAGCAGTTTAACCAATGTAAATCAATCGCCATCCCTTTGCCATGACAAGGAGACCCAAAGACCTCCTTAGCAGACATTTTGGCTTACTTTCCAGATGATTAAATATGAAAATGAAAGGCAGCACAAATTTAGGATATTAACTCAATTGTAAAATCTTATGAAGAAATATGACGGGACATCACATACTTCTTCACAAAACTAAGAGAGACAGTGGAAGGTAAAACCTCCTTAAATGAAGTGTGGAGAGATCCAACTAAGGAAAATAATTCTACGTGCATTTAAGGATGAAAATGAAAGGAGAATGACAAGTAGAAGAAAAATGGAAAAGAACCACAAAATGAAAGAAATATGACAAACTTTCATATCATCAAGGACAATAAATACTAACATCTCAGTTCAGACTGTGCTTACAGAAGGTGTAGCAATGGCACTAATGTGAAGAAAGACAGGAAAAGCAACTGGATTGGACCAACTACACAGTGTAGATCTGAGCTGGAGCACTGAAGCATCTAGTCATGAAGTATCTGAAGGAGTGGAAGATACCAAAAGAATGGAAAATATTTCAGATGCCAAAAAAAGCCGCTGATAAAACATCAGCTACCTACTGATATGTTTACTTTCACGTTCATATATAATGTTCATGAGAACCACCAACATCCATGTTGGAAGCATCTTTAATGAAGGTATTAGTAGGAAACAAGTACTTTTACAAGCGATATTCCATAGTAGACCTCATCTGTTCCGTTACAAAATTGACTGAAGGAAATAGAGAATGAAAGAATCCATGGTGGTTATTGTTTGTCACTTTAAAAAAAAAAAGCAGTTGATTTCATCAAGCAAAATGCTACCTTAAAAGGTCTGTCCCAAGAAGGTGTTCCCATCAGTGCATCAAAATTATGTAGCATTCCTTGAAAAATAAAACAGCAAGTATGACACTGTAGATACACAGGCATAAAACAGGAGACATCTGCTTGACAAAGGTGTTCACTGCTGCCATGGAAGAAATCCAGTGTAAAGTCCAAAATGAAGAGGGATTCCCTGTGGATTGTAAGTGAGATTCTCCACAGGCTTCTGTTTGCCAATGATACCTCACTCAAGCAACATTGCAGAGTCCCTTGGAAGAGATCTGTAATCACTCAGAAAAGCCTAATCTAAGCACCCACATGGAAAAACCAAGCAGATAAATAATAGAGGTTTCTTTGTACAGATTTTTACATATGGTTAGATGGATAAGCTATAGAGCTTATCCATTAGTATGTACAAAAAAAGAGTACAAAGAGTACAAAAAAAAAATTGGGCCAGGAATTAAAAAGAAGGAAGAGAACAGGCTGAATTGTCTTCAGCAAGTTACAAAACTCCTTTAGTAATTCCAAATTTCTAAAAATAAAGCTCTATCTTTTTAATATCAATAATAATAACTAGCTTTCTCCTTTAACAACCCTATGAGGTAGATGCTATTTTTATCCCCATTTAACAGAGGAGAAAACTGAGGCTGAATAGTTAAGTAACTTGACACGGTCATATAGCTAATTAGTGGCTGAGGAATATTCTTTAGGTATTGTTGTATCACTGTACATCATGAAACATAATAGTGTCTGAAGAATTAAACATGAGTAACACCCAGTGAGTAATGGAGATGTGTGTGTAAGAGAGACACAACATACAGAAAAAAAGAAACTTTAGAGAATATCTAGAGTAAAAGATATCCTCAGGGAAATGTATGATTGTGAAAGAAGATGAGCTGATTACATGGTGAGAGTGAGAGATAGGTGTCAAATGCCACAAACAGATCTAGAAGGATGAGTATTGATATTTCACAGAATCTCAGACATTAGAAGGGACCACAGAATCTACTTAGTCATCATCATCATCAGAAGAAGGAAAAGAATTTTTTTAAACTAACATATTCAATTTATTATGTAATTTTGGAAAGAAATGTGAACTATATCAAAACTGGTGGCTTCATAGGTAATCCTCTCTCTCTGTTGTTCTTTGAATATGAAAATGATCCTTGGGTCTTGCTGGAGAGGACCGAGGTTGCTTCTTCACCTCTACCCAATTATCTGAATCTAAGTCAGGTAGGCTGGCTGATAGGCCCTTGGGTAACATCTTTAAGTTGCTAACCTCTTCTGTCTTAGTTGGTACTGAAGTGACCAAACAGGGAGAACCTGGTGCTGATTCTATCTTCCAAAAGAAGACTCTATATAGCATTTGGAGGTTTGCAAAGGCACTTAACAAATATCACATTTGATCCTCTCAACACAACCAGGGAGGTAGGTGCTATTATGATCCCCATTTTACAGTTGAGGAAACTGAGGCAAACAGAAGTTAAGTGATTTGACCAGCATCACAAAGCTAGCACATGTCTGGGGTAGGATTTGAACTCAAGTCTTCCTGAGTCCAGGTCCAACACTCTAACCTCAGTGCCACCAAGAATTTCTTCCGTAACATCCCCCGACAAGTGCTATCCAGACATTACTCGAAGACCTCCAGTGAGGAAGAATTTACTATCTCCCAAGTCAAATTCATTTAACTTTTGGATACATTTTTACTGTAAGGAGGTTTTTCTTAATTCTATGGAACTAAAAACCTGCTGCTCTGTAATTTCCACCCATTTTCCTAGTTCTGTTCCCTAGGGGCCAAGCTAAGTCTAACATCTCTTCCAAGTGACAGTTCTTCAAATAAGTGAAGACAGCTACCATGTCATCAGCTGAGTGTTCTCTTCTCCAGATGCTAAACTACCACAGATTCTTCTTCCTGTGATCCTTCTGTGCCATGAATTCAAGAAGCTTCACTACATCCGTTGCCCTTCTGGGGCAGTCTCCAGTTCGTCAGTGACCTTCCTGAACTGTGGCACTCAGAATTGAACATACAACGTCAGATGTAGTCTGACCAAGACGGGGTGTAACAGGTCCATCACTTCCCTCAGTATAGATGCTATTCCTTCCCTAAATGACACTCTTTAGTCACAATCTAGCCAGCCAAAGATGTTTATTAAGCACATATCACAACAAGCAGATGACTACCCTGGGTTCTGTGGGAAGACAGATCCCTTAATGCATACACTAGACTATAATTTAAGAAAGGATTTAGTATAAAAAAAGATAAATGTACATTAATACTTCTTATCTGACATCAAGCTAATTTCTATATAAACACATTTTCATTAAGTACTAAACTTTTTACTTTTATAGGCAAATATATTACATGATTCTCTGCTGTCTCCAAAACTGCCAATTGCCAAATCAATTTTTTTTTCTTGGTCCTAATCCTTCTTAACCTTGTGCATTTCACACTGCTAACAACCCTGTCCTCCTATATACTCTTTCCTCTCTGGGTTTTCAAGACAGTACACACTCACAGTTTGACTCTTGCTTGAGTGTAGGGCAGCTAGGTGGCACAGTAGATAAAGCACTGGGCCTGGAGTCAGGAAGACCTGAGTTCATATAGGACCTCAGACACTCACTAGCTATCTGACTCTGGGTAAGTCACTTAACCCTGTTTGCCTCAGTTTCCTTATGTGTAAAATGAGCTAGAAAAGGAAATGACAAATCACTCTAGTTACAAGGGTGGGCAACCTTCAGCCTCAAGGCCACATGTGGCCCTCTAGATCCTCAAGTGCGGCCTTTTGACTGAGTCCAAGTTTTACAGAACAAATCCTCCTATTAAAGGGATTTGTTCTGTGAAGTTTGGAAGGGAGTGGGAGCCTCAAAAGCTGAGCAGCAAAATACATGAAAGTCAGCTTTCCCAACTCCTCCCAGGACTTAACGAGCTGAAACCTAAGCCAGAGAGAAGCAACAGCACGGTAGCAACAAATGAAACAAGAAACGAAAGAAGAAATTAAAAGGATGCCTGAGCTGTAGCAAAGAAGGGAGAGACCAAGGAGGGCCTTCAGCCCCCTCCTTATGGCATCTCAAGTTGAAGCTACCAGTTTGATTCACATCTTCAGGGACTGAGGAAAGTTCTCCCCAAAGGTCTATTCTTTCCCAAATCTTCCCTCCCTCTCCCTATCTAGGTACTATAAAATATACTGTAAAATAGTCTTGCTTCTCTTACCTAAATCTTTCCTGTATTCTGAATTATACCTCAAACATTAAAAAAAAACCTCATCAGTTAGCTAGAAATAAACAGAAGTTTAAATTAAGTCAAGGAGATATATCTCTGCCTAAATTTTCCTAGCCAGGGGCTCTGAGCTATTGCAATTGTTGTCTCAATTTTTAATTTGTTACAAACTACACAAAGCAGCAGAAAAAGGGATCGCTTGGACCTGAGGGGCCATTATTAGATTTCCTTTCCATAACTACACTCTCCATAGCAACACCCCAAAACTACTGGTGTTGAATACATATTTTTATTTGGTTATCTGTGTGCATGTTGTTTCCCCCCAGTAAAATCAATGTAAGCTTCTTAGGACAGGGAACTGCTTCTTCTTTTCTTTATATTTTTAGCCTGCAACACAGTGCCTAGCACCTAGTATGGCCTTGATAAATGATAAATGCTTGTAGCTAAGGATTCAGAAAAGTGGAGATGAACAGAAAGAGCAGGCTAGGTTTGAGGTTTTGCCTGCGCAGAAATAGAGAGATCATGAGCAAAGAGTGGAAATTTCACCAGTGTAGCTGGAACATAGAGAACAGTGCTTGCGGATGAATAAAATAAAACCAGATCATTTGGAGCAAGATTATGAAGGACTTAAAATACCAAACAGACAATTTTGTATTCGGAAATCATCACCAACTGATTGCTGGGTATGTCCCAGCAAACATTTCAGACTCACCTTTATCTCATCAAAACAGAGCTAATGCCTCCCCCAAACCCACAGCCCTTCCTATTTTCCTGATTTCTGCAGAGGGTGCCATCAGCCTTCCAATGACCCCAGTTGGCGACCTTGGAATCATCCTTGATTCTTTTCTATCCCTCAACCCCACCCCACCCCAATCCACTCAGCTGCCAAGTCTACATCACTTCTAGATTCCTCGTCAACATCTCAAATTCATCTCCTTCTTTCCACGCACGCGGTCACTAACCTGGTGTAGGCCCTCCATAATCTAACAGCATCCTAATTGGCCCCCCTGCCTCCAGCCTCTCCATTCTTCATTCCATCCTTCACACAGCTGTCAAATTGATATTCTTAAAAGCACAGGTCTGACCACATCACTGCTCTGGTCAAATGGTTTCTTATTGCCTATAGATAAAATACAAACTCATTTATAAAGCTCTTCAAAATATGAATCCAACCTGTCTTTCCAGACTTACTTCACGTCACCCTCATACATTCCACATTCCAACCTAACTGGACCATGTTCTATTTGCCTGCCCTCAAGAAGGCTTCATTCTTTTTTGGTGGGAAGAGGGGGACAACATGTACAGAGATAAGTAAATACCATATATATATACACACACACACACACACACACACACACACACACATACATATACATACATACATACATATACATACATATATACACATACATACATATACAGACATGCATGCATACACACATATATACACACACATACATACATACATACATACATACATACATACATACACACATATATGTAAAGAAAATACAAATCAATTTGGAGGATGAACACTAACAACTGGGATGTTGGGAAAGGTCTTGAATTGATGTGGCACAAGCTGATTCTCAAATGGAAATAGGGATTCTAGGTAAGCAGGGATGGCATTCTGTAGAAGAGTCTGGAGGGAGGAAAACAGAATGTCACCGATTTTTTATATTTCTGGGTCTGACACCGTACTATAATTTTAGGTGAATGAAAGTCTGACCTCTGGATGTGAGACATTGCTGAACGTTCTACAACTCTAACAGTGCCTTGCTAGCCACATACACACTCAGTAAATGCTTACAGAATCACTCAAATTCAATTGGCATGAAAGGGCTGATGCAGAACTGAGTATCAAGGTTACAAAAGATAGATGTTACGACCCACTGTAATGTGGGCCTTACCCACGTGTGTTTATCTATTTTACTACACAAAATTCTGACACATGGAAAGGACTACCATCTTATGGGCTATTCTTGGTATTCTCCTAGAAAAGTTTGTTGGATTGTGTATTTAGAATTAGAGATCATCTAGTACAACTCCCTATTCTACAGATGATAGAACTGATACCCAAAAAAGGTGAAGTCACTGACCTTTTCTCTTACATGGAGAGTGTAATAGAATGAAGATTTAAGCCAAACTCCCCTGACCCAAAATCCATTTTCCACTATGCCATACTGTCTCTTGTTTGGAAAGCAAAAAATCTGTATAAGTCATGTTTTCTCATTTCCTTCTTTCCATGGAAAAAGTTTTGGTCCCTGGCATAAAAGAATCCTAACATTTACTTCAAGGAATTTTTCTTTCTTCCTTCCTCCCTTCCTTTCTTTCTCTTTCTTGTTTTCCTTCTTTCTTTCCTTTTTCCTTCTTTCTTTGCTTTTCTCAGGCTGAAATCTGCATTCTCCAACATGAGCTCCACACTGATTAAAACAAACAGATGAAAAAGACCCTAACCCAAGCTATCATTCAATAAACATGTGCCAGGTACCTATTGTGTATGCAACAGATTTAAAATCTTTCCAGCAGAGCACTATGGCTGGGTGCATACACAAATAACAACAAATGCAGTTTGGCATAATGGGCCTCACAGCCAGGAAGATCTGAGCTCAACCCCAGCTTCTGACACATTCACTGGCTGTGTGTGACCCTGGGAAAGTCCCATTATCTCAGTGCTCTATGTCAACAACTGTCTAACGTTACTAGCTGCAGGAGAGGTGCCAACCTGTATTGGTGGAGGGAGTTTTCTCACCTGGGAGTTTCTAATAACAACAAAACCACAGCTCTAGTCCTATCCCCTAGAAAGGTTCTTGTGAATTTTGGCTCTAGTAGAAGATATTCATAAGGAAATTGAATCACCACACAAATCATTGTTGTTCCTTCATGTTAGAAGAGAACCAAAGACATCATGAGGTAATGTCTCCATTTGCACCCGAACTGGACTTAAGGGAGGTAGAGCTGCACCAAGTCATCGGCCGCACTCACTCTTCCTGAGTCACAGAAATCCAGTGGAGAGACAAAAGTTAGGAGGCCTGGCGATGGGATGGCCTGGGATGCACTGGATGACCTTGGCATCTTCAACGCCTGACCAGGTACAAAGCCCTCCGCAGTGCCTGCTTCAGCGGCCCTCCCAGCCATTGGAACAAATTGGTCTTGTCAGTCCATTCCACCAGAGAAGTCTTCTCCTGTTTGGAGTTGTTGTTCCCCTAAATCAGCTACAGAGTTAAGGTTGTTAGTTACCCTCAACCTGATTTAGCCCGAATGCTGAGACTGTTTTACCAGGTGAGGCTTCGTGGAGTCACAGGTAAGAGTTGGGTGCAGGTGGACCCCAAAGGTATGGATGGCAAGCCCTCACACCAGAGGTGCTAGTCCTAACACCCCATGCACCCCAGATTAATCAAATGCAAAAGCCTTCTCCCCTAAAAAAAGGACCTTTATTAGGCAAGAGTTCCTTTGCATGAACCCTTAAGGTCTTCCCCCTGAGGGCATAGGAGTGAGGAACCCCAATCCAGAAGAGTTCCATCAGGTATCCTGAAAACTGTACTTCATGTGAGAAAACTTCTTACCTCAGCTTCTTCTTCGTGACAACATCATCAGGGATCTTGACCAAGAAGGGACCTTAGACACTAATACAACTCACTTATTTGATAAATAGGGGGAAAGATAGGTTTGCTAATTCGCCCAAGGTCATACAGCTAAACAACCACCACATAGCTGGGATTCAAACCTAGATCCTCTTACCACAAATCTAGAGCTCTTTCCACCATGCCAGTCTGCATCCTCATCTTTCCCCCTCATTCTTGTCTTCTTCAGATGATTTTATCTTTTCTGTAAAGACTTATATCTGCCCAGTGTATCTGACATGCCCAAGCTCTCAGATCTGGGAACTATGGGTGTGAGGGGAGTGTATGTGTGTGTAAAAAGTCAGGCAAACTCTGCCTGTGAGCAGACAGGTGTGAGGCTCTCTGGGTGGGTTTGTTTTTCTCCACATTTGGAATTACTCCCAGTGGCTGACAGTGTGAATAGCTCTAGACTAAAGAATTAACAGAATCATGTGACTCTATTTATGGAATTCCAGAACATCTGTTGCACCTTTTTTTGGGGGGGGGGGGATTTGTTCTCTTTCTATTTCTTCTTGTGAAGATCAAATGAAACAATATTCATAAAAGGCTTAGACAGTGCCTGCACTTAGTAGGTGCTATATAAATGCTAGCTATTATTCTTATGTACCCATTAGGGAAAGGACTGCCTTTTACCTTTCTTTGTATCCTGGCTTATAGTAGGTATTTAATAAATGTTTATTGGCTGACTGACTATACGCTCATATGTACCCTTGTAGTCTCCTTTGGTAGAACGTAAATTTCTTTCAAGGAGGGATTGTTTCATTCATTGTATTCGTATTCCCAGCACCCAGCACAGTGTCTGGCACTTAGTAGGCTCTTCTTCTTCTTCTTCTTCTTTTTTTTTTTTGGATTTTGGTTTTAGGCAATTGGGGTTAAGTGACTTGCCCAGGGTCACACAGCTAGTAAGTGTCAAGTGTTTGGTCTGAGGCTGGATTTGAACTCAGGTCCTTCTGACTTCAGGGCTGGGACTCTATCCACTGCACCACCTAGCTGCCCCACCGTAGTAGGCTCTTAAGAAATACTTATTGGTTAGCTGATGCAACCAACGGAGCTACTGGGTAGGAATCAGAAGCTTTTCAGTTTTCTGATTTAGGATCCAGAATAAAGGCGCAGCTAGGTGGCTCAGTGCATAGAGTTCTGGCCTTGGAGTCAGGAGGACCTGAGTTCAAATGTGACCTCAGACACTTGACACTTACTAGCTGTGACCCTGGGCAAATCACTTAACCCTGATTGTCTCACCAAAAGAAAAAAGGATCCAGAACATCCCTGGTTCAGATGGAGGACCCTAATATTCTGACTCAAGTATTTTAATCAATCAACAATCAACAGTGCCAGGCACTGTGCTAGATGCTGGGGATGCCAGTCCAAAAAATGAAAGAATTCCTGCTCACAAAGAGTTTACATTCTAATGAGAAAGAGGATAAGTATGGATAAAAATACATAAACATGCAGTGAATAAATCTATGCAAAGTAGCTTAAGGCAAGGCTGTTGAAGAAGGAAGGCACGAGCAGTTGGAAGGAGGGATCAGGGAATCTTCATGAAAAAGATGGTGCTTGAGCTGGGTCTGAAAGGAAGAGAGGAACTTCGAGGCCAAGGTAAGGAGAGAGTGCATTCCAGGCAGGTGGATGGTCAGTGAAAAGGCCTGGAGATGGAAGGAACAGAAAGAAGGCCATTTTGGCTGAATCAAAGAGTGTGGGAAGCAGAATAAAATCCAATAAGGTTAGAAAGAGAAGTTGTGAAGGGCTTTAAAAACTAAACAGAAGGGCAACTAGGTGGTGCAGTGGATAGAGCACCAGCCCTGGAGTCAGGAGGACCTGAGTTCAAATCCAGCCTCAGATACTTGATACTTACTAGCTGTGTGACCCTCAGCAAGTCACTTAACCCTGACTGCCTCACCAAAAAGGGGGGGAAAAAGCTAAACAGAATCCCTAATTGATAAATGGTCAACAGATAAATACAATTTTCAAAGAAAGAAATCCAACCTATATGAAAAAGCCATATTTTTAAATGACCCAATCACCAAAAATTAGAGAAATATGAATTAAAATAACTTTGAGGTTCTACTTCACACATTGGCAAAAAAAAAAAAGGAAAATGACAAATATAACTTTGAGGTTCTACTTCACACATTGGCAAAAAAAAAAAAGGAAAATGACAAATATTGGAGGAACTTTGGGGGAAAAGTCACGTTAACGCATTGATGTTTGAGCTGTGAATTGGCACAGACATTCTGGGAAGTAATTTGGAACTATGCCCAAAAAGCCATTAACCTCTGATTATCCTTTGACCCAGCAACACTCCAAAGAGGTCAAAGAAAGAAGAAAAGGGTTCCTATGTACAAAAATATTTATAGCAGCTCTTTTTGTAATGATAAAGAACGGGAAAATAAGCGTTCATCAACTGGAGAGTGGCTGAACAAATTATAGCATATGAATGTGATGGAATACTATTGTGCTATAAGAAATGAAACCTAGAGAAACTTAGGAAGATTTGTATGAACTGATGCAGAATATTTTGAACAGAACCATTTATACAACAAAAACACTGGAAAAGCAACTTTGAAAGACTTAAGAACTCATCCACGAAATGAGCAACCATAATTCCAGAGGACCAGTGATAAACCATGTTACTCACTATGAGAAGTGATGAACTCAAGATGCAGAATGAGATATATATTTTATGGACATGGCCAGTGGATGAATTTGTTTTGTTTGACTATAAACATTTGTTACAATTGTTTTGTTTTAATTTTTTCAAAGGGGGAGGAAAAAAATGCACAATTGAAAAAAGTGAAATCAGTTACATTTTTAAAAGCTCAACAGGGGAGTTTATTTTAGAGGTAATAAATAGGAAGCTATTGGCCTTGTTTGAATAGAGGAGTCCCATGATCAGATCTGTGCTTAAGGAAAATTACTTTGGTACCAGGGTTTAGGATGAATAAGAAAAGTGAGAGACAATTTGTATGTGAATCAGTGCTGACATCCTGCCTACAGTAAGTACATGATTGTTAAATCGTTTCCCAGACCCACCCCACCACCAAATCTTTTAAGTGATACTTTAAGCCACCCGGTGCATGTAAGTGTGAATGAGTATTAGTGAGTGATGGTGAATGTAAGACCAAATATGTATGAAGGAGGGTATAAACACTGTACTGTGAATTTGTATGGTATATCAATCAATCAATAGGCATCTATTAAGTGCCTACTATGTGCAAGGAAGGCACTGTAGTAGGCACTAGGAATACAAAGCTAAAAGAACTATGAAAATATGTGTGTGTGTAGAATCTGCTTGTGTGTGTGTGTGTGTGTGTGTGTGTGTGTGTGTGTGTGTGTGTGCCGACTGAGACTTAAAACCTAAAGGGGCTTTGGGTTCATCTAATCTTTCCCACCTCCCCCACGTTATAGGTAAGGAAACAGAGTCCCAGAGAGGCTAAAAATGACTCACACGGGGCCAAACAGGTAAGCGAGTAGATGAGCCAGGAAGTGAATGACTTCCAAGGTTCGGTCCACCCTGAACGTGGAGGAAGTTTGTTCGCCGCGGAGCGTGCTTAGGAGCGTGTGACTCCGGCCTGCCTGGGGGCTGGTGACTGTCCCACAGCCACAGTTGAAGTCAGACCAGTGGGCGGGAGAATTGAAACCCTATTTAAACTTCTTTTTATTCTCCAAGCGGAGAAGCTGGGGGGCGGGGGGGATTCTAGCAAGTGCTAATTAAGCCCATGGGGTCGACTCAAACAAGTGAACGGAATTCTGCTTTAATTACAAGGCCAGGCAAAGGGGAGGGGGGGGACATTTTGCGGGTGGGGCCCAATTCCTGGAGCTCCTTGCGGTTCCCACTTCATTTCCCGCTGCGGAACTCTCGGGCCGAGCTGAAATCCCAGGCCCTGATACTCGACGTCCCCGGGGAGGGCGGGCAAGTGCGGGGCCGCGAGGCCCGGGCCATCTGTTTCCAAACTCCCGGCCTAATGTTTGTAACAGACACGATACCTAATTAAACAGTTAGGGAACCGGCTTTTATATCTTTAGTACCTAATTTACTATTGTTTCTTTGAAAGTGCCCGCTTCCCCGCGGCTTTGGTGCCTAGGTCCCTCGGTTTTATGGTGGCTTTCAAGTCTCCGCGCGTTTTCTGCGCCCGAGATTCCGGGCGGCCGGAGGCCTCGTTAGGACCCCGGCTCGGCTCAGGCCGAGGGAAGCGCGGGTCCGTTTTATGGGGGCTCACGCTGGGCCAGTTACCACCGCTGCGCTAATTGTGTAATGGCCCCCGTTTTAACGACCACTGCCTGGCGCTTTATGGGCCTCAGCTATCCCTTCCTTCCGCGGCCGCTCTGCCCGGAGGCTCGCTCCGGCCCGCGGACCCACGCACTGCGTCTCTCACCCCCCAGGGCTGCGCTGGGGACCATCCGTTTCCCCAGAGGCTCCAGGGAAACCCGACGCCTCGTGCTGACTTACTTCCCCGACCCAGTCCCTCGAGAAGCTCGGGGTGGAGATCGGGAAAGATGCGCTAGTGCCGAAGGAGAAGTTTAGAGAAATGTTGAAAATGCCCCCTCCCGCTGTCTGGACAGAGGAGAGCCGCTGTTAGAGGGAAGGAGGTTGCAAACTTCTCTCGCCCTTGGTCCAGTCCTACCAGGCCCGGCCCCTCACTCAATCTGCCAGCAAGAGAGGCCCGCGGGCAGAACCTGTGGCTTTTCACCCAACGGACCGAAAAACGCCAGACTTCAATCCGCTAAAATTAGGCGAATCTGAAACAATCAGCTTAAAGACTTAGAGGTGCACGTGAGATGCTTATCTGCCATGACCTCTCTCTTAGTTGGGGTGGAGGGTGGGGTGTTTAACATAGAATCATGTAATTAAAGGCAAAAGGGATCCTAGAAATTGTACAGATAAAGGAATTGTGGCCCAGAGAAAGGAAGTGATTTCCCCCGTCCCAGGAGAAGACGCACTTGCTAACACAAATCCCTCTTCCCAAATCTAAGGTCCTTGCACTTGAGGTTGGAAAACCGCCTAAGTAGCATGTACAGGCGTTGATAACTTGCATGGCCGCATTCACACAATTCTGAACTGTGTGTAGAGGGAGTTGGGGCACTTAAGTTCACCCAAACTACTGTAAAGCAAACTTTGATTCTGTGGAAGGTGGGAGACACTGGGGGGCTGGAAGGAGGAAGGAAGAGGGTAGTCTCCAGGACATACACACATGCAAAGACTGGCCTACGAAGACTTGTCTGAACCCGCCGCTGGGGAGACTCGATCACACCACCGCGGGGGTGAAGAAGGGGCGGCAAAAGGGTATCTCGAACCGCGCCCCCCCCCTTCCCCAGTAGCTCTGTGCTCAGTGGTTAGCGTCCCATCGGATGGTTGCTAGGTAACTGCCTGGAACAGCCGGCTGCCCCCATTACACCCAGGTGATGAAACCGGGTCCCTCGGGCAAGAAGGTTAGGCACCAGTTCCCCAAATACCCCCTCCCCGCATCTTCCTTCTCCAGACTCTTCTCCCTCTTCTCATCCCATCCCCTTCTTCTCAGTTCCATTTCCTCTATTCACCCCACTCTCCTGCATTCTCATCTCCTTCCGCCTCTACTTGCTGGATCTCCTTTCTGCCTCATAGCTAGTGGATGCAATCTATTCTTCTGCCCCCCTGTCAGCCTTCAGCTGTGGCTTTCTCAAATTTGGGTCATCCTTGTTTTCCCGACCCCTAGAGGAGGCTTGGATTGAGCAGGCAGGACAGTGACTCCCAGGAACATGGTCTTGTCGCTGAACTCTGAGAGTAGGGGTCCTGCTACGATCAGCCCTGACGCTTCTGCTCCCTGGGTCTAATCTAGGGTGGGAGGGACCAGTGGAAGAATCTTAGTACCTAGGGTGCAAAAAAGAATCCAAGATGACCCCCCTTTAGCCCAGTCCTGAGGGCCGGAGTGAGGGCAGTGGGAACCCTGGGGATGCAGTAAACCAGGCAGGTGATTGAAGCCGAAGAGCCCCATTTCCTTGGAGAGAATCCTTCCCCGGGGCTATTCCTTGAGGGGGCAGAAACACGTCCGAAGCCAGGTTTGGGCTTTTCACTCCAGTGAGGTACAGCTGGGCCACAAGGCAGACTGAGGGTTGTAATACAAGGTTGCTTTCCTTATGTTTATATTACTAATGGAACATCATTTACAACTGGGACATATTCCCACTAGAAATGTGCAACTGGATATAATTAAAATATTTCTCATAGCTCAGGAAATTTCCAGGAAGGTCTACTAGTAAACAAAATCAAGGAACCACATTTTCCAAACCGATAGCGCCTTCATTTGGGGGCAACAAAGTAACGTTATGATTGAACCCCACCCCACCCGACCTCCGAATTTTCCTGAAATTTATGGTTTTTCCCAGGGAATAAGGAAACTGGGAATGTTTACCCCCGAAGTGCCAAAGACTTAATCCTGATATGAGGTTTGATGAGGTGAGAGGAAGAGGCAGGTAAAGGAGGAGAGGATGAGGAAGCAGGATTGGGCCTATGGTATGCTCTATCTAGTTGTGGGATCCTATACTTTAAACATGAAAGGGTCCTTAGAAAACATCAATACAGCCCCTTAAATGTGTAATTGAAGAAACTGTGGTCCAGAGAAGCAAAAAACAAAAAACCACCTACTTTCCCCAAGGTTGTAGAGGTAGCCTGGTGTGTTGATAGGGTACTGGCTTTGGTGTCAGGAAGACTTGAATTCAAATCCTCCCTCTAACACTTAATAGCCACATAACTTCCCCAAGACTCAGTTTCCTCGCCTGTAAAATGGGGGTGATGACATCTGCAGTGCCTTTCTCCGAGAGAGGTTCTAAGACTCAAATGAGATAATGTATATCCAGTGCATTTCAAACTTTAAGGAAACATATAATTTGTCAGTAGTTATTACAATAGTCCATCATGAAGCCTTCTATGTAGTGGTTAGAGCCTTGCAGTAGAGAAGTCTGGGATCAAATATGGCCTCTGACTTATATTGTTGGCATGACCTAGAGCAAAATGACTCAGCCTCTCCATACTCCAAGCAATGCTCTAAGACTGTCGGTTACAGACAGTTGCTCATGCCTTTGAGAAGGGAGTTTCTATATTTAGGAGTTTCCCACACCAATAAGTGAATAGATTTGGCCTCTGTTAATTACCTATCATCTATCCATTCATCTGTCAGTATAGAAATCAACACATACACATATATACGAAGTATATGGTGTGCTCAGGAGGACTAGCACCTCTGGTATGAGGGCTTGCTGGCCGCTCCTCCACCTTTGATGTCCACCTTCACCCAACCCTCTCACCTGTAGCTCCAAAAAGCTGTAGCATTCGGAAGTAGCCAAACCCCAGTAAAACCATCTGGGCAGATGGGCTAAATCAGGTTGAGGCCTCAAAGCCCTCAGTGAATTAGGGGAATGTCTACCCCCACCACATGAAGACTTCCCCCTGTGGAAAGGGCTGATGAGAACAATTTGTTCCAATGGCCAGGAAGCTGACTGAAACAGGAACTGTGGAGCACTTAGAGCTTGGTCAGATATTGAACATGCCAGGATCACCCACTGCATCCTGGGCCATCGCCAGTCATCTTGACTTTTGTCTTGCCATTGGACCCAATGACTCTGGAAAAGAGAGTGAGGCTAACAAATTTTGGCAACTTTGCCTAACTTAAATCCAATTCAGGGGCAAGGTGAGACATCACCCATGATGTCATTGGTCCTCTTTGAGAACGAAGGAGGAACCACAACAAAACATACCTATACTATACGTGCAGTATATATATGTGTGTGTGTGTATGTATGTATACATACAAATGTATATAAACACTGTATTTACATCTATCTATTGGAAGCAGGATTCAAACCTGGGTTTGCTGGCTACAAATCCAAAGCACTTTACAATGTTCTTTAGAAAGAGCCAAAGACCCAGTCTAGATAAACAGTTTGTGGAGGCTCAGAGGCACACACACAGCAAACATCTTGAGTCATAGCTGTTTTTTGAGTAGGTTGTTAATATTCAGAGAGCACAGGTTGCCCCAGGAAGGCTTGAGGGAAAAGGAACTGTCCCACGTGCCCTCAGCCTGGGAAGCTACCCCTGGGGAGATGCACCCCAGCAAGGATGCTCCAGCCACAGCTACTGAAGAGCCAGAAAAGAAAGCTCTTGCCACCCAAGTCCTTGAACCTGTCAAATGGTTCAACATCAGAATCTGCTAGGATTTTTTTCAGTGGCAATGACATGAAAGAAGAGCAATTGTCATCTGTTTCGCTGCTGCCCCCTACTTTGTATCTTATGGACTTTTGCAGTGGACTTGCTGCTCAAACCTCCTGTATATTTGGTCTCCCTCATTAGAACATGAGCTCCTTGAGATGAGGGACTGTCTCCCATCTCTATTTACCAGTGCTTTGTATTTAGTGTTTAATAAATGTTTTATTCATTCATTCATGTTGTTCAAAACCCTCATTGAACAGAATTATAACAATGAGTAAGCAGAATAGGGAGAGAGTGACAGACGCAGAATGGAAGAGCCTGGGTTGGAGTCTTGACTGACATCTGTGACCTATGTGACTTTAGGAGAGTCCTGACCTTTCTGGGCCTCAGTTTCCTCATCTCTGTAATGCAGTTGATTGGACTTAATGATCTCTAATGTCCCTTCCAGCTCTTGGTCCAGAATAGTCTGTCATAGGTATAGTGTGCGTAGAGTTGCTCCTTTTACGGCAACAGTAATACACTGGATTCAATTCTGCAAATTTATTAAATACCTACTCTATGTAGCTTCTGTACTGTAAGCTAGAGATAAAAAAAAATGTGGCAGAGTTCTTTCCCTCAAGGAGTTCACAGTTAACTGGGGGGAGGGGGAAGAAACATGTACAAATGTAGTGCCAAAAGAACATACAGGACAAAATTCCTTAGGAAAAATTAAGGAGGAAGAGATCATTTTTAGCTGAATATTAGGTGGGAGTGGTGGATGAGGAAATTCTTCATGGACAAGGTAGCATCAAAGCTGGACCTTTAAGGAGAAGGACCCCCACCCAAAGAGTGGTGGAGACATTGCCTCATGGGCACAGGAGACCATCTGCAGGGAATCAGAAAAGGCAAGGACATCATCAGGCAGTAATATGGAACTGGAAGTATGTATTTTAAAAAGGAATATGCAATAAGGCTAGGAAGGTGATCGGAGCAGCCTGAAAAGTTTTTATTTTATCCTAGAGGCGACAAGGAGTTCCTGAAAGTGCCACAATTACTGGGAAGATGAGTCTGATAAACTCTGGGGGTTGGCCTGGAAAGGGAAGGGACCACAGGACAGGGAGACAGGGTAAGAGGCTATTAGAAGAGTTCGTGTGAGACATGATGGGCTCATCATGGGGACGGTAGGATTGAAGAAGAGGCAATGGATGTAAGACATCTGACAACCGATTGGTGGGGAAGGATGCGGGTAGAGCAGCAAGACTCAGAGATGCCTGAGATTTTTGAGTTTAGGTCTAATGACATGCAAAACTTACCTTAAAATGGAGAAGTTCAGCCACACACTGACTCATCATCCCTTGAAATCATTGTTCCCAGTGGCATTAACAGTCCTCAATACTTCGGCCTTTTGGTTCTGGATAGGGCATGCCATTTGCTTTTTACAGTGTGTGAAATAAAAAGTATTATTGGCTATGGTTTCTACTTCACTCAGTTGTCTGCTTTCCCATAGGAATCAGCTTTTTGAGGAAAAGATGATGCATTAAGACAGCGTGTGAAGTGAAAAAGAAAAGGTAGGTGACAGCCGGACTGCCCAAGCCCTCAAATGCTAGGATAAGGAGTTTCTATTTTACACTTGAGACAACAGGTAAAAACTGGAGGTCTATGAGTGGAACAAAGGGAGGGGTCAGGCATCTGGATTTTTCTGGCAGCTATGTGCAAAGGCCCTAAGAGAACACGGCCTGGAATGTGCACTATGTTTTTACCTGCTTACGGAATCCAGACCCTAAAATCATTGTTAGCCACATTTCCCAAGAAGTGAATCATCTGATTTGATTATCAGGGTTTTATTCCACTTATATGAATAACCATGGAAAAGAACTCAAGCCAGTGATGTAAAAGTATGGGCTAATACAAGTACGTCAATTGGAACTGATTGAAGAGCAGGCACAAAGAATATTAGTGATTCCAATGGAAACAAAATTAGGATCTTCGTTTTAGAGCTGGAAGGACTCTCCATTTAGACCAACTTAGTCATGAGTAAACTGAGGTCCAGGGAGGTTTATTTTTTATTTTTATTTATTTTTATTTCTTATTTTCGGAAGCAATTAGGGCTAAGTGACTTGCCCAGGGTCACACAGCTAGTAAGTGTTTGAGGCCAGATCTGAACTGAGGTCTTCCTGAGTCCAGGGCCCATGCTTTCCACTGAGCCACCTACCTGCCCCCAGGGAGGTTTAAGTGGATTGCCCCAAGATCACCCAGGTAGTAAATACTGGAGGTCACATTCGAACCAAGGTCTCTCGACTCCAGAGACGGTGCACTCACTGTCCGCTATATTATACTGTCTTGCTGATGTCAACCCAGAGGGAGATCTTTCCTGGAGTGTCCTGGATGTCTGTCTTTGGCCCAGTCCAACTCAACATTTTAATCAATGACTGGGACAAAGACATAGATAGCCTGCTTATCAAATGACAGAGACTGGGGAGGACAGCTAACAAACCGGATTACACGCAATATCTCCCCCTCCCCCCCACCATCACTACAAAAATATATATATATGTGTGTGTGTGTACACGTGCATATATATGTACACACACACATACACACACACATTTCAGGCTAGAAGAATGAGCTAAATCTAATCAAATGAAATTTAATAAGGATGAATATGATGGGTCCATAAACTGAACTGCCCAAGTATAGGGGTGAGGGAGGCAGGGCTAGACAACAGTTGGCATGGCATTTTGAGGGACTACAACCTTTGTGTGTCAACTGTGTAAGCTAGAACTAATCATGCTAAATCTGCCTCCATTTGCATGAACAGAGCGCAGCCAGGAGGAAAGGGGATGGTTTCATTGTCCTCTGCCCTGGTTAGATAGATGGAGCATGGGGTTTGTTTCAGGACACCACGTTTTAGGAAGAATTTTGAGAAGCTGAACTGTGTCCAGAGGAGGGCTTCAGGATAAAGAGGGGATTAGAAAATGTTTTTGGACATAAATGGAAGGAATTGGGGATTATTGAGCCTTGAGAAGAGAAGGGGGACTTGAGGGGGACAAGATTGTTGTCTTCAGATATCTGAAAGGCTGTCATGTGGAAGAAGAGTCAGTCAGTCAATAAGCTATAAGCCAGGCACTGGGGATGAGACTTGTTTCGCCAGAGGTCAGAATTAGGTATGTGATGGATGGCAGAGACAAAGATTAAAGCCTCATGTGTGAAAGAGGTATGGATTTCTGTCAGCTGTCCTACTCTAGGGCACACCCAATACATACAGAGCAGTCATTTGGCTTTCTGATCCCTTTTGTAATACTTAAAATCTGAAGGGGGAAAAAAAAAACCCAGGAACACCAGTCTCTCTCCTCTTCCCCACCATCTGACGTGTTTCGCCCTCAGTCAGCAGACATTCAATAGCCCATTTCAAGATCTGAATGCAGCTCATTACAAGCCAAGAAACCAGAATTCAGAGCTGGAAGGGAACCTATGGATCCCAAGTCCCTCACTTCACAGAACGTCAGTGTGATGTGCCAGGATTCAAAGCTCATGCTCTTCTATCAGAAGAGGTTCAGAACTGCATCATCTCAGGACGACATCAGTGTCTGTAACACTCCAGTCTTTTTACCAGGACCGGGGTTGAAATGGAAGTACAGGCAGAGAAGGGAGGGCAGAGGCAGGTGATATAAGTCAGGAGAATGACGAAGAAATCAATCCTTCTATGCCACATACACACAAGCACTCCCCTCCTACCAGCTCCTTCCTCCAGGTTCCCAAGGGCTCCCTTCTGTGGTCCAGGATCTGAGTACGTGTAGAGATACCCGGTCCCCACCTGCCACCTGCATCTCACCCAGGGTTCAGGATCAAAGGAGCAGGACACCTAAGCAAACCCAAAGCCACAGAGGTCAAGAATGAGAAAAGGCTGGCCAGCCCGAACCTCCCACAGCCACGCACCATGTCATTCTAGATAATTTGTTTGTTTGTTTTTAATTGTTGAGGCAGTAATACTTGGTTCATGGAACTGCAATATACAGAGAGGTGAAATAAATAGCTTATATATATATATAATATATATATATATATATATATATATATATAATATAGCTGGTTTTACAATATTCCCTTATCATTGGTGTACTAGATCATTTGAGTCACTGAATGTAATTAGCAGCATTCTCCAGAACTGAGAGCGATGCAGGGGTCACGGAGCTAGGACGGAGCCGTCTGTCGTCAGAAGGTCGATGCGCTGAGAACTCCAAGGACACGCCATCCCCGCGCGGTGTCGCCATCTTGTCTCTACGCAGCTTGCGGCAGACAATAAATAAATGCCTGCAAGCCAGAGAGTTTTGTTTGATGGAAAGGTGGGACAAGGATGAGGGAAGGAGAAGGGCAGTCTGGGGGGTGTTGTTTTTTTTGGGGGGGGTGTTTTGTTTTGTTTTTTTTCCAGCAACTTTGGAAAAAAAAGACTTTGGTTTCCCTTGTTTCTTGGTTCCTGTAATAAAGTTCTCTGGGGACCAGCTTAAAGTTGTCTGTTCCAAAAGAGAAATGGGCACCCAGTCCACTTAAGTTCGATAAGAGTCTTTTGCTGTGGGTGGTTTCAAGTCAACAATAAATCCTTACCGCTTCCCCTAGCGTTTGGGTTCAGTTTTTTTTTTCTTTTAAACACAATGTACAAAAATAGAACTTCTTCCTTATTTTAATGTAAAAATATTTCTCTGATGCAGTTTTTTGTGTGTGTGTGTGAGTGTGTGTATCTGTCTGTGTGTGTGTGTTGGCATGGGTGTCTGTGTGTGTGGCTTATGGTGGCGCCATCCTGGTGGGGCTGCTGGGGCTGGCTGCTCTAGCCAGGGTGTGTGGGTCGGATACGCCTCGTCCGCTTGGTCACCGTTGTATACTTAAAAGGTTTCTGCAGCTCAGCTTGGCCCTTGGGGTAGCGCTTCATAAAGTGGACATCCTGCTGATTCTCCCGCGTCTTGGGGCCCTTCCTTGGTCGCCCCTTCTTGGTGAAGCCCACATACCAGCCTGTGTACTTGGCAGACATCAGTGCTGTGTAATTGTTTTCCAGGACCTTCTCAATGAAGACGCACTCTTTGCTGGTGCCATCAGGCTGCAAAGAAGGGGAAAAAAGAAGCAAAGAGGTGAGAAAGGATTATCCGGGGTCCTAGACACTCCTCCCCTACCACGATCCCTTTGCCAAAGCCAGATAGGTCTCCTCCCTGTCCTCTCAAGCTGCCTACGCATTTCCAGCTCTGTACTCTGCTGAGGCTATTTCCCTTCCCTCCCACCCCCAACTAATATAGAAAGTTCTCCCCTTTTCTTCCCTAAAGGTACAAACTCTACCCATTCTTCAAGGCCCAGTTCAAATCTCACCCCTCCATAAAGATTTTAGCCATCACTCAGGCCACAATAATGTCTCCTACCTCTGAACTCCTGTAACATCTTCACTTGACCCTTATCATCTTATTAGGCTCTTGTCCTGTGTCTCTTCTCACCTTCATAGACTAACTCCTAGAAAAGGCAGTCTATACTCTCAAATTGCATCCATTTCCTCTTCTCCTACTCACTTCTCAATTCCTTCAAGTCTGGCTTCCCATCTCATTCTTAGCTGAAAGGCTCTTTCCAAGGTCAGCACCAATTCATTAACTGTTCGATTTAATAGCCTTTTCTCAGTATGCACTCTACTAGAACCTAACTGTAGCTTTTGATATTGTCTATCCCTAGTTATACTTAGGTACAATCTCTGCCCTTGGTTTCCATGACACCAGTTTCTTGGTTTTCATCCTATCTATCTGATCATTCCTCAGCCTTCTTTCATCAGCTAAATGTGGGTGTTCTCCCAAGAGAAAGCCCTAAGGGCTCTTTTTTCCTTCTTCTCCACACTTTATCCACTGGTGAACTCATCAAGCCCCAAGCGTTCAATTATCATCTCTCTTCAGATGACTCCCAAACTTACATAGTCATAAACTCTCTCCTAAACTCTGGATCCACGTTATCAATTGCTTACTGGACACCTCCACCTGGATGTCCCGTAGGCATCCCAAACTCAACGTGTTCAAAACTCTTTATACTTCCCCTCAAATACATCCATCTTCCAAACTTGCCTATTTTTGTTTCTGGTACCAACACCTTTCAAAGTCTCACATCTCTGGAGTCGTCCTTAACTCTTCCCGACTCCTCAGCCCCCACATCCAACCAGTTGCCAAGTCTTTTCAATAATCCCATCTCTACCACATCTCTTGTTTCTGTCCCCTCTCTCCACTCAGAAGCCTCTCCCCAATTCAGGCCCTTATCACTTCTCACTGGACTACTTACAATAGCCTCCTAATTGATACTCCTGACTCCAAACTCCTATCCAATTCATTCTCCACACAGATGACAAATTGATATTCATAATTTAAAACACAGATGTGACCACGTTTCAGCCCCCACCCCAAAGCAAAAACCTTCAATGACTCTCTATTGCCTCTAGGATAATATATATGCCTCCCCCAATCTGGTTCTCCTTACCTTTCTAGTGTTATTTCATATTATTCCCTTTCATGTATTCTCTCAAACTGGCCCACACATGACATTCTATCTCTCACCCCCTTTGGACAAATGGTCAGCCACGTCTGAAATACTCTCCCTTCCTCTTCTGCCTCAAAAGATCCCTAGTTTTCTTCCAAACACAGCCCAGGTACCATCTCCTACATGAGGCCTTTCCTGATCAATTGTTTCCCATCCCCTAGGTTTTAACATTCTCTTCTCCAGAAGTTCCTTTGTGTTTATTTATTTATTTTTGTCAATATGCCGGATTCCCAAGTAGAAAGTAGGATTCTTGAGGGTAGAGTTTCTTTTTTTTGTCTTTTTACTTTCAATGCTTAAAATAGTGCTTTGTACACAGTAGGCAGCTAGGAGGTACAGTGAATAAAGCACTGGGCCTAGAATCCAGAAGACCTGAGTTTGAATCCAGCCTCAGACACTTACTAGCTGGATGAGCCACCTAACTTCTCTCTGCCTTAATATCTTCATCTGCAAAATAGGGATAATAACAGCATCTACCTCTCAGAGTTGTCTTGAGGATCAAATGATGGATAATATTTGTAAAGTGCTCAGCACAGTGGCACTTAATTACTGCTTATTTGTTTCCTTCCTTCCTTCATATCTCACATCCAATCCAGTGTGCCTTCTCCCAATCATTACTTCTCATTTTTTGTCATATTTGAATCCAGTTTTTGAAAATAATACCCATGTCCCTTATTTCCTTAGTCAACTGCAATCTCTCTGAAAGCAGCCCTTCCATATCCTACCACTTCTTTGCATCCCACAAACCTAGCACATTCAGTGATTCACTGGATGTTTGTCAGATTCCTACAATGTGCACGTACGTGATACAAGGATGATGAAGATGCTGTCTTGCTCTCCTAGAATTTACAGCCTAGCATATCATAACATGGGGCACATACTGCGAGATCAATGAATATCTGCTGAGTGTTCTGCTCATTTTCCTATTTCCTACAACTTCTTTCTGTTCTGTCCCAGTAACTACTGCCAATCCTTGAGGATTTATTGAAGTAAAGATCAAATGAGATACTACGTATAAAGTTCTCTGTAAACCTTAGAGTGCTACATATGGATAAAACACCGGGCCTGGAGTCAGGGGATCTGAATTCAAATTCAGCCTCGGACCCTTACAAGTTGTGTGACACTCCTTAAGTCATTTAACCTCTATTTGCCTCAATTCCCCCATCTGTAAAATACGGTTAATAACAGCCCCTATCTCCCTGGGTTGCTGTGAGGATCAAATGAGATAATATTTATAAAGCACTTAGCACAATGCCTGGCACACAGTAAGCATTATATAAATATTAGTTATTGTTATTATTATGATCATTATTATTATTAGTTGTAGTAGTAGTAGTAGTAGTAGTAGTAATAGTAGCAGTTGTTGTTGTTGTTGTTATACTACCATTATAGACTTCTGTCCTTGGGTACCAACCCCAAGTCAGAATAGGACCCAACCAAGCTCTCCTTACCTCAGCTCCCATGCCTTTTCCTCACTGCCCACATGCAACTGGGGTCCATATGTCTAGCCTGTTCCCTTTCCTCTACAAGCTACCCATTCTGCTCCTTGGACAACTTCTCTAAATCTTCCCTGCTTCGCTTTCCCTGTCTCCTAGCCTTATTTCTCTCCAACTACCCCCTTTCCTCAGTCCCTTCACTCTCTCATCCTCCCTACATCTTTAGGGTCTCAATTGTTTTTTAATACATTGCGCCCAAAGCCTCCAAATATGCCACATGGCCAGACCTCCTGGATCAGGCTAGAAAAGAGTAATCAAGGGGGTTCAGACAGCAAAGGCTGCAGCACCAGAGTGCAGGTAGAGATCATTTAAGGCCAACCAGGCTTTTTTCCAAGGGACTTGTATGATCACTTCCTGAGTCTGTGCTGCCTTTGGCCCCACTCTAACGATAGGAAACAATCCATTAGATTATAAGCTCCTTGAGGACAGGGACTGTCTTTCCCCTCTTTTTTTATCTCCAACATTTAGCAGATAGTAGGCACTTAATAAAGTTTATTGAATTGAGATGCCACATAATCTATCTAGCAAGGAAAGAAGGGGGTCTGCAGGAAGAGCCCCAGCTTTTTGCCCAATAGGCCCACCCTGACCCTACTCTCCTAGCACTTGGAAGAAAAGGGCCTTAAATCTCCCTTTTCCAGAAATCCTAGTCTGCCCATTAGGGGCCTCTGCACAGCCCTGACAGAGATCATTGCAAGGTCGAAAAAAGCACAAATCCCAGGCTGGAAGGACATATTAATATTGCTTGGGTTTCCAAGAGCTTCTCCAAACTTAGCCAGAACATACTCCTCGTTATGGACCAATTCTCAGCCAAGTTGGAAATCTCAAGGTCAGTCTGCTTTTTTTTTGTTTTTTGGGGTTTTTTTTAGATTAAGTAGAGAGTTCCAACCTTTTGTTTGAAGTGGGAAACTGCAGGGTTTTTTTTTTCCCTTTCAGGTTTTCATAACTTACTGATGACTCCAAGGATTTCTCCCAAATGCTTCCAGTAACATTCACCTTTGAGTTGAGAATGAGCATGGATACTTCAGAGTGCTGAACTTTTCAAAAACTTATAAACAAATACAAAATGCCCTTCCAAGATAAAGTATTTCATGGAAATTGCTGAGAGTTCAGGGAGCATGTGGTAGGGGGTGTTTATATGCATGTGTGTCCCTGTGTGTATGCGTTTGCATTCAGTAGGAGCAAAGAGGAGGCTCATTAGAGACTGGGAAAGAAGTTGGACGTTGTAGAGGGGGTGTTCACAGAAAACTTGGGAGGTAAATAATAATGACCTACATTCAAAGGTACTCAGATTCCTGGGGATGCATTAAATATTGGAAGCAAGAAAATGGATATTAAGATCCCAAGGGACACCATATCTGATGTAAGGCCAAACAGTTTGGTCACTCAGGAAAATGTCACTGGTGGTAAGGAACCTAAGGAAGGACCAGGAGAATAAGGTTCACAATTAAAAACCAAAAAAAACCTCAATTGATTCCTGCTTCCATTAACCATACAAGAGAAAAAGGGAGAGACCTCCTCTGGGAGCAGGAAATTCTGGAGCCTTCTCAGTAGCACTTTTGCCTCCCATCACTTCACTGAATTCCTATTCAGCCATTTAAAATTCATCTCAAAATCCCGTGTCCAAAAAGCTCCCCTTGACATATTCTCATTCTCCTTCCCTCTTTCTCTCTCTTCCTCTCCACCTCTCCTCCCACACACTGCCTCAAACCGATTCAATAACAGCCTTCCCCAACACACCAACCCTTCTCTGAGTGGGCCTCCTGGAGCATTCTGTTTTGTTGCAGAGCTCTTTTTAACAGCATTAGTGGAGGATTCCTCCCAAGCCTGAGCGTCCCAGGCCCTGTGAGCTGGCAGTGCCCAGCATACCCCACGTCGCTACCTCCCAAGGGTAGTCTGCTCTAGAACAAGGAAGGGGGACTTCAGGGTACTCTAGTCAAAGCTGTAACACTGTGCCCTTGGTAGGTTACTGGCCCACTAGAGAAATTAATCAATAAAAATTTATTAAGCTCCTACCAAGTGCCAGGCACTATGCCAAGCGATGGGTAAAAGAGGCAAAAGACAGCCCTTGTCCTCAAGGAGCTTACAATCACTTCTCAGTTTATCAAGAAATGCCTATAAACTACAGACAGCAGAATTCTCTGGCATCAAAAACAGAAGATCATAAAATGTGTCACTTATTTCACTGCCCCTAAGGATGCTCCCTTAAGAGGCTACCTCGCTTTCCTTAGATCTGTCTCTAGTCTGCCCTCGAGTTCCTCACCATGCTCATTTCTCCCTTACTGAGTTTTCCTCCCAGCAAAGACAGAATCCAAATCTTCTCCAACAAAATGCAGGCCTATAGGCAACCCCCAGTTTACCTCTTGCAAGCCTCTGTAGTGGTCTGGTGGAAAAACAGCTGGACTCAGATGGGGCTCATGAGACCCAGGTTCAAGTTCCAGCTTAGATGCTTACTAGGCAGCTAACTCTAGGCAAGTCACTTAGGTTCTCCAAGCCTCAGTTTCCTCATTGTAAAATGGAATTTATTAATAATATCTGTTCTGCTGACTTCAGAAGGAGGGTTTGAGGAAAGCATTCAACCTTAATGTGCAATGGAAATAAAAGCTTTTGTTATCAATCGATCATGATGAAGCCTCATTTGCTCTGTCACCGGCACAAAGGACTCAGAGTCAAGCCCAAGTTAACTGACCTGTGTGCCCCTCAGATCCGTCTCTCCCTTTTCGTTGCTTCAGAACACAGTGACCGCTCAATGAGACCACTGCCGATGGCCAGCTCCTCCCTCACAGCCAGAGAACCTCTCTCAAATGATTTGCTTGCTTCCTTTCTCAAGTTCATATGTTTGAAGCTACATGAATCAAAGCTAAACTCAGTCTAGAAGCTGCTCCTTCCCCAAACTTTAGACTGAAAATTTTAAAACAATTATGGACTTCCCAGAACATCTAGTCAAGATGCTCTCATTTTCTCCAACCTCAGCTCGTTACCCCCCCAAAACACTTCCCTTCCTCCAGTCAGGTCAAAATCTATCCTTCCCTTCCCACCCCACCCCCATCTTGTTCTCTCCCACCTCCACCCCTCATTTCCCAGTATAGTCCTGCCTTATCTACCTCTACCCAGGCCATTCATCCTCCCATGCCTGAAATACACTTCTTTCCTCACCAACATAGTTTAGAAAACCTCTCTTCCTTCAAGTTAAGGCACTGGATTCGAACCCAGGTCTTATATTCCACAAGAAAGGATAAGGCATGTATCCAAATAAGCATGGCGCAAATTGAGCTACTTACTTTTCTATGGCTTGGTAAAGGCATTTTGGGGGGTTTTTTCTCCCTTCCCTGGGTCTCAGTCACCTCAACTGTAAAATCAGGGAGGCTGGACTAGGTAATCTCCTGAAGTTTTTTCCAGCCTTTGGGATCTTTCCTTTGTCCTTATCTCGTTCTACCTGGCTTCAAACTTATTGGGGGCTCACATCACACACTCTAGACTATATTATCCTTGAAGGCAGGAGCTAGGTCTTTAGGAGGTAGCAGGAGAGGTACAGGGTGGAGGGAGGATCCTTCACAGGGCAAGAACAAGACAGGTGAATTTCTGGAAGATGACTCACTGCCTGAGAGTCAGCACCATGCTACAGGAGCTGGAAGAGGTGACCCAGGAGGGGAAAGCTAGGGCAAGAGACTAATGAAGAGAAGGAGGAAGGCTAAAATGCAACAGGACCCAGTCTGGGAAGAGGGGAAGAGGTTAGGAGAGAGAGGTAGCTCTGAGGGGTGGGAAGGGAACAGCAATCGAAGGCCGGTGCCAGCTGTACAGTCACCAATGTCAATGAACAGGAGAGAGGGTGAGAATGCAGGAAACAGAAGACGGGCTCCCGGGGAAGGGGTGAGTCACCAAGGAAGGCGGGAAGGGTTCGGCCTGGCGGGACTGGGGCTGCTCTTTTGACCTCAAGGATGGCTAGCCTTTGCTGGAAGGGAGCTGTACAGGACTTGAGAGCAGCTCCTGCCTGGCCAGGTCCCATAACTGTCCCTGGTGGGTCTAGCTCTTTGTAGGTGATCATGAGAAACAAACACAAAAATTTTATTATAATAAAACGTACTAAACTCAAAGCAGGTTTGTGCCTGGGAAACATCCCAAGATGCTGAGTGGGAAGGAGAACAAAGCAGGCATAAGGGATTACGCAGGGCAAGGCAACAGCAAACAATTGGAGGAGAGACACAGTCCCCACCCCCAGCATCCCTCGGGAGTCCCTACAGTGGCTGTGGGACCAACTGGGGCTGGGTCCCCAGGAAACCGGGGCCACCATGATCTACTCTACCCCTTCGTTCAGAGAAGTACCTCCTCCTCTGACCCCCCCCCCACCTAGCCACAAAAACAGTGGAAACTGGATCACTAATTAAAAACACACTCTTTAGCATCGAGAAGACTTACTATGATTTTTTTTTGCTCTTGAGAAGCTAATGTGGGCAATGTGTCTGGAATCTTTTCCTTCCAAATACAGTATTGTACAAAGCTAGGGAGGATCCTTCCCTCCTCCCCCTGGCTCCAGCCTCCTGCCTGCTGCACATTTGTCCTCCACCTACATCTACTCTATCAGGCACGTGAGGAGACCCCTGGGGTTCGGGGGGTTAGTCTAGCTTCCCCTGGAGGTGTTAGGACCCACTACTGGGTGACAGCATCACCAACTCACCATTCAAAGGCTCTCACTGCCCTTGGAGATGTGTGGCTGCAGACCCAGACAAGTGCTTCAGATCTTCCTCCCCGCCCCCCCCAAAAAAAAACTACTGGCAGCCTCTTGAGTCATAGGACCACAGAACTGGGAGCAGGGAGAAGCTTTCAGAATTCATCTAGCCTAAGCCTCTTCATTTTTGAGGCCCAGGGAAGTACAATGATTTGCCTCGGGTCACAGAGGTTGTGTGTGCTATACCAGCTATACAGGCTTAGCACCTGATTCTCCCATCTTCAGATCCAGTGCTCACTCTTTCCCAATCGGAGTTCTAGAAGTCTGCCTTCCAGAATCCAGCTCTAGAACTCCTGTTCCTAAACCTGGAGGTGCCAGGATGGGGAAAAAAGGGTCCGAAGTGGGGAATGTCTAACAGTGAGGCAAGCAGAGCCCGTGCCCGGGGAAGGGTGATTTCCCTCCACTCATGACCAGCAACGCTAAGAGGATGCCAGAGAAACCAGAATGTTAACAAAATAATAAATATTTTTCAAAACTATTCCCTTTCGGGGGCAGCTAGGTGGCGCAGTGGATACAGCATGGGCCCTGGGTTCAGGAGGACCTGAGTTCAAATCCAGCCTCAGACACATCACACTTACTAGCTGTGTGACCCTGGGCAAGTCACTTAACCTCCCATTGCCCAACCCAAAACAAACAAACAAACAAAAAATATTCCCTGTTCTTCACCCGCCAAAAAAACGCAATGGAACATTTTTTGGGGGCTAAAGGTGGGGACTATGTGTCTCCTCCAATTGCGGCCCAAGTTTCTTGGGGACCCAGCCCCAATTGGTCCCACAGCTACCGTAGGGACGCCTGAGGGATGCTGGGGTGGGGACCGTGTCTCTCCTCCAATTGTTTCCTATTGCCTCGTGGGGGTGGATACAAAAGCCCACCACCATCGGCAAAGTCCCAGTGTGCTAGCCAAGCAAACTTCCTCACTCGTAACTTTGCTCAAAACAAGTTCTTTCATTCTGCTATCGTGCAGGGATCCTACCATCAATCGAAAATAAAATCTCCCTGTAATGCTAGAACCATGAGGCCCTGGTGCTGATGGAGACATTCAGACTGCATTGTTCTGCTGTCCCACCATGGTTATTAAAACAAGCACTGAGCCTCTGACCTGCGGGAAGCTCCCCTTCTATATTCTGAGTAAAGAAGATGCCACTTATCCTAGTCCTGGGTGGAAACTCCCTCACTTTGGAGGAGGATAGCCCATCGGTCAGCTAGGCAGGGTCATAAATAGAGCTCTGGCCTCGATGTCAAGGAAGAGCTGAGTTCAAATGCATCCTCAGACACTTACTGGCTAGTAACCCTGGGGAAGTCACCTCTCTTATCCCCAGTTTCCTCATCTGTAAAACAGGATAATAACAGGATTTACCTCCCAAGGTAGCTGGGAGATTTAAATGAAAAAATATGCATAAAATACTTTGCATACCTTAAAGTCCTATATAAATGTAAGTTATTTATCAGCAGCAGCAGCAGCCTGTTCATCTGCAGAACAGAGTCTTCTACCAAACCAGTCATAAGAAGTAATAAACTCCTAGGTGCTTACCCAAGGTGTCTAGCTTTACAGTTTGGGGAAGTGTAAGGGGGGGACCTGGGGAGTTGGCAAGGGGTGGGGGGAAGGAAACGACACAGACGATAAAGATAAGGGCGGTGAGAATTCCACATCCCCGCGTCCTGCTTTTCATTTGGGGCTGACAGGCAGGGTCCTGGACACATCATTACAGTTTCACAGTCATCGCTCCAAGGTAATGCTCAAGTTACAAATGAATTAATGGGAAACACTTACCTTCCCCACGAGTTTGCCTTTCCTATTCATGCAAAGGTAGAAGTCTGTCTCCTTGCCTTTGATCCGGACTTGACTGCCAAATGTGTCTGTTTCCACTAGAAGCTGAGCTTAGAAAGGGAGGAAAAAAAGGCATTTTTTACCAGGCTATAGGAACACCGAGGCTCCCCTGACATTCTGACCAGACGGTTCTTGCTCCCCACCCTGTCCCTGTCCCTCCTTCCTTCCCCCACTCCCCTTTCCAGGATTCCTCAGTGGAAAAGGGATGGGAGAGGAAGGGTATGATCTGGAATCTCAGGAAAAGCATAATTCCAGTAATGCCCCCAACGCCACTGTTATTTATGAATCACAGAGGGAGAGGCCCAGTCCTTGGCCTCTTCCCCACTGTCCCCACCCCTCTAGAGAATGGGGTCCAGGGCCTCTAACCCCATCCCCATTCAAAACGCTGGCTTTATCTGATGCTAAGAGCTGAACAGCAGCGCCCAGTCCTCTCTGCTTCCTCCTGGCTCCAGCAATTCTCCCTGGAGGGGTGGTAGGGAGGGCAGATGTACATATAAATCAGGGCCAAGAACAGTAGACTGGATGGACTTTGGGGATAGACACACACATGCACACACCTCACCCTCCCTAAGCACCATCATACAGTTCCCAGAACAGCTGGAACAGGCCCCCCAGGGAGAACATCTGGAAGATGGAGCACCTGCTAATGCCCCCCTCCTTTTTCCCCTCCCAAGGCCCTAATGGCCAGGTCAGGCCCGAAGGGAAGGGGCGTGAGAAGGGAAACATAAGGACCCTGGAGGGAGGAAATGAGGTGGGGCTGTTCCGGAACAAGGAGTTACCCCACCCCGAGTTGGTCCCAGAAGCTCTGTGGTCACTAACTAGCTTGAGTCCCAATGAATACATTCAAAGCCAAGACCTAATAAATGACCTGAGGGGGCAGGGGAGAGAACGCCTGCTCTTGGATTGCCTGGGACCCTAATCCAAAATGAGTAGTGAAGTGATAGGTCACAGAGATATCAACAGAATGGAGTGAGGGGGAAGGTAGGAAGGGAAGGGTATTTAGAGCTGACTACAATAGGGCTACGGCTGAAATAAAAATTAGAATCCAGAGGGTGAGCACTCTGACCCCCCACTCTCCTGAACCTGTCTCTTTACCTTTCATCCCTCCTCTGTCCCCTTGCTCATCTGCTGTCCAGTTTTCTCTAGTAGCTGTCCTTTCTCCATACCCCACCCCTTATCTTGTCACCTCTCTCCTCTTCCCTTGCCTTCACACCAAAGAAATTTCATTTCAGTGACAAGTAGCTTGCTTTTCCTTAATACAAATCACTGCCTTGCATTCCTGACTGCAGTATCCTTGGAGCTACAGCAAATGGACCACGTTGCCCCTAAAACACAGTGGGTATGAATAATATCCCGTCTGATTTTAATAAACACACACACACACACACACACACACACACACACACACACCTTAGGAGATGCCAGTGCCCTGCTGTGAAAATTAAAACCATCTGGAACTCGTGATTTCCAATAATTAATCTAGCCCTACTTTGACACCACCACTAATTAAAATATGATACCCTCCTTTACACACATACACACACACAGAATTCACATAAAATTCAAAGATGTAGTAAGGAACCAGTAATTCCAGAAACAAGTGGAACCTCATTCTGCCCTCTTCCCTCTCTCCAGCATCCTGTGGGTCATGGACATCCAGGAAAACTCACAATAAAATAGGCTGGAAGTTCTGAACCCTTTACCTTAACCACCTCCATTCTATTTCCTCTCCCAAGGACCTCAGTTTAGCCTTCCCTGCTCGATCCCTGAGGTTACAGAGCCAAATTTTCCAGTGTCACTGAGAACTGTCTACCCCCTCTCCCCCAGCCCCAGGACATCTGAGTCAGTCCAGATGCCAAACACAGGGGACATGGTAAGGGGGAAGAGTTGTTACCAGCCATGACTCCTCTACAGGAAGGGTCTTCCTGTTCACTGGAAATGGGGCCTGAAAAGAGGGCTGCTGATGAAAAGCCAGGGTAAGTTGGGGAAAACCTGGCACAGACATTTTGAGGAGCCTGACAGATCTCAGCATTTAAGTCAGAATCAGCTGACTCAGCTATTATTGTTTAAAATTCCTTAATGACTACATAGTCCAACACGTTTTCCTAAAATGGAAGAGAGGTGTGTTGGGAAAGGAGAGGGGTTGGAGGGTTTTCAGACCATTTACCCTAAAGCCAATAAGCTCTCAGTGTGTAAGGAACCCTGGAATGGGAGCTAGGCATTCTAGGCTTTAGTCTCAGCTTTGCCACTCACCAGCTATGTAATGTCTTGGGGGCAGGTGGGGGGGGGGCAACGATATATTTAGAATCGGAGAACCTGGGTTCGAATTCTGACTCTGCTACTTACTACAGCCTGTGTGATCTTGGGCAATCAACAAGCCTTTATTAAGCACTTACCATATGCCAGGCACTGTGCTGATCACTTATACTCTCTCAGCCTCAGTTTCCTCTTTTGTGAAATGAGAAGGTAGTGTTCAATGATCTCCAAGAATCCTGTCAGTTTTAAAATTTGGCATCTGTTTTTTTTTTTTTTAAGCTGAGCATAAGCAACAACCTCCCAAGATGTAAAGCCGTCCAGAAAGGGAACGGGGACGCTCCAGAAGGCAGTGAAGTCTTCAAGCAGGGGTGAGCTAGCCATATGCAGAGGGGCTCTTCGGTTCTCTACTCCTCTGCGTACAGAGCCCACGCATCAGCAAAAGGAGATGCCAAGGAGTCCTCTAAGAAGGACAGATGGACGCCAGCGCTCCTCTCGCTGGTTTGGGGAGCAATGTCAGGGCCCACCAAGGGAAAGACGTGGAGGAAGGAGAGTCGATCTGTGGGGGCTGCAGCCTGGGCTCTGATGGGGTGAGGAAAGGCAGGCTGGGAGGATTAGGGAATAAAGGGAGGAGACAGACAAAATGTGGGATTTACAGTGAAGGAGAAGTGGGTGTGTGAACAGCTGCTGGGATTTCTTGGTTTGGGCTCTGAGAAGACATCTGGGGAAGTTTTCCTAGGTTGGTGTCCAAGGTTTACAAACCTGACCTGGCCAAGGGTTCGGAGTCCAACTAAGAAGAAGCTGAGACTTCAGAGAGCCTGACTGGGGAGGGGGTGAAGGGGCAGTAGAGATGCCTCCATGGGTGGGGGAGGGGGCAAGTATGGTCAGAAGACTACAGGCTTCACACTTGGGGATGCCAGCAGGGGAGAAGAGCTCTTTCAACCCTCTGAGGTGAAAAGAGAGAAAAGAAATTCTGAGAGAGGAAAAAAAATAGCAGTAGCCCTTGGAAATCCCGAAAGCCTTTCCCTGAAGCCCCCAGTCAAGTGCCTCGCTCGGGGGTCAAACAGAGGTCAATAACAGAGGTGAAGGGAATTGGCATCTATCCACAGACCCCACTAGGTAGGGGCTCTGCGGAGCACTTCACACACATTATCTCATTTGGTTCTGATGACAACCTTGTGAGGTAGGTGCTATTCTCATCTCCATTTTACAGTTGAGGAAACTGAGGCAGACTGAAGTCAAGCAATTTGCCCAGGGTCATACAGCCAGTAAGGCTGGATTTACACTTAGATCTTCCCGCCTTCTGCCAGAATGATCTCTCCACTGCCTCACCCTTCCCCAACCACACTGAGTCTATGCCCCTTTGGTAGACTACATGGCCCGTGAGGCTAACACTCTCTTACTTAGAATCTGTTTTCCCAGGACCGACCTAGCATAGAGCTCTGGTGCAGGGCAGACTCTCAAGAAATGCTTCTTTAATTGGACTGAGTACCTCAGCCAGCGGCCTGGAGTCCTGGGGACAGGTCAGCCTGGATTAAGTTGGCTCTGCGGATGTTAATTCTTCAGGACTCGGAACCCTGAAGACGATGTTCTCTCCACAGCCAGGGCAGACAAGAGGGTGTCAGCCTCCAATGTAAGCAGGAAAAATCCTGCTCTGGCCTGACTTGTCTAGATTGACTGTGAAGACTTGACATCCTCCTACGTTTTCAAAACCCCATCTTCAGATCCCCCAGTAGACAAGGCTCGTCGGCCCCCCCTCCCCCCACACCCAGACCACAAATGCTCAGTCTCCAACCCAGGGCCTGAGCTGGACTCAGGAAGAGCTAGAAGAGGCCACTTTGCCAAGGGAGGCCGCATCCTGTTCCCCCACCGCCACATGGGATGGAATGACCTTGACTCCAACTCAGCATTCATGACATCATGGGGAGGGAGCCAGGCCAGAATTATGTAAAGCCTTTGGGGAGTAATATCAGCCAGGACTCCAAGAATCCACCCTGAACTCAGTCCCGGAGCCCTGCCTGCACGTTTCTGAGCATTCTCGAGGCGGGTCCTTGGCTAAATCTGCTCCCCTACCCCCTCACCCTCTCCTTCATTGAATCAAGATCAAGATGCGAAGTGCTGCTCAAATTCCCGTCACAAAAATAGGGCACTTACAGCGACTTACTTAGCCCCTAGCCACCTGGAGGACGGGTAAAAGAAACTAAGGCAGGGGTCTTAGCCTTTTTTATGCCATGGGGTCCCTTCGGCAATCTGGTAAAAGTCCCGTCAGGATGACGTTGTTCAATGCATGAAATAAACTATGCATGGGATTACAAAGGAAACTGACAGTGTCGAAATAAAATTATCATAATATTTTAAGAAACAAGTTCACGTGACCCCGAGCAGGAAGACAGCAGGGTCAGGAGCTGAGGGAAAGCCAAGCTGGCATTTCTGCTCCGAAGGGTCTTCATCTCTTCTCTTCCCCTGTTCCGGGATCTCCATGCACCTTCCACTGCCCCTGGCTCTAAGGAAACCACTAGCTCTTCTAGGTCAGCACTGATCCCACCCCTCGACCTTCCAGAGGGGCTCTGGAAAACTCAAGCCAGGCATAGCCCCTCCGCTCCAGAGAGCTCACAGGATAAATATAACTGAAGAAGAAGCCTTCCTTCTCCCAACCCATCTCCACCCTCTGACAAGCAGTCCTGGTCTGCCCCTGGAGGACTGTATAAGAGATGGAGATAGGAAAGGAGCTCCCAGTCACAGAGGGCCTCACCCAGACAGGGTCAACACAAAAGCTCAAAGATGTGGGCAGCAGAAAGTTAGACTTCCTAATTTCCTTCCCCTCCACCCCCCACTCACATCTTTTGCATTTCTCCCCCTGCGTTGGGCCACTCACCAGCTTCCCTCCCTTAGCCACACTCCTGGGGCTCCTTGGGTCTCTGCCATTTCCCGGCCAGACCTTGGAGAGCGGCCTCTTTATTACTGAGCAAACTGACCCCTGGGCCTCTCTCCCTCTCCCCCTTCCCCCTCCTTCCTCAGCCATTAAGTGCAGCTAATGCATTCTGCATTAGTGCTCCAGGGCAGGAAAACGCCACTTCCAGAGCCAAGGGGTTAATTAGCATTTATGCAGCAGGCTAGTTGCTCTCTGCTAATTAAGAGGTAAGTTCACCTGGGAGGAAGGGAACCTTTGGTGCCCGACCAGCAGGGTGCCGCCTGGATATTCTGGCAGTCCCCTTCTGGAGAGGCACTTTCCACTCCCCTCAAGAAAATATCCGCCTGCTGTCTTCATCCCCATCTCCCCCACGATGGAAGCCCTCCAAGGGCGAGGACACCCCCATCTCTCCCCAGCAGATCAGAAGCTCCCTGAGGGTGGGAAATGCGCAGCGCATCAGATTGGGATCTAAGGAAGAGGGGCAGGGGTAGGTGGGACAAGAGGATGATATGATTTCTTCTCTACACAGGGGGCAGGAACCTACCTGATCCTCCTTCCTTTACCACTTTCTGCCAATGCCCCCTCCCTTTTTCAGGAACAGAAGAGATAATAGCATTTCACATTTATTAATGTTCCAGAATATTTCTCATCCTCTCAGGGAAAACAAATGAAACGAAATTAAAAACCACAACGATTATCTGAAACACCCCTGTATGCACCCCTATCCCTCAAGCCCTAGCCCCTGGGGAAAGCCATGAGCTTGGGCACCAAGGACAATCAGATGCCTCATGTTTAACTGTGCAGGCACCAAGCAGGTCGGGGGAGGGGGTGGTCTGTCTTCTTCCAGGGAGCAAAGGTCACTGGGTGGACATGCCTGAGAGACCTGGGACCCAAGATGGCTAATGCTTCTGACTCTCACGTGATGGTTCCTGAATTGATTCTAGCTCCTCCCCCTCTCCCTGGCTGCCAAAGACTTCCCCCACCCCACACAGAGCTCTCATATACTATCCTGGGGGAAGTTAGGTTAGTGGGAAGCCTCTCAGGCCAGGTAATCCTTTGACTAGTCCAGAATCACACCTTGGAACAGCTCTATGGGTGAAGGGGAAACGGTCCTAGACAGTTCTCTCGGAGGTTTCCTGGGAAGATAAATCTTTGACCAAAATCCAAGGATGATGAAAATCATTATTATGTGACATGTTAGGAAGGAATTTCAAAGAGCCAGTTGTAGGGGTGGAGAAAGAACATGGAGGTGATATCTCCCCTCCTCCCCCAAAACACAAACACACACACACACACACACCCCTTTAAGGTCCTATCCTGACACCTCATCTTGGTCTAGAGATAAGCTGAAGGCTCCACCAGGAAACAATCTCTAAGAGGTCCTACACCAAGTCAGAAAGGCTTTTAATTCAGGCCGGACAACTGAGGGCACGTCTGTGATGCCAGGGCCTGGAAGGTCCCTTCCAGCTCTAAAGCTATGCTCTCATGAGCCAAGCAAACAAAATTCAGAGACAGTAATCAGAAGACGGTTGGCCACAAGGCATGGAGGGGCTACCATATTCACTGCGGATTACCCAGACTAATGGACCTTTGAAATAGCAGTCATTAAAACTCACACTTCTATAATGATTTAAGGTTTGCAAAACATTGTTAATCCTTCCATTAACAAGCATTTACTAAACACCTACTGCATGCCAGGTACCATGCTAGGCAACTACAAGTACAACCAGGAGAAAGCCGTGCCTTCAGGGAGCCTGCAGTCTATTTTCCTCACAAGTCTAGGCAGTGTAAGGTTTATCCTTACTTTACAGATGAGAAAAGAGTTTTTCAGTGACTTACCTAAGGTCACATGGTCAGTTACGTGTCTGAAGGGGGATTCAAACGCAGGTCTGCTGACTCCAAGTCCAGGACTATTGCTGCCCTATCACACTGCTTGCCCACCCCACCCCTAAGTTCTAAAGTGCCCCCCTCTCCCTCCAACTCTGTAGAGAGGAAAAGGATGACTGAGTGCCCTGGAGAGAGCCCAAGGACAACATTCTCGGGGTCTCCGTTTCAGGAGTGGGGGAGACTAAAACAGAGGGTGGCCAGCGTCTGTGTGCCAGGCGTATGGACAAGTAGTCCAAGACAGCAATGTGGCCCCCTCCCTCAGGTTCCACAGCCATAGCTCCACAGATAAAAGGTTTATTTCCACAAAATCATAGGATTTAGAGCTAGAAGGAATTTACAGATAAGGTAACACCATTTTATATATGAGTAAACTGAGGCTCCCAGAGCAGTACTTAGCAGAGGCAAGATTCAAACCAGGGTCTTTCTGACTGACCCCTGCCTGTCTGGTAGAAGAGAAATAGATAAACCTGGGTCCTAACTACTAGAACATGGGAGATGCATTCGTCCCTTTCACCTTCATCCCCTCCCTTCCCCCACCTTGATGGGAGGTAGCCAGAAGACTGACTTGGATACAAGACAAATGCTGACATGGTGCTCTGAGCCACTTTCCATGCATCATCCTCCAGCAGAGAAAATATCCCAGTGGTGAAGGAGCATGGAGGTCACACCAAATCAATCCCTCCCTTGTGGCTGAAGGGCTTTCAAAGGCAGTGGGAGGGGAGGAACAGATCATCACTCAGTAGGAGTGAAAATGCACCCACTTCAAGTAGAAACAGTCCCCGGCCCAGAAGTCCCAGAGGACAATCCTGCTCACCCCTGAAGACTCCCAGGCAGAACCCCCAGTCTGGGATCCAATTAAGGTAATGGGAAACACAGGGAGAAAAATCAATCTGCTTTAGGCCGGCTGTAGCTCTAGACCTCCACAATTTCATCCCAGAGGTCAGCGTAGATTGGGTGGTCTGCTCCTGCCACAGGCAAAAAAAGAACCCAACTGTAGAGATAGGGGAGGGGCAGACTACTCCCCAAAGTCACCTGAGCCCAGGAAGGATGGTGCCAAGTTCCCCTGACACTCTTTGAGAAGATCACATCTGTTAGCCCTGTTCCCTCCCACTCCCCAAAATCCATTGGGCCAGCAGTGGGGGCGGCTAGTGGGTTACAGATCAGGAAGCCCGAATGATTCACTGGCTCATAGGATGCTAAAGTCACGGGGAGCTCTACAGACCATATAGTCCAACCGGCTCATGTTATGGAACGGGGAACAGGAGCCCCGAGGAGAAGTGACTTCCCCAAAGGACAAAGGTATTACATAAGGAGCCAACTCCACACAGACACACACACACACACACACACACACACACACACACACACACACACACACACACGCTCTTTCCTGTATATCATTAGCTAATCTCTCGCCTGGGATAGAGGATTAATTCAACCCCAGAAGTGAGCTGAAATTTCTAATTCAGATGTGCCAAAGGAGCCCTATTCTGGTGTCCCTCATCTGCCCCCATCCAAAATGTACAGGCGGTGGTGGGCACTGGACAAAGCAATGCCTGCCCCGCCCTCTGCACTGCCAGACAGGAAAATACTTGCCCTAGAAAGTCTAGGAGAGAAGAGATGGATGCAAAGGGAGTCCAGTCAAAAGAAATGACTACAGAAATCACAGAACTCGAAAGCTGCAAGGGACCTCAGAGGTCACCTGGTCAATCCCATACCTGAAGAGGGATCCCCGGGCATCTAATAATTTAACAATAACAACAATTATAATGATACCAGAGGCTAACATTTGTATAGCACTTTGAGATTTATCAAGTACTTTACATCTGAGGCTCCCAATAACCCTATGAGGTAGGTGCCATTATTACCGCCATTTTACAGATGAGGAAAACTGAGGCAGGCAGAGGTTTAATGCTTTGCCCAGGGTCACATAGCTAGGAAGTGTATGAGGCCAAATTTGAACTCAAGTTTTCCTGACCCCAAGTCCGACATTCCATCCACTAGGCCAAACGTATTCAGTACCTGCTAAAAATGCCAAGACATTGTTCGGGACGATGGGAATATGAGGACAAAAAACTAGAGGCCTCACCCCCAAGGAATTTACACAGATCTCTGTTACATCCCCAGCAAGCAGCCATTGAGTCTCGACTTGCAGCCCTCCAGTGAGAGGGAACTCACTACCTTCTCGGGCAACTCATTTCACTTAGGGGCAGCTGTATTTGTTGAGGGTTTTTTCCTCTCCCTCATAGGAGAAGCACAGAATCACAGATTCTGAGTTGCAAAGGACCTTAAAGGTCATTTAGTGCAACCCTATTTCCCACTGCTGCAGAAGAAATCTGTCTCTCTACACCTTTTCCCAGGGGTTCTTCATTTTGCCATCTGGGGCCAAGCAGGCAAGTCTACAGTCTCTCTTCCACCGGAAAACCCTTCAGATACTGGAAAAGAGTCATCCATGTGCCCACACCCAATTTTTTCTTCATCAAGCTAAGCATGTCCAAGTGTTTCAAGCCTTGACGCACTGCAGTCCAATTAAATTCCACAAATATTTACTAAGCGTAAGCGTAGAGGACCCGGTTAAGAACCGGTGGAGGGGAGGACCCCGGACAGGGTTAGATCCAGAGCTTCTACCAGGTCCTGAGCCCATTAGGGGGACTGTGTCTCCAACAGACTGCTCCTGGCTCAGCACAACCCAAGTACCTGAAAATGAGGATTACAGCAGAAGCAGGAAGTAAGAAAGGGAACCCTTACCTCCCCAATCCAATTTCAGCAAAAGCAAGGTGGGCCTGCAGTACAACGAAAGCAAGCAGATGCCAAGCTAAACATTTGGCGTGGGCTCCTCCTAATTCCTCGTGGACAGGGATCTTCTCTCTTATCTTCTATAGTGCTGTGTGTGCGGTATTGGGAGCACAGCAGGTGCAAAGTTAATGACAGATCAACAGACTGGCTGCCAGTGGAACTGGTCCACAGTTCTCCTGGACACCATTCCATCTTCCACCTCAGTGCTTTTCCCAGGCTATGTCCTCCAGGCCTAGAGCACTGTCCCTCCTCTCCTTTACTTCTTGGAACTCCTCTCTCTCCTTCAAGACTCAGCTGAAGGGCTGCTCCCTGAACAGGACAGGCCTCTCCTCATTCTGTGACAACCTGTCCCCCCAAAGTAGTTACTGCTCTCCCTTAGTGTGAATTGCGTTGTACTGACGTAGTTCACATCTTGGTTTTACTTCTCTGTTTATACACTGTTCTCCTCCACTAGAAGCTTCTTGACCGCAGAGACTTGTCCATTTTGGAGGGCTAGGGGAGTTTGGTATCCTCTCTTAATTCAAGGGCACATGGTTATCATATCAGTTCAAATTCTTTCCTCAACTGACATTTTTTTCTGGACTTCCTAATCATAAGCAATTGGGGGAGAGGGGGCGGGGAGGGTATTGGCTGAAGAGAATAAAAAACTTGCTCTTTCTGAATTTTATGATCCCACAACAGAATTCTGGTCCCCTATAGAAGACAGCTGTGGGGTGCAGCTTATAGACCAAATGCTGGCCATGGAATTGGGAAGACCTAAGTTCAAATCCAGGCTCAGGCACACATGGCTGTGTATTAAATCACTTAACCCCTCCCACACTGCTACCTCATCTGTAGAATGAAGATGATAATGGTGCCTCTCCCCCTTAGCTACACTGAGGAGCCAATGAAATGTCCACAAAGCTTCTGCAAACCTCAAAGCTTAGCTAGTGTTGTCATTAAGACGAGCACAGGGAGGCGGCTTCCCTCATTCTGGATTCATTGGGTCAGGCATCTCTGATTTGTTAAAAAGTCAACCATGGAGTCATCTCCCTTCAGACCTCCCCCCATGAAATGATACGGGATTTGCTTCGCATAGATTTTATTATTATAAATAATACTTATATTTATCACCTTCTCATATACTTTGTATCCAATAAATATAATCCATTATATTAAATATTTAATTTCATTAAATGTATATTTCTTAGAAAGGTATTACGATGAATAAATCTATTGTAAACCTATTTATATCTTATTTATCTGTGTACACATTGTTTCCCTCTGGTAGGACATAAAGTCCTGGAGGGCAGTGATACTCCCGTTCACCCAGCACAGTGCCTGGTACGTACATAGCAAGAGCTTAGCTTGGAGGCAGTGTGGTCCAGTGGTCCAGATCCTCTTTCCCAGTTCTGTCACTAACTAGCTGTGTGACCTTCGACAAAGCATAGTGCTTCTCTGGGCCTCAGAGCGATAAAATGGAGATCGACAGATCACAGGTGTTCAGCTAGAGACCTATGAGCCAAATGTAACCTGCTTAAGATTTCTCTGTCCTCCCCAAAACATGGACCTAGTTAGCCATCGTACATGATTGGTATACCAGTCAGCAGAACCTAGCCATGTGCCTGCTCCTTACTGCATCCTTGCAGGCTTGAATCAATGAGAAGCTACGAAAAATTCATTTGGCGTGAACACATGGATTTCTGATCATGAGGCCCATGGACAAAGGTCCCTTCTAGTTCTACCATTCCGTGATTCTAGGACACGTAAAATCAAACTTCCACCATCTCTCGGAGGCCTCTTTACCCTCCCGGGCCACAACCAGCATCTTGGCAGCCTGCCTCTGACATACCACGAGTCCAATGTGAACCTCTCCATGGATAGAGAGGAATCCATAGGAACAAGGGATGGAGGCTGGTATAACCATTCTCAGAAATTGTACACCTGGGCTAGATTCTGGGATACTAAGAGGCCATTGCTGGGGAGGAGAGAAGGGTGGGGCTGAGCTAGGGCTGTTACTTGGGATGAGACAAAGTGGGCAGGAAGCAGCCCATTTGGCAGCTTCCTGTTTTAGTTAAGTAGTCTCCTAATCAGGTGCTAAGCTCAGTTGTTTCTTCACTGCTACAGAGCTAAAAATGCTGCTGGCCTCTCTAAATTTCAGCACCCCAGTGCCAAGGCCACATTAACCTGCCCTAGTTACAACTTTGGAGCTTGGACAGTGCAACGTCTTCTATCACAGCTGGAGAGGAAAGGAGGATAGGAGAGGGAGAGCTGGGGAGGGCAACAATTTAAGTCTCCTCTCATCGAGCAAAACTGCCAAATAATGGAAAGTCCCCTCCCTCAGAACAGTCAGAGCTGGGAAGCCTCAGAGATACCAAGAAGCCAGAATTTTTTTTTCTTCCTCAGGAATCTCCTGTTGCCTGACAGCCTGAATCTCCTCAAAGGGCAATGGGATGTCATGCCGACTTCTCACAGGTCTCCTTCCCCCAAAACAATGAGACGTATATATGCCTGGGAAAAGAATTTAGTGGGAAGGGAGAAACTCGAACATTTCTGGATTTGGGGGCACAATGGAAAGGGAATAGCCAATGTCTGACTGACTCCCTAAGCTCTGGAGGGACCATCCTCCAGTCCTTTAAGGCCACTAAAAGAGGAAGACCTAGGCCACGAAGAGCAAAGTTGATGCACTGGGTTTAACCAAACGCTCTCTGAAATTTCTTCCAATTCCATGATTGTCTTAGGGGTATAGCTGGAGCTAATGAAACCAGAAGGTACACCAGAGAAAGGAGGAGCTGGTGATTTAGCCACAGCATAGTGCCCAAGGGCTCTCCTACACCCAATGTCAAGGATGGTATAGCAGAAATTGCCCTGGATCATGGCATTGGGATCAGGAGACCCAGCTTCAAATGCTGACTTAGATACTCAATGGCTCACGTGAGAACGGGCAAGTGAGGCTGCAAGGATGTATTTAGCCTTTCCTGTGTGCCAGGCACCGTGCTAAGTACTATCTGTTCTGGTACATCACAAACTCTCAACATCATCTTATCTGCAAAATGGAGATGACGATATTTGTATCATCTGCTTCCTAAGACTGTTGTGGAAGAAATGCTTTGTTAACAGTTAGAGCAACACAGAGATGTGAATTATTTATAATTATGGCCAAGGAGTTGGGATCTCTGGCCCGAGTTAACTGATTGGTCAGAAGTCCAGTGCCCCCAGCTCTTTCACTCAAGACATGTGCTCAGGGGCTCTAAAGTACTGGACTTCTTTCGCTGGGATGCTGGATATACCACACCCCAAACAACTAGGTAAGCATCATTCATTCACACATCTGCTGGGAACCTACTATGAACAAGGTATATAGGAATAATAATAGCTAATACATACATGTAGGTACATACATATATACACATGTATATATGCTAGCCATGTATTTTATCAGCATTCCAGTGGATCCCCATCGACCTGCCCTATTTACAATTCTAGAGCCTGGACAGGGAAATGTCTTCTCTTTAAGTGTGTGTACGTGTGTATATATGTATCTATATATTTATATAGCTGAAAAGACATAGGTGTATAGACAGATAGATATCTATCCAAACCTATGCCATAGAAGACATGGTAAAATGTAGAAGGCAGGTTGATGGGGGCTTGGCACTGGGAAATATAGATGTAGATAGACAGATAGATACAATGTGTGTATGTATATATGTAAATATACATACACACGTATGATAAACAGATGGATATGAGTATACACGTGGGCACTTACTGGCCTCACATTTTCAGCCTTATTAGCGCCCTGTGAGCTTGTCCAGGGTCACTCAGCTACTACATGTCTAAGGCAGTATTTGAAGACTTCCTTACTCTAAGTGCAGGACTCTCTCTTTAGTGTCAGTGGATGAATAAGACATTTCCAATCCTCGAGAAGCTTGCAATATAAAGGAGAGACAATAATAACAATAGCTCACCTTTTTGACAGTCTTTATAGTTTATAAAATGCTTTCCTCATAACTGTGAGGCAGGTGGTGAAAGTATTAATAGCCCCATTTTACAGATGCAGGAACTGAGGCTGTAAGAGGTTAAGTGACTTGCTCATAGTCCCAGAATGAGATGGTACCATAGTCAGAATTGAACCCAGGGGGTTGGCCTCCAGGTCCACCACCCTTTCTGCTAGTCATTCTCACTACAGTACAAAATAGCACGTGATAATGGTTCAAAGAAAGGTGCAAAGTGCCAGGGGGGTCAAAAGGAGGTCTCCCTTTTTTCTAGGACTTTCTACAGAGAAATCCAAAGCCAGAGCAGCTTCCCTGGGAAGACCGAGGTTGGAAAGGCTTCTCCTGAGTCTACTGCTGGCCACTGTCCCTTTCTTGTTGTTATTCAGTTGTTTCTGTCATGTCAGACACTTGGTGACCCTATTTGGGGTTTTCTTGGCAAAGATACTGGAGTGGTTTGCCATTTCCTTTTCCAGCTCATTTTACAGATGAGGAAACTGAGGCAAACAGGGTGAAGTGACTTGCCCAGGGCCACACAGCTAGTGAGTGTCTCAGGCCAAATTTAAACTCACAAAGATGAGTTTTCCCAACTCCAGGCTGGGTACTTTGTCTACTTAGCCACCTAGCTGCCCCAAACTTTTGTGCTCTAAAGAAATATCCTCTGGTCCACCTCATTCCCCCAGGGCCCTGAGCACAGAAGGACATGACAGGTAGTGGAGCACAGTGGAAAAGGTACAGGATTTGGAGTCAGAGGACCTGTGTTCAAATCCCACCTCTGCCACTTACACAAGCCTGGGTGACTTTGCACAAATCACTCCAGCTCTCTGGGTCTCAGTTCCCTCATCTGTAAAATTTAGAGGCTGTACTTAAAGCCTCCCCAAGGTTCCTTCTTGCCTCTGAATCTTCTTCCTCCATGGCATCATCAAGGACCAGCTCTCAAAGGAGCCTTCAACAATCCAGGATAAGCCCCGTTCCGAGCCCAGGGATGAAGCACAAAGGCCCCAAAGAGGAGGGAAGACAGCCTCGTCCTTCCTTCCCTCCCCCTTCCCTCTTTTGCAAAGGACAAGTCATGTGTGAGAAGCACCAGGCTGAAACGCATAATGCAGTATCGACTTGGGCATCCCCATTTTCCTACAGAGTCTGGCCACATAAATCCCCATCCCAATACTATTTGTATTGATTAACTGGGCTGGAGCATCACTGGACTCCAGGTCTCACAAACAGATGGGGTCTCAGATCCTCATCTGCATTTCTAATGAGACATTTAAATGGAGCAGCAGCATGGAGGTTTCCAAGCCCCTTCGCTGCCCTGAAGGGGCAGCATATTTCTTTCCGAGGCTGGGAGAGAAAGAAGTGAGAGGTGAAGTGACCAGAGTGGTTCCTTGGGGAAGTAGAGGAATTGCAGGGAGTAGGGGAAGATGGGGATAGTCGTGGTATCTGGAAATTCCTTGCCTCAGTTTTGTATGTGATGCATTCATCCACCTAGCTCATCTCGCTATCTGCCATTGCACCTGTGAATGCATCCTTTCCCTCCCCCTTTCTATTATCCCTTCCTGATCACTGCTCCCTATAGGTGTGGTCTTACCCTATGAGAATGTAAGCTCCTTGAGGGCAAGAACTGTGTGTTTTTAAAAGAGTTGTATCCCCCTCGCTAAGGCCAACACCTGACACAGTAGGCACTTAATAAATGTTTTTCCATTAATTAATTTATGCCTCTTGCTCTCCCATCTTTCTAGAACTGGAACAGCTGCAGAATTGGCCAAGGGATTACATGCAGAGATGGTTCCAATCAGACTCTGACCCTCACATCCGAGGCTCGGCCAGACCCCAGGGCCTCAACAACAGCCCAGCCTCAGAGGCTCACCAACAGGGGGCGGTGCTCCCTCTAGAGCAAATTGTACAAATATTATCTCGCTGAAAAAAGCAAGAAATATGAAGGATTCAGAGGAACCTGGGAAGACACACAGACCAGAGCAGAGCAAAGTAAGTGGAACCAGAAGAACTGACACGATGGCCACAAGAATGAAAAGAAAACACCATGGAATGACGTTAGAAAATGGTCATCAACAGAGTGACTTCAAAAGGTCACAGACTTAGAGTTAGAAGAGACCTTATTTTTAGACAGGAGGAAACTGAGGCCCAGAAATTAAGTGGTATGTCCCCCCCAATTTTACAAATGAGGAAACTGAGGTCCAGAGAGATCAGGTGACACATCCTCAGAATCTGAGGCAAGATTCAAACCCAGGCTCTATCAATTGCAAGTTGCACTCTATTCACCACTGCTGCCTCCACACCCTACCATCCCGCCCTCGCCCAGCTGAGGGTCGGCTATGCTTCCTGCCATTCCTCAGAGAGTCAGTTGACTACAGGTATGAAATGTCAGAGATGGGCAATCTGTCTGTCTGAGCTGACTATACTCCTTTTCCTTACAAGAGAAGGTAGTTATTGAGAAACGGCCACAGTGCTAAATTTTTAAAAGGGCATTAATTAAATATTTTAAAAAGACTTGTTTAACCCACTGTCCTGATTGTCACTCCCAGCGATCCTCCCAGAGCTCCGAGGAAACACTGCCACCCAGGCCTAACCCAAAGAGAAGGGAGAAACCTGGGGGACGGAGGAAGACAGAGGAAAGAGAATGGCAAAATCACCGAATGTGGAACCTGGAATGCACCTTAAGACCACTGAGTCCAGTCCCTCATTTTATGGAGCCGGAGAAGTGACTTTCCCAAAGTCAAACAGCTGGTAAAGGACAGAATCGGACTTGGAAACCTGGTCTTCTAATTGAGCCGTTCTGTTCCCCCAGTGAAAATAAAGAGAAGAGAAACATGAAGGGATGAGGGTGACAGGGAGAGGGGACAGACAGGGTGTAGGGATAAGAGATGAAGAGGAGAGGATATGGGGGAGAGAGAGAGAGAGAGGGAGGATCACAGGGAAGCAGAGTGAAGGAGAGATGCAGGGACCCTCTGACATCGAGCTCCTGGGCAGCTGGGCAGTGCAGGGCTCAGAGCTCAGCTTGCCCAGCCCAGCCCAGCCCCCGGTGACCGTGCAGCTGCCACACTCTGGGATCTTGAGATGAGGTCAGCTCTGCCCCGGGGCTGAGTGAGTGAAAATAAATGGAGTCTAAGATAAAAGGTTCAAGAAATTATTTGTCTTGTTGTCATGTCACAACTGTATCGGGCAGGAGCTGGGGGCCTGGCAGGCCAGGCATCCTGCTGTTTCAGCTGGAGAGCTCCCAGGGCACTACCGCCCCCCCCAACACACACACACACACACACACACACACACACACACACACACACACACACACACATATACAATCTACCCACATACATACACAAGGCCCAAGTCCCCTGGCCCCCCAAGCCCTGGTCCACCTCCCCCAGCAAGCATACATGCAGCTTCCACTGTCTGAGACTCCAAGACCATCTCATCTCAGGCTACAGACCTCCCCACCCCCCTAGCTCTTCTCCAAGGATCTGACTCCTGGGAATAAGCAGATTATAAAGTTAGAGCACTCCTTCCCCATCCCAGACTTAAAGGGCAGGGCCTACAAGGAGGGGCTAGACAGTCTCTAAGCACCCTAAATTCTAAGGGTCTATAATTCTCTGATCCTTTCCTATGGGGACTGCATGCCTAGACTAAAAAACAGAGATGCTAGCATTTCCTACGCTTCAGCTCAGGCCCAAAGGTTTTCCCTTTGGAAAACAAGAAGATACCAGTGAGAAAACGGATTGGGTTTTCTGTTTTTCTGCCTGTATAGAAGGAAGGGATGGAGTAATGGATTTTCTTTTCCTCAAGCCTTGAGCCAATAGCAATTTGGAGGTTCAGGAGACCCCAAACAACCTCATAGTGTCATCCCTAGAGTTTAAGTAGAACTCAGTCATCAAAAAAGTTCCCTGAGGGTCAGAGAGCACATAAACAGGGCATGGCAATTGAGGCTCTGCCACAGGGCAAACAATTTAGAGGACATCAAGAAACAGAAACAACAGAGCTTAGTTTTAGTAGCAAGCTAACAGACAGTGCACTGGGGTCAGTGCCTCTGCTACCCCCAGAGTCCTTTTCCCTCTCCAGCAGTGGTCTTTCACCAGTGTCCCAAGGCCTCTCTTTCACCCCACAATGAGATACTTTCTTCCGTCCCTTAATTGGGGGTGTACTTTCTAGTTACAGCTCTGGAATCAGGGAAAAGAAAGGAAGGCATTCCACACCACTATTGCACGCTGAAAGCTGACATGGTACCCATGCACATATACACACACAGCTGCCCACTGGGTATATGCCACCACAGAATCTCAGAGCTAGACGGGGCCTCTGAAGGCTGCTAGTACCACTCATGCCTGAATAAGAATCCCCTCCAGTGATTATCCAGCTTAAAGACCTGTAGTCACCGAGAAGCCAGGAAACCCCCCACCCCACCCCCACCCGGAGCCAGCAGCCCATCTCACTTTGAGATGGCTCTGGTTGCTGGGAGGTTTTTCCTGATATTTAGCCTAAATCTGCCTTTTTAAAAGGAGGACTGTTTAGTCAACAAAGATCCAGAGAAAGCCCTCACCCTGCTCGGTTTCTTGGAGAAGGGGCTGGTGAAGCAGCAGATCAAATCACTTGACCCCGTGCCCAGGACTCTGTGTACCCCCGTACCCCCTCCCTCGGGATTCGGTAGCTATTTCAGCCGATGAGCCCCGCCCCAGGCTCACGAGGGGGCTGGGGGAGAATCCCCGAGCCCAGCGAAGTCTCCTACCATATTTGTCTCCATCTTCCCCTTTGGCGCTAATCCTCCGGCCCAGCACCTGAATGTGCTTCCCGCTCGTCCGGCTGTACAGCTGGTACAGCCTCAGCTGCTTCCTGCTCACATCATCCCGAGCTCTCGTCTGGTTCTCCACATGGACACGGAAATCCACGTTCTCCTCAGCCGCCAACACCTGTAAGGGGGGAGAGACAAGGTGACTCCTGGAACAGCGAGCTCGGGGTCCCCAGTTCTCTTCCATAGGAAAGGCCTCACAGGGAGTAAGGGTGGGGACAGAGGGGAGCTGGGGCTGACGGCCCAGAGCCCCTGCACTGGTTTCAGCTGTGGTTCTGAGCAACTGTGGGAAGCAATGTGTGACCCTCATATGACAGGGCGGGAGAAGACTAGGGTGGGGAAAATATAATAGGACAACGGGATTGGATCCCTATGTTTAGAGCTGCAAGGAACCTTGGAGGCCATGGAGACCAGCCCCCTCATTTTTACAGATGAAGAAACTGAAGCTGATAAAGGTTAAGTGACTTGCCCAGGGTCACACAGCTAATAAATATACGAGGCAGGATTTCTGCAGTGCCAGCTCCCCCTGACTCTAAGCTCAGCACTTTATCCACAAAGCCACTTAGATGCCTCGAAACTGAGGAAAGAGAGATTAAGTGACTTGCCTAGGGAGGAGTTGAATCCAGGTCTTCCGGACTCCAAGTTCAATACTCCATCCTGTACATCTCACTGTTCCTCACAGTGGAATCTGCAGATCTGGGTTCCAGTCTCGGCCCTGTCACTGACTTGCTGGGTGGCCCTTAACTTCACACTGCATCAAATTTCCTTCTCTATAAAATGGGAGGGATAAAACCTGCCCTCCAACCTCACAGGACGGTTATGAGGATCAGACGAGACGATGGGTGAGAAAGAAGTGCAATACAAACACAACACGGCCTTATTGCAGCTTTCAGGAGACAGGGGGAAGACTGAGGCACGGAGCAATGGCGTCCTCTTGCCCAAGTTAATTAAGGCAGATTCAGAATGGAAAGCCAGATTCACCTCCTGACTCAAGATTCTGGTACTACAAGAGAGACTCTCCTCCCCTGCTCCCCCCACCCAAGGCCCACAGAAAAATGACTTCCTTAGAACCAAATTCCTCCTCTGCCCTCCCAGTTTGGCCAACTGGGGGGCTTCAGGGTCACGTGAAGAAATTGTCACCATGAAGTGGGATTCTGGATCCTATCTACGGGAGGAGAGCAGCAGAGCATATGCCCAGAATTTCATCAGGAATAAGAATGTCCATCTTTATCTCCGAATACTCCCAGCTCAGCCTCCACTCCAGTCAAATCAACATCCTCGTCTTGTCCCATAAATACACCACAAGCATTCCAATCTCGATGCCTTCTCCATAGGGCGCATAGAGGGTGGGCATGGTATGTCACCACCCCCTGGGTATGCCAACACACTAGGCCCATGCTCTATGCACTTCTGTGTCCTACAATCATACCGTGTGTTCCGTCTGCTCAATTCAGGTCCCCTCCCTCTTCTGACCTTCCAAATCCTAACCATACTTCCAGGTCCAGATCAAGCCCAATTTTTCTCTGTGAAATCATCCTTAATCACTCCAACCCACCCTGACTTATGACTCACAGTACGGCGGAAAGAGCTTGGGTTCAAATCTCATCTCTGATGCTTACCACCTATGTGACCTTGGCATATCACTTAACTTCTCTGCATCTCACTTTCCTCAACTATAAAACGTTGGAGCTAGACTGGATAGCCTTTGAAATCCCTTCCAGCTCAAGAACTAGGATTCTACACATTCCTAAAACAGTCAATTTACATTCTGAACCTCACACGGTGGCGAGTTTTGTTCAGTATTGTTGGCATCTCCCACGAAATTACAGGACACTGCATCGTGACCTTTGCACGCATCCCAACCCAATGATTCTCTCTTTGTGAATCAAATCTCCACCAAGGACTAAGCTTAGGTCCAAGGGTCATTAACACATAGAGACATACTTCTAGAAATTTGCAGTCCTACTTTGGGCTTAGGAGCCTCTGAGGAAACTGAGGCTCAGTTTGGCCTCAGCCCTTCTTGTTGATGCTAATAAAGAAATTTAACCCACTGAGGGAATCCCAAAGACTTTTTTCCAGGAAATCACACCCAATTATGTCCCACAATATTCTCTCTCTGTCTCTCTCTTCTCCCTTCTCTCTGCCCCTTTCTCTCTCTCTCTCTCTCTGTCCTCCCCCACACCCGCCCCGAGAGAACTATGTGTCATAATTCATACCTTAGGTTTACTAAATGGATTTAGATTGTGGTTCCCCTTGGGCTTAGTCAGATGACTGGTAGCTTGTTTATAGGATGAGCTTGCCTACAATCCCATCCATCTCTGAACCTGAATGATGTCAGTATTTTGATTCCTCAGCAGCCCAATGCCTCTCTCCAGCCCCTAGAAACAAGTCTCAAGGATTCCTGATTCACCTTCAGACAACTCATACTCACCAGGGACCTTATTGATCAGAGGTCAAACCAATCTGATGACCCCACATCCCCCACAGATAAGCAGGAAGTCACTGTTCCCCAGAAGCCAGCCCCACATTAACGATTTTCTTCCTGACCCCTCCCGACACAAAGGGGGTGACCTGAGGTCATCAGGAGGTACTGGGTGGAGTTTCTTCCCCAGGATGTGGGAAGAGTAATCATCTCTCGCAGTCTCTACCGCCTGAGCCAAACCCAGCTATTAGATAAATCAGGAAACACCCCAAGGTGGCATAAGGGGCAGGGATGACCACAAAGGGGACACCGTATAGTCCTGAGATTCAAGGTCCGAGGTACCAGGTGCGGCCAAATCTATTATTTGCATCTCTAGATATACAACAGAACACATCACCTTCTCTGGAACTATGGCCCAGGGTGACTCAAAACTACGGTCAGTGGGGAGCACCCCAGGACCTCCCAAGACCAACTCAGGAGGCAGCAAGGCAACTATTTACCCTACCCCTCCCAAAGAAGCTTTCTCCACCGGGGGTCTTTGTCGTAGGATTAAGTAGGATATAAAAATGAAGCTCACAGTTCTATAGATACACTCATCTACGTAAACAGGCCCCCTGGAGCATGCTGGAGAAGCCTCTCTGAAGATGCCCCAGAAAGCCATCCCACCACATGCTCTGCATGTGGACTTGGGCTCTCTCCCCTCCCACCTCCTTCACTGAGCCAAGACAAGGGGCCCTTTTCTAGACCTCTGGCTGCTGTCATCTGCTGAGGCAGTCCAGCATTGCTGTATATCAGTTAAACCCTTTACAGATCTGCAAAAGATATAATCTGAACAAGAAATCATTGGTTTGTTTTTTAAAGTGATTCATGTTTTTAAATGCATGCAAGGGGCTTATTATCTTAAAGGATTCTTACCTTTACATAAAGTTAATTAATGACTTTTCCTAATTTGTCTTCTAACACAGAAACATAACTGTCCAGTGTCAGGTTTTTTCCCAATGGGGTCTACCTCCGCTCAAGACTAACTTGCTTACCACCCCCGCTGCTCCCCCAAACTTCAGTTAGCTCCAGACTGACATGTCAGAAAACATTCTCCAATCTCCCTGCTCCTTGAAGGTTAACATGGATGAAGAAGCGACCGACAACAGCAACTGCAGTCCATTATCTTGTTGACCCAATAAGATTAAATGTCTTTGTTGAGCCAAGGTCACAAGACCATAGGATTTACAGTTGAAAGGTACCTCAGAGATTTTTTTTAAAAATAAGAACATGTTTTCTTTTTCTTTTTGATTCTCACTCACTTGATTATATCTTAAAATGAAAACTATATGCCCCCCCCCCAAATCACATGGTTTCCAAGTTCAGAAGCCTGTCCTTGGTTGGCGAGTAGCTGCAGTTATCATCAACACTTCACTACAAGCATAACCTTCAAATCAAGAGCTTTGCATCAGGCTTCTCATTTTAACAAAATCTTTGCCTAAGTTATTAAAACAAGGGAAGATTTTAAAGAAGGGTACTAAATAAAAATGTGCATTAGCTGGCTCCAATTTCCTCATTTTACAAAAGAGGCCCACAGAAGTTCAGAGACTTCAATTTATCAGACATTTTACTAAGTAACCAGTTTGTAGAAAGCCACTGTGCTACCTACAGTAGGCAGTAGGGATACAAAATTGGGAAATGTGGAAGGTCACACAGGGGATCAGTAATAGATGTGGGATTCAAACCTAGGTTTTCTGATTATGTACCCCATGCTGTGTTGACGATATAGCACAGTGTCTCTGTCCAGCACAGAATAACAGCTAGTGTGCTGAACCTGGAGGCTGCCAGGCTGCACGGCATCCCGAGTCACACCCTCCAAAGTCTGTGTGTGCGTGTGTGGGGGGGAGTGGCAAGACAGGGAGAGAGAGACAGAAGAGGGGAAGGGGGAAGGGAGAGCAAGAGGGGGGGGAAGGAAAGAGGAGAGGGAGAGGAGGGGGGAAAAGGGGAGGCTGGGAGAGGGAGGGAGAGAGAGAGAATCAGTTTAGAAGGCCCCCTTTTCCAAGCTTCTTTCATCTACCACCTTCTCTGACTCCAGGACCACCAAGGATTCAGTGATGCATAGGAGTCCTACCTACTGAGTGATAGAGACAGACCAGCCCTTATCTCCATACAGCACTGCTGACTTAGTCTCCCCTCTAAGTGAACCTTCCCTTAGTATTGCCGTACAGTACAGAATAACAATGGAGGTGAGATATCTCTTCAAGGTTTGTCAAGCCTTTCACACACGCTGCCTCACTTGATCAATGCCACAGCTCACGGGCACTGCCGTCCCTAGTTGACATGTGAAGAAAGTGAGGTTCAGAGAGGATGAATGATGTGCCCGTCATCCCATAACTGGTAAGCGTGAGCAGCAGAATTCAAGACAGAGACTTTTACTCCAAGTTCAAGCCTCTTTCTGTGGAATTTGGACTCCAAGGACACAAGTTCAAATACTGGATCTTCTTCTCACTATTTGTGTGACACTGAAAAGGTCCATTTCAGTTTCCTCACTGGTAAAATGAGAGAATTACACTAGGTGATCTCTAAGGACCTTCTGGCTATAAATCTTATGACCTAGATGGGGTTTTTTTGTGGCTCTCTTGAGAGATTTCACAGTCCCCAAGAGCTCTCCTCTCCATTCCAGTGTCTGTCTGATCTCTCTGAGGGATGGTGCTGACAACTCCAGGAAGGCAAGCACTGAATCACCTGGTTCTCCGTCCCTCTTTCTCCTTCAGCTGCTTCTCTCTCTAGGACTTAACCCTCCAGTGCTCCTCTCCTCTGGATCTTTTTTTCAGCCCCTCCTTCCTCCCGAGACTCACAGAGATGGAAGGGACCTCCCCAGCTCCGCCTCCAAATGGACAGCGCATCTCAACCCATCCTCTCTTTGTCAGGCCTCCAGTTTCCTGTGTTCCTTTTGAAGAGTCCCTGACACCCCAGCCTGAAAAACACCATGAGCGTCATCCCGCCATCCTGGAAATCACCAAGGAAACCCAGGACAGGCAGGACTATTCCCTTATGGTCAACAACAACTAAAGGAGATTTCAGAGGTACTTTTCAGTTTATAAAACCTCATCCAGACATCATCCCGTTAGTTACTTACTACTCCTCTGTCAAGGAGGTAGTGCTTTCTACCTGCCTCATAGTAAGCAAGTATTTCCTCTTTTACAGATGAGGAAACTATCATAGAGAAGTTAAGTGAGGAACAGAACAAGAGATCCAGGAGTCACATACTTTGAGATCAGATCCAACATCTTTCTACTATAGTACAGCTGCTTCACGGACACCATGAACCAGGCTCCAGAGAGAGGTCCACAAGTAATACGAGATGAGGGGATTTCTCCACTAACTAGCAGTCACCTGACCAGAAAATGGAGGATGAAGATAGAAAAAATAATTTCTGTTTAAGGCAGTTGACTCTCAGATGTCTTGGAGTGGATGCTCTGACACCTACCCTTCATCCACACTAGCCCTCTCTAACACTGGTCTCACCAACCCTCCCATCTTACTTCCCTTCCCAATTCTCTCCTCTTCCTGTTTCTTAGACAGAAACAAAGTTTCTAGGGGTGAGAACCTGAGTTTGCCTTTTGCTGCCTTATTTCATGGGATGTTCAAGGCTATAGATAAGCCTTTCCCAAGAGCCATCTTCTAAAGATTTCTAAAGAGGGTCACTTCCCCCTAAGTTATTCAATGATATCCCATCCTCTGCTGGCCCTTCTGGGAGTCACTGGATTTTAGAGCTGTAAGAGATCTTAGAGGAGAGATCATTTGGTCGAACCCTTTCATCTTCCAAGGAGTAAACAAACCCAGAAAACTTTAAATGACTTGCCCGTAGTTACTGGGGCAATGTGGAAGAGCTGGATTTGAACTCAGGTCTCACGACTCAAAATCCACTCTACTAGAAGTCATTCCTGTATGACATATCAATGGGAAAAAGAGAAGATTTGGGGAAATAATGGATATTCCACTTACTAGGGATAGAGTCAAGAAGATAAAGCTTCCTGGCCAAATCTCTTTCTACCTAAACACAGCTCTTAGAGATGGGAGCAGGCAGCCAACCTCCTGCCACTCACAACCTTTATTTCCACTACTTTCCACTAACCCATAAATAGAACACGCTTGTGTCACTGCATGGACAATGGGTGGTTCTCATGTGCCATGGGCTTGGGAAAACATGCTAGTTAAACCTTCCTATATCCTCCCCATCCTCATCCACAATCTGGAACCCCCCACTACATGAGAACCCAGAGAGACAGCAGACACACAAAAATCGATTCTATGAATACCCAGAAATAGAATAGAGAATGTTCATATTCATTAACATTATCACACATCACACTCAACATAGACAGTATATACATATGCACCTTCCCCAAAGCATAAGTGTCTTTATTTCTATAACTAGACACAGAACTCTGAAGCATGGGTCAGAGAAGAGAAAAGGAAGAAGTGGTGCCTCATCTCTGGCATAACAATGATAATTATGTTTGCATATGTATTTTGCAACCACTGAGTGGCTCAGTGGATAGAGGCCTAGAGTCAGGAAGGCCTGAGTTCAAATCCCACCTCAGATACTTACTATCTGTGCGACCCTGGGCAAGTCACTTAATCCCTGTTTGACTCAGTTTCCTCATTTGCAAAATGAGCTGGAGAAGGAAATGGCAAACCATTCCAGTATTTTTGCTAGCAAAACCCCAAATTGGGTCGCAAAGAGTCTGGCGTGACTGAGAAACAACATATTGATATGTAGATTATAGACAGAGACATGGAAAGAGAGATGTGGATAGATTAGACAGACAAACGCGGCTAGGTGACCTGTCTAAGAGCTCAAAGGTCTACACTAAAGGTCTACAAAGCATTTTCTTTAGAACAGCCCGATAAGGTAATACAAGTATCATTACCCTCATTTTAGAGAGGAGAAAACAGAGGCTCAGAGAAGTCTTTGGTCAAACAATTAGTAAATGTCAGAGCCAGGATTTAAACTCAGTTCCCCTGACTTTAACTCCGTGTTTGTTCAACCTGCGGCTTCAGTCTGCCTCTGTCTACTGTCAAGAGGCATCTCCTATATCCTCTGACTAAACCTTCCCTTTGTTCCAGGTTCTCCAGGCAGTGAACAAAGAAGAACAAGATGTTAAACACAAGTAGGTTGAGAACGTGGGAAGGAGAAGAGAACACTTCCCGGATGCTGGGGCTAGGATAAGATTATCCCTTCCAAGGGATTGGTCACCCCCCCCTCCTCCTCCTCTTCCTCCTCCTTCAGTGTAGGGCCTTACTCTCCGGGGAACATTCTCTGCTTCAGCTCTTCCAGGAATGACAACCCAAATGCGGGCCAAGGGGCCTACTCTCCAGAGTTCATTGTGCATGCCTCCTATTCCCCTCGCCCCAGCCCCTCCCATCTATCCCACTGTCCTCTGGGGAAGAAAGGCCAGGCAGCAATCACAGGGAAGACAGAGATCCTCTTTAAGGCATGTGTAGTCTGAGGGGAGGGGAGGAAAACAGAATTTAAGAAGGAAAAGAAGTGAAGGAGGGAAAGAGGAAGAGAGGGAGAGGTCCGGACACCAAAGGAACCACCTTGGACTACAGAGGGGAAGAGACAGGCAGTAAGATGGAGAGAGAGAGATGCTGGAGCATAGTGTCTTCAGAATCCTATCAGATTTAGTCCTCCACTAAAGAAGCTCCCCTTCTACCTCAGGGCTAAGCAAGGTACCTTTGAACCCCTAAGCATGCCTGGTGAGAGCATGTTCTAAGTGTTCTGCTGGAAAAGGAAGAGAAGTGATGAAGAATCCCAGGCTTCAGGATCTCCTTGTCTCCAGCAGAGGACGAAGCTGGTGCAGCTGAATCGGTACCCCAGCCCTGCAAGGCTAGGCCTGAACTCCAGAGCTCATGATGAAAAATCCTATCAGCCCAAGCATGGCTTCTCTGGACTTTCCAGACCACAAGCCACTGGGGAGGACAGAAAAGACCAGACAATTACTCCTCTTTGAAGGGATGCGTGGTCAGATGCCCCCCCACACACACACACTCCCAGTGAACAGACAGCACAGGAAGAAGTCTCTTTCATTTTGGCACTGATTGGATTGGGCACCTGCGGTTTGGTCAAAACCAACCACAGGACCACAGCCCTCCCCTTACTCACTCCTCCAAATTACTTTGTACTTACTTCATATATGTTGTGTACAAGTTCCTTCCTCCAGAAGAAGATAAGCTCCTTGAGGACAAAGATTTTTTTGTTTTTTGGTGTGTGTGTGTGTGTGCTTGAATCCCCAGTGCCTTAGCCCAGGACCCTGCAGGTACTTAATGCTTGTTGAATTGAATTCCCAGGGCAAGGTATCAACCAATCCTCTACCCCCAAGGCAGAACAGGCCTTCCTCCCACTCAGAGAGCTAGGGCCCTGATGCCTGTTTTTGTGTGCCAATAAGGAGAGATGCTCCACATTTCCTGTCACATTCATTAATCTGGTCCCCTATCCTCTTCCATCACCACTGTCCGAGGACAAGCCAAGATAGGTAGATAGGTAGATAGATCGATCTAAATCTATATAGAAAGATGTGGTTGTTGTCGTTCAGTAACGTCTGACTCTTCATAAACCCAAGAGCCATACTGTCCATGGGGTTTTCTTGGCAAAGATACTGGAAGGGTCTGTTATTTCCTTCTCCAATGGATTAAGGCAAACAGGGGTTAAGTGACTTGCCCAGGGTCACACAGCTAGTATGTGACTGAGGCCAGATTTGATCTCAAGTATTCCTGACTCCAGAGCAACTGGGTGGTAGCAATGGATTGAATGCCCATCCTGGAGTCCCTGGGCAAGTCATCTAACTCTGTTTGCCTCAGTTTCCTCCTCTACAAAATAAACTAGAGAAGGAAATGGCAAACCACTCCAGTACCTCTGCCAGGAAAACTCCAAATGGTGTCACAAAGTGTCCGACACCACTAAAACAACCCAATTAACTTCTTAATTCTAGGCTCAGCGCTCTATCCACTGAGCCACTTGGCTGCCTCTACATGGATAGATAGAGATAGATAGGTATATGGGTGGAAGTAGTCAGAATCACGGAGGAAACAAGGATGATGTATGACGTGTGTGTGTGTGTGTGTGTGTGTGTGTGTGTGTGTGTGTGTGTGTATATATATATATATGTATATATATATATATGTATATATATATATATATATGTATATACATGTACACACACACAAAAAATAACAACAGTGGTTGTATACATTATATATAATAGTTTAATACTAGTTATTATTTAAAATTATTAATTATTCAATAGTATTTACCATATAACTATATAATGGCTACATATATCAGTTATATTACATTGTTATCATTTTATATATATTATGCATTACACTACATACAGCATCATCCCTGTTTCTGCCATAGTTCCAACTACTTCCATCCTTCTGCTCAAATGCTGACAAAGGCAAAAGATTCAGAGGACTGCCACACAACGAGGCTCTGACTCCATCCAAGGTCCTTACCACTCTAACACATGTCTTTAAAGAACACTAGAACCCTCGAGTCCTGTGACCAAGCTTCCTCCCCAGAGTAGCAGCTGGTGGCTCAGTGGATAGACTGCTGAGTCTGAAGTCAAAAAGACCTACGTTCAAATCCAACCTCAGACACCTAATAGTTGCGTGACCCTGGGCAAGTCATTCAACTTGTACGCCTCAGTTTCATCAACTGTAAAATAATATTTGTAAAAAAAAAAGTGCTTAACAGTACCTGGCACATACTAGGCTCCACACAAATATTTATTCCCTCCTCCTCTCCCTCTACCCCCTACCCTAATACCCATTTTGCTGACATAAGGCCCACGCTAAGAAAGAAATACCCTATGCAGTGTCCTTCCATCTTAATGGACAAAAATAGAGCCTTGCACAAAATAGGTATTTGATTAAGGCTTGTTGAATTAAACTGAATAACATTACTTGGAGAGCTACAGAACGGATTGAGAACAGGGTTCAGGTAAGCCTCTATTCCTACAGCCACACACAATCTCTCCCCCAGGCTGCCCCCTCTGCCTGGGTCACATTCTCTCCTCATCTTTGACTGAAGTCAGGGGCCACCTACTCCTTGAAGAGATCTGAGATCTTCCTTTCCCTTCCCAAATGAATATGGATTCTGCCTCTTCAAAGTAGACTAGAACATACTGGAGCTCTTGTTTATTTGTTCCTTACCACTACCCACCTTGAAGCACACTTGTGAACTGTCCCAACCCCAATACTAAAAGAAAGAACAAGAGTAACTCAGAGATTACGGAACTGCTGGAAGGCAGATACTATATATATATATATATATATTATATATATATATATATATATATATATATATATATCTCACTCTTTATTTTTTGCATCATTTGCATGTTATTTTGTCTCATCTGTATATTATTTCGTACAGGGCCATGCACATGGAAGAAACCTAAGTGTTTCTTGAATTGAAATGAGTCCCCAGCTACTATGTCACTCACCAGTCTTTGCTGCTACCCTGAGATAAATCTTAGGCTCAGAGTTTCTCCTCTCACTTTCCATACTGTCCCTTTCCCCTCACCCCCAAACTCTCTAATATCACTTGTTTTCCCTCTTTTCTATCATCTAGTCTCCCTTGCCAGATCCCCCCACCAATACCCCAAATGCTATTACAGTAATATTGATATATTGATTGACAAAAGGTCCTATGACCAACAGAGGAGCTGTTTACTAATCTGATCTCAGCTGGCAGGAAGTCTTGCCAATCAGAGTAAGTTCGAAATCATTGGGTCACCCTCTCACATCCTGCACATTAGTCTTTGAGGTACAGAACATCACCAAGCTGTGGGCCCTGGTTCCTTTAGTCAACCCAAGAGAAAGTTGCTCAGCTTGGCAGGTTCAAAGATGGGAGGGAGAAAAAGGAGAGACAGACAGACAGATAGACACAGCAGGGGTGTGGGGACTGGAGGGGAGAGGGGGAGGAAGAGGAAGAGAAAGGACATGAACATCACGTATGAAGGGAGCGGTCAGAAGGCATTTCAAGCAATAATAATACTCTTCTCTACTCATCTAAATATGATCCAAGTAGATGAGGGGGGAGAGGAACTAAAATTTGGTCTGTTTCATCCCAGAAGGAAGCAACAGAGGGCAATGCAAAGAGGAAAAAACAAACTTGACTTGAAGAGCTAGTAGATCTATCCTAAGGGGGAATGGGGTAGCCTCTGCCAGGTATGAGTTTCCCTTCCATAGACGACTTTGTTAAACAAAGGCTGGATGACCACTTGTACTGATGCTGCAGAGGAAGTCCCGGGTCAAAGAGGAGCTAGAATGGATGGATGATATCTGAGCCTCCTCGCCACTCAGTAATCCTGAGTTTCGGTCATGCTTTGGATGCAGAGACTAAGTCGCAGGTTTGTATTCCCCACCATCGCATGGTACAGTGCTAGGCATAGAGTGGGGACTCGTGTACTAAAAGGACCAGAATTTAAGACTACCTGAAAGGATCAAAGCAGAGGATTTTTTTTAAATCCATAAGGCAAAGAAAATAGAAACAGTAAGTAAATTTTAAAGTAAAATTATGTCATCTGCTAGTAATTATTAGTACTTAAAGTACATTTGCACAGATAAGATAAATTATAGTAAAAATATTCAAAATCATTTTTACAATTCCTATGTTGAAAGTTGATGTAATTGACATGCCTGGTCTTTCTAGTGTTAAATACTTATTAACAGTAATCCAAATACCTTGTTTCACTCCTAACATGAGAGGCTAACATAGCTACTGCTATCTAAGAGCTCTGTCCAAAAAAGGCCAACAGGACAGATCACCCCCATTATGCTTTGGGGGAAGTCCATTCTCGCCAATCATTTCTTGAGACATCTGGGAGCACTGCTGCATATCTATCATAACCCGGAGAAGAAGGGCAGAAATTTTGGGTGGAGCCAGGGCAAAAGAAACTGATTCTCCTTTTTTTTTTTTTAAAAAAAAAGCATCTTGACACTCTCCCATCACCTTATGTCTCATATACTTCAGACCTGTACATTAGTGTTTATCCCATATCTGAATCAAAAAATCACACTGTAAAGAAAAAAATATAGACTCATGGCTCCTCCCATCAAACCTAGGTAGGAGACCCAGGTTCCTACTGAACAGCCACCTGGTTCGTGAAGACGGCTCTTGCAGACAATTCCTGAGGTAGTATCAGACTGACATTGACTGTGCCAGACCCAAGAAAATTTTAAAAGTCTGCTTTCTTGTCTCACCATCTATGATTCCGATTCTAAGAATGTCCGGAATCCACCTCTATCCCTCTCTCTGGGGTACCAGCACGAGGAATATTATAGAAGGGACAACTGTTCAGGTGAGAGATGTGCTGCGTGGCCAATTCCAAGAATCTCTGATTCTTATATCAAGAGGTATCAAATTCACCGTTCCCCTTCCTCCCTCCCCTCTGTGCTGCCAGAACCAGACTAAAATGTAACTGGAAAATGTTTAAATACACCATGGATAATGTTAATTTGTGGTTTACTGAGTCAACAGACATTGGAGTTTGACACCACTGCTCTAATTCAACCCCTTAATTTTACAAATGAAGAAACCAAGACTCTATTCTCTAAGGTTAGGATTTGCCCAAAGTGGCAAAAAACAGAATTTGAACCTGAGTCTCTCCTGTGTTCATTCCACTTACCACACTTTGAGTCTGTGGGTTCAACTTCTTGCAATGGTACACTCCAGCTTTATTACACAGGAGCCCCCGCAGAACAGTGAAAAGAGTCCTAGACTTGATATCAGAGGATCTACGTTCAAATCTTGGCTCTGTCACTTACCATAGATCTGGGTGACCTTGGACAAAGCACTTAACCTCTCTCTCAGCTTCAATTTCCTCTTGTATAAAATGAGGAAGGCTGGACTAGCTGGAAGCATCAACCTTGCTCGGAGAAGCAGACACAAAAAGGAAGATTATAGGTGGAGAAGTCTAACAGATCTAAATCGATCAAAAGTACAGATCTATTTAGATCTATAAAATCTAATGGGTCGATATAGATCGATTTGGATCTATAAAGTCTAATGGGTCTAAATCGATCAAATCTAATAGATCAGAAACTCAGACCAGATCTGGAAGCTGGAGGACACAGGAGCCAAACACATTCCACACCATCACTACAAAGAAGTTTCCATGGGTTCTAAGAGGCAGGTCAGAATCTTAGTTTCTTACCTACTTCCCTACCTAAGAAGATCTCCGCAGGATCTTTCACTCCAGGACCAAAAGCATGTCTATCTGTGCCTCATTCTTACCGGGATACCCCCACCTAGAGAGGCTCTGTTTCAATCGCTCACAGAGAGTGCTAGACTGGAGTCAGAAAATCAAGCTGCTTCTTGGACACAGCTCTGTGTAATCTTAGGCAAGTCATTGAACTTCTCTCTGTGATTCCATTTCCTCTTCTGTAAAATGAAGGCAATTATACATGCCCTAGTTCCCTCAGCAGGTTGTTGTGAAGATAAAGTGAGATTAGAGATGTGTGAACACACTCTGGAAAGTTAAAAGCATTGCACAAATATAATAAGCTGCTCGTGGGGGAAGGTGTGGAGAGAAATCACAGGGACACCCTGAGAAATCTTCACCCTTTGGCCACCCAGTGAGCCCTGGTTTCCTATCATCAACCAGGAGGGTATTGTCTCCTGACTGGCCCCCATATCCTGGCCCTGCTTAAGGAGGAGGGTCCTGGGCCTCAATGAGGAAGCAGGTCAGAAAAGGAGTGGTGGGGGGTGAGGGAGATGAGGGATTCAGGGAACATTCTAACCTTCCAAGTACCATGTGGTGAGGGAGGAAATGAGCCAGGGAGAAGAGAGAGCACACAGGAGAGGTGGAAACAAATCATCAAATCTAGACAGAGAAGCAGCTCCCTACATAGCAGCACCCCCTCTCTGCAACCCCGCCTCCCCCCCCAGCTTCGAGAACTGCAGCCTCCCTCCCACTTTGCTTTCCGCATTTTCCAGCCTCTCTCTGTCTCTGGCTAAGCCCCCATTGCTGGAACCGGACAGGGAACAATATCAGGCAGGTGCCGGAGAAGCAGGGAGTGAAAGACCCAGGCCGGTGTCATTGTCAACGTTCAGCCAAGTGCAAAAAAGCAATTTACTTGTCACGGTTTCTGCTCTTTGCTTAAATTTTTAAAATTCTTCCAATTTTAACCATCCGAGGTGTCCTGAGTTACTTGGATAAGGGGTCTTATTAAATTCCAGGCTTTCATTCAGTGGGGTCCTGGCCAGGGGAGGGAGAGAGAAAGGGCAGAACTGAAACTCCCAGCTAACAGGGCAGGACAGTGTCCTCCTCTGGCTGTGCTCCCAGAAATATAGCTTTGATTTCAGGGTGACAGGCGGGGGTCCCTGCCGGGTCACCCTGGAGCTTGCATAGGTCTGTGTCTCCTGGTGACAGGAAGACACTGAAACACAACTGGCTGGCCTGGGCCTTGTGGCCCCTATAGGAGCACAGTGGAAAACCCCAGAAATCACATTTTTAGATTTGAAGACAACTTTAAAAAAAAAAAAAAGGCAAACAGGGAAGATGTGGGGTTTTTTTTTCTATTTTGCAGCAAAACTGCATTACTCACTGCATGGATTAGAGATGAGAAACAGAGATGGAAGGAATGAGAATTTTGTGCTAGAGGGAACTTTAGAACATAGACTGTTTGAGCTGGAAGGGGCCTAAAGATAGCTTAGTCCAATTCCCTTCATTTTACAGATAAATAACATGAAGCCCAGAGCCATGGGACTTGCTAGGCCATAAAGGCAGGGAAGGAGCTAAGACCACAGCTCCATCTTCCTGCTGAGGCTAAGGCTGTCTGCCAAACAGCAATGCCTCACTAGCATCATTCCACCTGCCTTGAATTTTTCTCAATTACTGACATGAGGCTATTCAAAAATTTAAATAAAGCCAACAAAACATCTTTGTCTTTTCTTCTCCTAAAACTACCTCTATTGCTCTCCAGCTAATGCACTTCTCCTCGACACCCTGGTGTCTGAAAGTGCCCAGCATCCTTCACCTTCATCTTTCTAATTTTTCCCACAAAGTCACTGTGTGATAGAGGAGAGATAGCTATACACATCAGCTGGGGATTAGGACCTCAAAGTACTTCTTTCAGGGGAGGGGGATTCTAGCATAATAGCCCATAACCCCTTCAGGCATGGTTGTGAACCCAAGACTGCTCTGAGAAGGGAGAGAGAGAAGCTATGCCCCTTCACCCTGGGATGCTGGGGGTAGGGCGAGAGTATGGAGGTCAATGTCCTCAATAGAAAGGGTTTGGGAGGCTACTGGAATATGAGGTTCTATGTCTAAGGTTGCCTCACTCAGACAGACCACCCAACAGCTCTCCAGAAGCACTAGCTCTTATTCTAGTGGGGGGCGGGAGGTGGAGGTCAGGGGAGGAGGAAAGAGGCTCAGCTTCTTACAAACACAAAGACACAAAAACAAAGACCACACACAAAACCTTCTTCAGGCCCTACTTCAGGAAGCTTGGGCAGTGGCCCCAGGCAGGTATCCACATCAAAAAGCTAATGGTGGCACTATTACATGCCTCCTCCTCCTCCTTTACCAAGCCCTCCTCTCCTCCCTACCATTCAGAGGGCCCACTTACTTAATAAAGACTCAATGTGTTGGCACCACTCAAAATGAATCATAGACTATTAGAGCTGGAAAGGATCTCAGAGGATCTCTAAGTCCAGCCCCTTCATCTCATATCTAAGGACTAGCCCAGCTAGGAAACACAGTACTGAATACAGTCCTGGCACTTCAGGCCCTGACCTCCATCTGTGACCAAGAGTCTCACCTCCCTCCTTACAACCCCCACACTACTCCCTGGGACTAACACAGGGTCACATCTGCTCTTGCAAACGGGCTGGTCTTAAGTTACTGGCTCCTGCCTTATCGATCCACGGAGCCACCCGGGACGCTAGCCACTGACCCTAGGCAGCCATGCAGGAGTAAAGGACAGTCTGTCCAACCCCGGCCCCGAAACCCAATCATCTGGCAAGCTGACCCTAACTGCCCAGTGTGCTTAACTTCCAGAATTGTTGCTAACGACTCCCCAAAGGGGTGGGGGTGGCAGCAAGCAGCCAAGGCATCTGTCCCCAGGACCTGAAGAACAGGTCTTCCCTGGGGCAAAGAAAAATGATTAGAAGGGGAGGGGACAGGGCAGGGAGAAGAGGTGGCTGAAGTCCCCCTACACATATATCCCAGAGACCCTAAAAAGCCCTACAGTAGTTCTTTGACACTTCTACTATCTCTAGGATGTTATGGGTTCCCCTGTTAAATTGGACAATTATCCAGCACACAACTCCTGGCATTCCCACTAAAAAATCTGGGAAACTACAGATTTTCCCCCAGCTCTCTTATCATCCCGGTTACCTGGCATTGTAAGGGTCCAGTACAAAGGGCTAGCCTCCCCTGGACATATTCCCACACCTGCCCTCAGTCAAGTCAGGGGGAATGGGGGAGGTGCATAATCCCCTTGGCTAGAGTCCAGCTCCTCTCACTGGTCTCCTCCCTCCCTGCCCCAGGTGGGTGGGGGCCCCAGCAGCTGGGGCTTCAGGCTTCCTCCCTCCCTCTACCCCCCCCCAAGTGGAGAGGCCGCCCCTGGTCTGGTTCTAATCGTAGCTGAGGCGGCTCTCTCTCTCCTTTTTTTCCTTCTTTTCATTATTTCATGGTTTTGGAAGCCGGCGCGTTCCAACTGTCTGCATGCCAATAACTTCCCCAAGTCTGAAGGCTGCTGAAGTAAGAGATCAGATTTTAGCAAGTGCTTTCCAGGCGGGGCGCCAGCCCCTCTCTTGATTCACTGAGAACTACGAAGGGGAACAAGCCGAGGTCTGAGCAACCTTCAGCGAATGAGTGAGGACTCGCAGTTCATCCCGCTGCCCCCGATGGGTGCTGTCCACCTAGCCCGGCTAGCCCTCACACAATCAAGGTCTTTCTCCCTTTTTGTCTCTTTCTTCCTCCTCACCACCCCCTTCCCCCCCTTCTTCCTTCTCCTTTCTCTTTCCCTCTCTCGAAATGCAGCAAACGCCTTTGAAACCACAGAGTAATTTACAGCTGAAGGTTTCTCTCTGGACTAGAAATCAGCTCTGCTGAAATAAGGAGTCTTTTTGTTTTTACAATCTAGCAGCAATTTTCAGGGAAAATATGTCAGACTCCTCGCATGGGTCTTGGATCTGGTCCTATTTCTGCAGCTGATCAGCATCTCCCCACATCAAACAGTCAAGGAGAAAACACACACACACCACACACACACACACACACACACACACACACACACATCAGGTTGAGATACACAACGGAGAACCTGGGGGCGGGCTGTGTCCCCCACTGACACACTTTCACTCCAGAGCACCTACGTGCTTTCCACCCCTCCAGCATCCCAAGAACAGGTGCACTGCCAATTGCGCCTCCCTCCCGGGCCGTTCCAACCCCCGCTGCCCAGGGCCACCAGCAAAAAAAAAAAAAGGAATCAAGAGGCTGGGGGAAGAGAGGCATCGGGCTGGAAGCCGGGGGGGGGGGGGGCAGGTTGCTGGAGAAGGACTCCGGCAAGCGGCAGAGACTGGAAAACCCGGAGCAGCCTGAGCGCACCCTCCACCCGGGAGACCACTAGGGCTAGGGACAGGACAAGCCACCCGGACGGGGAGAACCAAAGCGGCCTGAGCCCTGGCACCTGCCGCCGGGGAGGGTGGGTCCGCGTCCCCCGGTGCCCGCCCGTGGGGAGAGCCCAGAAATGTCACGTACCTGTACCTGTAAGCACAGCAGCAGGAAGTGTAAACATCTGCAGGGAGGAGAGAGAGTGAGAGCCGGTCAGACGGGGAGCTGGATACCCGGGACGGCCGCGGAGGGCAGCCGCCACGGGGTGGGAGTGGTGAGCGGGGACGGAGAGTGGACAGACATCGGGGGACCGGACAGACGCTGGGGGCGAAAGGGGGGAAGGGCGGGGGAAAGGCTAAAGGGGCACCCGAGGACCCAGCCCGGGAGGCGCGGCGCTTACAGGCAAGTGCAGGCGGAGAACACTGAATACATCGCTGAGAAGGGAGGAAGGCGGCGGCTTCTAGCCCGAGGTCACGTCACTGCGCCGGGGCCCGGGTCCCAGCCTGGACATGAGAGGCGGCGAGCTACAGCGGGCGGCGCCGCGCGGCTCTGGGGGGGCTCCAGCGGCTCCGCTCCGCGGGGCCGGGCCGGGGGCCGGGGAGGACGAGGACGGGAGCGGGCGCCGCCGCCAACGCCGCCGCTGCTGCTGCTGCTGCTCCGCTGCCCTGCCGGCCGCTCCCTGCGGCATCAGCGCCCCCGCTCCTGCCGCCTCCTCTGCCGGGGCCCTGCGCCCTCGGGGGGTCGGAGGAGCTGGCACTTCAGTGGACCGGGAACTTCCGAGGCCCGGGGAGGGGGTGCCCGCCCGCGGCTAGCCTCCCGGGGACGCTTCGCGCTCGGCTCCCGGGCGCCGGGGCTTGGGGCTCTGACCCGCTGCCGCTGGAAGCCTAGTCTCGTCTGCGGCGCAAGCAGGTTATTCCGGGGACAGCATGGCCGGCCGGGCGGAAAGGTCGGGCGGGGCTGGCTCTTAGGGGGGTGGCGCGGGGATGGGGGGTCAGGGCGCGGGGGCCGGGGCGCACCGCTTCGGGGAGGCGTTAAGGCCGCTCCGTCTGGGCTCCCGCCGGCTCATGTTTCCTCCTCGGCCCGTCTCCGTCCGTCCGCATCACCACCTCCCACCACAGGCGGCGGCCGGGGCGTTTTCAACGCGGGCGGCGAGGGAGGGGGGCCGGGGGGGGGCGTGGGGGAGGGAGGGCCGGGGCCGGAGCGAAGCCGGCACAATGAGGATGCGGGGCTGGGGGCTCCCCCCTCGGGGCGCGGCCGGACGGGAGCTCAGCTCAGCGGTGTGCACCGCGCCCACATCAAAGGCGGCTCTGGAGCGGCACCGGCGGCGCAGCCGCCGCCTCCTCCTTCTCCTTCTCCTTCTCCTCCTCCTCCTCCTCCTCCTCCTCCTCCTCCTCCGCCCGGCTCCTGGCTGAAAAAAGGGGGTGGGGTGGGGGAGGGGGGCGCTCGGCGACGGTACCGGCTTCTCCGAGGGGCAGGGCGAGGAGGCGCCGCAGCTTATTCAACAGAAGTCAGTCTCGGTCCGCTGAGCCGGGTCTGCGGAGCCGCGGAGCCGTCGGAACTCGCGGGCGCAGCTACGCCGCGGACTGACTGCCCGCTCCGCGCCCCTGCCGGCCGCGGCCAAACTCCAGAGCTCATTTCCAGCCCGTCAGGCACTGAGCGTCCTCGCACTCGCACACTGACTGGCGCTCAGGCGGGGAGGGGGAGCGGCGGGGCGAGGGGGCGGGACAGGCCCAGCCCCCGGGGCGGCTCCGGGGAGGAGGGGAGAGGGAGAGGCGGCAACGCACCCCGCGGGCCCACGCGAGATCGCGCCACCTCCTCCCCGCAGCTCCCCGACGGTCGTCCCACTCCGAGCTGCCCGAAGCGTGAAGCCTTAGCGCGGATGCTCCACGGTCCACAAAGTCTCGGCATAAAGCATTTGCACTCTGCTTCGCCTCCTAACTCCTAGCAACTCCCCGAACCCCGACCGGCTCGTTCTGCCTGCTTACGGGACTGAGGCAATTCCACCTCCCGCCATTCTCCTTTTTGGGGGGCCCCCGGGACGCCCCCTCCGGGGTCTCTCAAGCCTCTGGCCATTGCTTTCTTAAGTCCAAACGGCTCTGGAAACGCACGGCTGCCACCTAGTGCTCCCGAAGTGCCTACGCGCCATCGTAGCCTATCACCCTAACAAGCCTGACCCCAATCAACTCTGGTCAGGGGCTCAACTTCCCTCAATCCTTTAATCCCTTTCCACCCCCACCCCCACGCCATCCTCACCCTCGTCATTCACAAACAGTTGGGGCCCTAGACCTTTTATTTCACTGTGTAGATTTTCAAACTGATGGTTGCTCTTTACAAAGCGAAGCCTTCCCTCCACATGTGCAAGTTCCCACAGTTGCCTTACCCTCTCCCCTTTTCAGACTGGTCTAGAGCTTATGGTCACTAGAAAAACAGGAGAAAGCAGATATCTGGGGGCTTTGAAATCTATTCTTTTGGGTAAGAAAGAAAAATTAAGGTTTGCATTCTGAAGCATAGTTAAATATGGTAGAAACTGCCCGATTCAGGAGGGGTGGGGTGGTGCTTTACCCGGAACAGAAAACAATGCACCCAAGCCGGGCCTGCCACCATACAATCACACTAGGTCAGGTGTCAAGCTGATTGGATCTAAAATAATTTTACCACAGCTAAAGTAACATCTCAACTCCCAGATTAACAAGTGACAATGCAAAAGGAGGAAAAACTCTTGTGGTAGCTAAACTTATGAGGCACCCGTAAGTCCACACATTAAAATGCAGTAACTGGTGACGAGGTCTGACCTACAAATGGCAGATATATCCTACTGGAAGGGACCACTAGCACCACCTCTGGGCACCTGGCAGGGTCTTACCTTTCAAAACCAGTAGCTAACAAGTTTGGCTAGGTATGGACCTTAGGCCTCAAAATTGCACTGTTCAACTTGATAAAACTTACCTTTTATGGAAAAGTGTCATTTGTTACCCTAAGATATCCTAAAGTCAGCCCCTGCTACGAATGCATTTTCCCAATGATATTGTCCCAATGCCACTTGTGATTTCATTGGTGTATAATTCCCAATGTGCAAAACTGAGGTTAAGCGACTTGATCATGGTCACACAAATTACACCTATCAGAACTCATCTTCAAAGCAGCTTTCTCTCCCCAAAACCAGCCTCTATCCATTATACTATGCTACCCTTCACAGGATAGGGTCAGATCTATGCTACCCTAAGTCACAATATTCCTACCTCCACACAGCTTGTGTACTCCAACAGTCAAGGTCTTATAAAGTGAAGTTTCTCTCAAATTCACCTAATTCATAACATTACTAATACCTCTTCTATTACCAAGTCTTCTTCCCTAAAGCAGAAAAAACTACTAATTCTTAGGATATTTGTACCAGTTAAAGAAACTTAGAAGATTTAGGAAGTAGTTGCCCGGCTTTCAAAACAGCATTATCAACAACACAATCAATACCTCCAGCACTGCTGGCCCCAAATCACCTCCAACCATCCACGACCACTGTGGGCCAGTTTAAAGGACTTCTGGTGCAACAGATTTGAGTTTTCGACCTTAAGTCAAGAAGACCCTCAGACACTAGCTGTGAGATCCCCTGGGCCAGTCACTTAACTAGTACACCAAAGACTCCGCTCTATAAAATGGTGTTGGGGCAGCTACCTCACAGGGTTGAGGATACAATGTTGAGTGCCTAGCAAACTTTAAGGCACTATACAGATTCTATTATGAAGGACTGATGAGAAAATGAGTTGGCAGTGAAGGTGGAAAAGGGACAATACTACTGTGCATCTGTAACACAAAGACAACTGCAGGGACAATTTCTGACCAAAGCCCAATGAATCTGTTTTGGATATGAAATCCTTTTCATTGAACTAGAAAACATCCCCATGTAAGATGACCTAATTGATCTAAAATCACCCAACTGATTTCCAGTCAATGAAGTTACAAAATGTTTGTCCTATCTTTGAAGCATTTCTTTGTGAAATCAGAATTCAGTTCTGTTCAGTCAAATCCAGACTGAGAAACCGTAAAAAGTGAATACGCACATCTTTCAAAAACCATGTTGACAATTAACAAAATCAAGGTTCAAACCTGGTGTGACAAATCTTTAGTTTTGGGACTACCAAATGTTATTTTTATGTACTAAACTCTGGAATTTTTCTCCTCTGATATTAAGGAGTACATAAAAGTTTACAGAACGCCAGGGAGAACACCCCCTTCCTCCTAGAAGAGTGCTTGATAAAAGATGCGAACAGCATCACTGCCTACTACTAGATAAAATTCTTTCAGTGTTTCTTATTTTATATTTTAGGAAAACTGAAAATAGCAGTCAAAATTAAATTCCACTATTTAAAAGGGAAATACTAGGGTAAGTTACTTCATAGCTCAATCAATCCTCAAGGCTGCAATACAGGCAGAAAAACACCTTTCCATGGATTCCTGGTATTTTGGGTATTCCTTCTAAAGGAAGGAATCCATTCACACCTGTCTACATATATCCTCCAAAGCTAATATGCCAAAATGCCCCAGCAATCATAATACTTCCACCCACCAGAGCCAGATCAAAATGTAATGGGGAAATATCTAACAAATACGAAACTACCTTTTGCTGTTCTCAACCCCTATTTGTTTGGCACTACTGCCAAAAGGACCCAAACAATGTCCTGGAAGCCAACTGCCTGGGGAATATAGCAGAATTTGGGCTGTCTAGATAGCTATCAGTTCTCAGTACCAACCACCTCAACTTTTTTTTCTAAATGGTAAAGCAGCACTCCAAACCATTGTTGGTAGGTAACACGCTACACCCTATTTATATTTATCACTCCACTGCCATTTGGGTCACAGTATACTCCCATCTTCATCTAGTGCTCTGTACCTGAACTGCTGGTTCACATCTACACACAGCTTTTATGTTTCTTTGGCCCTTTTAAAAACTGCTAATTTACTGCCTATGGTCAAATAGATAATAATTGGCAGGCAGAGGACATGTGTATTCTATCACACACGTCTCCATTTCTCCCCGTAATGTTTCAACCACCAAAGACCTTTGGAAATATTAGAATTATTTCCAAACCAGAAACTTTGATTATTTGCTTCACCAATAAATGACTTGTTATAGGCTAATTAGCCTGCTAGGGAAGACCTATACAGCCACTCAACACTTTTTATCTGATAGAGAAAACAACAAGCCTTCACAAGCTTACTGGGCTCAGCAAATTTCTGTTCAGCAGCGCCTGATATAACTGTTCTGATTATTACCCTTTCCCAACTAAACCAGAAAAACCTCACCCTGGAAATCTTTCTAAAGAGATCAGAAAGAAGCTTTTCCCCATTGTAAAATAGTGAACTTTTGTAAGGATTTTACTCTATACTCTTGCTTAAGGATCATCATCATCATCATCATCATGTGTGCTGTTAAGAGGTAGAGAGAGCTTGAGAATGGGTTGAATTTGTCCCAACCTCAGGGTGGATGTATCCTTGGAATTTTAAAAGGAATTCAATTTCAGGTTTTTTTTTTGAGGGGAACAGTGAGCCAAACTCCCTCCCCCAGACAAACTGGCAAGGCTTCTTCCAAGTTTTCTGCCACAAAATGCCCTTCAGCTAAACCAAAGCGAGGGTGACTGCAGGGAGACACAACAAGGAACTCAATAGTCAATTGCAACTTTATATTTCAGGCATTCAAGTATAATATTCAGATACAGTTCCATTTCTAAGAGAAACCATACCAAAGATCCCAGGAAACAGTAAGAAAACATTTGCTACTACACTCCTACATAAGCCAGTTCTGTATGACATGCATCACAAGTATCTGGGTAAGGGAGGAAAGAAGACTGGTTAGACTGCTTTAGAACAGAGAATTGGCAATCTCATCTAAACTAGTGAAATGTGAAAGTTAATTGAAAAGATAAGTTCCAAATAAACAATAAAATCTTAATCAAGGTTTGCACTCCTCAAGCCACTTTTCCACTGACCTTTAAACTGTTCCACCTAAAGCTTAACTTTAGCTAATTAAATTTGAGAGAGGCAGCATGGAACAGTGAATAGAGAGCTGGCCTTGGAGTCAGGAAGCCCTGGGTTCAAGTCCTGCCTCTCATTTGCTTAGTGACTTTTTGGAAGTCACTTAACCTCTCTCAGTGCCTCCAGGCAAATAATAAATTAGAGAAGGTGCAGAACTACATTGTTAGAGGAAGTTCCTCACCAGGAGCTCCCTATACCAATGCAAATCACACGTCCCATAAAAAACAAATGAATACAAATCTGAAGCATTACATTTTGTAAGTGCCCTTGCATAATCCCAAATCAAAATGGAGATATTCCTTCCCATCCACAAAATAAAGAAACAATATTACTTTATTAAAATACTGAATTTATTTCACATGTATACTTTGTCTCCCCACCATTTCCATTTGTCTGACCACCACTACTACTATGCCCTATCATAACATTCCATACATACTTAAATGAAGCAAAGGGTGGAGTTCCATCTTTGAAAACTAAACAGGCATTTTGGACAACACATTCTTGGCAAAGTAATCTGGACGACATTTATCAGACACGGTAGGGAAAGTTCTCACTCTGCATTATAAAAAGGACAGCCAGATATCAACTGTTACAGAAATAAGACGGAAAATTTTAACAAACTGTTCAAACTTATTTTCTTAAAGAGATTTCCTCCACAGCCAGAGATCTTGAATAGCCTGAAAATGAAAAGAAATGTGGTCAAAGAACTCAACACCACATAGGCATTAATAAATTAAACTTCTTTGCACAATTCTTAATATCTTTTTCCCTTCTCTGTTAAGGTTTACAACTGCAAAAGATAATGAAGACCAAATATTATGATTAAAAACTTTAAAAAGACTTGTAATTGGTTCACAAAAAACACCCCTCAACCAAGACTTCTAAAAAGCGACTAACAAAGCACTTCAAAGGGTTTTTTGAAAAGTCTGTTTGTTACCTTACATACATCAAGCTTTAAAAATCTCATCTATAAAAGGATTTTCAGCAAAGGAAAGCAAGAGGAAGGGTGGGGACCAGTTTGGCAAAAACTGGCTGAACTTCACATGCCCCTGACTTATGTCAGATCAACTTCAGTAGTGAAGGCTAACTGCCTTCACAACATTTTCTCTCACAAATTTGTGATTGTTGATCAGATACTTGGAACAAGTAAACTCTAAAACAGTGCAGAGTCAGGAAAACATAAAATTTTCTTCCAGTGACAAAATTATTTCAGTTACAGGAATTAAGAGAAATTTAACACAGTTTTAACCTAATGCAAGTTGAGTAATAACTAATTCAGCAACTTGCTTCCCGATTCCACCTTCTGGCTTAAACACTTAGGTTAGCTGACTTTGGGAAGAAGGTAATCTAGTTCCCATAAGGTCTAACAGAGAAAAGTCTCCCCCACACCCCTACCCCCCCCCAAAAAAAAGCTAAGACCAGACTGGCCCAAGTGGCCAAATTCAGCAGCAAGGAAAACCACAGCTCATTTCCTCAACCAATATGGTGCCAAAAGTAAAGTTCTGTGGGTTTAGTAACCAAGAGATAATTTACCAGCCATACAAAAGCTGGAAAAAATGTACTAAAATATTAACTTCTATATCTCTGCCAACTAAATCCCTAAAACAACTTCCATTTATTTAATCTGAAGTATTGTCTGTGGTTAGGAACCTTTTTAAATAAGCCAAAACATGGAGATGAAAAGTGTAAAAGGAGAATCACAATAAATCATGATGAAAAACTTATTTGGATTTTGTCAAGTTCCCAGAAAATTCAGTTACCTCCTGATCAGACATCCGGAAGCAATTCTTTACATAGTTGATGAATTTGCCTTCCACTTTTGGGAGGGAACCACCCTATAGAGACAAAACCATGAAAGGTTAAACACAAAAATATACCTCTAATAGTTTATACCAAGATGCTATTAAGTAGAAGCCTCCAAGATAAAGAGCCAGGCTATTAATCAAAAGTAACTTCTTCTTTGTTACTAAGGTATCCATTAACTAGAAAATGTCTTTTTGAGGCACTATCCATGGAAGCTGTAATTACTTCAGAGGTTTATATGTACCTTACAAAAAAGTGCCACATTTACTTCAAGAGTATTGTCCAAGTTGAGCAATTCTATCAATGTGAAAATTAGAAAGCTAAGCCAATACACTACCCTACATACTGAACAAAATCAAACCCTGGGAGTTTATGTCAACTGCTCCCAATATGAATTAGATCTAAACCCCTGGTATTACAATTTATGCCTGATGGTCAGGATTGCTTTGTTCTCATTTGATCCTCACAAGAAATCAAAGAGTAAAGTGCTACTGTTATCCCCATTTGACTGTTACACACGGCAGTAAAAAGTGTGATGGCAGAGTCTGAACTTAGACCTTCCTATCTCCAAGTCTGGCGCTTTTTAGCCAATACACAACACTGTGGCCTCAATTAAAATCTCATGTCACTACTTTTGTATGGAGCTAATCTCCAAAACAGGAAAAAACCTCGATTCAAATCTCACCTGAGACATAATGGTCATATGACCCCCAAGTCACAATTTAAGTGCTCCATGCAACTTTCCAAGACCATAAAGTTGCAGAGAAAAGTGCTAACCTGCAGTGTGTTTCCTCACCGGGAAGGTGTTCCCTGGATCATAGACCCAGTCCCTATCTCTATATGAAAGGTACCATTTAAGATACAAAGGTCAAGACATATTTACTAGTTGGAGGAATCTGAGACAAAATTATATTTAAAGTTAACTACAAGGCAGAATTCTAAATAGCTAAAAAGTACTGAGTGCAATGAAGCAGTTATAAAGACTGGTTGTAGTTGGGATGCTCAGGGAAGGAAAAGAGCGGATCCTTGAAGGACAAAATGAAATTTCCATCAGGCAGAAATTGAGAATATACTTTGAAGAACAGCAAACTAGGGAATGACTGAACAAATTATGGAGTGAATGTAATAGAGCACAGTGCCTTAAAGATGAAAGGGACCGTTTCAGAGAAACTTGGAACAACCTGTATGAACTGAGAATAATTGATGGAACATTATAAAGACAAACTTGTTATCAATTCAAACAAAGTGAATGACCAACCAGTACTGAAGATCCACCTCCTGAAAGAGTAATGAACTGCCTACACTTACATACATACACTCTGGATGTGGCCCCAGTGAATGCTATGCTTAATTATGCACATTTACATGGGTTGGGGGGGGGCACGTATTGTTTCCTTCTTTAAAGGAGAGTTAGGGATACTGAAAAGAAAAAACGAAATGCTTGTTAATGGAAAAAAAACCAGGGAACCCCTCAAGGTTTTTAAAGAAAATGAACTTCCACTGTGAGTCTCACAATACCCAAGATCAAGAAACAACCTCAGGTTAAATAATTTGCCCAAGTGGCAATGCTGCCATAAGAACCCCAAGGTCTTTTTATTCCTATTATTGTCACTATACCAAAATTTTTTATTTTATCTGGCAAGAATAATCATTTTGCAATAGAGGGAAAACTTCGAATAGTGCTAATTCTCATTAACCTTTGTTTTCGAGTTCTTGTAAGATGCTGTCCTACCCTGTTCTTGTGAATGGTTAAATTTGAAGAAGACATGCTAATTCATCCAAGAACAATAGGGGGCAACAAAGGTGAAAAAGTTGGAATGAGCACTGTTTAATTTACCATTGGCCATAAATATCCTAAGCATCAGAATCGTATTGCGTAAAAGGTTTTCTGTTCAGTATATTTATATTTATTTATTTATTTATAACCTAATGTATCTTTCAACTGAGATAATGTCCAAGTGCTTACTAAACTCTGCCTTTGTTGTAGAAACTGAAAAGTATTTGATCCTGCATCATCAAATACCTGCAATAGGCTATAAAGTATAAAGGTTAAATGTGAATTCCAAAGTGAAAACTTCTCTAAATCCCAATTTATTTTCAAATAACTACATGGATTGAAAATTTTTTTTAAATTCATCTATAGAACTAACTGCAAATCTATGCAAATCACAATATAATATTCAAGTCTCATTCTTTAGTCAAGATTGTTACTCAAGAATAAAAAAAAGGCACTCATCTAGTAGGGGGAAAAAAAAACCAAGTTCAAGTCTTTAGTATCTTCTAAAACTTCAACGCCCTCTGCTGGCTTTTCTGCATGCCTTTCAAATACAAATGGAAAAGGCACGAGATCCACTGGTTTTTTTTTTTCCCTTAAGAACTAGGATGAACTCCAGGGGGGAACCCCTAAAGGTATCCCTAGTTCCCCCTTAAATGAAAACAATCCATATGCACTTACCTTTTCAATGCTTGCCTGCATTTTTGCTTTAATATCCTCTAGAGAAGTGGGTCCTTTGGGAGTCTTGGGAGTCTTGTCCTGCTTTTTGAAGGATTCTTGACCCTAAATGTTTTTGGAGAGATTCCAGTTTAGTTGATATTCGATGATGTTTTAAAATACATTACAGTCTAAAGGTCATCCTGTAAACTATCAAAAACACTGAAAATGAATAAAAGTCCTTTCTCCAGCTTTAAAGCACTTTAAACAATAGAACCTGCTAATCAAGTAGATCTACAGGATAGGAAACAAGGCACTAACGTTTTTCCCAGACTAAATCTATAAAACTGCTTATAAGAGTACAGCCTCAAAAACAAGATAAACTGATAACACAGTATGCTTTTGTACAAGAGGATTATAGAGCTTATAGAGCTGGACTGAGACCTGGGAGATAACAGCGTAATTTCCTAGTATTTTAGGTGAGCCACAAGAAGTGGCATGCACAGCTGGTATTCAAAACAAGCTCTCTCCTGAATTTAAAATTCAATGCTTTTCATTCTATAACTCACTCATACCACAACCCCACTATCCACCTTTGTGATCAAAGCAGAATGGCTTAGTAAAGCAGACAGGACTGAGGATGGCCCTTAGTGAGGAAGACGTGAGATTTCAGGTCTGGTCTTTGACCCATGTGGGCTCTGTGGACAAGTCACCTAAACTTTCAGTGCTTTTGGAAACTGTGTATTGCAAAAAGACTGATGTTGGGAAAGGGTATTCCTCCTATCAATGAAATCACAAGTGCCGTCTAGACATTTGTTGGATTAGATTAGTTCTATATTGGCTGTGAAGTTGGTACATTATTACAGTACTACTAAGTTGTTTCTGATTACTTACTTTTGATTTTGGCGTGGACGGCTTTGAATCTTTCCCATTCTGGTTTGATTTTTGTGCATTTTTGGCTGCAGTATCACGAACAGACTACAAATACAAGTTCAATCCTTTTTAATAAAGACTCCTAAAGATTTTATTTGCAGAACTTTCTCATAAGCACACCAAAAAACATTTAGTATAAGCTCCTCTGTCCTAAGCATAATCTATGTTATGATATATTCCAACCCCCATATAGTGCATTGAATTCTGGGCCGTTTAATCCCACCCAATGTGTTTTACAAGTGCTTACCGACAGTCACAAGGAGGACAACCCTAGTTATATTTATTCCATGTGAGTATGCAAAGGCCTTCTCTCACAAAGCCTAGTTTCATGTTCAAGTATCAAGAACACCAGAAATTTCATTACTAAGGATTATAAGAGGTAAGAGTTAATAGCTGTGGTTCTATGGTAAGAAACACTTACTTTCTTCACTGGAGGAGTCTTTTCTTCACTTTCCTCATCTTCAAAGTCATCATCATCATCACTACAAATGTAGAATGTGTATTACATCGATTAAATTACATGCACTTAAATAGCCCACCATTTTTGCTACCTTAAGAAATCAGCATTAAAAACGAGGCACTCACCCAAAATCAGTGTTTTAATTCACTGTTCTAAAATGTTTTGAGAGTCATAAAGCTCATCATTTTGAATCCCCTTTTCAGCAAAGGCCTACTGTAGTTATAGAAATGTTGTTTTTACCTGTTGTCAGGGTTCTGAAGGTTTGTTTACAATTTATAAAAATTCACTGCCTGCCACTCACTCCCTTTTCTACCACTTTTTGCTACCAGCCTTGTTTTTCTAGTAATATTCTTTCTGATTGTCGAAATAGGGGGCAGCTAGGTGGTGCAGTGGATAGAGCACAGGCCATGAATTCAGGAGTCAAATCCGGCCTCAGACCAAACACTCGACACTTACTAGTTGTGTGACCCGGGGCAAGTCACTTACCCCTAACTGCCTTTAAAACAAACAAAAAAAACCTGATTATTGAAATAGACCCATTATACACAGTCACAGATTTATAACTGCTGTTCACTCACAAGGGTATTTAACACTGACCCTCTAGATTTGTTCTTGAATGTCCTCGCTTCTAATTGTAGCCTAGTCAGTGTCTTGTTTTTATGGATAATTGGCTTTTTTAAAAAAGAGTAAATATATTAAAACAGTAACATGAAAATATCTACTTAACCTAGAAGAGATAACATGATAAAAGCCTGCCAATTTGTGTCCTACATCAAAACTATTACTTTTGTTGCTACAAGCTTTAACCTCATTACAAATTATGAACAAAACTCTGCAAGCAAATCTTTTGCAGAGACTTCCTTGAGAAAAAAATTTCACTATACATATAAATTTTGACTCTTAGAAGATAGGAAGTAAAAAGTAATAGCAATTACTACTGAAACGATACAAGGCCAAGGATCCATATTAACCTTTGTTACATAGGGTACCCCAAAAGTCTTAGTGCACTTTTAAGCTTTAATAACTTATTCAACAATTTCTTTCCACAAACATTCAGGGTATTTAACCCTGGCATCATGAGAATGACAAACCAGAACTGAGCTCTACTTGAGTTTCCCAGAAACAGTACTTCCCCGTGAAATAAATACTTACTCTTCATCATCATCATCTTCTTCATCATCATCTTCATCTTCTTCAGACAGTTTTACCTTTTTCTTTAAAGAAATAAGGGATAGAAATAATTATCCTAACAGGCAAATAACAGCTTACACACATCAGAAAATATCAAGTTGCATTTATACCTGTGGAACCTTGCTAGCAACTCCAGGAGCAGATCGTTTGCCAGACATATTTAAGAGTTTCATATCATCTTCCTCTTCATCATCTGATTCTGCATCTTCCTCCAGTGCTAAGAAAAAATTTTGCGTTAGTTGTGGCTAAATTTAAATTCTAAGTACTTTTCTTGCCTTAAACTTGAGTTCAGGAGAGGAAAAAAAAAACTGAACACATCATAATAATAAATGCCTTACAACAACCCACAGTCAGATCCCAATTCTCTAGTCATGCTGGTGCAAATAAACAGTATTTAAAAAACTTTAAGTTAAACTGATAAATTGAGAAGCTAATCTTTTAACTGGAAAGAAATCATAAGCAATCTTTACTAATGTATCATAATCTCAGTCATAAGGAAATATATCTAAACATATATGACAGCTAAAAATATCATCCAAATTTTAGAGAAGTCCTTCTAAAGAGTAAATTAATTTTTAAAGAGCACGACAGACTACATACCTACTAGGTGCTGGCCACTCACATGTACAGGTCCCGAACCACATTTCAACCGCAAAACTACTGGTGGTGTAATCTCAAAGCCTCCTAGAGAAACCTGAGAGGGGAAAAGAGCCAATTTATGACCAAACACTATAAAGGGGAAATAACACGGAAGAATCAAGGCCTTGTGAACATTTAAAGTATAAGTTTATTTTCCCAAACAGAAGTCAAACCCATATCTAGCCACTTAAAAAGTTAAAGCCATAAAAAAAAACACAATATTTTTTCATAATTTACCCTTTTCTTTTAAACCGTTACTAGAGCTAACTGACCATAGTCAATTTTCATTCTCTAGGCCTCTTTGATAATAGTACTAACTGATGAAATCATATTTATATGCAAAGCATGTATGTGCACAAGGACACTACCCCTCCCCCACCCCCGACTTCAACATCTTGTTACATGATTGACCCTGGATTTTCAGTGGCAGCCAGGAAAAGTGCCAACTGGTACAATCTGGAAAAGGCTTCAGGGTACAGGCTTGATGATCAAGCGTCCAAGGAGTAGGCTCAGATGAACTTAAGAAGCTTATAATGCCACAAGATTCATGAAGGACAATCAAGTATTTATTAAGTACTATGTGCCACACATACACTGAGACTACAAAGGCAAAGATGAAACCATCCCTATATTTCTCTATATCTCACCAAGAGACTAACACTACTGACTGTACAAAATGAAATCAAATTTGGAATAAGGTACCAGCAGCTAGGAATGAAAAAAAGAGATGGCATTTTATTTTACCTGAGCTTTGAAGGAAACTAAGAATGCTATGAGTGCAAGGTGAGGAAGTACACTGAAGGTGTGAGGAACAACTACTACAGAACAATGAAATCCTGTATCTGAAATACTGAATTTTGAGCAAGCAGAATTCATTACTTGGCTCTACTGTTTATACACTAAAACTATTAAATTAGCCTAAGTAAGTAGAGCCAGGAATATACTACCTTTCCAACTAGTAATGGACTTGAAACCTGAGTAATACAAATACCTTCCAGATGCAATTTAATTAAAATTTATTCATTGTCTAAATCACATAGCATATCAATCGGAAGATATTACGTAGTGAATAAAGAAGTCTTTGAAGTACCTACATGAAAAGCATAGTGTCTCAGTCAGAAGACCTAGGATGAAGTTCTACCTCTGACATATACTGGCTGTGTTAACCCTGGGGAAGTCACTTGACCTTCTCGGGGGCTCTAGGAAACTCAAGACTGAGTTGCAAGGGAAGATGAGGACCTATTTTAGCAAACTGATAATTATACTGAGTCCATACCTCATAGGGTGTAAAAGGTTTCTTAAAACTTTAAAACACTGTACAAATGTCAGTTATCAATTCTGGCTCTGAAAAAAAAAAAGCATCAAAGCAGAAATCACAGAATACTGGTACAAACCCCTAGTGGGGATATGTGGTAAGAAATGGCACCAAGCCGTAATCTTAATGGGATGGCAAAAGAATGAATTATATAAGATTATAATCAATGGAGTTACCACTTGAACACTTAACAAAATAATCAGAGAAAAAAAAATTTTAAGATCTTACTGTAGGCTGCACAGACATTTTCAAAGATGCCAGTGTTACTTTAATTGGATTGCCTTCATAGTTCAGCGCCTCTGCTTCAACAATATGCAATTCGTCCTTTGCACCAGCTCCTAAACTCACCTGTTAATGGAGAGATGGAAAGCAACTTTTTAGTAAATCAATTTAAAAAGCTCCTAAATCAACTAGTTACTCGGTAAAATAACACTGACGGACCAAAACACTGTCACATGCATCATCGTGGAAGTCTGTCACTTTTCTTAACTTATAAGCACTTAAGAAATGGAAAGCTGTGAACACATCACAAAATCAAATAGATGAACCATTACTTTCATTCTGAATACTCATGTACAACATGTACTGTCATGAGTACTTAGATAGGCTTATTCTTGACCTGTATGAACAGAATGACAGTTATTCCTCAAGTAACAGTATGGCCACTAAGAAACTTAGATTTTTTCATCCTGTTAAAGAACAAAAGGATGCAAAAGGTAAATGTAAACAATGAAAATTTACTTACAGTCCTCAACGACAACTGGTGTTCATTTTCATCATTATCTACCTTAAAATGATAATCTTTGTCAGCCTTTAGTTCACAACCTGAAAAGGAGCAGAGCCATAGTTTTAACCAGTTAGCTCTTAAGTAGCAAAAGACTCATCCCTTATAATGTGAACATTATCATATCACTTATTCTGAGACTCAGTTTTCTCATCTGCAATATTTGCTCTACCTTCACCTTAAGGCTGCATCGAGGAACATTGGTTTATAAAAAGCACAATGAATACGTCATGTTTTTAAATCTATAAAAAAAAGATTAAAATCAGAGCCATAAATTTAAACAGCGGGACTGGAACAAATTTGTCCTTGTAATTTTCCCCAAGTGGAATTTGGTATTTGTTTCAGAGGGAGCGAGATCCATTCTGACGTACAAACAGGTTGAGGGGCGGAAGGGGACCTGAACCCTTTTCATCCCTACTCCTTCAGTATTTTTTCGACTCTTTATCACAACGTTAAAAATTTGTTCAACTTCTTTCATCCAACCAAGAAGCATTTTCAAGGTACGAGGGATGCCACAAAGACCCCTCCGCCAAAAAAGGCTGTCTTATCGAGAGAGCAGAGACAAAAAGTGCCCAGAACGGAAATACAGCTGAGTACAAAATGACACAAATTCAGCAATACCAGCCAGAGAACGGGTTCCCGTACAAATGAAATCACAACACACACAGTAAACTATCCACCTCTACTCTACCCTAAAACTAAACCACCACAGCAGGATGCCTCCAAGTGCCATTTGAATCACGGACAGATAACCAGAGATTTTTGCATTTACGCTCCCTCCCCCCCCTCAGGCCCTGCGGCGAGCTCCTCAGCACACCCACGGCCTGGATGCTCCGGAGCTGCCTTCCGCCCTCAGCCCAAGGCCTCGAGGGCGCCACGTGCAGCCCGCCGGCGGCCCCGTAGCACCTAGGTTTTCGGCCCACGTGCCCCCCCCTCCCCCGGGAACGGGCCCAGCAACGGTGGCGACCAAGCGGGTCCCCGCAGAGACGCGGCTGCGCGGTGCCGCCGGTGGCCTTATTAGAGAGGGAGGAGGCCGAGCAGAACTAACCCAGACGCAGGGCTGCCGCCGACCCCTCCCTAAGCCCCTCCTCACCCTCCGCCGCTCCACAGAAAACCAAATCCGGGCCTCTCGGCCGCCATCCCCTCCCCCACCGTCGCCAGGCCTGCAGCCTTCGCCTCCACGGCCCCCTCCGCATCCGTCACCAGCCACCCCACGCGTGGCGTAAACCCCCTTCTCCAACACCCGCCCGCTACAGACAAGCTGCTCCCTGGCCGATGAGCCCAGTCTGCATTTCAGGGGCAGGCTGCCGGCCCTCAAGGCCCATCTAGCGCCCAGGCTCGGTCTCCAACAATCGCCCCCCACACACACACACACGTATAGGCCCAGGCTCGCGGCTGGCCGCCCCGCCCCCAACCCAGCAGCCGCCTCCAAATACGCGGCCGTTACCGAAGAGGAAATTCTGGGGCCGGAGGGGGCTCATATCCATTTCCATTGAGTCCTCCATTTGAGCAGCGATACTGAAGAGAGCAGAGCAGTGCGGAGAAGAGAGCGGCGAGGCGGACGGACAGAACAGCTCCGGCTCCCGAGGGGCTCCGCTCAGGACGGAATCACACCAAGGAAAGGACGCGGGCTCCCTGCGCACACATATAGTCCCTCACAGATCTCGCGAGATCTGACACCGTGAGCACGTGCACGGGCGACCGGTCTCGCTCTCCGCGCGCCCTCGTCTGCCAGCCTCAGAATGGACTTGGTGCGCGCGACGCCGCCTGCCTGCTCCGCCCGCGCGCTCCCGACGTCAGCCGGAACGAGCTCTGCGCCGCCATGTCCTCGCCCCGATCACACGCTAGCGCACACGGGCACGCGGCCGGCGGGCGCTCTAGACCCCGGCGCGCCCCCGGCACGGTGAAAACAGCGCTGGCGACCCTGCGCAAAATGGCGGCGGCGCCCCCCCCCCCCCGCCACAGTCCACAACGCACCCCCGGCCCCCGGCCCCAGTATTTCAGTCTTCTTCCCGAAGAACTCCGCCAGAAGGAGAGCCCCACTCCTTTCATCCTACTGACCAGGGTCTGCTGGAGAAAGGCCTTCAGCTTCAGCTGTCCACGGCCTCCTTCCTCGGCCCCTGAGGCCTCGGGGAAAATCAGGGCCCCGGCCTTTGGAGTCGGATGACCCGCCTCGGGGAGTCCCCTGTGTGCCTCGGGGGCGTCGCTTGACCTCTCTGGGCCTAGAGGCCCCGTCTGCGCAATGAGCGTTAGCCTGATAACCCCTCCCGTTTCCCTTTCCCGTCCCAGGTCCGCCGGGAGGGAACCGAAAGGGTCATTTGTTGTTGTTCAGGCTTGTCCGGCCCTTTGTGACCTCGTGGACCGTGGCACACCAGCACTGCCCGTGGGGTTTTCTGGGCAGAGATGCTGGGGTGGTTTGCCACTTCCTTCTCCGGCTCATTTTACAGATGGGGAAACTGAGGCAAACAAAGGGAAGTGACTTGCCCAGGGTCACACAGCTAGTGTCTGGCCAGATTTGAGCTCAGGAGGATGTTTTGCTGACTCCGGGCCCAGTGTTGGCCCCGTAGGCACCTTGGAGGCCAGTTAGTCCAACTTCCTTATTTCAGAGTTTCCAAAGAAGGCAGCAACTTGCCCACGGTCACACCCGTAGCAGACCCGGGATCTTAATTCACGTTCTGTGATTCCATGAGGTAGAATTTGAACCCTTGTCTCCTGATTCCAGAACCAATATACTTTTCATTGTACTTACACTACTTCCCCTCTTGCCATAGCGGGCTCTGGGTTAGCAGAGAAGTAGGATTCATTGCACTGAATTCTATCATGTTAAGAACTGTATGCCCTTAAAGCAAGTTGTCCCTTGTGTTGGATGAGTCAGTGTAAACGGGTATGGCGGATAGACAAATGAACAAAGCCGAGAAATAACTAGTAGGAAATGGACAGGACCATGTCTGGGAAATTGGGAAGTGCTTCAGAGTTGTCCCACTTCATCGGAAGAACATTATTTCTCCAACATCAACATTCTGGTGGTTCCATCATCATGGAAGAGTCAAAATTACAGATAACTAAAGGAGAAGCCAAATGGTGGGTGAAGGCGAGCTGCACGGAGTTAGCAACAACCATGTACTCCAGAAGTGGCATTGAAGAGGAAATTAAAGCCACAAGTGAATGAAAAAAGGCATGGGACTGGTCTTAGCAGTGAGAATGCGGGACCACAGATTGACAGCCTGACTTAAACTGGTTCCCCTGAGATTTTTTTTTAAATGAAAGGAAGGTCTATAGGATTCAGGACAAACCCGCTTAATATCTCAAGATGAAAGCTTAAGGGAATGGTGGGGTCAAGTAAAGACTTTTTAAGGACATGCCCAACTCTAACATTGATGCTAGATGACTGGATGAGGCACTAGGCCTGAAGTCAGAAGACCTGAATTAAAATCTGGCCTGAGACATTTACTGGTTGTATGACCCTGGACAAGTCCTCTGTTAATCTCTGTTTGCCTTAATCCACTGGAGAAGGAAATGGCAAACCACTCCAGTATCTCTGCCAAGAAAACCCCATGGACACTATGGTCCACACATAGCAAAGTGTGGGACTGAAAAACAACAAAGACTCTAACATGGTTGTAAACATTGGGAAAAGAACCAGTAGGCAGGAAGACATTGAAGGTGATAGAATGAGATAAATTCCAGTTCTGTCATCTAGTTGGTGATCTGTCAAGAAGCACTGAAATCCTCCTATTCACCTGGAGCTGTGCTAAGCACTGGGGATACAAAACCAAAATAGTCTCTGCCTATTACATTATATATATATGTGATCTAGGCTCAAGCAGAGGCATTAACTTTGTTAAAAAAGTACTACCCCATCCCCAAAGAGTGATGCACAGAAGAAGAGAACTGAAGATGTGTAGGAGGTTTTTGTTTTTCGTTTTGTACAGAAGTTTTGAGATGTGGAGTTAGAAGAGATAAGAAAACTAGTAACAAATAGCCTTAGTTTTCTCACTAACTAGGAGGCAAGGTCATCTGTTAAGAAGAATCGAGTGAAAATTACTTTGGGGGTCTGATGAGGAGGAGGTTTAGAACAGCCATGGCTGGATATAAGACAGTCAAATAGGGAAGAATAAAAGGATCATTGTGCAGTGGTAAAGGCCCAGTTGAGATTAGATAATGGGAATATGTAGTGTCTCAGCACAATAGCATGACTTCAGTAGCATCCAGCACCTCAAAAACAGGAGCAGAGAAAGCAAATGGTCATGGTAACCCAGGGCTGATAACTGGCAGGTTGTGGCTATAAAAGGACAAAGGAGAAAAGATTCAAGGGCACAGTACAGTGCATATAGGTGAACTGGTTACCATCTAGGGCCAAGACTGGAAAGCGAAGACTGAAGCCAGAACTTTCAGGCTGGGAGATCAGGGAGGGATAGAAGAACTGAAGGTAGTCATGAGGTTCAGATGGGTTCAGGAGAATGAAGGCCGGGGGTGAGAGTAGGGAGCAGATTATGATAAAAGTGGTGGATTTCAGAGTATAAGGTCATAGATATGGCACAGTTTTTAAGTATGAATTCTGCCTCTGCCACCTACATACTGGGTGACCTGGGCAAGTCACTTAACTCCTCTGGACTTCACTTTCTCTATCTGAAAATGAGGGGGTTGGGCTTGAGTGTTTACTGCAATAGCCTTCTGACTTGGCCCCCTCCTCAAGTCTTTCCCCACTCTAGGCCATCCTCCACTCAGCAGCTAGAGAAAACTTCCTGAAGTGTAGATTTAACCATGTCCACCTCCTCTCTCTGCCTCGATTCAACAAACTTCAGTTAAGTATAACATTCTCTGGCTTTTAAAACCTTTTACAAACCTGGCCCCTCCCTACATTTCTAGTCTCACACTTTACTCCCCTCTGCTTACTATAAGATCTAGCAATACCGACCTCACTGTGTACCTTGAACAAGACAGAATAAACATGATTTACAAGAAATTTAGCCCAAAATGGAGAACAATAATTGATTTGGTTCACAAACTGGAGTCCAATTATAATTGCAATTTCATAATTCCCCCTTTTATTCCTTAAAAGATTTGTCTTTAATAGGTCACTTCATTGTATGGCTAAAGCCTTGGTTACCAAAACACAGTAACAAGGTTAAAATAAATTGAATCATCTGAAAGTCAATTCTACATTGTCATGTTCTGGACCAAGGTCTTGAGCTAACATAAAATTCTTAGAAGTTAAGTTTGAGCAAGCTTTGGTACAACAGATAATACAGATTGAATACAGTAAGGCAGAAAAACAACCACGAGGGTTAAGATAAGGAGATTCCATTTGATTATCATAGTCAATATGCCTCTTCCTGAGAGCCAGGAGAAAAACCAAGAAAACCTGGGGGAGAAAAGTCCCACTTTGTCGTGTAATGAATTATTTTCTCCACTGAGCTTTCCCAAGTCCAACATTCCCATAGTAGTGAAAACATCATTACAGAAGCAGAAAAGATAGGTTAAGGTATCAAAGGGAGTTCATGAAAACAACCTTAATTCTTATTGTCTATTTTTTTAAAAGTTTGATATAATTCAGTTAAGGAGGGATAGAAGGTCAGATAGCTAGGCATCTTGACTCTTAAAGAACAGATGCTATAAATTTTAAATTAGTGGGGTCTGTTAAGTTTTCATCAAATTTTGATCAATGTTTAATTCATCTCTACTTGGATGAGGTTGGATTTAGGCATTTGATTAAGATATGGAAAATATACTTATTAAAATTATTCTTGGGGGCAGCTAGATGTCGCAGTGGATAGATAACTGGCCCTGAATTCAGGAAGACCTGAGTTCAAATCTGGCCTCAGACACTTGACACATACTAGCTGTGTGACCTTGGGCAGGTCACTTCACCCCATTGCCTCACCAAAAAAAAAAAACCAACTATAAAAATTATTCTAAGATGGTGAAATGTCTCAAATAATTTAAAAATGACATTTACAGTAAATCTTATAATGTTTCATAAACAAATCATTCCTATAACATAAACTTATGGGAGTTAATTATTTTATCTGGAAATTGGGAACGCCTTTTGTTTGAAAAAGATGCTAATTTTAAACTGGATTTCCCTTCTTTTTACTAATACTCTATAGGTCCTGGTTACAGATTAAACTGCATTTAGAATACAAGGAGACTTAAAGTAAAATAATGAGAGAAATTATTATTAATAACCAATGATTTGGGGAGATCCAGAGCTCCCCCTTTTTCTAAAGTTCTCATTTCAAAAGTTCAGTTTCTGAAGGACATTGCTGATAACAAATTCAGATTAACTTTCTTTTAAAATTTTTTTTAGCATTTTTATTTAAAGTTTTGATTTTCAAATTCTATCCCTCCCTCCACACCCCCCTTCCTGAGATAGTAAGCAATCAGATATAGGTTATACATGTGCAATTGTGTAAAACATTTCCATATTAGTGATTTGTACAAGAAGACTGGAATAAAAGAAAAAAAGAGAAAGTGAAAAATAGCATGCTTCAATCTGTTTTCAATCAATATCAGTTCTTTCTCTGGAGGTGGGTAGTGTGCCTCATCTTTAGTCCTTTGAGACTGTCTTGAATAATTGTATTGCTGAGAATACCTAAGTCATTCTAGTTCTTCATCAAGCAATATTGCTGTTGCTGCGCACAACATTCTCCTGGTTCTGTTCATTTCACTTTGTATCAGTTCATGTAAGTCTTTCCAGGTTTTTCTGAAATCATCCTGTTTATCATTTCTTATAGTATAGTAATATTCCATTACAATCATATACCACTGTTTGTTTAGCCATTCCCCAATTGATGGGCATCTCTTTGATTTCCAATTCTTAGCCACCACAAAAGAGCTGTTATAAATATTTATGTGCCAACAGGTCCTTTCCCCCATTTTTTTATGTCTTTGGGATATAGACCTATCAGTGGTATTGCTGGATCAAAGGGTATGCACAGTTTTATAGCCTGTTGGGCTATAAAATAGTTCTAAATTGTTCTCCATAGTGGTTAAATCGGTTCACAACTCCACCAACAGTAGATTAGTTTCCCAGTTTTCCTACATTCCCTCCAACACCCAACATTTTGCTTTTTTGTCATGTTAGCCATTCTGATAGGTATAAGGTAGTACCTCAGAGTTGTTTTAATTTGCATTTCTCTGATCAATAGAGATTTAGAGCATTTTTATATGACTATAGATAGCTTTGATTTCTTTGTCTGAAAACTGCCTGCTCATGTCCTTTGACCATTTATCAATTGGGGATTGACTTATATTTTTATGAGTTTGACTCAGTTCTCTATATATTTGAGAAATGAGGCCTTTATCAGAGAGCTTGTTGCAAAAAAATTTCCCCAGTTTTCTGTTTTCCTTATAATTTTTGTTGCATTGGTTTTGTTTGTGTAAAACGTTTTAAATTTTATATAATCAATGGATTAACTTTCTTAACAATCTTGTTCAGACCCCACCCATGTGGGGAAACCCATTGTGCTCTATTCAGGTTGAGTAGAGATAAATCCTTTACATAGATTATCTAAGGCTGGGCAGTTTATAAGTAAATGATGTAATCAAAATTCATTACAATAGGTAAGCCCCTCATTGTAATATTCATTCTCTCATTAACTGTTAACCATTCAGAAGTTGATTGCCACCCTCAGGAACACCCCTCTTCCAAGGGCATGTAAGCCATGAGCCTGCTGCCATGGTGGTCTTTAGCATTTGAGAGTGCCACTGACCTTTTTTATTAATAAGGCTATCATGTTATTACCCAGAAACTATATCTCTTTAACTTTTTAACTGTCATGATAATATAAATTAATCATCAACTATTACATCAATTCCCCCCCTTAGTCCCAATGTTCAGTTAGTCAGCACTTTTGTATCTTGAGTCCCAAATGCCCCATGTAGTTGCCTGGTCCCTGGAAACACCTTCCCTTAAATGTTCTAGAAGAGATCTTGTTCTCAGGGCAGTTCTGAAGGGGTCTTTTCTCAATAGATCTGTTTCTCTGGATACAGGACACTTGCAGAATTACCTAGGAATTTCTGCTAAAATCAACTAGTAGCAATACTTAACATAATTTAGTCCAGTTTCCTAAATTTGGTGTTTATAATAACTGAGTGATATGTCTTTCATCCAATTTTGAGAATTTATTAAAATTTGTAAAGCCAATCGTGTGTGTGTGTGTGTGTATACGTATATACATATACATGTGAATATGTATATGTACATATAAATTAGAAAAAAAAAGTTGACTTTTTTATCTTTGTTTTAATTCCCATATTATGACTTTAACAGTCCACATGAGGTCTAATAACTCATTTGCCAAGTTTTATGATGTTAATATAACAGGTATAGAGCTTCAACTGAAAGTTAAATATGGGTGTAAATAAGAGTCTTACTGTGTCGTTTCAATTATGGATAGTAAAAAATTAAAGTGTTTTCTACAAAATCTGACTATTGTAGCTGCTGGATAATATTTACCAGTGCTTTCTTATTAAGATGTGTAGTTTTATTTTGTTTGTATTATATGACTATAAGGAAGTAGATGGCAGACCCAATAACTTATTCACTAGATCCGGGGTGGGGAAGCTGTAGCCTCGAGGCCCTATGTGGCCCTTGGACTGTGAAGTTTGGATTCAGTTAAAGGGCTGTACTTGAGGATATAGAGAGCTGCATGTTGCCTTGAGGCCGAAGGTTCCCCATCCCCTACACTAGATCTTTCATGTTTGCATTCTATTGTAATGATTCAAAGATGTTTCAGTATTACTCTATTAATTAATAGTATAGTATTACAAAAACTTATACAGTTTACCTTCCATAATTATAGAAATTTGCTATGAAAGAAAAAAGGAGAGACACAGTTATGATGACAGCAAGACTGTCCCCTCAAGGGCACAAACTGACCCGATCACAGCCATAACAAGGGAGGAAAAACTCCCTGGGGCTCTGTTTGATTTCAGGCACCAGTCATATGTGCCAGTCGATCAGGTAGTAAAGCTCCATGGTATTCACAGGATGTAAATCAGGGTCGCAATTAACCAGATTGAAAAATTTCCTGTTTGGAAAGGAAATAGCACAATCAGGAAACTGAGTCAAGAGGCTCCTACTTTTGCTTACTCAAGATCATTCCCTGATGCCAGACATCTACCTGTAATAGTTCTCAGGCTACGCTCCCTTTGGGAAGCACTCCCCTTGAATGGTGGGCTATTGGTTTCATGACAGTTCAGACAACATACCTGAGATCAAAACTTGGAATGATAGCAAATTACGGTCCCATGAGATTTTACTTCAAATAGCAAAATTTTACTAGTCACAGCTTAGGCTAATTTATTGTTATTTCTCTTATGTCTTAATAGCTATAAGGACATTTTATTGATCCTTCATATAAGAATAATTACATTCTGGAGTTTTACACATATACAGTGAATACTAGTTCACGCATAAAATGAATAGTTGGTTCAAGAATGTAACCTTATTACATACTAATTATTAAAAGATACACCCTCATGATTTTCCAAATGATCTTAAATGAAACTCACTATATATTTTTTAAGGCAACTGGGGTTAAGTGACTTTCCCAGGGTCACACAGCTAGTAAGTGTCAAGGGTTTGGTCTGAGACCAGATTTGAACTCGGGTCCTCCTGACTTCAGGGCTGGTGCTCTATGCACTGCCCCACCTAGCGGCCCCTGAAACTCACTATTTTAAGTAAACTTGTAATTGTCCCACTTTGGCTTGGAGAGGTCCTAGTTCTTCAAACTGAAATACTACAGAGTTTTATAATGTGCTGGTTGCAGAGCTAATAAGATCTTATGACCCTGCCCTAGGAGGAAGTACCAAGGAACCTTACAGATAAGGATAACTTAAGATAATTTTACTACTCTAGTCTCTCATCCATAAGCTATCATCATCATTATTATTTTATCCAATTTAGCGCAAAATATACTCCATTAAATATTTAATAATTTTCAACCATTTTCACCATATTCATTTAACAGCCAAATTCATAATCTAACAGCATCTGTATTTAAAAGGGAAGTTATTTTTCTAACTGTGTTTCATAATAGAAGAAAAAGTTCACATACACAATGTCATGTTTTTAAATACGAAAACATTACCAATTAGGTGATATTAATTCAATCAGATGTATTTCCAAATTATCCTACATAGCAAATCATTTATCACTTTGGGCATTCTATATTTATTGCATTTAAGACCAATATAGAGTTATTAACATTTATATAGTACTTGCCACCTGCCAGGATTTTTTCCAGTTTTTAAAGCTTAACTTAAAGAGTTTCAGAGCATTTTTCATCATAAGTCCTTTGGAATTGTCTTGGATCATTGTACTGATCCAAATAGCTAATTAAGTCTTTCACAGTCGATCATCATGCAATGTTGCTGTTACTGTGGACAATTGTCTCTTGGTTCTGCTCTCTTCACTTTGCATCAATTCATGTAAGTCTTCCCAGGTTTTTCTGAAACCGTTCTGCTCATCATTTCTTATAGCACAATAGTATTCCATCACAGTCATAGACCACAGCTTGTTCAACCATTCCCCAGTTGATGAGTATCCCTTCAATTTCCAATTCTCTGCCACCACAGAAAGAGCTACTACAAACATTTTTTGTATATGTAGGTCCTTTTCCTTTTCTTTTGATCTTATTGGGATACACACCTCATAGCAGTATTGCTGGGCCAAAGAGTATGCACAGTTTTATAGCCCATTAGGTATAACTGCAAATTGTTCTCTAGAATGGCTGAATCTGTTCATGACACAACCAATTGTGCATAAGTATTCCTAATTTTCCACATCCCCTTTAACGTTTGCCATTTTCTTTTTCTGTTATGTTAGACAATCTGATAGGTATGAGGTGGTACCTCAGAGTTATTTTAATTTGTATTACTTTAATCATAAGGGATTTAGAGTATTTTTTCATATTAACTATTGATAGCTTTGATTTTTTTTCTTCTGAAAACTGCCTCTTCATATCCTTTGCTTGTTTATCAATTGGAAAATGGCTCTTACTTTTATAAATTTGGCTTAGTTTCCTATATATTTAAGAAACAAGTCCTTTATCAGAGAAACTTGCTGTAAAATTTTTTGCGCTGTTTCCTGTTTTCCTTCTAATTTCAACTGCACTGGTTTTGTTTCTGCAAAACCTTTATAATTTCATGGAGTACGAATTATCCATTTTACTTCTTGTAATCCTATCTGTCTTGTTTGGTCATAAACTCTTCCCTTATCCATAGATCTGAAAGTTAAATTTTTCCATGGTCCCCCGATTTGCTTATGATATCACCCTTTATGTCCAACTCACATACCCATTTTAACCTTATCTTGGTATACAGTGTGAGATGATGTGCCTTATATCTGCCAGACTGCTTTCCAGTTTTCACAGCAATTTTTGTCAAATACAGAACTCTTGCCAAAAAGGTTGAATCTAGGTTTATCAACCACTAGATTACTGTGGTCAGTTACTATTGTGTATAATATACCTAATCTATTCCACTGATCTACCACTCTATTTCTTAGCCAGTACCGGAATGTTTTGATGATTACTGCTTTGTAATACGGTTCAAGATCTAGTAGTGCTAGGTGGCCTACCTTCAAATTTCTTTCATTGATTCCCTTGATATTCTTGACCTTTTGTTCTTCCAGATGAATTTTGTTAGTATTTTTCCTAACTCTACAAAATAATTCTTTAGTAGTTTGATTTGTATGGCATTCAATAAGTCAATTTAGGTAGAATTGTCATTTTTATCATATTGGTTTGGCCTACTCATGAACAATTAATATTTCTCCAGTTATTTAGATCTGTCTTTATTTGTGTGAAAAGTGTTTTGTAATTGTATTTATATAGTTCCTGTGTACATCTTGGCAGGTAGACTCCCAAGTATTTTATACCATTTATAGTTATTTTAAATGAATTTTTCTTTCTCTTTCTGGTGGGCTTTGTCTGTAGTATACAGAAATGCTGATGATTTATATGGGTTTATTTTATATCCTGCAATTTTCCTGAATTTGTTAATTGTTTCGGCTACTTTTTCAGTTGATTCTTTAAGGTTCTCTAAGTATACCACCATATCATCTGTAAAGAGTGACATTTTTGTTTCCTCATTGCCTATTCTTTGATTTCATTTTCTTCTCTTATTGCTATAGTTAGAATTTCTAGTTCAATATTGAATAATAGTGGTGGTAATGGGTATCCTTGCTGCACTCCTGGTCTTGTCAGGAAGGCTTCTTGTTTATCTCCACTATAAATAATGCTTGCTCTTTGTTTTAGAGAGATAGTACTTATCATTTTAAGAAAAGCCTCGTTTATTTCTTTGTTTTCTAGGGATTTTAATAGGAATAGGTGTGTATATTGTCAAAAAGGTTTCCCACATTTATTGCTATAATCATACCATTTTTGTTGTTTTTGTTATTGATATGGTCAATTGTGTTTATAGCTTTCTCAATATTGAACCAGCTTTGCACTCCTGGTATAAATCTAACCTAGTCGGAATGTATAATCTTTTGATATATTGCTATAATCTCCTTGCTAGTATTTTATTAAAAATTTTTGTATCAATATTCATTAAAGAAATTGGTCAATAGATTTTTTTCCTTTGTTTTTGCCCTGGTTTAGATATCAAAATAATATTTTTTGTCATAGAAGGAATTTGATAGTATTCTTTTTTTTTATCTACTCCCCCAAATAGTTAATATAGCATTGGAATCAATTTTTCTTTAAATGTTTGGTAGAATTTGGTAGAATTCACTTATAAATCCACCTAATCCTAAGGCACGTTACTTATAACTTGTTCAATTTATTTTTCTAAGATAGTGTTATTTCAGTATTTTATTTCCTCTTCTGTCAATCCAGGCAATTAATATTAAAAAAAAATTTTTTTTGCTTTTTTAAAATTTGAGACTTAAATACTAAAACTAAAAATAAGAAAAGAAAAAGAAACGTATTATAAACTTAAATACAACATAAGAAAAGGGGGGAAAGCATGTCATGTACACAGTAGAATGTAAGAGAAGATTCAAAATATATAGCAATAAATTTCCATTTCAAGGAAGCCTCTATAATAAGTACTATGTGTTGTATTGAGAACTGTTCTTTTCTTTGCTTCCTTGTAAGTTTTCTGTTGTTCTCTGCTGTGCACTTTTTACTTTGTGCTTTTTACCCCCTTCCTCCTCCCCTACCAGAAGGCTATAATTAAGCACAGTTATATTTATACATAGATATATACATACAGACAGATATAAATATACTTCCCCTAACAAATTCTCCTGACCTTTGTTTTTATGTTTGTGTGTATCTCTTATTTCCTATCCCTACTGACTCCTCTGTTTTACTTTTACCCACTACCTTGCCTTCTATTACTTAACCTATTCCCCCAAAAGATCCCTTCCTTATCATCCCATTCCCATAAATCTAAATACTCTTCTATCTCCACTTTGACCTATTCCCTCCTCCTCCCCTCTAGAAATCCCCCCTCATCTTCTACCACCTCCTTAATCCCTTGGTATTTTATTTTTTTCTGAATTTAGAAGATTTTAATATTCTTCTAGATATATAGGTATTGTTCCCTCTTGAGCCCATTTATGATAAAAATAGGTTTCCAGGATTAATAGCCCTCCTCCCCTGTCTAATCCCTCTGTGTCAGTTCTTCCTCTCATACCTCATTTGTATAAGATAGTTACTCTTTGTAACTATTCCTAAATAGTTTTATTTTTCAAAGTCGTATCATACTCAGGTATACTCACCCAATTACTAATAACAATCTTAGACATACATTTTATATTTACATATATAAAAGGTAAAGTCTATATTTATTGAGTCCCTTGTAATTGTTCTTTGATATGCCCTTATATTTCTCTTGGCTCTTGTATGTCAAATCTATTAAGTTCAGTTTTTGTTGTTGTTTTTTTTTTTAACAAAGTTCTGAAAGTCTATCAATTCATTCAATATCCATTTTTTTTTCCATTCAGGATTATGCTTAGCTTTGCAATGTATGATACTTTTGGCCAGAACTCCAGTTCTTTTACTCTTTAGTATATAGTGTTTGAAAATCTGCAGTCTTTTAGTATCACTGCTGCTCGGTCTTCTGTGATTCTAATTGTGGCACTGCCATATTTCCAATTGCTTTTTCTTGTTGCTCATAATATTTTATCCTTGAGCTGGGGGTTTTGGAATTTGACTATAGTATTCCTGTGGATTTTTCTCATAGGATCTCTTTTAGTTGGTGATCAGTGGATTTTTTGTTTGTTTGTTTCTACTTCCCCTCTTGTTCTAATGCTTCAGGACAATTTTCTTTAATTATTTCTTGTATTGTTGTATCAAGATTCTTTCTTTTTAATCATAGCTTTCAGGTAGTCTGATTATTCTTATGTTTTCTCTTCTTGATGTGTTCTCCAGATCAGTTGTTTTTCTTATGAGATATTTCACAGTCTCTTCTATTTTTTTCATTTTTTATATTGTGTTTTATTATTTCTTGATCTCTTATAACTTTGCTGGCTTCCTCTTGACGGATTCTGATTTTCAAGGAGTGATTTTCTTAAGATTCTGGATCTCATTTTCTAATTGGTTGACTTTCTTTTCATAATCTTCTTATTTATCTGATTTTTTTTTTTAGTTTTTAGTTTTTCCTCAATCTCTCTCATTTGATTTTGAGTCTTTTTTAAGCTCTTTTATGAATTCTTTTTGGACATGTGACCATTTGATCTTACTCTTCAGGGTGGAAGAGGGTTTCTTTGCTTCAGTATCCTTCTCTGAAGATGAACCCCATTTTTCTCTATCCACAGAGTAACTCTCCATGGTTGGATTCTTTCTCCTTTGCCTGTGCGTTTTTTTTTTAATTTGAGTAGTTTAGTTTTTTGTAATCACCTCTAGTCCTGGGGTATGGGGAATGGAACCTCTGGCCTCGGATCCTCCTTCAGTTCTCCCCTCTGGCCTGGAGCCAAAACCAAGACCTCTAGACTCCTGTAAGTGCCCACAGACAGCAACGTCCCTGCCCCACTGCTTCTGCACTCACTGAGCATGTGCTGGTTCGTCCTCAGCCCTGGTCATCTCTGTAGCACAGCTGGGTCTGGTGCTCCTTGTCAGCAGAGGTTCCCTTGATCTTCTCTGGTTCAGATGCCTAACTCCCCTCACTGTTCAGGAGTAACAGTTCCTGTGGCTGGGGCCAAGGCAGCTTCCCAACCTGGCAAACTCCCAGGGCTTGATGCTTGGTGTTTAAGTGGACCTAACCTGGAGGTGGTTACTCTTTACACCAAACCTCATCTTGGGATTTTTCTTCAGATCATCTCTGATTGTCCCAGGAAGACCGCTGTTCTGTCCCTACTCTTATTTATTTTTACTGCTCTATGTTTGCCTTGAGGTGCCATTTTATCTCTTTTGTGGGGGAAAATCTTGAGAGCTTGGAATTTTCTGACCTACTCCACCATCTTCCCAGAATCCTATTTTTAAAAATCTTTATCCATTTCATTTAGATTGTCAGATTTGTTGGCATACAACTGGGCAAAATAGCTCCTAATTGCCTTAATTTCATCTTCATTGGTGGTGAATTCACCCTTTTTATTTTTGATACTGGTGATTGGTTTTTTCTTCTTTCTTTTTTAAAATCAAATTAACCAATGATTTATCTATTTTATTGTTTTTTCATAAACATATCATCTCTTAGTTTTATTTGTTTTTTTACTTTCAATTTTATTAATATCTCCTTTGATTTTCAGGATTTCCAATTTGGTGTTTAATTGGGATTTTTAATTTGTTCTTTTTCTAGTTTGTGTTTGAATGTAAACTTTTCTATTCAGCTCTGCTCTTTTCAACAGGAATTTTGAAAATTCTCTGTTTCATTAAATATCCATTTTTTCTCTTGAGGGATTATACTCAGTTTTCTTCAGTGTTATTCTTGCTTGTAATCCTAGCTCCTTTGCCTTCCAGAATATCATACCCCAAGCCCTTCACTTCTTTAATGTAGTGGCTGCTAAATCTTGTGTGATACTGACTGTAGCTTCATGGACTTTGAATGGTTTCTTTCTTGTTGCTTTCAGCATTTTCTCCTTGACTTGGAAACTCAGGAATTTGGCTATGATATTCCTGGGAGTTTTCATTTGGGGATTTCTTTCAGGAGGTGATATGTGAATTCTTTTGGCTTCTATTCTACATCTGGTTCTAAGATATTAGGTCAATTTTCCATGATAATCTCTTGACACATGATGTCTAGGCTCTTGTTTTAAAAATGGCTTTCAGGCAGTTAATAATTCTTAAATTATCTCTCCTCAATCTATTTTCCAAGTCAGTTGTTCTTCCAATTTCTTTTCATTCTTTTAACTGTGGTTTATTGTCATTAGCTTCCACTTGCCCAATCCTAATTTTCAAGGAAATATCTTCTTCAGTGAACTTTTGTATCTCTTTTTCCATTTGGTCAATTGTGCTTTTTTAAAGAGTTCTTTTCTTCCATGAGGTTTTGTACTTCTTTTACCATTTGGCCAATTCTGTTTTATAGTTGTTATTTTCTTCAGTATTTTTTGTGCCTCTTTTACCAAGCTATTAATTATAGCTTCACAATTTTCTTGCATCACTCTCATTTCTTTTCCCAATTTATCTCTACCACTCTTATTTGAATTTTTTTTTTGCAAGGCAGTCAGGCTTAAGTGACTTACCCAGGGTCACACAGCTAGTAAGTGTCAGGTGTCTGCGGCCAGATTTGAACTCAGGACTCCAGGACTGGTGTTCTATCCACTGTTCTACCTAGCTGCCCCTAGCTTCCCCTTCTTATTTTATTTAAAAAAAATTTTTTTGCTCCTTTTTAACTCTTTCAGAAATTCTTGTTGGGCTTCTATTCAATCTGTATTTTTTTTTCTTTGAGACCTTGTTTGTAGCTGTTTTCATATCATTGTCTTTTTCTGACTTTGTGTCTGAATTTTTCTTGCCATCATAGTAGCTTTTTGTGATCAGGTTCTTTTTTTGGTTGTTGTTATTTGCTCATTTTTTTCAACCTTTTTTTTTTAGGTAGTTGGGGTTAAGTGACTTGCCCAGGGTCACACAGCTAGTAAGTGTCAAGTGTTTGGTGTGAGGCCGGATTTAAACTCAGGTCCTCCTGACTTTAGGGCTGGCACTCTATCCACCGCACCTCCTAACTGCCCAGTTTCAACCTATTTCTTGACATGGAACTTTTTTTTTTTAAGTGGGCTCTTTGCCTGGGGATAGAGGGGGGAACACTGTCTTAAGTTTCAGGCTTTTTCACTGCCATTTTCAGAGCTAATTCTGGGGGGTTGAAAGTTTTCAGTGCTTCCGAGGTAGTGTAATCCAAGGAAAGGTGTGATCCCTGCTCTCCTGGTCTTTATCCAGAAAGGGTCCCTGTTTATTTGTGGCCATATGCACTAGTGCTCCTACTCCTGCGCCCTGGAGCTGAGACCCGGGCCCCTGCTCCCTTGTGACCACCAGCATTCTTTCCCACCATAGAACTGAGACCCTCACCTGGGTATGGGTAATGGAGTTGCAAAACAGCACCCAATCCTGCACCCAGTGCTGGCACAGGGGCCCCTTGTAATTTCTTTCTGACCAGAGGGGTTGGTAAAGGTTTCCTATAGAAGGTAGGAGTCAAGTTCAGAGCTAAAGGAAGCCAAGAGATAGAGATGAGGAGGGAGAGTATTCCAGGTATGGAGCACAGCCAGAAAAAGTGCCTGGAGCTGAGAGCTAAAGTGTTTTATTTGTGGAAAGAAAGGAAGCCAATGTCACTGGATTAAAGAGTTCAAGGTGTAAGACTTATAAGGTTGGGGTGGGGTTGGTTATGAAGGGTTTGAACACCAAACAGGATTTCATATTTGATCTTGGAGGTGATAGGGAGCCACTGGGATTTTTTGGGTGCATGTGGGGCAGGGGGAGAGAGAGGGGTTACATGATTGGACTGATGCTTTAGGAAAATAACTTTGAATCATGGTTGAATGAAAGATGGATTAGAGTGGGAAGAGACTTAAGGCAGGTAGACTTACCAGCTGGCTATTTCAATAATCCAAGTATAAGGTAATCAGGGCCTGTACCAGTGTGGTGGTAATATCAGAGGAGAGAAGGGGGCATATTTGAGAGATGTTGCAAAGGTGAAGATACACATCTATTTAATATGACTAAAAGCCATCTCTAAATGAATAATTAGCTAAAAGATAAGAATAAACAGTTCTCACAAGATGAATTTTGAACTATGAACCATAGATTGCTTCAAATCCCTAATAATAATAGAAATGCAAATCAAAACAACTCTGAAGTCCTACCTCATATCCCCCCAAATTAGCAAGTATGACAAAAAGTAGAATTAATTAATGTTGGAGGGCCTGTAGGAAGATAGGCACACTAGCATATCATCAGTGGAGCTGTGAACTGCTCTGACCATTCTGGACAACGAAGAAGAAGAAGGAGGAGAAGGAAGAGGAGGAAGAGAAGAAAGAGGAGGAGAAAATGAGGACAACTAAAGTGTCTTTGTCCTAGAGATCCACTGCTATCCATAACTCCTAAGGAGTTTAAAAACAGAAAAGTACATCCAGTAAACACTGAAATATTGATAGCACCATGACATGTGGTAACAAAGAACTGGAAAAAAAGTCAATGCCCATGGATTACTCGTCTACTCAGAAATTAAGGTGATCTAATACTATTTTTTTGAAGAAAGGAACCAAAGAGAAGATGTATAAATGGATACAGAATGAAATAAGCAGAACAAGGAGATTAATAATCACTCTGACCTCCCCCCAAAATGTAAGCGGAGGAAGACTACTAACAGGCAGACTAACTGTGAATAATCATGAGCAGGAGTAGGCAGAAAAATGGTCCCATCAACTGGGCGATGAAACTTCTCTTGGTGGAGAGGCGGTAGACCATGGAAGTAGAATGCTGTGTACACTATCAGGTGTGGTTATTGTGTTGACTGATTTTGCTCAACTAGTTTTCTTTGCTATAAGGGAAGACTAAATGGGAGAGAGTGTATTTAGAAATGGCTGAGTTGCAAATAATGAAATGCATCAATGAAAACTTTTTTCAAAGAAAAAAATAACCTTTATTCATATGCTTTATCTTGAAGCCTTCTGAAAGCCTTTACCAGCCCTTCTTAATTCTAGAGCTTTCACTCTGTTACTTATTTCTTATTTATCATGTATGCAGCTTGCTTTGTATATATTCCATTTGCATCTTATCTCCCCCATTAGATTGTAACCTCTGGGAGGGTAAAGACTGTCTTTTGTCTCTTCTTGTATCCCTGACACTTAGCACAGTGCCTAGACCATAGTAAGTACTTAATAAATGTCTACTGATTGATTGATTGATTGATTATCTTATGTATTGGAGAATGACCTAATATTAGTTCCAGAGAATTGTGTCAATTACCTGTGTATTTTGGATATCAAACTTTTTTTTGAGATGTCATTTTCTTTTATTTCTGTCTTCTTTGATTGTTTTCATGCAAACAATTTTTTAAAAATTTTATGTAATTATATCTATTTTATCTTTTATAATACCTGGTATCTCTCATTGGTTAAGAATTTTCTCCCTAGAAATAGTTGTAAAAGGATCTGATCTCATCCTCTACTAATTTTTTATGATAGTATGACCTTTTATATTAGGGTCCCAAATCTATTTTTAGTATGAGATGTAAAATGTTGGTCTAATTTTAATTTCTGTCAAACTGCTTTCCAGTTAGCTCAGCAGCTCTTGACAAAAACAAAAGGAGTTCTTAATTGAGTAGTTTAAATTCTTGGGTTTATGAAGCACTGGACCATTATTCTCAATTCTTTCTGTTGCTTGCTTTTGTAGTATGTTTCACTGACCTACTTCTCCATCTTTTAACAAGTACCAAATGGTTTAATGACTCCTATCCACTCCCTCCTACAGGACACACTCACCTCCTGATTTCAGAGATGCCATACTAACTTGGTTCACCTCTTAATTGCTTCTCTGTCTACTTCATTAACTCTTCATCCTCTTCCCAAACTCTTAAGGGGGTGAGGGGTTCCACAAGGGTCTATCCTTGACAGTCTTCTCTCTCTACACATTCTTCTTTGATAAAATCACTCAGCTCTATAGATGCAACAGCTAACTATGAAAATGATTCTCAAATCTTTATCTTTGGAGTTCTAGACCCAAACCACCTTCACTGGTTGTCTCACTGCCACCTCAAATTCAACCTCAATAAACCAAGGCTATTATCTCTCTCCCTAAACTTACTCTTGCCCTTATTTTATTTGTAATATATGGCTCAAAGGCTATTTGCATAAGACTCTCCTCATTGGTGAAGACTACTTAATGCTCCTTACAGCTGAAGGAACAGCAGAAGTCATAGCTGTGCAATGTTCTGTGTTGGACTGTGAATATATGGAATTCATGTAAATATATGGAACCAGGAAGCAGCCAGAGCTGCCCAAAGCAACCTCTTAATAGCCACTAATGTTTTACATTATGACTTTGGATACGTAGGTCAAGAAAGGACCCTGGAGCTGGTAAGAAATTGATTTTGCTGACCGTAGAAGCCACCAAGATGTATGAAACTTACGCTAGGTACATGCAAAAAAACTACCAAGTCACGTTGCATATTTGGAGCACATAAGTACCAGCAAGTGTTTGGAACTTTTTGGTATTGACTTGCCATCCTTGGAAGGAGATGATAAAGCTATGAGTCATATCTCAATGGCAACTGACCATTTCAGAAACCCCAAAGCATCTACTATTACTAAAATGTTATAGGGAAAAGTATTTTTCAATATATGGATTCCCTTCCAGGATCCACTGACCAAGGCAGAAACTTGGAGAACCAGCTACTCAAAGAACTGTCGGCCTTGGCCGTTATCAAAAAGTCTAGGACTACTCCTTACCATCCTCAGGGAGACCCACAGACTGAACTTTCAATCACACACTGTTAAACGTGTTGGGAATTTTGAGACCAGGACAAAGAACTCAGTGGACTTTTTTGTATGCATGTATCATTTCTATTGCCTACGTATAATTCCACCATGAGTGATATTACAGGCTTTATACCATACTTGCTCATGTTTAGTTGAGAACCATGTCTACCTATTGACTTGTGTCTTGATATCTCAGATGACGGAGGTGATGTACTTACTTTCAGTTGATCTCTCTGTTAAAGGAGAGGTAGAAAGATGCCTATCAGCTAGTCACAGCTTCAGCCCAAAAGTGTGAAGGAGTAAAAGACATTTTGATGTAAAAGCATGGTACCAAGACCATCAATAAGGAGAAGAGTTCTATTGAGAAACTTTGACATTCAAGGGACTCGCAAGTTAGCTGACAAATAGAAAGCTAACCCATACAAAGTTATGGAGAGACTAGAAAACTTGCCTGTTTACAAAACGATCCCAGAGAAGGGAGGGATGTCTTGCCCATAGGAGAGTTAGTTTGATTTTCTAATGAGCACATGGAAATGACTGATGTATATTTACTTAGGCAAAGGCTGAGAAAAAGAGACTGTCCACCAGCTGTTCAGAGACATCCTGACCCAGACATGGGTGCTGAAAGCAGTGTATCCAGTTAAGAAAACTGTAAGAGTAGGAGAGCCAAACTTAGAAGCGACTCCTTTCCTGTCTAAAACTGCTACAGAGACTATCAGAGTACAGATTCAACCCACAGAACATGGACAAATTGATAGTCAACCTGACATGGCTACCAGTCCAGGTGTCGACAAAGAATTCTGTAATGATCCTGACAGGCAATGGGTACTAATTATTGGCTTGGGTATAGGGACAGAGAGATGAGTCAGTGACAAGAGAACTAGGTCTATCAGACCAGTCGGTAGGCTAAATTATGATGTTACAGGTAAATCTGAAGCTATAGTTACACTTGTCTCTAAGTGACAGTACTAGAGATGGCCCGTGTGAAATGTGCCTGACATGTAATTGCATATGTTTACCGCGGTTCATGTGAATGACTGCCTGTTTGAGTAGACTTGTTTCTTATTTTGCTGTTACGTTCATTTGACTATATTTTGTGTTACTGTAATGCTATGGCAATGTCTGTTTGTCAATTGTTTTGCATATATCCTAATGCTTATAGTTGGGGCAGCTGTGTAACGCAGTGGATAGAGCGCTGGGGCTGGAGTCGGGAGGACCTAAGTTCAAATCTGGCCTCAGACACTTACTAGCTGTATGACCCTGGGCAAGTCACTTAACCCTGTTTGTCTCAGTTTCCTCACCTATAAAATGAGCTGGAAAAGGAAATGGCAAATGACTTTGCCAAGAAAACCACAAATAGGGTCACAAAGAGCTGGACACAACTAAATTGACAAAAACAACAATGCTTGTAGGTAAACTGTATTTTATATGTAGGCCTATGGATAGTGCCATTGTTGCACCTAGCTAGCTCTGCTTTGTTAGTCAGCCATGCTTGTTGCTCTAAGTATTGTGAGCTCTACAAATGCACGTGCTTTTGAAATGTGCATGTCTTGTATGTAGTTTGCCACACAGTCACGCTAGTACTTGTAAGTGGTAGTTTGTATAGCTCCATCCATGTCTATCGCATTCACTGTTAATGTGCGTTTGCTTTATTTCAGTTTCAACAGTCTCATACCTGGGGTGCCTGGAAAATCACCTTTGTTTTAAAGCATTGATACCTGCATTTAGACTGTATAAACACAGGTTTTGAGCTTGCCCCAGCTGATTTTTGCAAGGTACTGCAAAGAGTTTTTGGCCCAGGAGAGGAATGTAAGCTATTTGCATAAGGCTTTCCTCCTTGGTAGAGATTGATTACTCAATGCTCTGCACCTGTGTGAGGGGGAAAAGTTGGTGAAAGCTTGAGAAAAGAGGGATCCTAGCTTTTTGGCTTCCAATTTTGAGAAAGAAGAAATGAGTTTCCAGATTCTTCAGGTCACTGAAGGTAGACAAAACCTCTTGGAAGACATCAACACGTAGAGGAGACAGCAACCTCAAATATCTCCCTATCCACTGCTCTAAAGACTTTGGGGAATTTCCTCTTGGGTAAGGTCTGAGACTCTGTCTTGGTTGAGTTATCACACTTCCAGTGCGAGAACTCATTCACTTTATATTATATATCTCATACGTATACCTTCTCTGATTTCTGTTTTGCTGTAAATTTGGATAAATGGGTTCATTCACTATCCACCACACGTCTTCATTGTGAAATTGATATTTGGTAGGAAGGGAATCCAGCCTTGGATATATAGCTTGGGGCACTCCTTCCCTGCTAAGGGATTGCAATCAGAAGTGCAGTTTGAACCTAAAAATCCTTTCCTCAAGACTAGCAATGTTTAAGGGAGCAGGTAGTGATTATTTTAGCCTGACACCACTCTCTCTGAGGAGAACAGCATGGCCAGGCTCTGGCCCCCACCTCCTGTTTCCCTTCCTGGCATGAATCAGTCTCCCTTGGAGAAGAGTGGGGGAAAGAGTCTCTGGGTAGATAGCAAGAAACTTGCTTCCCTTTGAACCACATCTCGACAGATCCACGTGGACAGACACAACCTAAATGGGCAGCAGCAGCAGCAGCCCACGCCCTCTATGTACTAGCTCTGGCAGGGACACCACCATCCATCAGGAGTTATCGGACTTTTCCTTACCCCTCACCTCTTCTGTCCAATGAATTATCAAGTCCTGTTGGTCTACTTCTGTAATTCTTAGTGTAGCAAATATTAAGAATTTACTGTGTTCAAGGCACTGTCCAAGATGCGGAGCATACAAACACAGAAAGCATAGGATGGTCCCTGCCCTTGAGAAGCTTGCATTCTACTGGAGGAGTACAACATATACACAACTAAACAAACATACAACCATTTCAAGAAGGACAGAGTGCAGCAACTGAGCGCAACCAGGGACAAACTCATGTAGAAGTTGGCTCCTGAGCCATGAGTTAAAGAAAGCTGGGAATCCAACAAGGCTGATGTCGTGGACCCCTTCAGCAAAATCCCAGAGGTAGAAGGTGGAATGTCACAGGTGAAAAACAAATCGCATGAGGACAAGGATCCTATCTTATCTAAACTTTGCATTCCTAGGGGACAGCTAGGTGGCAGCTAGGTGGCGCAGTGGATTGAGCACTGGCCCTGAAGTCAGGAGGACCTGGGTTCAAATCCAGTGACCCTGGGCAAGTCACTTAACCCCAAGTGCCTAAAAAACCAAAACCAACCAAACAAAAAAAAGCCTTTGCATTCCTCTTGACACATAGCTTAGTGCTTATTATACTTTAGGAGCAGACTAAACATCTGTTAAAAGAATGAATGAATGCATATCAGTGGCACACTGGAGCCATTTCATAGCCACAACTACTTCGTGTGAGCATTTACACCCCAACATCTCCCATATTCATTCTTTTATTCCTCTACCCTATACAAGACAATGTTACCACCTTCCTGGAATATGGCAATAGTCTTCTACCAGGTCTTCCCACCTCTACCCTTTCTCTCTCTAATCCACCCTCGTAACCACTGCCTTTCTTATGCATAGAACTGGTCATATCACTGGCATAAAAAGTCTTTTATGTTTCCTTGTTGCCTCCTAGGTGAAATTCTCCTCTTTCCTGGAATCCAGGTCTGTCTACAATCTGGCTGCACCTCACTTCTCTAATATTTTATATTACTAAACTCCAGTCAAATTGGTCTGCTCTTTTCTGATATCACCATGTACCTTCCTTCATGATTTTTTTTTTTTAGGCATTTGGGGTTAAGTGATTTCCCAGGGTCACACAGCTAGTAAGTGTTAAGTGTTTGGTCTGAAGCTGAATTTGAACGCAGGTCCTCTTGATTTTAGGGCCCGTGTTCTATCCACTGTGCCACCTAGCTGTGTCCCTTCATGACATTTCTTATTCTTAGAATGCCTCCCCTCCTCTTAGCCTGTTGAATTCTTGTATATCCTTTAAAGCCCAATTCAGATGCTACCTCTTCCATAAAGTCTTTTCTTAGCCTACTATCTTGCAACTCCAAAAGGCATTTATCATGTAATTTGTATTAGGATTGTCTGTGTTATGCCTTATTCCCATACTAGACTGCAAACTGCATGAGGACAAGGAACATATCTTATCTAAACTTCGCATTTATCTCAATACATAGCTTAGCACTTATTATACATTAGGAGCAGACAAAATATTTGTTAAAAGAATGAATGAATACTAGTGGTGTACTGGAACCATCTCATAGCTACACCTATTTTCAGTGTGGGCATATATACCCCAGAAATCAGAAATGCTACCAGTCAAGACTTGATTTATTCTTTGGTTTGTTGATTGTCTAGACTTAAGAATGTAAAAGAGAAAATGTTAAAAATGCAGATTGAGCTTAAAAGTGTGTCAAGTGTACTTTTTTTTTTTGCTGAGAGCCAGTTATTAAAGATTTATCAGCATACCCTTGATAGGAAAGGAAACATTTACCTTTTCTATGCTCTATAAGAAAAATTGGTTTTCCTTGTTCTACTAGAATGAAATAGCATTTAACCTCTGCTCTCTTCCCATAGGTTACCTTGAGTCTTAAGGCCTAGATAAAGACACCCTTCAACCCAGTGATGCCAATATTAGGTCTATAACACAAAGTCATTAAAGAAAAAGTAAAAGAATCCATATTTACCAAAAAATACCCTTACCAGCTTTTAACTGGAAACTGGGGGGGGTACCTATTAATGAGAGAATTGTTCTATTGTGTCCAAAAATGATGAAGGGGACAGTTTCAGAGAAACTTGGTAAGACATATATGAATTGATGCCAAGTGAAGTGAGCAGAATCTGGAAAACAACATATATAATAGCAACATTATTGTAAAGATAAACAACTTGAAAAGACATTAGAAAGCAAAGACCAACCAAGATTCCAAAGAAACTCATGATGAAACATTCTGCCTACCTCTTGACAGAAAAGTGATGAAATCAGAGTGTTGATTGAGAAACGTTTATTGTTATTATTTTGACATGACCAATGCTGGAGTTTGTTTTGCTTGACTATATGTGCTTGTAACAGGGTTTTTGTTTTCTTTCTTTTTCAATGGTGTGGAGGAGGGTAGAGGTTGGAGTGGTAGGAGGTGGAAGAAGGTAATACGTATTTTTGAAAAAGCAGAAAAGGAAAGAACGGTATTTAGTATTCCACATTCCCCCTGCATTTACCTGTGTTTTTCATTGTCTCCTTTTCTTGTGATGAATTGTTATATATATGTAGGACAAGAAGGACCAAAACATAATTAGACTCTGTACTTGAAAATTTAAATCTTTTAGAAATTTGCTACTTAGACAAGAAGGATTTAAGCACTGAGGATCTGAGGGCCACTATGAATTTGCATGTGTTTTGCAGTAATGGTTACAGTGAAGTGGCATATGTGTTGCACTAAATTAAATTTAATTAAACAGAGGTGTAAAACTTTCTATTAAATCATTTTTACATCTGTTCAATTTTATCATTAGAATCAGCTGAAAGTCCTTATGTGGAAATGTATAATTTTAAAATGGAAAAATTCAAGGGTTAAAATGGTATTATGCTCACATACTAACAGCAGAGGGCACTGTAAAATTAAGTGGGCCTCAGTAAAACAGGACTAAAGGTTTATTAAGTTACTAGATCTGATTACAATGTACATTACATATTAAAATCATTGGCAATGGCGTATGTCTTGTAAAGTATTTGAATGTAAAGCACAACCAGATTTTAAATGCAAATAAGAAAATATTAGAGAACAAAGTGAACGCTGATTTAAATGTGCTTTATGATTGACCATGGTAAAGCCTTCATGAAGTAAACCTCACTGCTCGAATTCTCATCTAGAATCTTCTTTTGGCCCTCTTTTAGGTTCTCACCACTAACTGTGGGTATATGACCTGTAGGTGTCAAAATTGCAGCAAAATTATCATTTACAAGTCTTCCTGGCCACAAATGCTGTGAAACTAAGTGCTAAATAGTTTATACAAAGCTTCATTTGTCTGAAGCTAGTTATTTACAGGGCTTAACTTGCAGGAACCAAAAGAAAATAAAGACTAAAAATCTTGGCCAAAGTTTAAGCACATTTACATTTCAAACTCTCCAAACAATTTATTTGTGTTAACTTTACTTCTTTCCATGATTACTTTTTCAAAATCATTTTTTGAAAATATTTTGCTTCATAGATAGATTTTCAATCCGAAATAGTCAGGGATCTTGGGGATGTAAAAATGCAGGTATCAGGTAGGGCTAACACAGTAAACTTACCATTTAGAATTCAGTATATGTCTTCTATTTTGTTTCTGGTAACCATATAATTAAAGTTCCTTTTATAGGAATGCCCAAGGGTATAAAATTAAGAGTGTAGTGTCCTGCTTTCAGAGGCAGTTTGCTTAGGCATAGATCAACCTAGAGACTGACTGTCGCCTTTCTATTGAATTAGAGCTATATTTTTGACAAGTATGGCAGCTGTATCATCACTTTAATCACCAACAATCCACTGTGTCTCTTTATGCTGATAAATAAAACATCCTGTGTTAAATATTTCCTAGTAAGCAATAGGATATCTATAATCTCCACCCCTATATGTTACGAAGTAAAATAACATAACTGTAATAAAACCAAATCAAATCATGTCTAGGAGTTTTATAGACAACTAATAGCAGCAATTGCAAAGTGCACATCAGATACCAATTGAAGGCTGCATTTCTTTTTAATATCATGTACTATGCATATTTCACTAACTGTCTCATGATATCAAATGAATTTAACAAGATGATTATGTAGGTCAAATTACTTAGTAAGTTCTTTTAAAAGTGGCTTTTAAGCTTATTATGACTTTGAATGGTGCAATTTGTTAAAAGATTGGAATTTTTAGAATCCTGACTGCATAGATATATGTCAGTGATATGTGTTCTTCTGTAATGATCCATTTTTTAAACCTCTTTCTGGTATATGGAAATTGAGAGAAAAACTCTCACTGAGGAGTAACTTTTCATAGTTCATTTTTCATTTTCGATTACTTAAAACTGTGGTCTAATTGTCAGCTGTTGAATAAAGTTAATATCCTCCTAAGTTATTATGGACGGGGAACATGGGTTAATGGTTAGTTAATATGTTGAGCTCGAGTTTAGGAAAGCTGGGTTCAAATGGTGCTTCTGGTACTTAGTAAAGTTAGGCCGCTAGGTGGCGCCATGGTGCACAGAGTGCTGGGCCTGGAAACAGGGAGCCTGTGTGACCTCTCGGAGCCTTAGTTGCCTCACTAGTGAGATAGCAATGAAAATAATAGTGCCCACTTCCCAAGGTTGCTCTGTGCATTGAAGTGCTTTGCAAACCTTGAGGTGCTACATAAATGTTAGCAGTTAATATATTTTAGCGCCATGTCAAGAAGGCCTCAGGATGTCCCCCCAATATTAAATGGGCCACAGCTCTTTGTATGGGTGTTACATAGATGTCAGACATAGTTTACTGTATTTTAAACTTTTTTAAACTATTGGTTGATTCACTTCTAAACTCCTGTCTCTCAGATGGAAACTTATTCAAAGATAAATAATTTAAAAATATGAGGAAACAGAATTAGAATTTAAAATGAAAATCTGTGAATTAAAATTGAAGTCATCCCTATCATCTCTGTCATCTATCTTTGTTGATGTTGCTATTTTATATTTCTTGATTACATTTATTCACTTTGGAAAATTTTACACCTTAAAGATTTACCTCAAATAAAATTTTAAAACAAGAAGGCTACATACCCACTTATTTCCTGATGTGTTCATTTTAATTCTTTGTGAGGTAGTTTAAAATTATTTTTAATTCATGATTATCCTTAATTTAAAGACTCAATATTCTTTTACAACAGGTCTTCCTTTTATCTTACTCCACAACTTTTCAATTGATATTCTGCTTTAATAGAAAAGCAGGACTCAAAAGCTAGAGAAGAAATCTTGGAGTTATCCTAGTGAATAGGGTTTTTGACAATTAAGTCTACTTCTTAAATTTTAATATTCGTTTATTAGAAAGTCCCAAGCAGGATAGAATGACTAGAGTAATGACTGGCAATCAGGGAAGCTAGGTTCTGTTCCCCTCTCTGTCCTTAACTTACCAAATGACCCTCACAATGTCCCTTAACCTCTCTGGGCTGGTTTTCATAGCTCAGAAATGAGAATAACAACTCTCACAACCTCCTCCTCAGGGTTGTTATAAGGCTTAATGAGATAATAGGCCAGATTCTCATTTTCTTCCTGATTGTCTTCAAAGTACATTCCAGGTAGGGGGCAGAGTAAAGGAAGAATCTGGAGGAGGGCTTGTATTATGATCTCTGGGTGAAAGACACTACAGAATGGTGTTATTTAATTCTGCTTTCAGCTCAATGACTGTAATACTCACAATCCTCTCTAAACCCATCAACCACAAAAACTTAATTAGATATTATATCTCCTTGGTTTAAAATAGTATTTAATTTTACATAATGTGTTCAGCCAAAATATTAATTCCCTAAACAGAAATGTTCCCTCTATTTTTTCCCCAGGGCTTTTATTTCAATTTTTGGGGAGATTTTTTTAAAAAAAAGTCTCCTTAAAGTATGATTTCAGCAATTTCCCTTTGTGAAACATCACTAACTCCCCCATTACCATTACTTAATTGAAGATGTAATCCCTACTTAGTGACTTTGCAGTCTCACAGATATCAATTGCTGCAAACAGTAAATATTAACATTCCAGTTAAATGTGCAATGACTCTTATTCCTTTCTCCCCACAAATTGTCTTCACGCTCCTCTGAGTGTCGTCTGAAGTGAGATTATATTAACTGTGTCTTATATGAGACTTTGAGAGGTTGAGTTGAAATTAATGTGCGAATCTCCCTTTAACTTGTGGGTAAGTGAACATCTGATCTTTGGGCTATGGAAAGGTACAGTAGAAATCCACAGATATGAGAGAGAGGGGCAAATAAGGAAGCTCCAACGTGTCCAGGATTAAAGCTTTCATCGCTCAGAGGTTCTCTGTTTTTTAGTCACTCTCCTCTGCTCTCCCAAAACACGAGCACGTTGAGCAACAGCAGCCTCTAAAACCCAGCCCCTGAATCTTTGGAATCAAAATGAGCGGCTGGGACAAAAAGTGAGAAATGAGATAATTCTCTGTAGGAATCAAAAAGCAGATTGGATGCTCCCACCTAGGGACGGGAAGTCTCATCAGGACTATAATCCAGCGTGTTTAGGTTCCTTTCATTCCACAGAATACTGGAATTAGGCAATCCTTTTTTCCTGTGTTGAGGAAATTTGCTTTTGTTAAAGCTTTCAGCCTCCAAGGTAAATACTAAAGAGGGGTGCAAAAGGATACATTTGAAGCATCCGCTTGGGGAAAGAGAAAGAAAAAACAAATTTACAAGAGGCATGTGACGATGCTGAGGATGATTTTGGAAAGACTATAGAAGAGTGAGTGGGTTGTAGGGTTTTTTTTGGTTTGTTGGGTTTTTTTGTGTGTTTTGTTTTCATGTGGGAGATGTTAAAGACATTCCCACAAGAAACTCACACTTTGCAAATTACAGCAGAGGGCACTAGAGACTGTGTCACCATCAAGCCAGTGAGACTGTAGAGATGGGGAAACCTTTGTCTTTTAGAAAAGCTTATGTTTTGACTAGTTAACCTCTCAGTACAAACATCTGGCCTGAGATATCTAGAAAATTTCTCCAACGGTGGCTTTTTTTTCTCTTTTGTAGGTCAGAGTACTTCTTCAATGATTTTCTATTACATGTAACTAGTTAAGTTATATTGCCTGAGGAATATCGCTAGCACCTTTATATTCTAAAACCTGGAACACATGGGTTTATCCATCCATATGTTCTCATAAGTCTCCACACGTTATAAACATGTGTACATGTATCATTTTAAAACAAGACTAATGAGATTAAATCATAACATGTTAATAATCTCAGAACATCTTTAGCACCTGTCCTGATGAGCCTAAAGGGCTTTAGAAACATCTGTTTGATATCAACACCTTATGAGGAAGTTAGTGTTATTTTCACTTTACAGATGGGTAAACTAATACACAGAATGGCAAGAGTGTTTCCTAAAGAGCACAAAATCAGTGATGAATGAACTAATCTTGAAACTTGGATCATAGCTTTAGAAGTAGAAGGAAATATTAAAAGTTATCTAGTCCAAGCCTGCTGGGGCAGATAGATGGTGTAGGTGGCGCAATGGAGAGGGTTCCAGGCCTGGAATCAAATTTGACCTCAGATACTAACTAGCTGTGTGACCCTGGGCAAATCACTTAACCCTGTTGGCCTCGGTTAGAAGGAAATGGCCAAAAACCTTCAGTGTCTGCCAAGAACACCCCAAATCGGGGCACGAAGAGTCAGATATGACTGAAAATGACTAAAGAACAGCAGTCCAACCCTTCTCATTTTAGATATGAGGAAACTGAGGCCCAGAACATGGATTGTATTTTGTCTTTGTGTCTCCATTCCCTAGCACAGACATTTAATATGTGCTTGTGGAGCGATTGAAGTGACTTGCCCAAGGTCCCAGGTAACATCAGAGGTAGGATTTGAAAGCAGGCCCTGTGACTCCAGGGATACTCCTTTCCAAAGGCTCTTTTAAAGAAAAAAATCATTGTAAAGTCCTAGAGCTAGAAGAAACTTCAGAAATCATCTTGTCAAACTCGTTCAGTCGTTTCAGTCATGTCTGACTCTTTGTGACTCCATTTGGATTTTCTTGGCAAAGATACTGAAGTGGTCTGCCATTTTCTTCTCCAGGTCATTTTACAGATGAGGAAACTGAGGCAAACAGGGTTAAATGACCTGCCTCTGGTCATACAGCTAGTAAGTGTTTGAGGCTGGATTTGAACTCAGGAAGGTGAGTCTTCCTGACTCCAGGCCTGGGGGCTCTATCCAGTGATCCACCTAGCTGCCCATCCTGTCAAATATTAAATGCCAATTATAGTAATGATAAAAGCCAGGAATCCTGACATCCAATCCCTTCTTCTAATCACTAGAAATGAGCTCTTTTAATTTGTTAACCAAAATAACATTTAGCACTGAAATTAATTAATAAAGTTAACTATTAAAGTGCCACTTAGTGAAAAATCATGAGATCATTATATTTTGTAGAGGAAACTCATGTAGACATCCCAGAAACTTGAGAATCAGTCATCAGAAAATCTTTTCTATAACCCACCATGCCCAAAAGATTTGCCCAATGAAATTCCACCCATTTTTTAGTTCTTTAGGATATGTTGGTCATACACAGAGAGAAATATAATGATCGAGATAGTCTTTTGACTTATTATGCATACTAGGCTGAGCTGGCCCTGTTCAGGTCCTAGAGATTTGGGTCCAGGGAATCCAAAGGAGGTAATTCAAAAGTCAGTCCTAGGACTCCCCTACGGAGTTTATATCTGTGTGAGGGTTAGGACATTGGTAATTATAATAACTAGCATTTCTATGGCACTTTAAGGTTTATAAGGCCCTTTTCCTTATTTGATCCTCACAAGAACCCTGGGAAACGAGGGGCGTTATTATCCCCATTGTACAGATGAGGAAATTGACGCTAAATGACTTGCCCACGGTCACACAGCTAATAAGTGTCTTAAACAGTATTTGAACTCGGGTCTTCCTACACTATTTGGCTACTGCTTGAATTGGCTTACTATTATCTAGTCTTTGTTGGTGACAGATTTATTTGAAGATGAAGCATGTGGCTCTGCTGCCATTGCCAAGATCTGGACAGGAAATACACATTAGCTTTCATTAATCCAGTTCATTTCTGACAGGAAAAGCATGTGAAGATTTGGAAAGAAATGGAGATAGCCAGGCTGTGCTTACATTTTCCTTTCTAAATATATATGTGTATATGTGCATGTGTGTGTGTATGTGTGTGTGTGTATCTGTGCCTGTATGAGAGAGCCATCTTTGGCAATGCCCATGCCTTTCTTGCAAATTTTATAATAGAGATTAATAAAGGAGAAGTACTGAAATGTGCTTGGTATTGGCAGGGTCAACAGGTAAAATTTGGGGTGTGGGATGAGTAACTTGGAACTTTAAAGGAACTAGGGTTATTTTCCCAGTATTTTCTGGCACTGTCTTGCAAGGAGGTCACATATTATACAACTTGAGGGTTATATGTGTGAGGATTTCCCCTTTGTTGGAAACCATATTTCTTTCAGGTTGAGATAAAACATGTCTTGGCTTCCTCTGGCCCAAAGAACCTATTTCATTGACTCTCTCAAGGAGAGAAGTTGAATTTCAGAGCACTCTTGTTCTCATCATCCCATCAGCCACATGGTGGATAATCAGAGGTCTAGAGGGAACCCCTTAATATCTTCTCCAATTCTTCCATTGTATCAACAGGGTTATTCAGTGGAACTGTACCAGTCTGTGGATAGCAACTGAAATTTCACAATGACCTAAATTTTGGTCAGATACATAAAATTTTCTGGGGTTTTCTTTATAGAAAATATTAGATACTGAATTTCATTTAAAATGTTAATTTTTTAAATGGAAAATATCCCCTTAAAAGCCTTTAAGTATAGACTATATTTAAATCAATCAAATAGATATGACGTTAAGTGTGTAGAGCTCTGGACTTAGAGTCAGAAAGACTGAGTTCAAAACCTGGCCTCAAATGCTTACTAGTTATATGACCCTGGGCAATTCACTTAACCTCTGTCCACCTCAGTTTCCTCAGCTGCAAAATGGAGATAATAATAACACCTACCTCCCAGGGTTATTGTAGGGATCAAATGAGTTAACTTATGTAAAGTGCTTTGCCAACCTTAAAACACTATTTAAATATTCTCTCTCTCTCTCTCTCTCTCTCTCTCTCTCTCTCTCTCTCTCTCTCTCTCTCTCCTCTCCTCTCTCTCTCTCCCTCTCCTTTCTCTTGTCTCCTCTCTCTCTTCTTTCCCCCTTTCTCTCTCTCATATAGATAGATTAGATTAGTATCTGAAATATTTAACAAAGTACTTTCTATTTTAAATGTTTACAGTGGATTAGATCACGAATAGAATTTGAGCATGAAATAGTGCTTTCCAAACACAATCAGCTTGATCGTTCACTGGTATACAACAGGCCTGAATCATCTGCATGCTCTTTCTGATTATTGCTAATAACAAAGACAAGAATGATGTGTCTTTGTAAACCTGGAGGGAGGTAGCTAAAACCAAAGAATACATCTGTGATCTTGGATGTTTTTTGCCAGAGGTACCATGCCAGGCAGGACGCAGATCTTTCTTAAGGTGCTTTGAATACAGGATGCTAGGAAATCTATACATAGCAGATATCTTCCATTAATTTCATTTGGAATGCCTTCTCTTTCTTTTGCCTTCTAAACCATCCTGACCTCCTTCAGAAAGCCTTCTCTGATTAACCCCACACATTGCCAATCCCTCCATTAATGCTGATAATTTATGAGCTACTGTCTACATGTTTTTGGAATCATTTTTAATTTTTACTTTTACTCCCTGAAGCCTGCCAGAGGCACTTGCCACTGTCATGGAGCATATCTGGAGAAGAGTCCAAATGGAAGAGAGATTCCCTCTCAATGGCGAGATCCTTCAGATGATCCTCTATGTAGATGTCTGTGTCTGTTGGCCAATCCACCTGGACAATTGCAGACAATCTGCAGTCCTCTGAATGAGATCCACAGTCACTCAAATCCTCACAGAAAAAAAAAACAACAAGTAGATGAAGAATGCCTATTATTCAGATCATAGCCTGGAGTTGGATGGCTAGCCCCTTGAGCTTATTCATCAGTACATTTGTCTTGGACAGACATGTAGATAGACAGTGAGCTGCAGCTGGACCCAATTGAAAAGAGGGAAGAGTACGCATTGGATTCCATTAAAAAGTCGCAAAGCACTTTCCAAAACAAAAGCCCATTTTTCTAGCACCACTATTCTTCTAGAGATATTATAGAGCTATGAATTATGGGATATCACAATATTTGAGTAATGAAATTGCAGGTCATCCAAAGGTCAATGGAGAGATGCATGGTGAACATAAATAGGCTGGATCATATTAGCAATGATAAATGGTGTACGGGAAGCAGTGTAAAAGATATCGTCAAAGAAATAGATGACCGGAAAAAGAGGTCGGCCAGCCACGTAGTGAGAGTAAGAGCCAGAATGGTGTACTGGCGTCCAGCTAATGTTGAGTCCTATCAGAAGGCCAGCAGCTAGGTGGCACAGTGGATAGAGTGCTGGGCCTGGAGTCAGGAAAACCTAAGTTCAAATCTGACAACTACTAATTGTATGACCCTGAACAAGTCACTTAACCCTGTTTGCCTCAGTTTCATCATCTGTCAAATAAGCTGGAGAAGGAAATGGCAAACCACTCCAGTACCTTTGCCAAGAAAACCCCAAATGGGGTCACCAAGAGTCAACTGGACAACAATCAGAAGGCCTCTAGAAGGATGATTGGACCCCTGTGAAAGATTTATGGGATGACATGGACAAGAGTAGCACAGGAGGCAAACACATGGATCTATACCAACTGAGGGAATACTCAATCATTCAATCAATCAATGAGCATTTATTAAATACTTATTATGGTAGGTCTGGGAATACAAACAGAAAATGAGATTAGCATTTGTGAAGTGATTACTTTCTTCTAGGTAGTGTGCTAAGTGCCAGGGATACAAAGAAAAGCAAAAAATCAGGTACCCGGTCCTTAGGGAGTTCACATTCAAATGGGGGAGATAACACATAAGTAACTATGTACTTATATATACGCCCGGAGCAAATGAAAAGTAATCTTGGAGGGTAGATGCTGAGTGGGGAAGGGGGAGCTACCAGGGATAGCCTCATGTAGAAGATGGACTTTGAGTTGAGTCTTGAAGGAAGCCAGGGAAGCTGAGAGGTAGAGGTGAGGAAAGAGAGTGTTCTATGCGTGGGGGACAGAGAGTACAAAGGCATGGAGGTAGGAAATAAAGCATTATGTGTGAGGAACAGAAAGTAAGCCAGTGTAGCTAGGATGTAGACTATGTGGAGGAGAGTAATGTGTATGACCAGAAAGGTAGGAAAGGGCCAGGCTGCGAAAGGCTTTAAATGCTAGCCAAGAGACTATATTTGATCCAGGAAACAATCAGGGAGCTATTAGAACTTATTAAGTGGGGGGGGGGGTTAGGGGACATAGGAGCTAGGTGTTGAAGTAGAAAAACTGCCTGGAGTCAGGAAGACCTGAGTTCAAATCCAACCTCAGACACTTTACTAGCTGTGTGACCCTGGACAAGTCATTTAACTCTGTTTACCTCAGTTTCTTCATCTGTAAAATGAGCTGGAGAAGGCAAATCACTGCAGTATCTTTGCCAAGAAAACCCCAAATGGGGTCATGAAGAGTCAGACATGATTCAACACAACAAAGGGGATTTTACACAACTCACTTTGGCCACTGAATGGAGGATGAATTAGAGAGAAAAAAGACAAGAGAGAAAACAATGAGAAGGCTGTTACCGTAGTGCAGGCAAGAAGTGATTGGGGCCTGTCCCAAGGCAGTGGTTGTGTGAGTGCAGGACATGCGTACAAGAGCTGTTGTGAAGATCAGGATGACAAGAGCTGACTACAGAATGGAGATAAGGATGAGTGAGGGGACAAGAGTCGAGGATAACCTTGAGGTTGTGAGCCTTGGTTCCTGGGAGGTGATGCCCTAAATAATAATAGAGAGGTAAGGGCTTGGGATGGTGGAAAAGATAATGATTTCTCTTTTGGAAATATTGAGTTTGAGATGTCTACAAGATATTCAGTATCAGATTTTTTTTTTTTGCTTTTTGGCGAGGCAATCAGGGTTAAGTGGCTTGCCCAATCAGGGTTAAGTCACACAGCTAGCAAGTGTCAAGTGTCTGAGGCCAGATTTGAATTTAGGTCCTCCTTATTCCAAGGCTGAAGCACTATCTACTGCGCCGCCTAGCTGACCCAGGGTCAGATTTCTAAAAAGCAGATAATGAAGGAATCAGGAGAGAGACTAGGGATGGATATAGAGATCTGGGAATCATTAGCTTAGATTATTTTTGAACCCATGGAAGCTGATAAGATCAGCAAAAACCATAGTATAGAGGGAGGAGATAAGGGGAGTAAGAGTGAACTTTGAAGGACACTCAATATTAGTGGGTGTGACGTGGATTGAGATCCAGAAAACGGCATGGAGAAGGAGAGGTCATCCTGGTCGAAGGGAAACCAGGAGAAAACATCATCATAAAAATCTAGAGAAGAGAGATTATCCAGAAGGAAATGGTGATCCATAGTGTGAAATCTGCAGACGTCTAAAAGGCCCAAGAAAAGGCCATTAGATTTGGCAATGAAGTGAATATCCATAACTCTGGAGAGGGTAGTTTCAGTTGAATGATGAGGTTGGAAGCTAGATTGCAGAGGGTTTAGAATCACGCGAGAGAGGAGGAAGTGGAGGTAGCTAGTGTAGATGACTTTCTCAAGGAGTGTAGCCAAGAAGGGAAGGAAAGATGTAGTAAATATCATAGCTAGCACAAAGGGTTGGATTCAAGTGAGGTTTTTGTTTTGTTTTGTTTTAAGGATGGGGGAGACAGGGACCTATATGTAGGCACCTTGGAAAAAGCTGATGAGAGAAATGAGACGAGAGAGACTGAACATTGGAGCAAGAGTGGAGACAACATTTCCTGCCCTCAAAGAGCTTACATTCTAATGAGCGATATAAGAAGTACCTATGTATGTATAGAATCATGAGAAAGTAGACGCAAGATAATCAAGGCGAAGGCTTTAATAGCTGTCTAGGGGAGGAAGGGAGGTTAGAGAGGGAACCAGGAATGGTTTCCTGCAGGAGGAGGCATAACCATATCAATGAAATGGTCCGTTCATTGAAGTGTTTGTATATAAATATACAGGCACATATGCACATATACATGTATGTATGTACTTGTGTATGTGTGTATATTCAAATATAAGTAATCTCATTGAGGACAAGAACCCCATCTTATGTTTCTTTTGTATCCTTCTTCTTCCCTGTCACCCACCAAGTGACTAGTACTGAATTTCTTTCAAAGAGGACGCTCCGTCAGCGCTGTCAGCTGACTAACCACTGAGGAAGAATTGTCCCGTTTCCAAATCCTGAAGACACAATAACAGTTGACTCTGGCATATGAATTTGAGGTTTGCGAAGTACGTACGTTCATGAACTCATGTGATCTTCACAGCAACCTTGTGGAGTGAGACAGTCTTATCTTTGGTTTGCAAACGAGGGATTAATGACACCTGGAAAATAATCCCTGTGTGATGATACTTACAGATATGGTCACACCCCTTTTGAAGATGAGGAAACCGATTCCCAGAAAGAATGAGTGAATCCCCGAGAATCTCCCAGCTATTGCGCAGAAGGGGAAGAGTCTGAACGTCGTCCATCTAGAATATTCTTTCCGCCATGCAACACCGTCTTCTGCTTTTTGTTGTCATTGTTAATTGTGTCCGACTCTTCATGACCCTATTTGGGGTGATCTTGGCAAAGATACTGAAGTGGTTGGCCATTTCCTTCTCCAGCTCATCTTACAGAGGCGGAAACTGAGGCAAACAAAGTTAAGTGACTTGCCCAGGGTCACACAGCTAGTAAGCATCTGAGGCTAGATTGGAACTCAAGAAGATGAGTCTGCCTGACTCCAGGCCTGGTACTCTGTGCACTATGGCGCCACCTGGCTGCCCTCTGTCTTCTACTTTACAATGCTGCAAAGTTGTACTCTTGGCTAACTTGCTAAATTTGAAATAATGGACAGAAGGGTTGAAAACATGCTTTCTATGACAATAGGTCCCAGTTTAAAGACTCTTCTTCTACTCCCTTCTACAACATTCAGTAGCTGTTATATCTAATCAGTTGCCATATCTTTCAGGCTCTACCTCCTCAATGCCTCTCCCATCCATCACCTTCTTTAAGTGTTTTTTTTTTTGGTTAGGCAATGGGGATAAGTGACTTGCCCACAGTCACACAACTAGTAGGTGTTATGTATCTGAGGCCAGATTTGAACTCAGGTCCTCCTGAATCCTGGGCCGGTGCCCATCACCTTCTCTTCACTCACTGGGCCCCCACCCTAGTTCAGGCCCTCATCACATCACATCTGGATGATTACAATAGTTTTCTAATTGGCCTCTCCACCTCAAATCTCTCCTTTTTCTAATCCATCCTTCACACAGCTGCCAAAACAATATTCCAAAAAGTTCAGGTATGACTTTACCCCACAGATTAAAAGGCATCAATGGCGGCCTCTTATCCCTGGAATAAAATAGATCACTCCTTCTGTTTAGCATTTAAAACCCTTTACAATAGGGATCTAGCCTGTCATAACACATGAACACCTCAGTCCCCTTCACACTCTCTACTTTGCTGCCACACTGTCCTATTGTGATTCCTTGCACAAGACAATCCATCTCCCACCTCTGGGCCTTTGCATAGGCAGTTACCCTGCCTGGAATACATTTTCTTCTTATTTGCCTCTCAGAATTCTAAGCTTCCTTTTAAGTTCAATTTAAGTGCTACTTCCTAAGTGAGGTCTTTCCTTCACCTCCCCTCATAGCCCCTATGTTAAGAAGCTCCATTCTCAAAAAATGACCTTGTGAACTTTTTCAAGCACATCTCTTGCAAGAACTACAAATACTAGTCCTACAGTTTTAAAGAGCTCAAATAGAGGCAGATAAGTGCAGCAGTGGATAGAGCACTGGCCCTGGTGTCAGGAGGACCTACCTGCCTTCAAATCTGGCCTCAGGCACTTGACACTTAACTAGCTATGTGACCCTGGGCAAGTCACTTAACTCTGATTGCTTGCCAAAAAATAAATTAATTAATTAAGAGCTCAAATGCAATGCTGAAAGAAAATTGGTTTTGTCCTCACCATTTAAAATCAGTTGAGAAATGTCTTACTATATTTACAGTTGAGAAAATGGCTTAACGCGAAGTTCCTCTCCCTATGAAATCAGGAAAAAATCTATGATTTATTTGTGATCTATGAAGATATGTGAAGAATCTGTGAAGAATACAGAAAGAGGGCAAGTGACAGTTGAGAATATGGTATGTTATTAAGTATTCCTGGATAATCAAGGAAAGGATGTATGCTTCATCTATGACCCGTGAGGGCTTAAGGGAGAATCTACCAAGCAGAGAGAAGGAAGGTGAGGGTGGAGTTCTTCCTTGTGAGAGCTATTCTAAGTACTGTTGTTATTTTAATGAGGAAGTCCTATAAAGAGGAGCTTGTAAGAAATCTGTGAAGAACTAGAAGAAGCCAAAATTTGTTTCCTGTGACTATTGAAGAGAGAATAAGGAGAAAGAACTAACTTTGAGGAAATTATAGAGAAAATGCTTTAATCATTACCTAGACCAAGTTGAATGATTTGATTGAGACTCTGTTTTCAGGCTGGTGAAAAGGAGCCATCTACTGATAAATTGATGACTTGGATGACTTGGGCTGTGACATTTGTCGTAGCTAAGATATTATAAATTGGTGTAGAGTTATCCCTTCCACTTCATGGGGATTAAGGGTGCAGTATACCTGCAATCTGGAAAATCTGCGTAAAATTTCTTGCCCCTCCCTTTGTACCAGAGAAAACGTTCTGTATTTTTTCTTTTTTCTTTTATGGGATGTTTACAGTACCTTATTATAAAATTTGGTATTGATATTATACAGTAATATACATCTATTTTATGCATTTCTGAGTTTCTAAACTTTTTCTGTGTTGTCTGTTGGGCTTCGAGTGGCCTCTGGGGCTTCTGCAAAACTCTCAATTTAAATTTAAATTTAAAACCCGCATTTAATTTCTTTGCTGACCCTCAGTATAATGAAACCACAATGGGGAAAGTCATGACGTGGAAGGGATAACTGTTTATGTCCTTATATTTATTATCAGTCCCATTTGTCAATACATTATATATTCAATAACTTCAATATTTAATGTAGACAAGGAAAAGTAATTAGTATTGGGAGAGGATTGGTGGATTAAGCTAATTAATTAATGAGAAAGTCAATGAAGATTCCAATTTTATTAATGAGAAATGACTCACAAAATTGATACAGAAGTAAGAAGGATAAAATTAAAGATAAAGCAATGAATCAAGTGGTAGGCAGAGGCCGAGTGACCTGCTAGTAATTAAGGTGATTAGACCCTATATTCTTCTTACCTATTACATGTGGGGGCATGCTACACTTATAGTTCTTTTGCATATAGTTATATGTATATATGCTGCCTTCTTTGATAGAAAGTAAGGTCCTAGAAAACATGGTTAGAATTTGTCCATAGTAGATACTTAATAAATATTGTAGATCAATTAGTTGATTGATTGTTAGAAGTACAGGCAATATCTCTTTCATTGTGATTGCAACTACTCTAGAAAAAATAGCAATGTAATAGCTAGTATTTGTGTTGTTCAGTTGTTTTCACTTGTGTCCAGCTCTTTATGATGCCATTCAGGATTTTCTTGGCAAAGATACTGAAGTGGTTTGCCTTCCCAACTCATCTTCTTCTCCAAGTCATTTTACAGATGAGGAAACTGAGGCAAACAGGGTTACACAGCTAATAGGTGTCTGAGGTCACATCTGAGCTCCTTTCTTCCCGGGTGGTGGTGATGGAACAAGAGGCAGCTTTTTTCAACTAAACTGGGGGATTGTGCAGACACAGTCTGAGTTTGCTACTGTTCTTAGGATACATGTTCTCCATGAGGATCCACAATGGCAGCCATTGAGTCTTCACCTAAAAAAATCCTTGAGAACAAACCCCATGAATCAAGAACAAATTCTGGTCATCAGAGAAGGCTAGTTCATGATTTTCCCTCATTCCCTTCTAGAATTAACTAGCCCCAGTCAAAACTGTGAAGGACATGAAGACTTTCTTTGAGCTTCCTCCTTCCCTACCTCTCCAAAGGATAGCATACAGTGAAAAAACAAAGCAGGCCTTGGATTTTGAGCCCTGAGTTCAAATCTGACATTTATTAGATTTATGATCATGGGCAATTCATTTCTCCTCTCTGTATCTCAGTTTCCCCATCTGTCAAACGGGAACAATAATATTCTTATGGCCTCCATGAAATAATGCATCTAGTGCTAGGCATGGAGTCTCATTGACCTGGGTTCTAATCTCTCTTTTGATACTTACTAGCCATGTGACCCTTTGCAAGTCACATGCTCTGCCAGACTCAGTTTCCTCATCTGTCAAAAGGGCATAATAATGCCAATATTGGCTACCTCACAGGGTTGTTGTGAGGCTCAAATGAAATTATATATATATATAATATGTATACGTATATATACATATATATACGTATATAAAGTACTTTGCAACCCCTAAAGCACTATAGAAACGTGAACTATTCTTATTTTATTGCCTATCTTGAAGAGTTGTGATTAAGCACTTGAGCTATTATTATTTCTAAGTAGACTAATGCTGTAATTTCAGGGAAGATTCCAATGCTATTCCAAATCTTTCCCTGCCTTCTAGCTGGAATTCCATCAAGAGCACCATCTGTTTGGGCTAAGGTTTTGATGCCTGTTAAATTGCAAATACTCCTGGAAAAACAACATCTTAAGCTATTGTCACTCACCTGCAATGCATAGGAATGAAGGATAGAGAACTGGTTTTAATAAGTGTTAGAGGAGAAGAAAGCAAGAAGATACTTGGGTGGGTGGGTGGGGAGTCTTTGGGAAGGATGACATTGTAGAAAACAAAGAATTAAGGATGTGGTGGTTGGGAACACCAAAGACAAACACTGATGATCAAAATAGTGTTGAGGGCTAGCCCTGTCTCCTGTATCAGCCTGTAATGTTATGATCTCATGCCTGGAAGTGTACTTATCCTGGTCCCCGCTGTCCTAGAGATCCCCCGACGTTGTGCCCCACTCAGGCTTGTTAGTAGTATACTAGGCTTGTATTAGTTAATAGTACCTGGTGTTCTCTGGGTCCTCTTTCTCTCCCCTGGGATGGACCTTCACTTACTATGTGTGCTTTGTCGCAGTCGACCCCAAAGACTGAGCAAATATATTCCATGCTTAACATGTATCTAAATCCATTTATTTCTGGAAAAGCTATCAGTTGTGACAAGTAAGGGACATCCATTTTAATTATAGAAAGAGGCTTTCTTATCAATTATTTATTAACTACAGAAAACAATATACACATAAAAAAGAAAAAATTATCACATTCTGCCAGTTCATCTGCGTAAGGCTAAACTCCCACAGCATATAGACCTTTATTCTCATTCTGTAGAATTTGTGTAAATACTGTGTGTATTTACATACATATGTATGTATATGTGTATATGTATGTATGTATGTATGTATGTACTATGCCTATACTCCTCCACTGGAGTGTATGGGAGCCGGAAACATGTCTTAATTATCTTTTTATCTCTATGAGCACATAGCACAAACCTATGCACATAGTAGATCTTTAGTAAATGTTTATTGTTTAATGAACATATTTAATTTGAAAGAGGAAATTAAAGAAATAAAGAAATGTATTGGCTGAGTGAACACAACAATTGAGAAACAAAGAAAAATTACTTAAACAGTTGATTTGTTATGTATTTTAAAAAGTGTAAATCCTATTTTTTAAAAACTAAATTCAATCTGGTTTATAGAACCAAATGAACTGGCGAACTGAGGCAATAATTCAAATCAGTTAGAAAATAGCAATACCAACAAAAATTCTCCTGAAATATGTAAATGATCTAGTCTAGGTAAAAGATTTGTTTTGGATTTGGATTACCCAGAAATTGATTGAAAAGATTTAGAGCTGGAAATACCTTAGTAGTATTCTAGTTCAATTTCCTTACTTAATAGATGAAGTAACTTTGGATTAGAGATTTTAAGTGATTTATTCAAGGTCACTCAGGGGCAGGTTTAGTCTTCAAACCCAGATATCCATGTTGCCCCCAGTTCTTATGTGAATTTGCTTTGCTTTGCATATGTAATTAGCATTCCTGTCTTTCAAATATGTTACATGTATTGGGGTGTGTTTCCATATACCTCAGAGTCCCACAGTGCTTGGTTCTGAGAGAGCTTTAGAGGAAATTCTCCCTGGAGTATATCTTCCAGAAGAAGCATGAATTCCATGGTGTGGGGACATCACTCAGCACATATGTACTTTAACTGTATAGGAGCAATTTCAGTTGAAAAAGAGGATGGCAATCTCACAAGGTATATCAAGACACAGTAGGAGCATGGGTTAGGGGTTCATAGCTAAAAGAATTTGGACAAGGGAGATACGGAAAGAGGCAGATATAGCCAGATCATGCATAATGTATATTTCTGCTGTGTTGTAGAGACTGAAGAGTTAACTGGGAGTCAACTAGTATTCAAGAGATGATTTGGGGGTGTCAACCATTTGTGAATGGATGCTAAGAACATTTAGTCTTTTATCTAATTCCTTGTTGTTACTTTGCCAGTGTGTTTTAATTAAATACTTTTACATTGAATAATTATGCTATCTGGATTGGTCTGGTCAAGGTTACATTAGTGGGGGCTCAGAGCTATGACTTAGAATAAACCCAAATATAAGCAGTATCATGAAACTGATCATGACAGAGATGGGGGCCTCATTAAGGGGACTTCAGGTTATACAGGCAACAATTTATTTCTCAATTTAGAAAAATTCTAGGAAAATTAAGATAGTTTTCAAAGGAGAAAAATTAATCTAAAAGTAAGATGGATCTCAAACTGTCTCATTAAATTTGGAGGAAGTACTATTTTTCTCTTAACTTTTCCCTCACAGAAATCACCAAGGGTTTAGAGCAAGAGGTATTGAACATAGATGAAAGAGTCAGAATGAACATCTGAACTTCAGGCCATACACCACTTTGGCTGGAAGGAGGAAGCAGACTACATAGTTCCTGGAGCTTCCCTACTATATACTATCCCCCTCCCCCCCAATTCTCCACTCAGGTACTCGTGAATTTTCTTCAATCTTATATTTCACTGGATGGTGACCCATAAAATTTCTTTCTTTTCTTTCTTTTTTCTTCCTTTTTTTTTTTTAAGAAAAAGCAAGGAATAAAGGAATCATTGGCTAACTTTTAAATGGAGCAAAAGTAAAAAAGAAACCATTTTGACTGGTTTGGAAGTGAAATCTTACAACACAAAGATGAAACTACAGTTCCATATACTATTTGTTGCAAGATAAAGAATTCTACTCTACCATACAAAAAATACTGGATGTTTCCAAGACCCTGCACATACACATCTGAGAAGGCAATAATGTTGCCTTCTACTTAATTCAGTGCCGTTAAGCGGAGGATTTCAAAGCATTTGCCATTGAAAGAAGAGAAAAGACAGCTCCAGACCTGCTTTTCTCCTGAACATACTAAGCTGAGACTATTTACAAGATACACAATTTCCGGTTGAAAACTGATAATATGAATATTATCACCCTCAACACAGCTGCCAAATCCTTCTTCTGCAAAGCAGCCAACCTCATTTTTCTCTAGTCTAGGTCTACCTGTGCCATCTCCCTGCTCAAAACTGTCAGTGACGTCCCATTATTTCCAAAATAAAATACATACTCCTCAGGCTAGCAGTTAAAGCTCTCTAACCTGGCTCCAAATTCCCTTTCCAATTTTATTTTATAATACTTCTCTTCAAGCCTTATATTACATGACATTACAGTTAAACTGGACATGCAAGGACGACTGCTACTAATAGCTGACATTCATGTAGCACTTACTAGGTGTCAGACACTGTACAAATACTATTTCAATTGAACCTCACAACAATCCCTGGGAGGTAGGTGCTATTATTATCCCCATTTTACAGATGAAGAAAACTGAGGCAGACAGAGGTTAGGTGACTTGCCCAGCTATTAAGTGTCTAAGGCCAGATTTGAATGCAAGTCTTTCTGACTCCAGGTCTAGTGTTCTATCTACTTTGCCATGTTGCTCCTGCTGCGGCTACTGCTCCCCCTTCTCAACGGTCCCCCCCCATTCCCCACTTTTCCCTCCTACCTTTGAACATTCATGCTGATTTTTCTCCGTGTCTGGATTGTAATCCTTGTTCCCCACTTTTCAGAATCCGTTTCTTTTTTCATGGTTCGGCTTAGGTACCACTTCCTCGATGTACCCCTCTTTCATTTAGTGTTCTCTCCTTCCTTACGTGAATTTGTTTTCATGCTTTGTCTTCCCAGTAGAATGTAAGTTTCCTGAGAGTAAGAACTCTTGTCTCTGCATCCTCAATGGCCAACCAGCACAGTGCTTTCCTACACATAACTCATGTTTGATGAATGGTTTATTGGATTGGATTGGATTGAATTCAGAAAATCATGTGGACAGTTTTATGTGATGTTTGGTCTCATACGGGCAAGGTTAAGCACAATGTATAACATGTAGTAGGCATTTAATAAATGCTTGCTGACTAGTTGGCTAAGGTTTTTTATTTTTCATTTTTACCTTTTGCCTGCATGTTTTCTGAGATGTAGAAAGACAGAGCACTTAAATCTCTCAAGTGTTTTCCTAGATAATGTTGTTTCCTTGGAGACTGTGGACTCAGAACTTCTGAAAATGGACCTTCAATATAATAAAGTGACCTTTTTTCCTAAGAGAAAGACATGTAGTAGGTCTGTCCATTCCCTATTTCCCAATATTGGCATATGTTCAAAGAATTTTGGTGGAAGGTGTCCAAGAGGGGTGGAGTATTGCAAACATGCTATATGTGACCATATGGGAAGGAAAAAGCAATAACGACCCAGTTTTGTCCCATGTTTGTGGTTTTATTTTTAATGGCTTCATGCTTTAGTTTCAAAAATGGGCAAAAATAGTTGGATCACTAAAGAAAGAATATGCTTTCATAAAATTACAGATTTTGAGCTACAAGGAACTTTAGAGTTCATTGAATCCAACCTGTTCATTTTATAGATGAGGAAACAGAGGCCTGGAGAGGTAAAGCCAGTTGCTCCAGGTAGCATTTGACATGACAGCCAGGACTCAAAACAAAATCCTCTCTGAATGCAGCATTCTTTCCAAGTTACCAATCTCCCTCCCTTCTGCACAGGCTTTCTTCAAATTTACTATTCCTAGTATGGAACTAGCTTTCATTCAACAACAAAAAATAGCTTTAAGCAGGAAGTTCCCAAAGTCAAACATATAGTTGTAAAAGAAATAACAATTTCAGAGAATCACATACACACACACACACACACACACACACACACACACACACGGAGGCTGTAACAAGCCTGCTTGGTCTGTGCTATTATATATATATATATATATATATATATATATATATATAATATAATTTTTTTTTTGCTGAAAATTGAGCCTGAAGCCTTTAAGATCTTTTTTGTTAGAACTTTCTAACTGTATCATAAATCTTTTATTAACATTTGGTATTATACTAATTAAAACTGTTCTCTGTATGTATTATTAATTTCTCTAGCACTTCTTGCTGGGGTGACGTTTTTAGCTGGCTAAGCAGAATGTACCACAGTAAATAAGGAGAAACTCATTTCCAGACAATTAGGCTTGCAGAAAAATAAGTCTGTTAATGGAAGGCATGATGATTACAAATTTTACCTAAATAAACAGGGTATCTTAATGGTAACTCTTCAAGCTAAGTAAACAGATTGGTGTGATAATGTCCTAAGCAATACTTAAGTGTAACGGTTTAATAAATTGGTAAATTACTCATTTCATCTTAGAACAAAATGGTAATACTGTAGTAATAACCTAGTATATATTCTGTAAATATGAAGCATTATCACTTTCGCTCTGCAGAAATCATCACAGTGATATGTCAGCATTGATCTAAAACTGCAGCATTTTATCTCAAGTTTATTACCCATTTTTGAGAATCGCTGAGATTTTCAAAGCATAATAGCAATAAAAGAAGAATTTAAAAAGCGCTTAAATGTGCATAAGTTAATCAGAGGTATCCTCAGGGGGAAAAGGAAATTTGGTAAAACATGAATTATAAGCATCATTTAAACTTACTTTGGACACTAGAGATAATAAATGGCACCATAATTTAGAAATAGCTTTTAACATCAATGACTGTAAGTACCACTTTACTGTTCATAAGAATTGCAAAGCAATGGTGCTGAGGCCAATTTTATTAGCCATTTTTTTCTTTATAAAAGCAATCCAACCATTTCCACCACTGAGTAGACAGGAACAAGAGTTACGTGCTAATATGCAAAATGCATTTAAGTTTTTTGAAATAGAGAATAATAAATTGTACCAAAAGATGCTGCCTGGAGACAAATGAATGATCATTTAAAGAGAATAAGGCTTTCTCAGAGTTTACATATTTGGGGAAACTTGATAAAAAAAACCCAACAAATTGTTCATACATTTTCCCATTTGCACTAGAATGCCTCTGTGCTTTCAAATCAGGAGTATGAGGCTGTAAATTCTCACGACTGTGAGATGCTGCAACAAGAATTCTTTTTTCAAATTGCCACCATTGACAAATCATTTCTAAACTATATGAAGTACGTGATCAATTTGTCCTCCAGAGTCTCACTGCAACCATTCCACAGTGACTTTAGACCCGCAAACCTTAGAAACTACCATAGAATAGAGTTGGTTTGTGGGCAGGTGGTCAACTTTTCTCCAACAACGTACGTAAAATTCAGAGGTTGGTGTGAGGAGGGGGGAGGGAAACTAATAAGAGAAATGGGTTTTGTGGTCAGAAGACATGAATTCAAATCTTGGCTCTGCCATTTACTGCCTGTGTGACCTTGTACCAATAATTTAACTTAACCTGTTTCCTCATCTCTAGGAGGGATGTTCTTCTAAGGTTCTTTCTATCTCTAAATCTGGGATATTTTGGTCAATCAATCCTCACTATTTAATCCACAACACTATTATGCACTGAATTTGGGAGGGTCAGGGAGAGAGAGAGAGAAGAAAAGAGAGAGAGAGAGAGAAAGAGAGAGAGAGAGAGAGAGAGAGAGAGAGAGAGAGAGAGAGAGAGAGAGAGAGAGAGAGAGAGAGAGAGAGAGAGAGAGAGAGGAACAGAGGAGAAAAATACTCCTTGGTCTTGAGGAATTTACATACAATTTAGTTAAGGGTTGGGGGCAGGTAGATAAAGTTCATGAATAAGGAAATAGCCTATAATGTCAATTCAAAGGTATTGCTCAGAATTTAATTACAAGAATCAAGACCTCAGGTTTTAATTGCTGTTTGATTAAAAAATACATTATCTGCTATTTTATTTTGAGGTACCTTTGCAGCAAAATCTAGTTGGGGTTTTTGTGGATACAATTTCTATTTTCCCTCATCTCAAAAAAAAATTAAATAAACTTCGAAAATAGCCTTGGGTATCCAAGATTATTCTCTTTGTTGGTCTAAGAAACTAAGTTGACATAGACTAGGATCATTTTATGGAGGAACCCTCCAGTAGAGCTACACTCAGTTCAATTACCCCAATAAATCATGCCAAGAAAAACCAAGAAAGATTCACTTACTTGAGGTGGGTAAGGAGTTGGGAAGGGCCATGTGGTAGCTTCCTATTTTGACTAATTATTCTTGCTAACTAGGCTCTAAGCTCTTTTCTGTGCTGCCGGAGGTTTATAAATGTTGTCAGTATCTTCTAAAATTAATGCTCCAGTTGTTCTGTCCTACTTATGCCTCTGTACTCCAAGAGTTTGGGTTGGAGTGAGAAGAGGCATCCATGTCTTTTCTGAAATCCCATAAGTCTGAAAACTGCTAGCTCCCTGCTATCTGCTGAATCATCATGATAGAGATAATTTGTACTCTCCCAAGAGGCAAAGAGGGATCCTCCTCAAACTCCTACTAATCTGGCTACATACTGCTTTCTTTATAACCAGAAAGAATGGGATTCACATGGCCTTCCATTCAGGCAGTGTGCACTGGAGTTTTCAAATATAGAAGACAATTATTATTCTCAACTCTAATTCTCAACAAAATTCTCAATAAAATTTTTGTTCTTAACACTATTCTCAACAAAATCACTGACAAATTTATATCAATTATATAAAGATCCTATTATACTTAAGCAGTGTGCTATCTTTTTTGTAATACCTTTCTTCCAAAGAACTTACATCCCCATCATTGATTCCATGGAACATGCATAGGCACAGATGAAATTCACATAGGTGATAATACCTAATAAGGAAGTGGTCCCTCAATCCCTCTAGTTCTGAAGAGGAATAAATACTCATGGTCCATTTTAACATTGTCCAAAAGATGAAGGATAAGACATGATAGCAATAATAATAGAAACAATCCAGGGATAGTGTTCTGTGGTTTATGCCTCAAGTTACCTTGGACACTGCATTTAAATTCCTTTTGAGGGGTACATGAATACAGAGCACAAGAAACTGCTTGGCTAAATAACTAGGAATTCCTCAGGGAAAATTTTCCCATCTCAGAATGACCAAATGGGGTTAGTAGACCAACTACTCATGGTTATGAGGCAGTTGACCCAGAGAGCATGAAGCCTTAGAATGATGATCACACAGGGGTTTGGGGTTGGGGAGGATGGGAGAGAGAGCTGAGTCAGCCCTGCCCTTTCCACTCACTGCCTGGAATATTTGGGGTCTGATTTCCCTAAGTCTGTCAAGGGCTAATGAATAATAGACCTAGGAAAATTCAACTGCAAGAAATAGATTCTATTTATCACAGCTTCCAGCTATGTTGCTAAAGAGCAGGGAGAGCTTTCTTAGCAAAATGGGCTGATTGAAGAGATCTAGGTACTGGACAAAGCTTGTTGAATGTCTGTTCACACTGGTGGCCTATCTTCTTTACATCTGGATGCCATCATGGATTAGTTTTAATGTGTTCAGTAATCTTTGTGGCATTACCTAGTGCCAGTTATATCACCAACATAGAAGATAGTCTGTGGAGAGGCAGAGTGTAGAATGGTGGATAAAGAGTGGAGTCAGCAAGACCTGATTTCAAATCTAGCCTCTGGCATTTACTGCCTTTGTGAGCCTGGGCAAGTCACTTTTTTTTCTTTTTTCTTTTTCTTTTTTTTCAGTTTTGCTTTTTGGTGAGGCAATCCGGGTTAAGTGACTTGCCCAGGGTCACACAGCTAGTACGTGTCAAGTGTCTGAGGCTGGATTTGAACTCAGATCCTCCTGACTCCAAGGCTGGAGCCCTATCCACTTCTGGGCAAGTCACTTTCCTGCTCTGTCCCCTGGGCTACTCTAAGACCGTGTTATAGCTGCCAAGCTGCATCAGTAGAAAGAATTCACTGCACCAATGAAATCATAAGTTAGAAGTACCTCTGAATAGCTCGTTTATTTATCAAATGTCAATACTGCTTTGCTCCTTTCTTTTCCATTCTGACCAGCCTCAAGGTTGACAAAAAAGTAAAAAGAAAAACAAAATGACAAATGTTGAAGGGACTGGGGATGGAGTGGGGAATGGGAATATTAATGTACTGCTTGGACCTGTGAACTGGTTCAGACCTTCAGGAAATCAATTTGGAACTATATGCCAAAAGTTATTAAACTGTGCATATACTTTAATTCAGTGCCCCCAGTATTACATGTCACCAGAAGAGAGAAAAGGAAAAGGAACAGGACCCATGTGCATAATGTCATTTAGAGTAAGTTTTTGTAGAGGCAAAGAACTAAAAACTGAGGGGGTGCCTAGCAATTGGGGAATGGCTGAATAAGTTCTGGGACATGATGAAATCTTCTTGATCTATAAGAAGTGATGAAGGGGACAGTGCCAGAGAAACCTGGGAAGATTTGGAGAAACCAATGCAGAATGAACTTAGCAGAACCAGGAGAACATTTTACTAAGACCTCCTATCAATGGAATGACTATCATTCCAGAGGACTTATAATGAAACATGCTACCCACCTCCTGACAGAGAGATGATGGACTCAGAGTGCAAATTGTGACAATTTTTTTTTTTGGACCTGGGCAATGGGGGAATTTGTTTTGTTTGACTATGAATTTTGTTTTTCTTTTCTTTTTGAGGGTGGAGTGGAGTTGGAAGGGAGAGAAGAAAGGATCTCATTAATTGAAATAAAATAGCTCAAAAAAAAAACTGCCCAGCCCTGTTTTCTTGCAGTTTTTCTTCCCGTGGTCTGTCATGGTAGCTGTTTGTTCCATGAATAGCACTACTGGACCTTGCTGTTAGGTCAGGTCTTGGGATTAGGGGGAAAAAAGGGTTTGATCATCTTTCTTTTGTACGTTCTGCCTCCTAGCAGCTTCATTCCCTTGTATGTCTCTTCCGGAGAAAGAGCTATGGTTCGTTCTTTCCTAAGGTAGGTTGTGGGAGGAGACACAGAGGCATTGAGTTCCTTTAGAAACTGGGGAGGGGAATCAGCTATGAATTTGAATGGGTTCCAGATCCATCAATGAGACAATTAGTTTGATAATATCAACACTTCAATTTGAAAATGAAAGCAACAAAACTTTGACAGCCTGTTATGTATTATTATCTGCAGAAGGTCTGAAGGCCTTTTAAGGAAATCAAAATGCTCACTTTCCATTTAAGAATTTGAGTTGTTATTGGTTTTTTTAATTCAGGTGGGAATCCTGAGGAAGTTACAGTATAAATATCTGTAATAAGAATTTAGCACAGAGAAACTTCCCTAGTCTAGTAGCCTCTTAGAATGGATCAGACAATTGATCCTTCAGATGCCCATCCACTCAATTCCTCCTCATTGACCCCATTTATTGCTTCCCTAAATATTTTTCTCCACCCACCCCCACAGGCCTCAATCAGCCTTTGCAAAATTGGTTGAAATTTACCCTCAATAACTGCTAGGCAGAAGCATTATAATCCCTAGTCTCTCCAAACAACAGACGATGCAGCTCTCAAGGCTCTTCTCCCCAGAGGGTCTGAGATTAAGAACGCTCCCAGGCCAGAGTTTTAAGCCAGTGGAAGACGTTCAGGTATTCTTTCCCCACTCCCAACTATTATAAATTTATAGACTCAAAGAATGTTAGAGCTCGAAGGAAACTTAGAAATCGACCACTATCATCCTCCTAATTTTAAAGGTGAGAAAACTGAGATCCAGAGAATTTAAGCGACTCTCCTGAAGTCACATAGCTAGTTAACGACAAAGTCGAGACTAGAAAGAAACTGTAAGCGCTCGAATCCTCAATCCAGCGCATTCTGTACCACAAATTTACAGAACAGCGACTTCATGGAGTGGGAAGGGACCTTAGACATCGTAGGACTGCAGGATTAGAGTTTCACTGAGCCTAAAAGGCCATCTTGTCTCACACTGTTTTAAAATGAGGAAATCAAAGCTCAGAGATTGAAGTAACTGGTTGAAGTAAAATCACACTTCTAGTAAGTGGTGGATGGATCTGGACAGGAACCTAGATCCATTACCTCCACGTCTGGGGTTCTTTCCCAGCTCCCCTCAGGGTACATATAGACACAAATACAGTGTGCTCCTTATTGCCCAGCTAATAACTTTTTTTTTTCTTTTTGCCAATGTCCGAGTGAGAAAGTACTTCTGCTTCTGGCTTAGACAGGTAGACATCTATAGATATTATTAGTTGCTCTTGGGAGGGAGGGTGGGGTAGGAGGCTAAGAAATTTGAGCTGCGGAACTCCAGGATAAGTATTCCGACCTCTGTACTCCACACCTTCAACTCTAGTGCCCCTGCTCTACATGTTGATTTGCTGGAACCTAGCTCATTTTCCGTATTTTCCGGTTCTGATGAAATTCTAGGATGTCCCTAGTTCAGATTCCTCAGGATGTAAATGAGACGGTAATTTTCTCTATTTTCGTGAAATTTTTTTAAACGGAGAAAAACACTAAACCAAATGATGGCTGCTCTATTCTGTCTTTAACAAAGCTGGAAAGATTAAAAAAGAAATAAGCCAGAATGCAGAATCACAAATTCCCCCAAAACGAAACGGTTAATTTCGAAACCATATACATATTCTACTTAGAGAAGAAGTCACCGTACATATGACGTGCCGTGTTCAGGATGGCATTAACAATCTTCGTTTGTGGTTAAATTTGCCACCTGGCAATGCCTTTACGGAAAGTTTTCATGCAAATTCTTTGATTTTTTTTTTTTAAGAAGACTGAAACCCGAAGACCCTGGGTGGTTGTTTTTTCCCAGTAATGAATACTTCCGTTGTGCTTTTCTAGCAATTAGCACTCTAGCATATTTTAATTTACTGGAGGAGCCAGCGAAGTGGCTCTAGGAGTACCACTTTCTCCCTGGGTTCGAGCAGTTACCCTAAAAGCCTCTAATATAGCACCCAGTTCTCCTGGTCCTTCAGTCCTTCCTTCCAAAATCGTCCCAAAGATTCCTTGGCTTCTTTTCCGAAGCTCCAAATCAGAGTCAGGAGGCGCACCCTACTAGGGGTGGGGTGGATGGGGAGAGTTAACTTGTCTCTTTAGCACCGACCTCCTTGGGGTCTACTGCTTTTTAAAGAGGCAAAATCCACGAGGCTTTTTTTTCTGCTCTGAAAACGACTGGGTGGCAACGAATCGCCAACATCCTCAAACAATGAGTCGGAGGAAGATCGACTGAAAATCTCTCTGCTGAGAAATTTAACACAAGCAAACAAAAAACTTATAGAACTCGGACAGCTCCAGGGGCGCTTTCGGGAGCTCTGGAGCTAAAGCGCTGGAGAAGGACTGAGCTAAGAAGCAAGGGGCCAGAGATAGTTAACTCCGCACGTGCCGTTGGCACGTCGAGGCCAGACCTGCTTAAGGAGCTGTCAATGCCCCTCAGGGTGCGAGGGGTTAAAGCTGGAAGCCCAGCAAATGGAGCCATCGAAAGAGACTTGGCGGACAGGTAGAAACCAGCTTCATCTCCTTCGCGCGCTTGGGATCGGAGAAAAGCCGTGGACAAAAGCAAAGTCCTTTCCACAAGCTCAGCCGCGAACACCGGATTCCGGGAGCCTCCTCGAGGTTTCTGTAGCTCCTCACTGCCAGGTGGGCGCACAGTAGCGTTTGCCTTCATACTCCCAGCTCTGGGCCAAACGCAGCTTCCAGCGCTTGGTAGTGCCCGCTCGGGCTGGGGTCGCAGACGGCTTGGACTCCAAAGCAGCGTCTCAGGGGACTTGGGCCTCTCAGCGCCCAAGAACGAGTGGGTTGTGAAAAACTCTTAGAGCTTTCTCTGCCCCAACTTTCCTCATCTGTAAAATGGGGATGGCCTTAGGGGAGTGGAGGAACTTCATTAAGAAACTCAGTGGGAAGAAGGAATAGGAGGAAATGGAACAGACTAGGCAGGGGGCTCAGCGGAGGTAGTTGTGCCTCTCTCCCCTCACTCAGCATTTCGAATCCTTCCTTGTTCTGCCACCACCCTCCTGATAGCTACAACAAACACACACACACACACACACACACACACACACACACACACACACACACACACACAACACCAAAGCTTTAAAACTGGCTCTCAGTACAGTTCTCACTGCACATGGAGTGGCCGCGGTAAGCTCTGATTGGCAGGCCACTTGCTGATGGCATTGCCCCTACTGCTGCTTTCATGGGAGCATTCACCCGGTGAGTGCTCAGATGGAACCTTGGTAATATCCTTCACGTGAACCCGTTTTTCTGGGGAGCTCAGTACCGACTGCAAATACAAGAGGGCTTTATAGACTCCTCAGAGCTTCCGTAGGAGAATTATTGGGACAGGGATTTGAGATGAGGAGGAAGCTGACAACTGAGGACTGCCACTGCCTGACACGCTTTCATTTGCCTAGGCAATCCTCCTAATTTTGAGCAGATTTCGTCCAGGTGCCTTTGCTAGGCTGGGTCTAGTTCTCTTTCCTGTAAATTCCAGGGCTGAAGAGGTGTGTGTGTGTGTGTGTGTGTGTGTGTGTGTGTGTGTGTGTGTGTCTGTGTGTCTGTGTCTGTGTGCTGAAACATACCAAAGGTTATAATAGCCAGGAAAAACAGAGGCTGTGTACTAGGTTCTCCAAAATCTCTGGGAGAAAACAGGTTCATCCCTTAAGATATCCTTCTACAGTCTTCGCTCCTGAATTGCCACCACCTCTCCCTCCCTAAATATACGCATTCCCTCTACCACGTCTGCTTAGAGAAGGAAAGAGAATAGAGAAAGGAAGATCGCCTTTGGCTATACTCTACGCTTGGGCAAATGGAGGCCCTACAGAAACACACCACACTTTTCGCCGCACAAGTCACTCCTCGGTTCTTTCCCGGCTCCTAGGAGCACCCTAGCGCACACTGAAAAAAACGAAGGCCTCAGAAATTCTCAGCAGGGACCGGGTTTTGCCTGCTGCTCCCTTCCACTCTGGGAAGCGACGCCTAATTCTGAGAATCCTCCCTAATCTAAGCTGCGGTTGTAGTTGCCCAGCGTATCTCAGCTTTATTACCTATTCCATTGGGGCCTGTCAGATCTCAGAAGCTGTAGGAGTGGAAATTCAGGGAGAGTATGCACAGCTCTATTTCCCCCCAAAGCGTCACCACCCCCGGAATTATTGCAAGGAGATTTCGAGTAGGGGGTGATAATACGGCTTGGGAAGTGATGGAGAACCGGTTCCGTCCGGTCCAGTGAAGTGCTGGACATAAAGGTAGCTAGTGACGAATATCATCTGCTTTTCACGAGCTGAAATCAGGGTTCTTAATGTGTAACCCTGAGCTGAACACAGCTCTTGATCCTTCTCGAATCATTGCAATCAGGAAATCTTTCTCCTTGCCTCCCAGCTCTCCCACTACCAAATGCTTCCTTCCTAGCGAATCTCCATTCTCTGCGCTTCCCCACCTTCACTTTCTAGGTGTACTTCGGGGAGATCCACTTTGGGGGAAGCTCCCCATGGGGGTGGGGTCCTTCAGTTATTACAAATCGACGTGGCGTTTCAAGAGTTTCTTGCTCCGGCTAACTTGGTGTTGGAGGGAGAGCAAGGGCTTAGAGTTAGGGCGAGGGAGATTTAAGCACACAACGCCATCCCTACTTTCCTCCTGAGGCAGAACCCTATCAGTGAGGGAAAGGGTGGAGAGTGTCTGCACCCTGGAATGTCCGGCTCCTAGAAGAAGCAGGTGATTTCTAGGAACTCCAGCCTTGAGCAGGCCTCCGAACTGACCCTGAGATAGAGCGGCCCCACTTCGCATTAGCTTGATTTCGTTCCCCGAAGATTTCAGAAACAGCCAAAATGGTTGTTAATAAAGGGGAAGCAAGTAAGTGGAATGAATCCCAGCTCACAGAGAAAACGGGAAGAAACAAATCAATCTCAAGAAAAACGACGGATAAAATACGAAGCCTTCAAACCCACCCTCCCCACACTCAATTCAACTGGACCCCAAATACAGTCTGAATAAGACCACCTGCTCCAGCGATCTGGGCCTCAATTGCCTTCGTTCTCAGTCAGAGGCAGAAGAAAGGTGAAGCCTTGGAATTTTTTAGGGAAGTGGGGCGGGCAAGGGGAAAGCCCTCGTTTTGAGATGTTAATGACAAAGCTCGTAGACCTTTCTGTCGTTTTCAATCTAGAGTGTGATGTTTTTGTTTTTGTTTTTTAATCGTGACTTTAATCGGAGATCAAGAATGTCCGTGGAGACTGGCTGACGGTGGAGCAACTTGCTAGCTCCCGGTCGGGTGTTATCCTCTAGTGCTTTAGGATTGGAGTTCTTTGGCATCAAGCGCCGTTGTTGCTGATTTCTGATGCTCGGCCTGCAAGAGAGTGTGCCAGTGGGAAAAGGAGGAAGCCCCTTCGTTCAATCAGGTCTCGGATGCTCAGAGTGACACGCCCCGGACTGGCCCAGAGTGTAAATGTGGAAGGAAGGCCGAACCAATTTCCCCGGTCTAACGAAAGCCAAGTACCGGAAGAATACGAGATCGAAGCCAGACGCGGAGTACTCGGGAAATGGGGAGCTGGTTTTCAAGAGAAGGGTTGAGAAGGAGGGAGGCACCACCAGAGGGCCAAGAAGGGGGCTGACCTCCGACCAGAGTCTTCAGGAGAGATCTTTTAAGGGGCAGTAGCGCTGAGAGCCCAGAAAAAAAAGGGAGAAAAAAATAAGAAAGGTCTCAGGGAGAGGAGGAAAAGGAAAGAGAACAGAAGGGAGGGGGAAAAGGGAACAAAAGTGAAAGAGGGAACAAGTAAGAGGAAGGGGGCCCCTGAGGCCTCCGACACAGTACCCTGCTGTGAATCATCGGAAACTATCCTACATAAAATAGCAATAGCTAGTAAGCCGAGGCTAAGTCTGCTTCATCCGGCTCCTGAAAGACTGACGTGACCTTCTGTGTTCTCAGGGGAAACAAACCAACCAACAAACCAGCCAAAAACCTCTCTAAGTTATGGGGACTAGAGCGACCTTTCCGGAAGCCTGGCATATATCCCCCACCTGTTTAGCGAAGGTTCTTCTGGAGAGGCTGTGACGTTCGGCGACCAGCTCCAAGTGCAAGAAGACATAATTCTGGAGGGTTTGTGGATTCTCCACGCTTCTGCTCTGCCCTCCTTACGGGTCCGGAGTGTTTGAGACTTTGGGAACGCAACCATACATTTAACATCCATCCACATTCGAAGATCCTGCCGAAAATTGACCGCTTTGAGATCCTGGGGGGCGCAACTGCTACTTTTCTGTTTGTTAATCAGTGACTGCGGCCTGATTCTCCCTAAAGCGGCCATACGGAGGGGAAGAATAAAGGGAAAGGGAAGGATTGAGAAAAGAGAGAATGCTTTCTCCTGCCATCTCCAGTCTGCTCCTGGAAGCAAGGAGGACAAAGGCAAGAGATACTGACCATTCCCAGGCCAAGACTGGTAAAGGTGAAAAGACACTAGACAATTTAATCCCCTCTCTCACCACAGCCTGAGCCCTCTCCACGCTTCCCCAGACTTAGTCACGTTTTGGGGATAGGCGGCACAAGAGGGTTTGTGAGGTTTAGGTAGAGGATTCTCGCTGCTCCTAATCCGAGACAGAGTCGCTGCGCTGGGCCTTAACACCGAGAACTGATCAAATTGGTCATTTAAACCAACATTTACACAAGCATTTTCCGTCAGTACTCTCACTTCTTCTCAATCATCCAATTCAGCGGTCCCACCCCGACTTTCCAAGGCGTACCCAAGACTTGATAACCAGTGATTGTCGTATTGGGAAATTACTCCGAAGAACAGATCCAGAGATGTCACTCACTCTTAAGTCCTGGTTACATCGGAGCCAGAGTGCAGACCCCTATGGGCAAAGCTGCTTCTTTCTAGGACACCCCGATCCCACTACCAATTTCTTGCCTTTCGGCCTGGAGTCCACAGTGGAGAGCAGCATCTGCCTAGACCTAGAAAATAATCTTCCTACACCATCCCCTCCCTCCCCAGTGCTCGTCCTTATGCCTTGGTGTCCGCTTCAGTGTCCAGCCCTGCCTGCAAGTTCCTGCAGTATCTATATAGCGCAGAGTCTCTTTCCCAAATTTTCTCCTGGGTCTCTTTTTTCTTTATAGTAGCCTCTGAGGACACCAGAGACTCTCCAGCCTCTGGCCCCATCCGAGCCTGAGCTCGAGTGAGGGAGGAAGGTGGTGGCACTGGGCACTCACTGACCTGGGGCACGATCCTCCGGGAGGGCTGCGGTGGCGGCTCCAGAAGAGAGCTCATGTCCATCCCCGAGTCCTCCCGGGGTCCGAGCTCAAAACCGAAAGTTCTAGTCCCCGAGGAGGCTGAAATGTAAGAAACTGGCCGAAGAGCCCTTGGGCAGCTGGGTCCCTCTGCCTTCACCGCTGCTCCCCCCACCCCAGGTCCCGAGCCAGGAGGGGAGCAAAACTATGGAAAAATGAACAACAAAAGAAAAGGAAACGAAATGAAATAAAGTGAAGTAAAATTAAATAGCTAAATTTTATTAAATAAAATTAATTAAATAAAATGGACGAAAATTCAATAAAATAACGGAACAAAAGCGAAGGGCTCTGCCCCTTTTATCTCCCCAAATCTGGCGTTGCCTTGACCCCCCCATTCTCCCCAGAATCGGACTTACCCCCACCCCCAGCTCTTCCCGCCTCCCGAGGGAAGCAGACGCGGGGCGCCGATTCCTAAAGAAAACTTTTATTTACACGTTTGGGCGAAAGTACAAAGTATTATACAGGCGCCCCGCCCGGAGGGGGAGCGGGGCAGGTGAAACCTAAGGCGCTTTGTCGGGCCTGGGGCATGGGCAAGGGCGAGGAGCCTGCAGAGGGAAGGGAAGGAAGGCCCGGATTGTGCTGCTGCGCGGAGCCCTCGCTAGCCCCGGGCCCTGCGGGGCGAGCGCGGCCGCGGACGGAGCGGGCCGGGGCGGGTGGCGCGGTCCCAGCTGCCCTGCGGCTTGCCGGCCTCTTTGGGAGGGCGGCAGCCCGTGCCCCTTATCCGTCCCCTGCCCGCTCTCCCCCCCCCACCCTGGTCCGACCCGGCCCGGCCCAGCCCCGCTGGGAGACCGAGGCTCGGGCCCGGGCCCGAAGCTCTCTCGGGGTGTGGCGGTCCGGCCGCGGCTCAGACCAGCGAGGTGACCGCAGGAACCTTGGTGCCTTCCTCTTCCCAGGGCTGCAGGTTCTGCAGCGCAAACAGAGACGAGTTGTGCAGACAGAGCGGGTCCGGCTGGATGGAGTCATTGAGGCTCTTTTGGAAGGCGTCATGCTGGAGTTGCAGCATCAGCCGGCTCGCCTGCTGCCTCTCGGCCTCTCTCTCCTCGGCCGTCTGCCGCCTGCACAGGGTAGGGGAAAGGGGTGGACACACCCGCAACGACTTACTCCCTTTCCGTGGCCTTGGCCCGAGGAGAAACCCAATGCTCTTCCGCAGCCCCCACCCCTCAGCCCTCTCTTTCTCACCCAGGAGTCTTCTTTCCCTTAACCCCGAGGTCACGATTTTAAAATTTTCTCCAGGGCCGGTTATGGCCAAGAAGTAGGGACCGGAGATCAGACCCAAGATCCTTTGGAGAAGGACCTAGTGGCCTCTGTGGGTACGAGATTAAGGAGGAAGGCGGGGCTGAACTAGAAGGGGACAGGAGGTGGGGTCGGATAGAAGAACCTGCCTGGCCCCAGGAAGAAATATCGGAAAGAAGCTGCAGAAACCCGTCCCAGAAAAACTGATTCCGCCCATCTGGGCCTCCCTAACCCCACCGGGAAGTCTCTACCCCCTCCCCCCAACTTCTGCTTCCCTCTTTCTGGTTTTGTCCGTAGGTTTTTCGATGATTTTGCTTTCTCCGAGGGAGGATTTTCCGCCAGGTTGCGTTACCTCGTTATTGTTATTTAGATAACAAAGAGTTTCGATTCAGTAACAGTAGCGACTAGAAAATGGTTTGTTGGTTAGAAACAGTACTCATATTTTGAGTGAGATATCCTCCCTCAGTGCCTCTCAGAAACCTCTCCTGTTACTGATTTATATCTCAATCCACTTCCCTGAAGCCCTTTCCACCTAAATCGGAGACCCCTCTCAACCCACGCTGGTAAAATGTTTTGGGAGAAGGGTAGAAGAGGACAGAGGTGGGTCGAGGAGGCTGGAGGGGATACTAGGGAAAAGGAGAGAGAGAGAGAGAGAGAGAGAGAGAGAGAGAGAGAGAGAGAGAGAGAGAGAGAGAGAGAGAGAGAGAGAGTTAAAAGACAACGAAAACAAAAACAAAAAGCTCACCAAAAATGAGAAGAGCACAGAGGGAAGACTAGAAAAATAGGGGAACAGATAGAAAAAGAGAAGTATGGAGGAGAAGAAAGAGGAGATAAGGAATCAGAAAATGAACTACAACAAGGAAAAACAACGACAAAAATGAAAGCGGGAATCGTAGAGATGGACCGAGGTGGAGAGAAGGAAAGACGTGGGAAGGAACATTTGGAGAGGAGAGGAACTAAGAAATGCAGAATGATTAAGAGGGGGAATAAGAAGGGAGGAAAGGTAGGAAGAAGAAAGAGTAATAATAAAGGCTGTGCAAGGTGATAGGGAGCAAAAGCTTGCCGCTGTCGGACCAACATAAAGAGGTGGAAATGGGCAGGGGGAGATAAAGAGGCAGAGAGACTGAGAGGAGGGAGACGAAGGGCAGGCGGGTTGGAGGACTGAATAAGGCCAGAATGTAGGACCGGCACCAGGCCGGGCTGGCTTCTCTCACCGCCACTTGGTCCTCCTGTTTTGGAACCAGGTCTTGACCTGCGCGTCGGTCATCTTGAGGGACTTGGCGAGCGCCGCCCTCTCGGCAGAGGCCAGGTACTTCTGGCGATGGAAACGTTTTTCTAGCTCGCAGATCTGCACCCGTGAGAAAGATGTGCGTGGCTTCTTCCTTTTCGGGGGCGTCCGGTTCTGATAGGGGTGTCCGATTCTCCGAGTTACCGTGAAGGGAGTGAGCGCGGCCGCTGCTATGGAGATAGATGGGACTTGTTGGAGCCCCGGCTAATGCCACCTTTCGCTGGTTGGGCTTACTTTGATCGGGGACAGGAGTAGGGGGACTCCCTGGGACTCCTGGCCAGGCCCAGACTCATGCTCCCCTCCAGATGCAAACCACTTAGTTATTTCATTTGGTTTCGTTTGTTCCCACAGCTCTGGGGCCCAACTAGGGCCAGAGACAACACTCCTCTCCACCACCTCCTGCAACCCCGCTCCCGCCAAGCCCTCCAGAAGCCCCGATCCCCCACCCCACCCCGATGCCGCGGGGGTCTCTAGGGGCTCAGGGCTTGGAGGCCTCTCCAATTCTCGTTATTCCGGGATTTTTCCCGGGGAAGCAACCTCGGCTGGCGAGCTGCGAAGTGGGTGGTTTGGGGGGAACGAAAGGCAAGAAACACTGAGGCCCTGACCTTGGGAACACACCCATCACTTGGGCTGGGCAGCGAAGCAGTGGAAGGGCCCCGGGAACGATGGGGTGCGGCGGCGAGCCGCGGAGCTCGTTTGATGGCTCACCTGTGAAGCGATCTTTCACAAAGCGACGGCTGCTTTCCATCCAGGGAAAGTTGAGTCCGCCCAGGCTTGGCACGGCAGGCACCGCAGGCATGGCGGGCAGCGCACTGGGCAGCGGCGGCGGCACGGCCCCCGGGAGCGGCCTGTGCGCCGGAACTCGTATCACCCCGGCGGGTGCCAGGCTGAGGTTGACACTGTAAGATCCCGCGTCCTCAAAGGGCGCGCCAAGGCCGGCGAAGGAGGCCGGCAGGGATGGGTACGTGGCTCCCGGCCGACTCCCAGGTCCCCCCAGGTAGCTGGCGCCGTCGGGGCCCCTGGGGGCGGGAGCGCTGTCCTGGTCCGGGCTGTTGAGAATCTGGTCTATGCCGAAGCTGATGGGCTCGTGAGGATGTGGGGTCTGCGCGCTGGCGGGCGCCTCCATCCTGGGCGGGCGGGCGGGCTGGGCTGGGCTGGGCGGGGAGGCGGCTGGGTCCCCGTTACGGCGCAGCCATGAAGGGCCCGGCGCCTCTCCTCGCACTGAAACTTTGCCAAGAGTGCGCGGGCCCGACAGGCTCTGTGTCATCTTTCTTGAACCGAACCTGGAGTTTCCGCTGCTAATTTCTCTCACGCCACTGCCATTGGCTGTGAGCAACAAGCCTCTCTCTTCTCATTGGCTCCTGGGTTTCAATAAAGGGCTAATTCATGGAAATAGGAGCTTAGGGACTGTTCCAAGGTGACATCATTTTAACAAACGAACAATAGGTCAAATTTATTAGCCGGGATAATGGGCGGCGGATATTAGCGCTCGAGTCTCAGCCTCCGAAACTCGAAATCTAACGAAGCATCAATTAGGAGGGGCTCCCTGTTCCATCTCGAGCCCGGGGCCACAAATGTTTTCAGCTTCAGGCCAGATTTCTTAATATCTTCTATTTTTTCTCCAGTTTTCCATTTTTATCCGTTTGTGCAAAAAGCAACAAACCAACCTGTAAAAACAAAAACAACAGAACCCCTCAAAAGCAACCCTACAGAATTTGGATTCTCACAAGTCAGGAGTCTATTCCTTCCGGAGGTGAAGGGAACACCAGGTGCGCAGGGCCCCCCCAGGTTCTACAGATACTACGCTGTTCCCGCGGATCCCGGGCCGGGCAGCTAGACCTACGGACAAGTCTGGGAGCGCGGCAAAAACCTTTATTTCTTTTGCGGAGGCATGCTGGAACACTCAGTCTGCGCGCAGCCCTAGGACACTTCTACAACCTACTGCTCCCATCCCGCTGAACCCACTGGCCTGGTCCCCACGCACGACGTTTCGCCCAGGCTCAGACTGGTCCTAGGCTCGCTTTCCCTGCCGAGAAGAACTGTGGAGGAAAGAGAGCGAGTAAGTAGGGAAGAGGACTGTGAAGAGAGAGAGAGAGAGAGAGGGAGAGAGAGAAAGACTGTTCCTGAGGTGCGCTGCGCTTCGCAATCAGTGCGCCAGGACCCGCGTGGGATGAATTCCGTCCAGAGTTTCGGCCGCAGCCCGCGCAGTGAGTTTGAAGACGCTCCCTGGCGTTGGAGCGGGACCAAAGGCGCTAACAATTCAATCAGGTCCAGACGCATTTACTTAGTCCAGGGTTATAAAGGGAAATGAAAACGGGGAAGCGAATTGTTCTTAATGGGATGTAATGGGGTTTGATCAGTACCCGAGGGCGGCGGAGCCTGGTGTCTAGGGGAACAGGGGAACCCCATAGCTTGGGAGGCGTGGTACCTCGGGGGGGGGCGGAGATACGGGGACCCCGGATGGCCCGAGCAAAAAAACGAAATCCGTGGTTGGGGCCTCAAGTGCACTGCGTGGGTATTAGAAGAGGGCTCCTGGGGCTCCTGGCGGGAAGTCAGGAGGCTCCTCACGTGCCCAACTTCCCCTCAGTCTCGGTGGCCTCGGATTCAATGTGGGGCCCCATCCAAGTCCCCGACCTCGTCACTGTCGCGGCTCGATTTCACACAGAAGCTCAGGAGATTTCCCGAGTCTCACTACTAGTTTTCCTCGCCTGGGTGTCTCACCCGGCGTCTGACCCGAGGTCCCCTTCCCAGGGGCAAAAGTCCAGAGACCAGGGCTTCCTGGGTCTCGCGTGAAGACCCAGGGCTGAGTTGGGACTTGTGGGGGCGGGGCGAGGGGGAGTAAGGTCGAGAGTGCGGAGGCCCCAGGCAGAACGGGACACCGAGGGGTCCAGCTAGAGGAACAGGGGGACAGCAGGAATAGCGGCCACCATGATAGGCCCCGTAGATCGGATTAATCCTACCGACACCCCCTCGCGTCCCATCTCCTCCGCAGAGACTAGAGGAAGGCGGGGACACCGCTTTGTTAGAGGAAATTGCAGGTTGATCTGCATAATGGGCCGGACGCCCGGGGCCATCTCTTTATTGCAGACGAGCCTAGCGATCAATTCTAGGGGCCAGTGACCCCCCTCACTTTCCTCCTTTGCTGTCTGCCTGACCCATTGGGGCGTCCCCAAGTGACGACAGTAGGGGAAAGGAGGACCTCGTCCGATAGGTGGGGGGACTTGGGGCCCCATTCCCTGTTAGGCTCTCTTAAAGCGTGCCTGCGGCAGGACTGGCAGGAGGACGTGAGGCTCTACCTCTAGCCAGCCCCAAGTCAGTGGGAGGGAGGAGACCTGTCACCATAGTAACAGGAAGTCTAGCAGGTAGGCGTGGGGGGAGAACTGTGTCTTCCTCCCCTCTCCGCTGCTTCGTAGTTGAAGTTCCCACCACAAGGTTGCTTTCAGCTTCCAGCAGGGTCAAGGCTGAAAATTAATTCAAGGAAGATTTATTAAGAGCCTACTGTGTGCCAGGCACAGTGCTGGGTACAGAGTTTACAAGGACAACAGTAAAGGAGAGCACAAGTTCATATGATTCAGAAGCTGGAAGAGACTTTTGAATTCAAATCGCTTTACTGATGAGGAAGACTGAGGCCTGGCTTTGGAGGGGGAGGCAAAAGCAATTTAAAAAAAATAACTTTTAATGCAAAGGCTAAACCGTCTTCCTTTTAATCACAGCTTCTGGAGAAGAGACCATTCCTCCTACTTAAGTTTGGGTGGCAAGATAGGAAATCTCTGTATCTCTTGCTTTTGGCCCTGCACATTTCCCAGGCCCCTTCCTTCCTTCCTGGCTCCACCTGCCTCCTCCCAGGTGTCTCCCCCCATTCCCCAATGTCTTCAGGAAACAGGCCCAATGTCATCCTTTGCCCTTCTTGCCTGTCCCCCTCCCTTCATGCCAGAGAAAAGGGCACTTATATTTGTTTATGAAATATTATTTCTGTCCCTCCGAATGATTTCTTTCAGGCACAACTATAAAGAAGGCTGAAATGCATGCCATCTGTGCTCAGGTCCTCTAGCTGTGGGAAATGGGGGCCGGGGGAGAGAAGCAACCTCTTCAGCTCATTTAGAGACCTGAACATGGGGGGAGGGGGGAGGAAAGGACATCTGGTTGGCACAGTGACTCCATTTGCCTTTTGCTGTCACTCTGTACATCTATACCCTGGGAAGCTGGGTAAGTGAGGGCAGGAGTATATGTATATAAATATAAACATGCATCTATGTATGCATAAACCCTAGTGTGTGTGTATCTATATGCAATACATACATACACACATGCATGCACACAGAGGTATGCAAACACACACTCCTCTCCTCATTTTTTTGGGTTGCATGGAGGTGCTGAGTAGGCATCAAAGGATAGCGTCTGAGCCATCTAGACTTCCCCCAGTGTTCGGGAGGCCAGGTGAGCCGGGTAGGCTGCTTTTCTCCCCAGCCTCCTAACCCTGTAACCTCGAAGTTATAGCACAGATGAGTATCTCAACTCCCTGTATACACACATACATGTACACATATATGTGTATGTATATACAGGGTGCTGAGATGCTTCTCTGTTTATGTATGTGTACACACACATTACATACATACATATATGTGTACACATGCATATGTATGTGTATACGTTTGTCTGCAGGATACCTGGGGGGACTGAGCACAGCAGGGCCAATGTACTATACTGCTTCCTTTCTGAACTTTGGCCCTTAAATATGCCTTCCCAAGATGTTTGACTTTCAAGGTGAGAGGGAAAAGAAACCAAACCAAAGCTACTTGGAATCCTTCCTCAATTTTAGGGTCTTTGTACAATAAGGGAAGCTGGAATGAGCTTCAGGTTCTCTTGAAGACAACATGGTCTCCCTCTTTGCCTAGTAAGAGGTCAAAAGAGGTCAGGACACCTCTATGCTTAGAGTAATAGAATCCTAGAAATTTAGAACCAGAAGGAACTTAATCTGTTCCAACCCTTCACTTTACAGATGAGGAATCTGAGGCCTGGAAAGGTTAAGTACCACCTAAGGACAAGGCAGGTAGTATGATGTCGGTTTCTGGTTCTTAATGGAGATCGGGCAAAGCCACAAAAGTGACTGCTGAGGAAAGAAGGTGTCTTCGTGCTGGGTGAAGGGATGTGCTTTTTCTCTCCTTCTTCAGAGCCTGTTTACTGCAGCATCTGTGATGAAGAGACTGCAGCAGAGAAGGGTATTTCAGGCCATTTGGAAGTACCTCTTTTTGACCCTGTTGTCTTGGTTGAATTCATCTCCTACCTGAATAGTCTCAGCTTCATTTGAATTTTTCTCCCCTCATATCTGTTCCTTTGATAAGAGCCTCAAGCTAGCCACTTACCTGTCCCTTTCCCCTTCAACTCCCAGCAGCCCACTCTTTTTGCCTGTTTTTGCCCCCCCCCCCCAGCTTTTCACTTTGGGCAGGCTGACATAAAACTGTCACAAGGGCTTCCTGGGCAGGCCTGTGGGAATCTGTGGAGTAATTAAAGGCAAGTGACACATAAGTGTCTCAAAGACGTCATTCCCTGTTCCCCACATGCTATCAACCAAGTGGAGAGAGAGAGAGGGGGAAAAAATAGGAAAAGGCAGGGACATAAAGATTCAAAATAGTGGGTAGAGTTCAGGACTCATAATACCATGAGGAATCCTATGGGATACAGTTGAAATATCCTGGGCAGTCTAGGAAATAGGGCAGTGTATATTTGAGATCAAACTGACAGTAGCTATAGAAGTAGCCAGGCACTGAGAGGAAAACATCCTTCTAGACCCACCTCTTCAGTCCTCACTCAGCTTTAGGGACATGTCTGGTCTTTGCCTGCCATGGTTGCTAATAGTTTTCCTGACCATGGACCAGCCCTGAGCTTTCTCCTTGTCTCAGCATCCCAGTCTGTAGAGTGAGGCTGGACAAAGCCTCCTGGGTATTTGGTCCCTGTCATAGACAGGGAAGTGGTGAGAAGGAAGGACTTTGACAGAAGGGATGGGAACGAGAAATTATTCCTCCTAAAGTACTTGATGGACTTCAGAAAGAAGCACCAGGTATGAGATGTTGAGTCCTGTGAGCTGAGACTGAATACTAGATTCTGAGGACTTAAGGAGAGGGAGGAAAAGTAGTGATGGCAGTGGGGGGAAGGAGCAAGAATTGAAAGCAGGAAGCAGGCGTGGGAGGAAGAGGAAGGGTAGAGGAAGTGAAAAGGAGGGAGGAAGAATAACATAGCAATGCCAGATGCAGGGAATAAGGAAGAAAGTGCCATTTTCAGTTGGGGTTGGGGCTAGGAATAGGAGTGGGTCAGGAAGGCAGGAGAGAGACAGAAGAAAATAAAAGGAATAGGAAGGGTGGAGCAAAAGGGAAAACAGACATGGGAAGAAAGACTGTATTTCTAGGCCTATGCCTCTAGCACAGACAAAATATGATGTGAATATCTTAAGAAGTGATAGAGCCATTACAGCTTACCCCCCACTCCAGTCACTTTCTTCCTTTAAGGCCTAGCTTAAATGCCATCTTTTGCATGAAACCTTTTCTGATCAACCCAAATGAATGCCTTCCCAATCAAACTGCCTTCGATTTTTATTTATTTGTTTTTATTCATTTTATATCTATGCTATTCATTTTTATATAGACTTCTTGTCTCCCCCATTAGAATGGAAGCTCCTTGTAATCTAAATTGTTTCTTTCTTTGTACTGGGATCCTCGGAGCCCAGCAGTTACCTGGCACATAGTAGGCGCTTAATACTTGTTTGCTGATTTATTTGGTGATTGGACTTCTTGGAGCTCTGAGGGTATCACAGGTTAGCGGATGTTGAGATGATAAACCAGACACACCAAGGATTGACCTCTAGGTCCCTCTGACCTTGGGGAAAGGAAAAAGGACCTTTTTAACTCATACTTAAATATCACCTTCAGCAAAGAAATGGGGAAGACTGTTGTTATTCCTCCATTTTGTAGGTATATATAAGAATAGATGTATTCATTCAGGCAGTCACTTGAAGGAGTAAGAATTATATTTTTGAGCATCGGGTTTCCTGGGCTGTGATTAAACTGGGCCTTCCTCTGCTCATTTTCTTCTTTTCTAAGTCCCAACCTGGGCTATCCCGAATAGAGGCACAAGTTACAAATCTGTAAAATGGGAGAACAGGACAGTGTGTTCCCTAAGGGCCTTTCCAATTCTAACGGTCGGTGGTCTGGTGAGCATGGGATCGAATCTCCTCCGGGTGTCAGGTCCTCTTGGAGCACAGAAGGGCAGGAAGGGCCGCCTTTAAACCTTCTACAGCAACCACACTATTCACTTCCCAGATCCATCTGCCTTTTTTCCCATTTTGAGTTATACAACTTTGCTTTCCTCCTGACAGATTTTTCTACTAAATTTGACTTAGTTTCAACAGTTTTGTTGGGCAAATTACATTAAGACGGATGTTGCAGGTATCCTTTATGGTTTATTTATCGTGATACTGTTTGTATCTCACACTTATAAATAACTTATGTTATGGCTTTTGTTTGTGGAAATGTAACTTACATATTTTATTACGCTTTCTGTAAACCTCAAGAAGAATCTTGTCAAGGAAGCGCTCTTCTCAGCAATCCAGACTATAATGCGTAAAACCTACTGTAACATTACTCTAACATTATTTTTTAATATGCCAAGGAGGCGTGTTATTTCTCTGTAGTTTGAAAGGTCTGCTGTCACCATAAACTTACACCCCAATAAAACATTAAAAAGTCTAAAGAATTATTTTGTAAAATTCATAGCAGTGGATGAACCATTGCTGTGTGGAACCCTCATATGCAAAGCATGGCCAAGTCTTAAGTGTTTTCTGGGAGACTTCCCCACCCCCTTTCCTGGAGACTCCTCTGTGGAATCCCAAGCTTTCCATAAGCCACACCCTCAAAGTCCAGGCTGGGAAAGAATACCTTTTGGTCCTATTGTGTGTGATAGTTTACAAAGCTCTCTCATAGGTTAACTTGCTTGCCACTCAGAAGAAGTAAGAAAATTAAGTCAAAATCACAGAATATTAGAGCTGGGGCCTCAGAGATTTATGAGTCCATTTTATAGAAGAAGAAACTGATGTCCAGAGGAATCAGGTGGCTTGCTTGTGGTCACCTGAGTAAGACAGGGTACAATGCCATTGCATTCTATTTTTGTATCAGTAGAGGCCTTTAGTACTTTTAATCCAAAAGTAAGAACAATGTGGAAACTTCAGTGGTACAATGACTAAATTTTTAGAAGCCCATGTATAGAGCAGCTTTCCATGTTCTTCAAATCACAAGCAACAAAGAACCCTGATACTTCTCCCTCTTCCTTCAGAACTGTCCTACCTAGTATACTTCTCATACTGAAGGACCCAGGAAGCCTGATCTGCTGTTTCCTGTCCTCCCCTCCCCATGAACCCTGGCTCTAAGCCAGGTTCCTGCCAAATAGGCATACCATCCACACTGTGCTTCGGATTTTCAAGGAGATGGCCAATTTTTAGATCTTAGTTTGTTCAGCTTTTCAGAACTCACTTGTGAAGCTATCACCAGGAAGTTTTTGTTTCCCTCCCCATAAACTGAGCAAGAATTTCTCTCCTAAGAATGGAGAACAATTCTCCTGGAAGCTTGTAATGGGATCCTCACTCTTCATTGACATTCTGAACTCTACTGGGGGCACTTCCTGAGGAAGGAAAAGAGAGCAGAGAGGCTAGGCTATTTAAAAAGCACATTAAGGTCCATGTAAACAGATTAAAACAAGGGATGAAGCTTTGGGGCTCTAACAATCTAAGCAGAGTTAGCCTCATCATTAGACAGTGTTGACTTTTGAGGAGGAAGCTGGAAGCCCTGTGAAGAAATCTTCTCTTCTGTGACATCTATTTCCAGCCTGGAAACAGCCACATTTACTAATATTCTAATCACTCAATGCTAACTGCGGTGGAGGCCCTTGCTACATTTTATGGAGAGCTAATTTGCTTATAAGGTATTTCTAGATACGGTCCTAAGGTTCCTGGGAACTGGCATGGTGTGTGCATGATTTCATAGTGTGAATGGGTGTGTATCACTCCAAGACATGCAGGAGTGATTTCATGTGGAGGGGTTTTTTTGGCAGCAGGGTGTATTATCCTGATTTATGTGGGTATTTTTTTCTTCAGTTGTGTTGTTCTTTGATGGGTAGATTTTTGTTTTTTAGTAGGTTACTGAGGCAGTAGGGTATAATGGAAAAGAGGGAGTGTTTGGGTTTGAATTTTGATTCTGGTTCTGAGTTCTAACCTTTAAGTCTCAGTTTCCTCTTTTGTAAAATGGAGACTGAAAATGTTTTGAAGTGTTTTGCCAATATTAAAAGAGCTGTGTAATGTTCCTTATGATTTCTCTCTCATATGTGGGTGTAATCTCAGTCTCTTACCTATGTGTGAGAATGATCTCACAATAGGTGCTATTAGTAATGGTCCCCCAGATAGTTTTGTCTAATGATAACCAGCATTTACATATCACTCTAAGGTTTGTGAAACACTTTAAAATATTACCTTTTCATCCTCACAACCACCCTGGGAGGTAGGTGCTATCATCACCATCTTAATTTTGACATGGAAGGAAACTTAGGCAGATAAAAATGAAGTGACTTGCCTACAGTCACACAGTTGCTAAGTTTCTGTGGCAAGATTAGAACTCAGGTCTTCCAGACTTCCCCCCTAGTGCATTATCCACAGAACCAGTGAGCTACCACTAACGTCTTGCCCTGGTCAGGGACTGTTTCCCTTATCAGCTTTCAAGATCAAGACAACTTCACCTTCATTAACTGGTCTGAGATTGCTGGGTGGGTGGGATGGTGATGTTTGGCTCATGTGAATCCCTTCAGGGTGATAAAACCAAGGGCACCTTATCATTTTCATCTGAACATTTTAATGCAAAATTAAGATGCTTTTCCAGGGCACGAAACTGTTTTATAGCAAACATGCTGCCATAAATAGGATTATGACTTCAAGGAGATGTTTTGTGGTCAAAGAGTTCATGTGAATAAAACTCCCAGAAAGATGAACTAGACTAAACCCCTTTGAAGCAATTGCTGTTTTACAAAGTTCTTAATTCACTTTATCGATGCCAATCACCTTCAACAAAAATATGATGTGACTGCTTTACAAACTGGGGCATTTCTCATGCCTCAAATACCAATAAAACAGAATCCTTTGTATGCTTTTCCCTGTCCTCCTGTGCTTACATCAGCAGAATGTGTATTTTGAGAGTTATTGAAATGATTCTGCTGCTGTGTGCTGTCTGTTGCAAATATGGAAATATTCAGAAAGGTTTAAAGAAATACCATTTGGTAAGAAATAATTCCATCATCAATCTGCATAATTACCTTTTGTTTGAAGGCAATGAGAGGGGTTTTTTTTGTTTGTTTTATTAAGGTGATAAATATGTTACTAAGCTGGACCATGAACATGATGACAATAAGTTATAAAATAAGGTGGTGCCCCCCTTGAATTAATATCATGCTTGCTTCTTTAGTTTCTTGAATTTTGGCTAAACCATTGATCTACATTTCCTTTCTCTTGGAAAAGTCATCAGAATGGTCATGTAATGGAAACATATTGTTCTTCACCTACTACAAGTTTCTATCTTTTTAAGTCTTGAACTTTCACCCCCCTCAGTACACACTGTCTTTGGCACCAACAAAGCCCATGGCAGGCCCATGAGCTTGCCAGGATGGATAGGCTGCATTTTCTATTTTAGATATACCCTTTCCCGATCACTTAAAGCTATATGGGAGTGAAAGGGCTTGTGCTCAGCAATGCCCAGTGCTTCAGAAGCTAGCCATCTCAATCTTTCCGAAGAAATGTTCTAGCACGTAGCAACTGCATGGCTTAATTCTTCTAGACTGAACCACTTCAAATTTATGCTAGTGAAAGGAAAACATTGTTTGTAAGTCATTTAATTGTATTACTGTCTCTCTGCTTTATCAGATGCCACTGTGTAGGAGAGCTCTGTGAGCAATCCCATGGGTCACCTCAGAGAGCTCCCAGCCTTGTTCTAAGTGCCCTTATCTCAGCGTCTCTAACATTTAATGTTCTATATTCATAGAAAAATAATGAACTTTATTAATTTAACAAGTTCAAATGGCATTTGTCTCAATCTCTGCTCCTCTATTTTAGTTAATGTAGCTCATGTTGAAGGCTGAATCCCTAATTTTTCTTCTAAAAATATTTGTGAATTCTCTGATTTCATAATCATTAACTAATACACATTGTGGAGCAAACCTGGGTTTATTTTGTTCTTTGGTTAAGTATCGTTTTTACACCATTTTACAGCAGTAGAAGAACAAATAGAAAGGTTGAAAACATTTCTTTTTTTTTTTAAAGCAAAGACTATGATTTTACATTGTTCTCATGCTTATAAATTCTTATAAGTAGGCCAGAATTATAAAAATGCAGATATTGTTTAAAAAAAATAATTTCCACTGGGCCAGCCAACATCAGCACACCGAGGCCCAAGCCTTCCAGAGTCTATTCAAAAACATCATTCTTCATGGGAGTCATTGACATTGGGTCAGCTCATCATGTCCAAACTGCCCACTTCTGTGCTTCCATCACTGCGTAGAGCTTCAGCCATATCTCTTCTGAAGACTGACAGATTTTGAGTGAATCTATAAGAAAAAAAGTTGACACATGATGAGAGAGTCAGCTTGTTTGCCTTTCTGTGGTGAGCCAGTTCTTCAGAACGTTGGACAGATCCATGCCTCTAAATGTTACTTACTGTCTGACTGACCTAAACGTAGAATCCCTCTCATTTTCCTAAGGAGACAGCTGAGCCTGGACTGCAGGGGTATAATAAGCCTGACTGTCAACATTAACACATTATCTGCCATTGTATTTTTTGGAGGACTGTTTCTGTTGAAGAGTTTTGTTCAGTGAGGTCATCTGGCCATGCCATTTTTCTCTTTATGGGCACCTTTAGATCAGCTGTCCTAGACTCCTTTTTCTGCTCCACATTTAAAGAACTGGTTCATAGGTCATATTTCCTCTGGGTCATGTCAGAGGCTCCCAAATGGTCTCATACCCAGCCTCAGGTGATTATGTGCTCAGCCTGGTGGAGACTCTTTTCCCCATGAAGCAAGTGTGCAAGGGAAAATGCCTGCCAGGATGCACATGCCTTAGTTTGGCATCACAATACTAATTCTCAGATATCAGAGAGTGGTGGCATTATTTAGTTGACAGACTTAAGCCATTCTCGTGCTGGAACTGCACCATATCCTTAAGAATAAAGATTAATTTATTTTTTTAATTTAAGCATCCTTTCCTTTTACATCATTTACACTTGTGATCAATGCAGGCCTCTTTTGCCTAAGGTTATGGGGGCAATTCAGGACTACTATTTGTGGTAAAGAATAATCCTAAAATGCAACATAATTGTGTTAAATATGAGGCAGTTGCTTCCCACTATGCCATTCTGAAAGCTACATGGGAACAAGAAGCGTCCATGCAACGTCTTCTGGCTGAGGGGCCATGAGCAGGTCATTTAACTTCTTGGTGAATCAGTTTCCTCAGCTGTCAAAAGGGAATGATAATATTTGTACCACCCATCTCACATGGCTGTTGTGAGAAAAGCATTTTGTAAACCCTAAGATGCTGCAAACACAATTTCTCAAACCCAGCAGGTAAATAGCTCCAGGGAGTTCCTACCCAACTAGCTGCCTGGTAGGGGAAAGACATTGCAAGCAGCAGTGCTTTTTGGGAAATACTTACCTGTCTCTGTTCTTTATCAGCAGGTTCTGTTCCACACCCTCCATCAGGCTCCTGAAACACTGGGCCAGGACTTCACGTTTGCCAATGGGCTGGCTGTTTATCAGATTCTCCCTCAGTTCACTGAAGTACTGTTAGGGGGCGAGCATTTTAGAAGACAAACCACAGGGCTCAGAATTCAGTACTGGGCTCCTCACAAGTTTAGGACTGGGGTGGGGAAGTGCCCAGCCCCCCACGACTTCCTCAGGTGACCCCCCCACCCAGGGCTTTATTTTTGCTTGCATGTGCATCAATGCCTGGCTAGTGAGCACTTCCATGCCTGCCTCCCAGAGAAGGCTCATCCCAGGCAGAGCTGTACTTCAAATTTTAGGGGGAACCTTGAACGAAGTGGAGACCTTCTTAACGGCAGGTTAAACTTACCAGTGGCCATCAAACCTCTCTTCAGTGTCATGCCATGGCTGCTCAGGAGGATGGTGTTCACTGTTCCTCCCTGGGAGTCTCAGGGCTTTCTTCCATGGTGTAGAGGGAAGGGTACTAGACTGAAGGTCAGAAGCCCTGGGTGTGAATCCCCTTCCTAATCTTTGTGACCACAGGCAAGTCAACTCACCTCTGAGACTTAGTTTCCCAAACATTTCTTGGAAGGAGATAATGATATTTGTAGTCTCTAGCTCCATGGTGTTGTGAGCCAAATGTTTTGTAAACTTTATCATAATATATAAATGTTGTTGTTGTTGTTGTTATCTGCAGGTTCTGTTTTTCTTCATCTAACCACACCTTAGTAGAGGGTGGTGGGGACTTTTCTAGGCTGAGAGTGAAGTTTTCTCAAACGTCTTAGTTTGGGATTAACTCAGAAATAGTGGTGATCAAACACACAGGTATGGACAGAAAGTGAGCATTGTGCAGTAGAAACAGAACCATATGCACAGTCAGAGCCCAAATCTGCTACATGCTATGTCAGGTGTCTGACTTCGTATCTTTGGACTTCTACTTTCTCATTTAAAACAAAGGGGTCAGAAGAGATGATCTAGTCCATCTAGGAGATCAATTCCACCTCTAGATCCTATGGAATAGTGAATCGAGTTGCAGAAAGCAGAGTTGTTAGGCCCTGGCACATGGGGGTGCCACATGATCCCTAATGTCAGGTTGCTTTGTCAGGTGAATCACTCTCCCAAATGACTCTGGACCACAGGTGTTAAACATGCAGGTGTCATGCAGCCCATAATACACCCAACATTGCTAGAACCAGATTAAAATGTAGTTGGGAAATATTTAACAATATAAATAAAAATACAATAAAGCATAGATGGTACTACATTTTAAAGCCAATTCAATATGTGGCCCACTGGGATCCTTGTGTGTGGATTAGTGGCACCCATTTCTATGCCAGACTGACATCACTGTATATGTCTTGTCATAAAGGACGGCACATGGTTTGTGGTGGTGGTAGAGGGAGAAGGAAGAGAGATCAGGTGCAGAGGAGAGAGAGGAAGAAGTCAGGAGTTCTTGTTCATTTCTGAGAGATCTTTTTGTGACACTAAGTGAAATATTTGACATTCTCGGCCTCTAGACAAATAACCACAAAGCCTCAGTCTCTCTGCTGGGGTCTGTTAGCTTTTACATAAACGCACACCGTTATGCTAAACACAGCTCCTAATCATTGGGAACAGTCTAATTTTAGCATAAAGGCAACATTTTGCCAGGTATATGTTTATTCTTTTGAGCCCAAATGGCATGATATTTAATTTCCATCACACACTAAAGCAGCTCACATCAAAAATACACATAATTAATATGTAGTCAGACTAATACTTAAATACGATATATCAGAGACATTATACTTAAACTACAGTGTCTTCCTGAACAAGATTGGGAATGCACAAAACTACTTATTTTTCTCTTTTATAATGATGCAGTGACTCACACCAAATAGAAAATTATTAGTTTTTCATCCCAAACCATGATATATTGCCTCCATCAGTAAAGTATAATATTGTGATGTCATAAGCCTTTTCTAAACACTGAATTTGCCCTTATTCCCTCTCAATCATTTTAAAAGAACTGCTCTCTTTTATAGAGCTTGGATTTAAATCACAATAACACTGAGGGAAGATGAATGACAGTGCTATTGCATGTGGCTAAAATTGGATACTTCAGCACAGGTGAATGATGAGACAGCTCTTCTCTTTTTGATATATTTTCTTCTTCTATTAGTTTCCTTCCATGGCTAGGATTTCAGTTTGAATTTTAATGTATGCGGCTGCCTCTAATCTCAATGTCTTTTTTCCCCAGTACTATCTTATTGTATAGACAATTCATTCTCCATAGCAGTAATATACTGCTCCCAGTGATGGCCTGAGAGACAGAACCATCATCGGGCACGATGCACAGTGTGGCCAACCTCACTTCAGTAGCCACATCTACGGCACCCCCCCCGCAATCTCCTGAATGCCAGGCCCTTTTCTTGCAGAGGAGTGTCAGTAGTTTCTAGGAGGATTTGACACAGACTCTTCAAATGGGAAAGATTTCTCTGGGGACTGAGGGAAAGTGGCGAGTGTTCGCTTTAGATGTGGACCAGGAGTTTTCGAGTCTGGGATGGCCCAGGATCAAGAGGCATTGGACATCAATAAATGGACCCATGGGTTGGGGTCTCAGATTTTGTTCTTTAGTCTGGCCACAAGAGCTGCCTAGGACTTTCAGGGGCGATGGGGAGAATTTAAAAAAATTGTTCTGTGTTAATGATTCATTTAAATCACCTTTAGTTTAAGCCGGCAACAAAGGCTGGCAGGGAATAAAAGACCCATCCTGCAACACAACAGGTGTTTCTCATGCCAAATGAAGGAGGATAAGTTCTGGGGCTGGGAAGAGGTACAGCACATAGGCCTTTGGGAAAAGCCAGGCCTGGGGGAGCGAGAGGAAACTCCTGGCCTTTTCCCAGGGCTCAGAACTGAGAGATGGTTCAACAGAGGCCAGTCCCTTCAGCTCTAAGTCTTACTGTCCTTCCTTGTAAAATGAAGAGAATGCTGCACTACCAGCTCACAGGGCTTCTGTGGGGAAAGTGTTCCATACACCTGGAAGTGCTAGAGAAATGCACTGTTATCTGTAAAACTGGCCTCCGGAAGAAAGAGGATGCTGTATTTGGATTGGCAATGATTTCAGACTGCTGAAGTCTGCAGTCAGCTGCCCTGAGCAAGATGGTTCAAACTCCATGAAGGGAGTAGAGAGAAAAAAGGTAACTCCTTGATTCCTTGCATCCTCTGACTCCCCACGTGGGAATGATCACAGGGCTGGGAACTGTAGTGTCTCTTTAGCCAAAAGACATTGACATCAGATAAGAATGACTACCACCTCAACAGTACTTTAAGGCAGGTGAAGCCCTTCCCTTATAACCACCCAGTAAAGGCAGAAGTACCATTGTCCTCACTATTGTTTGGAGGGGGAACATGAGACCCAGAGATGTGAAATGACTTCACCTGAGTGTGGGAGCGAGGAGCTGCCCCCAAATCTCCCAACTACACTGTTCTTTTGGCCATTCCCCATCACCTCTGTAGGAGAAGCTGATGACCTCATTGTCCCTTCCTCACTCCCACCTGCCAACAATACCAGTGTAACCCATCCCCACCCCTAGCTGCCTCTTCCTGAGGTCAGCACCATCGTCACTCATCTGTTACACTAACCTTCTCATTGAGTAGTATAAGGCCCAGCAGAGGCCTTGACACTGACCACTGGTTCCGACAGTCCTCAAAAATGATGATGTTCATGAGGACGGACATCATCTGAAAAAGAATGATGTGCATAGAGTCGGCACTGTTGGCTTGGAGTCTCCCCAGATTAGTTTCTTAGGTGCCCCCTCACCTGCTTGGGACAACAGCCATGATAGCCTCTTCTGGAAAACAGCTCAATTCTTGTAAACCTGTACACTCCATAGAGAAGTAGTCAACTGGGAGTGGAAAGCGTGCAATCACCCAGTTTCAGAACTGTATTTAAACAAACTTAGTATCTAAAGAGGTCCAATGGGCACCAATGAGGCTAACAAGGAACTGATTTCCATGTTATTCACCCAAAGAAGAATTAGGGGAATAAGTCAACAGTATCTACTTTTCAATCAGGAATATTAAATGATGGGGACAGCAAAATTTATTTTCCAAGAAAAGGCAGAAGCACAAGAGAGGAGAGAACTAAGGTAGGTGCTGGAAGTCTCTGCCTGAGCTCACATGAAATTCTCCATAGCAAAGAGACAGGCAAGAACTAAGAGCGTGTGTTGGATGCTTCACAGACCCCCTTGGGTATAGGACTCTCAAGTGCAGAGGAGGAAATTTCAATCCTTGCCTTTCCTGCCTTAGCTTATGGCCCTTCTTTATGACTGAAGAATCAGGCACACAGAAATAGGATAGTCAACCTGTTTGTTCTGGCTGCTAGGCTACTTCCTGGTAGTCTCACTGGATCATACAAAAATATTTCCATACACATATCTAGCCCAATCCCTTGGCCTGCTTTTCAGACCCTGCTTCTCACCCTCTCTAATCTTGGTACTTCCCCAACTTCACCTTCCCTCCTCCCCACCCTCCCCCCAACTCCTTAAAGGGGGAGAGGCTGCATGTGGTGGAAGGATATATCCAACCACTTTCCTAGGATTTTATATTTCCTCTGTCCTAAGTCTGAGTTGTCATTTCCCTTAAGAAAGCAGTTCAGCTTTGGGTATTGGCAGCTGGGGTGTTATCTTTTCTGATTTCTATGTGTGACTTTAGGCCAATTATTTAAATTTCATGTGTCTTAGTTTTAGTATTTGTAAAGTATAGATAACAATAAATACATCCCAGGGGTGTTGTGAGATATCAACGGGATAATACATGTGAAAGTGCTGTGAAAAGTAAAAGATTTCTAGTCATAGTAATAAGTTACCTTCCAGCTCTAAAATTTTGTGCCTCTCTACTTTAATAAAACATCTGTGATATCTAGCACAGATATACCTTCCATTGGTATACATCACAATTCCTTCTCATTCTTGCTTATGTTTTACCATATAAATCCTCCATCGAGAGCTACCCATTATAATATAATAAGGCTGGTGATTTAGGAAATCTTTAATACCAGTTGGGTATTAACTGTCTGTCCAGCAGCTTTGGAGACAGTTTGGGTCATAATACCATAACTGAGAGGAGAATCTGCAAATACAGAAGAGACTACATGTCTGCAACAGAGACCACATTTCAACAAGCGACCCAAAGTCATGGAGCCACAAAATAAAATGACAAAAAAAAGGAACAGATCTACTGAGGCAATCTAAAATGTTATGGGCTTCACAATCTGGAGGCAGAATGAATATTTTCATGGAAAGGATTCAAGTCAGTGGCACCAAAACTCCTTCCATAAATGACGAAGCATCCTGAAGTGATGTGCCAATTACTTTATACAGTACTCTTGTGGATTCATTTCTCTGAATGCATGTATTTATGTCTGTAATAAGCAAGGGAATGTTTGAATAAAATACTTTTCTAAAAATAAAGTTGGCTAAAAAGAACTTTTCTTTCATTCTTGTGGAAAAATTGAAATCAGTGAAGCAAATCTGTTCAATTGATATTATTATAACATTCCATTTCCAGAAGACTTTTTCTAATAATTATGAGGTTGACCTGCAGCAGGACCTAGAAAACAAACATCCTTCCAAGAAAGAGCTGAGGACCGAGAATCAGAATCTTTGAGAATAAAAATCACATTCAATTCAATGGGAAATTTTTGGTGGGAAGTTTCTTCCACATGTTAGTGAAATGCCTAGTGTGGGTAGTAAAGATGCTCTCATGTACAATTCTCAGTTAGTGTTCAAACCAAATTTCTTCAGGTGAGAAAGGAAGGGGACAATTCAAGGGGTAGGGACCAATCGTTTGGAACACTTGGTGTAGAGGAAGTGAGCATGCCCATTTCAGAGTCTTCCTACCATGTGAGGTTGAAAGCTCATTTTGGTTTCTGGTATGCTAGAACAGTTATTTTAACCTATTGCAAAGGGTCATGCCTTTAAACATTTTTTTTTACATGTACTTAAAAACCTTCCTGTTCCAAATAAGTAAGAGTGAAGTCTGAGAGGTAACTAATTGTACATTCTGTGTGACTTGATCCATCATTTATGCAGAGTGAAAAAGTTTATAGAGAAACCAAAGTCTTTCAGTACTACTGTAAAGCTGCTCCTCCAAAGCATAGTGAACTTGGTGTACTGGGTTTGAGGAATCTCATTCTAATAAGAAGCAGATTACCTGCTTGTCTTGCTTTTGGAGATGAAAGTTCTAATTTAAGTATACTTACCTGCCTTCTCTCTGGAACAGTAGCTCTTCATAAGCGCTCCACTTAGAAACTAGAATTGAACTAATGGTAGGTCCATTACAGTAACCTCTCAACTACCTGTCCTAACTGAGGGCAGCAACGGCATGGATAAACCAAATCAATGCATAGTCTAAGTCTCACACTGGCTTTGGCAAGTGTTTGGCTACTGATATTCTAATCTAGGTGCTTGTGATGTTTTGGGAAATGAGAACAATCAAACAAAATATGAAGCTGCTCTGATTATGTGATTCACAAAAAGAGAAAACTGTTTAGCTTACTCATAGCCTCACTCATTAACCCTGAAAAAAGAAAGATCCTTTTTATGTCTGAATTGCTAGGTAAAGTGTTACTCTTGATATGCAAGTTGGAAGCTGGATAGGGTCAAGACCAGATCAGAATGAAGGCTGAATAGGAATGAAAATAACCAATTAGGCAGGGTAGTGATCACGGGGAGAAAGATTTGTAGGGGTGAGGAGGAAGAAGAACAATGTGGATATTAACAGGGCCTCAGTAAGGAGATGTGATCAATTCTGACCACAGCCAGCAGCCCGGCTTGTAAATGTGCAAAAATACAAACTCTGCAGATTGGAAGGAAGACTGGACCTCTTCCAAAAATCAGTAAACTCTCCACAACATGGAGCACTAAGGCATATGCATATCAACCGGCACACTCCTTACAATGGCAGTATTTTTACGTAACAATGGTCACAGGACCATAGATTTGGGGCTGAAAGAGACTTCATAAATCATTTAGTCTATCCCCTTCATTTTATGGGTGAAGAGACAGAAGCCCAAAAAAGTTAAGTGACTTGCCCAAGGTCACATAGGTACTAAGTTGCAAAGCTAGATTTCAAACTCAGGTCCTCTGACTTCAAATTAAGTACTCCTTCCATTGCACCAGGATGCTTCCCTCATGACTCTTATGAGTCTAGTCATCAGCTCACACCGTTTGATACTTCAGCCCACGAACAAGATGTACAGGTTATATGTCTACAACAAAGAAAGCTGGTAATATGTCTGTGCAACAGAAACACTGAAATCTGCACTCTATTTTGAGAGCTTAAAAAAAAACCCCAACAAAACCTTCTGTATAGACCTCTATGGTACCATAAAGATAAATGAAGAATTGGAGTCTCAGCACCCTCCACAGTCAGTTTGCTTCTTTCTTGGTCTTCTGTCACAACTCAGTCCTCTCTCCCACCACCTGCCTTTTCTGGCTACCACTTCGGTCCCACCATCTGTTGATTGGCTAAGGGGCCCCTAAGGTGTCTGGAAAGAGAACCCAGAGTTGTTACCCCCTGACAGCTCCCAGCAGACTCTGCTTTTTTTCATCAAAAGTTTTTTGCAAATTTGTCGAAAATATTTTTAGAACTTCTAGATGAACAAAAATCAGCAAGATGAATTCAGAACACTTTTAAAAAGGGGTTTCCTTCTTCTTACTGGCAGACCAGCAATACATCACAATTTAAATTAAAATAATTATAAACATTTAAAAATGTCCTCATTTACTTCGTCCTGTCAGACATCCTTTGAAAAATGAGCACTTAATATTGTGAGCATGTGATTGTTATTCCTTTCCCATTCCAGCTTCTGGGACTTTTGAAGATGATACCTGAGGAGATCCCAACAAGTTCTGAAGAGGAAGGTAAGAAAACCTCCAAAATGACTCCCAAATCCATGCCTGACACTCACTTACAAGGATGAATTAAGTTGTAACCAAACTGCTGATAAATGTTTGCCTTCGCACTCTTTGCTTTTGTAAGTGTGGGGGTAGACCATAGCCTGGATTTTTAGTATTCCTCAGCATTCTCAGCAAATTCACCCCATGCTCTGAGGCTAGCGTGGGTCATAACTGCTAGAGTATAGGAGTGCAGGAGAATCCAAAGACTGCCACTTGAGGAAAAACAAGACATAACTGGCTAGCACTCTTTAAAGGCAGCCAGTGGCTGTTGTTACAAAGAGCTGTTCCTGAGGCCACATGCACAGTAGATATTGAAATGTGATCCTGCTCAAATTAGATAATAGTCATCATTAGGGAAAAGGAATCAATTGTTTTCTTCGTCTGCTGTCTACCTCTGTGATATGAGTGGAATGATATGTAAGATGACAGGAACAGACGAATAAGCATATATTTAGTTATTTTTACCTACCCAGTTTAACCAAACCATGGTAAGCATGTTATGTTCAATCTTTTAACATTGAGTACATATTAAAAACATTCTCAAGTGCTCAGCATCTTTACAGTCTCATAAGAACAGAAAGCATTGAGCATTTGAGATGAGAATTCTCATGCTCACTAAGTGCGAGATGATGTTGGCCTGTTTTTAGGAAATGAGATAGTCCAGTCAATTAGCGTGTGGCCCGTTCTCCTTTGGAAAAACACTTGGAGAGACGCCTACTTGGCCTCTGTACAATGCTGGAAAGAATCAAAACGACAAGGGCACTGGCTGAGCTCTGCAGCTTGGAGCTGGCCTCAGCCCTGGGTGAGGAGGGAGTGTGCAGGACAGCTCTTCCAAACTAACTGCACTCACCTACTTTTCACAAAGTCCAAAAGATGATTTGCCCCACAAGTGAGGGATGGCACAAACTATTTAAAAATTGTTCCATCCCTTGTCAAACTTAAGGAAAGACACAGTGGAATTTTGCTGTGGCATCAATTTTTTCTATTCCTAACAATGCCCTTGTTCTTGAAATGTTCACTTTAATCATGGTTTATTTAAGGAGGAATTACCTGGAAGTGTCCTAGCTTATCTGAGAGAAGATAAACTTAGAATGGAACTTCAGAATTAATTAATTGAGAGGACTGCCTGTAATGTGTCTATTCTGAATGTTACCGAACACATCACAGGAAAAAGTTTTATTTTCCGCTGTTGAAATAAATTATAATAAAGAATTCATTTCAGCAGCCGAAATGTATGGTAGAGCAAGAGCACAAAATTGAGTATACTACCCTGCAAGTCTCCTTCCTGTATCTTCATTATCTATCTGAAACTTTTTACCCCGAGTGGTAAATCATATTTCAAGGGGCTGAAGATACCATAAAGCAGACTTGCTGCACTAAAATAAAACCAGGAAATCAAGGCAGCTTGGACTGCTTTAGGATTTGCCACTCAGCCTGTGAGCAGATTTCTCCACACCACCTCCCCCCTCCTCCCCAATCCTGCCAACACTACACAAAAAACTCTTCAAATTAATGAGGAAATTAAACATTATTAGTAGAAATACCATCTATGCTCTCCTTTGAGATAATTTTGTATTCCCACCTCTTGGGGAAAGTTAGTACCCGATTCTTCCATTATTGAAAGGAATAGTTTTTAATTATAAAGAAGTCTTCCTCTAATTACCTACAAGGTAGAGCAAAGGTAGTTTGGCAAGGTGACACTTGTGTCTAGAACATATTATTGCCAACTTGAATTCCACACAATGTCTCCAGGGAGAGTTTTAGGGGCCGGGGTGTGTCTTCAGGCACCAAATAGGAAATGGCAAATCTACATATACTTATCAAATAATTGACTATTAGATCTGGAAGGGCTTTCAGAGATCATCCAGCTCAAGCCATTCATTTAAATAGGCCAGGAAACTGAAGCTCAGAGAGGAGTGACTGGTACAGGGACACACAGCTTTCTGGAGGAAGGTGACAAGGACATAGGGAAATTTTAACTTAGACTCTCTCCACTTTTCTATTGAGACTGGAGACCTGTTCCACTTGATTCCCATCATCACCACTCTACAAGTGGTCAAATACAACACCCCTTGATTTCTACCCTAAGTCTCCTCTAATTCATGGATTTTTAGAATCTGGAGTTGGAAAGGACCTTAGGTGTCATATAAACCATTCCCCTCTATGAAGCACCAAACCTCCTCAACAGCATTTCTGACAAGGGCTCAACCAGTCTTTTACTTGAAATCTCCAGCTTTTTTGGAAATACAATCTCTCTCTCTCTCTCTCTCTCTCTCTCTCTCTCTCTCTCTCTCTCTCTCTCTCTCTCCAGTCACACTGATAATGTTAATAAATTTAGACCATGAAAAACATGAGTGCCAAATTGGGGTTTTTAAATAGAAAGAACAGTTATGATGTCAAATTGCCCTGGTAACGCCAGAGATGGGCCCTAGGAGCCTTCTGTTTGGCAATCTAACAATGTAAACAAACTATTAACTTCCCAAATCAGGAGCAATGAAAAGGCTACTAAGCAGCTTAAATGTATTTGCATGACAGAGCTGACTACAAGCACATGTTTACATTAAATATTCAGTAATAAACTAAACTCTAACTGAGGCCATTCCAAAGACAGAGAGAGAGAGAGAGAGAGAGAGAGAGAGAGAGAGAGAGAGAGAGAGAGAGAGAGAGAGAGAGAGAGAGAGAGAGAAAGGGAGTAGGGGAATAGTGTGCTACTTTAGTGAATAGTCATCACAACATTTCTCAATGAATATCATATTTCACAACAGAATAACATAAAGGATAATGGCATGAGGGCATCTGATGCAGTCATCAAAGCAGAGTGCAATGAATATTGTATTTCATAATAAATATATTACCCCTGCAGAAGGAGGTTCAAAGTTTCATTGCCTCTCATCTGTCACAACACTCTCCTTGATTTCCTGTAGGGATTCAGTTAGATGGACCTAAAAATCCTCACAGGCTCCAGTGGGGGATTATTTTACATGTCACATTCAAAATGTTTTCATGTGGGAAAAAGCAGCATTTATGCAGGAAACTCACAAGACATGTCAAAAACATTTTCCATCAAAAAGAATGGTTATTCCAAGGTTTAGACTTAGGTTGCCTTTTTTTAAGATTTCCTTGTTTTTTAAAAGTCCCACAAATGGTTTCACTTAGATACCCCTATGGAAAAGTCAATGTGGTAGTGAAACTGTTCACATAAACATAATATCAAGATTGAGGATACTGATGCTCCCTAATTATTACTTTAAGTACATTTTAGAAAAGAGCAGAAATGTGAATCTAGGTAGGGGCTTTAAGGCAGTGTGCCACAGTGAAAAGAGGGCAGTGGAAAAAGGAGTCCAAAAAGACTTTGGTTTGAGTTCCAGCTTGGGCATTTGTTAGCACTGTGACCTTGGGCAAGTGATATAAATAGGAATCACTACTTAACCTTACTTGGCTTCAGTTTCCTCATCTGTAAAATAAAGGGGAAGACTTGATGACCTCTAAGGTCCTCTCTAACTCTATATTTATGACCCCCAAGAACCCATAAATAATATAATGAAGTTATCCAAGACACAGCTTAGAATGGTTAGAATCCTTCACAATTTGACTCCAACCCAGTGTTCCAGGCTTACTGCATTGTTTTCACCTCTGCCTCCAGACTTCCTAATTTCCTTCTCAGGTGCCCCCTCCTGAATGAAGCCTTTCCCGATTCTCTAAGATCCTGTGCCCTTTCCCTGCCTCCCACTCCTCCCCTGAAATTACTTCACACTCATTTTGTATAAATCTTATACTTACTAATTCATGTTCATGCAGTTTTCCCCCATGAGCTCCCTTAGGCCAGGACTATTTTGTTTTTGTCAATGCACATAGCAGATACCCAGGCACAAAGTTGTCGTTTAAAAAATACTTGTTGAATGAATGATTGAAAAGTATGGACTTGTAGTAAGGAAGAACTGGGTCTGAATGTTGGCTCTGCCATTTACAACTTGGGCAAATCACTTCAACTCTATGGGCCTCAGTTTCCTCATCTGTAAAATAAGGGGGTTGAACTGAATGACCTTTAAGGTCTCACTGAACTCTAAATCTATGATCTATAATCCTAGATGCGTGAGTATGGGAGAGTCATCTAAGTTCTGTGAACCTCAGTTTACTCATCTGTAAAATGAGGATAATTATACCTATAGTACCTACCTCACAGGGTTGTGAGGCTCAAAGAAGATAAGGTATGTAAAATGTTTTGCCAAATCTAAAGGGTCATATAAGTGTCAGTGATTATTACACCCATTCTCTATAGGGCCCAGATATTTGCAAACATAGTTTTATAAGTAGTTATTTATGGAATTGGAAAACATCCCTATTCCATCCAATGAATCTTATAGTCCAAGTAGCCATGGAATGTGCTACCCTAAACAACTTGGCTTCTTGTTCCAGGGCTCTGAGAGGAGATGGATCCTGCCTGACTTCCTGCCTTTGGGTAAAATTATTCTAAGTTGCAGTTCTTCCTTCTCTATTTGCCAACATTTTGAGATCTGGATCTTCCATCACTTCCCTTGGCACATGATACAAAACTTAATGACATCCATCGTCAGCAACAGTTCTTATTGTCTGGAAGTTTGTTTTATCTTGATACTCAATGTTTTATTTTTTTCTTTCTTAATAATATCCAATTATACCCATCTTCCATCATGCCATGCTAAGTAATTCCTTTTCCTCCTTGGCATTTACATCTTTGAGCATTTTTTTTTAAATTTAAATTTTTTTTTTTTGGCTAGGCAATGGGGTTAAGGGACTTGCCCAGGGTCACGTAGCTAGTAAGTGTTATGTGTCTGACGCCAGATTTGAACTCAGGTACTCCTGAATTCAGGGCCGGTGCTCTATCCACTGTGCCACCTAGCTGCCCCCTATCTTTGAGTATTTATAGATTTATCAAATTCTCCATTTTGCTGTCATTTGGGCAAGTTATTAGCTTCTTTAATTTGCACCCAGAAGCCAGGCTTTTTATTCCTTATTAATTACTTGAGTTATTCTTCTTGAGGATTTCCCCAATTTGTATTTATCTTCTCCATGACACAGGATGCCCAGACATCAGGGGATAAGGGGTTTCTTTTTTCTGGTGTGGTAAATAAGAGACTAATATCTGTCTTGGCTAGGACTCCTGTTTTCCAAAGTGCAGTCTCCAAAAATAATGGGCAAGCCTTTTGAAGGAATAAAAAATTCTTCTGGAAGTTTTCTAGGTCTGTCACATTTCCATTTAAAGTGAAGTCACCAAGTATTTTTAAACACCTAAAGAGTGCCTTGAACTTTCTGCTTCCATTCCTAAAGGTCGTTAAAGACTCTTTCCTAGATGATTAAACTCTAATGTTGAGCACCATCTCCTCCCCCACTACCTTACATTTTTAATTTTAAAAAAATTATGAAAACTGGACTTGGAATCAGGAGACCTGACAGAATCTCGTTCTTCTGTTTACTAGCTTATGTCACCTTGTGACAAAGCACAATCTCTCTGAGCCTCAGTATCCTCATCTGAAATAAGGGAAATATGTGTAATACCTACATCACTGGGTTGTTATAAAACTATAAACAGTAAAGCACTATACAAATGTAAGGGTTCAAAAATTATTACTATGGTAGTACTGGTATCTATGTAATATTAAAAGAACTAAAAGAAGTTATGCACTGGATTGAGCAGATCCTCTAAAGAGGACTTACTAAAAGGTATAGAGAAGAATCACACAGGATGAGGAATTATGGATTACGGTCTGCATCGCTGTCTGTGCCAGTGGGATCACCCATCCATTTAAGTGTTGAAGTACTAGGTTACAGAAACCCAGGATGAAGCCAAAATATATTTTTAGTTACATATTTGGGGAATTCAAGATAGTGGAAGAGTATTTTAAGGAATGAATGAATCAGCTTTGGGATCATTTCACATATATTACCCTTGTAAAGAATAACAGTACTTCAAGGCTTTGTGATTTGATCAGCTTGGTTATTATTGCCAATGACAGAGATCCCAATCTCCACAGCATAGTAGTTCCTAAGTGGCTGTGGCTGAAAGAAATCATCACTTGGTAGTAAATTTTATTTTAAAGAATGAAAAAGTAAAAAGTTTTTATTTTCTTCCTGAAGGATACATTAAAACATTGAAGTAAATGAAGACTGTGAAGTAATCCTCATATAGTTACACACAAGATCACAGATCTAGAGGAGGCAGACGCCGTAGTGGCCATTTAGTCCAACTCTGGAAACTGAGACCCAGAGAGACTAAATGCCTTGTAATTTCTTTTTTTTTGAGGCAATTAGGGTTAAGTGACTTGCCCAGAGTCACACAGTTAGTAAGTGTTAGGAAGTGTTATGTGTCTGAGGCCAGATTTGAACTCAGTTCCTCCTGACTCCAGGGCCGGTGGTCTATCCACTGCTCCACCTAGCTGCCCCTGCCTTGTAAATTTTTAAAGACGACCCTCTCTTGATTTAGGTTTACTGGTCCTTGGATGGTAGATGCAGCCCACTAGTGAGCTGACTCTTGAAATCTTTTTCTTAGCTTGACAGGATTTGCCAGAATTTGTACTCTGATAAAATTGTCTTTGAGAACCAGGGTCTCTTCTGCTTGGCAGAATGAATTTTGTGGAGGGTAAGCTAATAACAATTAATATTAATAAAGATGATTATGAACTGAATTTATATAATACCTTTATTCTGGAGAAGCTGTGTAGTTTGGTAAAAAGAACATTAGACTTCGAGTCAAGAGAGCTGGGTTTTCATCCCATTTCTGCCACTTACTAGTCATATCCAGTCCAATCTAACAAGCATTAATTAGGCCCCAAGCATGCACAAGAAATTGTGCTAGATCCTGCTAGGTCCTAGGATACAAGGACAAAGTCTTTGTCATTAAGGAACATACATTTTTTCTGGGGGATGAACCATGTACACAGATAACTACATGATCATCTTAGGGGAGAGAACCTTGATAACCAGGGGCCTTCAGAAGGAAAGGCTCCTCAAAGGAGATGGCATTTAAGTTGGGTCTTGAAGACAAGCTGGGGATTCTGAATGCTAGAGGTGAGGTGGGTGTCCATTCTAAGTGTTGGGGCAGCCTGTCTACAGGCAGTTTATGAAATGTCAAATCTGTAGAACATCTGGTAAGCCCATTTAGCTGGGCATATAGTGCATGAAGGGGAATTTGGGAAATCAGCCTGAGAAGGTAGGTTGGAACTAGGCTGTGCAGGGCTTTAAAGGCCAACGTGAAGAATCAGCATTTTATCATGGAGGCAACAGAGTGCTACTGAAGCTTCTTGAGTAGGAGGATAGAATGGTTAACTGTATAGGAAATTAATTTGGCAGCTGTGTGGAGGACCAAATGGAGAGGTGCAAGATCAGAAGCCCAGAGCCCAATCAGGTCACTGTTAGAACAATCCAAGAAGGAGGCAATGACAGGTCTGAAATAATGCGGGTGGTTTATATGATGGAGAGAAGGGAATAGACACAAGATCTGTTGTGGAGATGACACTTGGACGCTGACTGCATTGGGTGAAGAATACTCTGAGGTGGCAAGCCTGGGTGGTCGGAAAGATGCTAGTAGAAACTGGGAAGGCTGAAGGAAGATTATGTTTAATGAGGAGTTCCACATGATAGAATGAGATGTCTATGCGGCATCCAGGAGGAAATGTGCTACTGGTTGCTGGCGATGTAGGAATAGAGCTAGACAGAGAGCAACCAGGGCTGAATATATAGGTCTGGAAGGAGTCTGTATAGATGATTGAGATGATCACTGAACCATTGGGAACTGATGAGGTCACCTAGAGACAAAGTATACAGAGAAAAGTGAAGAGGGCCCTAAACAGAGCTTTGGAGGATTCTCACTGTTATGGGGCTAGACATGGATGATGACCCAGCAAGAGGGACTGAGGAGAGGGGTTAGCTGGGTAGGAGGAAGAAAAATGTGGAATATATGTTTTTGTATTCAATGACTATACGCAAGTCACTTAACCCATATTACCCTGTTTCTCACCTGAAAATGGGTATAATAGTATTTGACTCTTCCTCATAGAGTTATTTTGAAGAAAATGTTTTCTATATTGGAAAGCACAGTATAAATGTGTGCTCTTATGCACATACTATTACAACCAAGAAAGCAAAAATGCTTTTCAAGCAAAAATATCCCAAGTTCTCTGAAAGAAAAGAAAGCAGATGATATGGACCTCTTTTCAATATGTTTTTTTTTCAGTTACGAAATTGGCATAGTGTAATTTGCTCCTGACTCTCTTTCAGGGAGGCAAGTGAGAGGAAAAAAAAAGGCAAATGTGTGAATGTGCGGGGAAGAAAGGCCTGGGTATAGTAAAAAGAATATGGCATTTCAAGTAGGAAGACCTGTGTTCAAGTCCTTCTAAAATTTACCAAGCATGTGACTGTGAACAAGTCAATCAGCCTCTGTGAGTCTCAGTTACTTCATCTGTAAAATGGGAGTGCTAGTATTTGTGCTACCCAAATCACTGTATTTTTGTTGGGGAAAGAAGCATTTTGGAGATTCCAAAGGGTTATATAAATGTGTGCTATTATTATTATGCTTTTGTTACTCTTCAGAAATATCTGAAGATTAGAAGCAGGATTTATGATAGGGTATCATCAAGGAGGATAGAAATAAACCTATTATCTCACACCTATTTGTCCCTTTTATTTAAACTTCAAGAAGAAAAATAAAGCATTGACAGGAATAGGAGAAAAACAAAAGATATCTAATTCAGTCATCTTCTGAAAAAAATCAAGAAATTACATGACATGAAGTCTCATCTGAATTAAATGGAAAAAGAAACATTGTGACTTATTTTTAGGCCTGTGTCCCCAGTGGCCTATACAAGTTCTTGGGCTTGGGCAGTACATTTCCATGGTGCTAGTAGAAAAATTATCATTTTAAATGATGGCAGCAAAAATCCAATTCTGAATATGTTTTTAGAATACGTGTGTATGTATTCTTTTTTTCCTGTGGAGACAGACAAGGAGTGGTCATTTTAAAATCTAATTCAATAGGTGAACCTATGGTATAATCAGGGATGGCCCTTTCAGCCTTGCCCCTTTGATGGATAGTTCCAGAAACCCATAAAATGCCCCTTTAAGAAGGTGATAAAAAAGTCTTGAGAGTGACAGGGCTTTGGAAGTATGTCCTTGTCCTGCCCTAGCTGAGCTTGGGTGCCTGTCTTTTGAAGGATGCCCACAAGCCCTTCAGTAGGTCCTGACATTCTTCCTGACCTGGGGTGCCATCGTACACTTCCCACACGTGTTGCACACTACTGAAAAATACTGTACCCGTACACCAAGCCCAAATTAAATCCCCAATGATGTCCAGTATAATTTTCCTTGACATTTGGAAGTGGACAGAAATAATACTATATGTATGTCTTGAGTGTAAGAATGCAGATGGCATTTATATGAGAAATCACTCACAGTTGACAGATAAATCTATATTCCTTGAACAAAGATTTCTAACTATTGCTTCAAAGTTAGCTACAACATTTAGCTCATGTGTCTGACAGACTCTTTATGGACAAGATTTTGCCAAAAGATGCTCTGAACTATTCCCTTTTATTCTTCATTTTCCAATAGCAAATAATTGTGCCAGTCAAAATTATGGAATAGAATGCGTTGTATTAAACTCTGAGGTCAAATAAGATTTCTGATGCTATCAGATAAGCTGTTGCTACAAAGCATGTTGCTGACTATTGTGGACCAAGATGGTCTCTTTCTCTTTCTTATAATTTATTCACTGTCTGCTTTATATAAATCCACCCAAAGGCACAATTATCCACCCATTTTTATTGTTTCCTTATATTCCCTTGGTGTTTTGAAGGCAGAATAAGAAAGATAATTCAGAAATTTCTACAGCAAAGGAGAGCTAAAAAGATCTATGAAGGAGAGGGGTCACTTTCACTCACAAATAAAACTCTTAGGACCTTTGAGAATGCCATATAAAACCCTGGGCATCCACCTACTTCATGCTGGCTTGCAACATATAAAGCATGTCTGTAGTTTAAAGGGAGGGTAATGGGAGGCTATATGACTTTCCCATTTAAAAATCTTTTTTTTTTTCTTAAAGAATTGGCTTTTTTCCCCCAGTCCCTTAGAAAACATTACAATAAACATACAAATATGATTGCAAAATGACATCATTCTGTTTTCATTTAATTACCCTTGAAATGCTTTCTATTTAATATTCATTACTCAAAAGCTAATTTAAAAGAGAAAGAGATGCGACTTATTCAAAAAGATGTACTGTCATTCACGGCAATAGTTATCTAATATAGAGAAGTTAATAAAGCAGATTAATCTACAAGTCCCTTTAAGCCATCACTGAGTTTTGAACAACTGCCTCTTTGACCTTTCACCTTCATGCTGTGCACCCGTAGCAGGTGCCAGCTGTACTAAAATTATGGCTGACGTGTTTTAGCGCAAAGTCTTTTCTTACTTTGCTTCTGACCAGCAGCTGACCCTGTAGGAGTGATTGTTTCTTGTGCTGGCCTAAAGGCTACATAAACCAGTAACTGATAAACAAAAGCCTACATGTACCAGCTGCCTCGCCTAAGGGTACTCATCTGACATTGACACCTCCACCAGTTTCTCCAGCATCCCAAATCGCTCCTTTTTGTTTCCATACGTGCATGTCATACTTGTTACTTTGGGGAAAAGAAAGGGGGAGTATCCAAGAACAACAAAAAATGTACTCATCCTTTCAACTCTACTTCTGAAAATTTCACATCAAAGAGGTACCGTTAGGATGATAATCGAAGCTTGATTTAGCAACTTTAATAAGGGGATAAAATCTTCTTATAATTAGATAATAAAGTTTTATTACATAGTTTAATATTAAAAGTATTAAAATCAAACTTGAAATCATACATGAGTATCATACTGAGGAACTTAAACATCGTATCACCAGAAAAGCACATGGGGAAGAAGCACATGGTTGCTAATTCTTCACACACAGAAATGTAAACATGGAATTCCTGTGTGGTAGTGGCCAAGGTTCTAACACTTAATTATGTGTAGGGAAGAAAGAATCTAGTCAAGTATAAAGCAAAATATACCATTTTCAACACCAGGATGAGATGGGTTTGACAGTTATTTCTCTGATACAAATTACACAAGGACCAAAACCAATCCCAGTAATGATTAAATGCAGTTATGTACATGGGAGAATACCAGTGCAAATGGTAACATATTTAAATGGTTTTCCTTCATTAAAAAAATTATATATGATATTAAACCATCAATCAATGCTGAAACACTGGAGTCTAAATGTATTGTCACTGGTGGAAATAAATGACTTGGAGACTGGATTTTGGCTCACTCAATATGGTATCTTTTCTGTTGCTTAGCCACCCAAGTCTCTGCTGGCTCGGGCTACATCTGGTAGATTTCCATTCCTTTCAATTAATAAGGCAAGTTATGATAGTCCTGGATCACATCTTTAAGCTGTGCTTAGAGGTAGAAAACACATGGCCCAGTGAAAAATCCCTCTGCTCTGAAAAACATTTAGAATGAGATTCAGGTCACTTTTTATTCTCTATCTGTATTTGGAACGAAGTTTCCCTGTGGAATTTTAATGGTTCAAAGTGCGTTATAATGCAATCTCATCTTGGTATTGCTGCTTAATTTATTATGTCAAGCCTTTATCCACCTGCTAAGACATCTTCTGCCATCTAAAAATGATGATTTAGAAACAAATACACTCTTTCCTCCAAGGCAATCTCTCCTTTCCTTTACCCCTCTTTTGACAATAGTTTTAATTTCATACCCAAGGTCACTGTTTGCAGACTGAACTCCTGGACACTGAAACTGGAAAAATTATTCTGGTTCCCCATTCAACATTTTGTTTTTTAAAATATGAAATATTCAATTCAAAAATATCACCTAAAATGAACATATTCTCTTTTTAAACTTGGCTCTTATTTCTAGGATTATTAGAAGCCAAATGAGACAATAGGTATGAAGAGTTTTGTGCAGTTTTTGAATATAGGCACTATAGAAATCTTCAGTATTGTTATTATGGTTATAATCAATTATCTGAAATTTCAAAATCCAAGAATGCAGTTAGTTCTAATTGAGTTTGGCATATTAATCTCTTAGTCATATTTTAAACATGAAAAAAAGTAAAAAGGGAAAACATTTGGAAATTAAAGGTTCAATTTACAGTTAGGGAGCCTATTGTTGGAGAAACTTGGTACTGCTTTGTACCATTACACTATCTGTGAACAGGAAATAATCAAATAATACCATGGGCCCATTATTTTGGTTAATGAAAGTAAGGATTAAATTTTCTCAATTCTTAGTTATAAATATCCACTTTCTACACAAAGCTTAGTAGTGGGAGCAGTGAAGGTGCACAAGCATCTAGTTTCTAAGACTTCACTGGTCTCCTTTTCTGCTGCTTGGTCTCAATGTCCTCATATATAATATTTATGTGTGTATTTGTATGTATGTCTACGTATATGTGCATGCATGAGAGTGTGTGTGTGTGTGTGTGTGTGTGTGTGTGTGTGTGTGTGTGTGTGTGTGTTGTGTTTACACTTGGTGACTAGGTTGGCACAATGGATAAAGTGCTGGGAACTGGAGTCAGGAAGACCTGAGTTTGAATCTTGCTTTGGACATGGAATGAGCTGTGTGACCCTGGGCAAGTCACTTACCCTGTTTGCCTCAGTTTCCTCATTTATCAAATGAGTATAATAATAGCACCTACTCCCAGGATTGTTGTGAGGATCAAATGAGTTAACATTTATGAAGTGTTTTGTAAACTTTCAAGTATTATATAAATGTTAGTGACCGTGGATGATCTCCATGGTCTTAGCTCTAACTTTCTATGTTTTTTTTTGTTCTGGCATTACTGGTTAGGTATCAAAGTAGAGCCGTGAATATTTAGTGCTCTTTAGGATAAAAACAGATTCTTTGATGTTAAAATGAACACCAGGAGCAACTTTGAAAGGCTAAAAAAGTCACAAAAAGGCAGCTTACAGCTGGGGTTGGGTTAAGGCTGGTAGATAAAATCCAAACATCTCTGCCAAAGACCTAGAGATGGAAGAGACTTCAGAGAAATCCCTTTTTCCAGAAAAGGAAACTGAGGTCACATAGACAATAAGGGATAGAGCTGAGATTTGAATGAAGGTCCTCTGACTCCAAATCCAGCGTCCTTTCTACTATGATACAAGTGCCTCTTTGTGGTTTATGGTAGCGAGGTGGTGCAATGGATACAGCGCTAGACCTGGGGTCAAGAAGACCTGGGTTCAAATCCAGTCTCAGACACTTATTATCTGTATGACCCTGAGCCTGTCACTTAACTTCTATTTGTCTCAATTTTCTCAATTGTAAATTGTAAATAGGTTGTCATGAGGTTTAAATAATATTTGTAGATATTTGTAAAGTTTCTGGCACATAGTAGGCATCATTATGTAAATGATTGTTCCTTTCCCTTTATTTATGTATGTATGTATGTACATAAACTGACTGCATGCATGAACCTCAGATCTCTTTTTTACTCAGCTGGTAAAGTATGCTCTTCTTTCTTGGCCTGCTTATCTCCTGTAGCTATATAAGGTTCCCCAAAGCCAAGGGGACTAGGGTGACTGATTCCCATTTGCTATAGCCTATGAATTACATATGTTTATGGATTATAAATGTCTGCTGGATGAATGACTAGAGTTACCTTTGGAGGCCCTATGTTGGGCGATTTCCTTTCTTTTTTGGTGGCAAAATCCTCAATTTAAGTGCCCAACCCTCATCTCTTTGGTCTGGATGCATAAGAATCCATTTTAAATGGCTTCATTGTCCTAAAAATTGACACCTATTTACTACATGGGACTGTGAAGACGACTGAAATGGCCGCAAGTATACAAAATTTTTTATTTGCCATGAAACTTCTGAGTTCCTATTTCCTACTTTCAGCTTTTCAATGATTTATCACAGGCATCTGCCTTTTCAAATGAGCACTGTCTTCTGTCTGAGGCTGAAGCCAACTCCTGTTCCTATGCTCATGACATCAATCTGCTGCTATGAATTTGGTAATAGTATCACCAGTCAAGCAGAAGGAGCTGATGGGCTATAAGGGGCCACTTGCTTGTTTATAGATCACCGGAATGTCTTTATTCACATTAGCTAAACTGGCTAATCATTTTTTAAAAGGGAGGGGTGGGAGACTAGAAAGGAAGATGGACTCGTGAACATATTTCATTTGCCTAAGTGTTTTGCAGTGTGAAAACCCCACTCAGGATCCACGGGCCAAAGTCTCGATATCAGTTAAATGTGCTGGTGCACTTTCTTCTACTTAGTATTATGGAATGGAATCTTAAGTGTGAAAGATGTATCATGTAGCATGTCAAAATGTTGAGCACTATCAGTGCAATCTAAACGCAGAAATGAAAAAAGAGCTGCTGATCTCCTTTTTGCCGTAATTCACTTTGGGATGCATGTCATGAAAAGCACTATACAAAAGCGATTTTCATTGATTGACTGATTGAGGAAAAGGGTGAATGTTCTTTCAGCTTAAGTCCCTACTGAAGTTTGATCCTTATAGCCTATGACAGCTTTTCACAACCTGTAGTTAAATGCCATGTTAAGAAGGGAAAAACCAAACCAAACCAGGAGAATACAAGAACTAGAACATGTTTGGTTTCTGCCCACATTAGCTTGGGTTAAACACATTAAAAAGGAATTTGCAACTGAACAGTATAGGCTGTGATGCCACTACCTGATCCTGCTCCCTTTCAGATTATTATAGCAAAAATGACATATTAAATTCGATGTGCATTAGTTGTTAATCAGTAATACCCCAAACTACATATTCCTGAGATAACATCGACTACTCAAATGCAACACATTGCTACGGAAAGCACTCTTCTTTCTGGAGCAATTCATTCATTTAACAGCAATCTCTATTTGGAGGAGCAGTAATATCATTTTATTCTATTCTCTTAATCTCAAACGGAATTAATCATGGCTATGAAACACACCTTCAGTTTCACAAAACACTCCCCTTCTATGCTTAATTTAGGCAAATTTTTCACTCTAAGGAATAGCTAAATGAAAACCCATTTATGGATTATAGTTGTACTAATGTGTAATGTTACTGATGAGCAAAAAAAACTTGACCAGGGAATTCTATCTTCTTAATCAAAAGACCATTAACAGATCAGTGTCTAGTGTCCTGTTATTACTTCTCTTTTCTTTGATTTCCATTTTATCTTCTTGACGACATAAAACTACCTGGAGAATTTTGTTTCTTCGGTGGCTGTGTCGTTCTCACTGGTCAAACACGGGCAATGCTATTTCACTCACTGCAAAATCCAACATGAAACTTTGACTCTTGGGATCATAATTGCACAGGCTTCTCAAACAGGTCAAACTTTAATGTTATTTGAGGTAGTGTGTGTTGTAAAACATGGACGACTCCTTGTTTGGAGAATGTCTTTGAACATATAAGAAGCTAAAGGAATGCATCAATCAGAGCAGAAAGAAACACATTTCCCAGTGAGAAGCACTTAAAAATACTTTTCTTGGGACAATAAAGGACTTTCCAATGCCCCTCGTGTAGCCCCCACATTGTTTACTATAGAAATTTATACAGATACTTTTTGAATATAAGAACAGACACTCAAATATGCAATTACGCTTCTAGCAAAACAGATTTGAGTTGAAAAATCAGCTCCAACTAGTAAATAATTGCAAGATCATTGCATCAGTTTAGATTAAAGAGCTGACAAGCCCTCTCTAAACTCAAGGCACAATTAGTCATTAGGGTCTAGTTTTTCAGCACTCTTAAGCAATTTGTAGCGCGTTCCTTTTAATAGGGTTAGGCATTACTTAACCGACACAGATGTCTTGAAAACTGAAACCTCTAGTTATGAAGCAGCAACCTTGTTCATTACTTTCCATGATAGTCAAATCATCTATAAAACCAGTGTTTAATGGGCAACCGATGAATAATCAATGGCTCACTTTTCATCTGAGTGTGAAAATGAGAATAATCTAATACAGTGTCCCCACGGTAAGAGGCTGGGCCTTGGGTTCTGCTGCTATTCAGGGCTGATTTATAACCCAGTGGAAACCTGATGTAAACACATGATCAATGAGTCCCATCACTGCTGATAATAACCCCCAACAACTGGCCCACTCCCTAGTCTCAGAGTCCATCCCTTTAGGCTATTAGCTCTGTCCAGCTAATCCTTTCCACTATTCCTGCCTGCTGCTTTTACCCTGGCCATTCGTTCAGTCCAGCAGACTCAGAAGTAATTTTATACACAGCAGAGAGCGGGTGGAATTGATTTTTCACTCAGCGTTCAGTTCCCATCTGAATAATTATCAATTTTACTGCCTCATAAAGGGAAGAGTCAAAATTTCAAATCAATTCAAAAGAGCTTCTGAGATGACAGAAACTGTGCAGGAGAATAAAGGTCAAAGTTGTCAGTGACCTGAGGAGATGATGTCAGATATTACCATGCCCAACAGTTGACATCAGAGGCACTCAATATGATATAACCTAGTGCTAATGCAAATCATATTTATGCTGACTACCAGAGACCAGTCATTAATATTTAACATGGCATCTAAAAGCCTACATTCAAAATAAATAGAATGTATTCCACTGATAATGAAGTTAATAAAGATATATCACTGCTTAGTCATATGCTATAAATTGAAGGATTACCAAGTATTATTAATACATAAAAATTGCTTAAACCAGTAAACAAACACACAGCAATTCCAAATCAACACTAAGTCCCAGAAGGAATTTTATTTCCCGGTTTTACAATGGTATCTTGCAACTGACATGACTTGATTTGACCAATCCAAGTAAATTCGGCTTCTATGATCAGAGTCTATTGATTTTTGCTAAAATTTTCTACCAGTTTGAAAGTTGCTGCCAGATCTTATAGGAGGATTCTGTGATTACAACATCCAATTACTATCTGTAAATATTCCCTGAAGGATGAGTCACCAACATGTAGGCTATAGTCATGGTATTTCATGAAGGGTTATAGGATGACAGTCTGCTCGTGTTATACATTTTTCTTAATAAAAAAGACAACAAAGGAAGTAACTTGAGACCCTGAAGCCAAGATCCATGTAATTTCCATCAAATATCAGCATCTGTTGGCAGTTGCTAGAAGTATGGGGGAACAAATTTTCCCTAGTTTGAATATCCTTTGAAATGTTGCTTCACCTGGGATGAAGAGATTCTTATATCTGGAATACCCACCAACTCCAAACTTCTCTGTTAAATTTTTCAAAATCAAATGCCAACTCCTCCATGAAGCCTTTCCTGATCTCCCCATGGTGAGGAAGGACACTGCCCTCTCAGATCTTACATGATATTTTATTTGCATGTGTTTTATGTACTCATCATATATTGTCATTATTTATGTGACATTATCTTCTTTCTAGACTCTTAAAAGACTCTAAAAGAGCTAAAAGAAGGCAGGGAGAATGTTTTATACAAACTTTACACTTCCAATGTCTAGCACAGTGCTTTATACACAGTAGGGGTTGAGGAAATGTCTGCTGAACTAAACTGGTAGTTGTTTTAATCATAACAAAGAAAAAAATGCATTTATTAATCTGCATATCTCTCTAGTGTCTAGCATACTGCTCTGCACTTGGTAAGCCCTTAGTGAATATCTGACAAATTGAAGCCATTTAGCTTTCTGTGCCTCAGTTTTCTCATCTGTAAAATGAGGGTATTAGACCAGTCATAGGTGGGAAACCTGCAGCCTTGAGGCTAGATCTGCACTAGACGATATCTTAGGTTCCTCCCACTTCTCTCTACACTGCCCTGGGTGACACTTTTCTGCTAATTGTTGATTTAGTCCAACATCAGCACCAGCTGACTTATTTGAAGGCTCATAATTTTGCTGTCATGTTAACACTTGTAAATCACAATATATGATATATGTGACTTAGCAAAATAAAACAATTAAAACTTTTCAGTATGCAAGTACAACACTCAAGCATAATTTTCCAAACTTGCAAACACCTTGGAGAGCTATCCTAAAGAAAAGAATGACGGTGTCTACATGGATAAATGTTAGTGCTCTATTTGAAATATTTTTGATATATGTATTCATTTTTCTGTCTATTTTTTCTGTTACGCTGTGTTACAGTGATTTGTACGAATGCATTTTATACATCGGAGAGAAATAAGAAAATATTACATTTCCTCATGAGCCAAATTAAAATACCTTAAGAAGTATCCTAAAGTGTGAATCTCCAAGTGATGTGCTGTATTAAATTAGAGCCCAGCCCATATCAGCTAATGAGAAAACACATTTGAAAACGAATGGGAACTATAATGGCCTAGCATTCACAGGACAAGTTCAAGATAATAATATTGGGAACCTAAGAAGGAAGCTGGAGACCGAGGGATCATCAGCTCTACCTTAACTTCTAATATATCTTTGAGAAAGTCATCTTCCTGTTAAGCTTAACATCTCAGTGGGAGAAGATATTCATGGTAATCACCCTGATATTCCTTGAGGGGAAAAGAGGGCAGTGTGTCATCCTGCTTTCAGGAGATAATACTTACTGGTTAACAATTTCTTAAGGCTCCTCACAAAGTTACTTATTTTAAGAGACATTCAGGAATCTTTCCTTGTTTCTGAAACTTCATCACTTAATGCCAGGGAGCAGTGACTCCTTTACCTGTTGTAAGACATCTGGATTTTGCTGCATGAAATGGAGCAGCCTCTGACCATCCTGGGAAACTTCTCGGCATCTAAGTGATTTCTTGCCTTCTTTAGCTATGTGCTTGAAGAGGTAGGTCACAATGTAATCCAAACTTGTACAACAGCTCGAAGAGACAACTGTATCTGCAAAAATGACCAAAAAAGCAACAACAGTTCAGCATTATTTGAAATGTGTGTTCAAAATGACATTTATCCAAGTCCATAATAATGATGATGATGATGATGATGATGATGATGATACCCTTTGCACTGTGCTAGGGCTTTCTGATTTTCTCAGGGATGTGACATCATCTCATTTGTCTTCCCAACAAGCCAGGGAGTCTGGAAAGTCAGCTTCAGAAACTGAAAGCCCTAAAAGTAAAGGGGCTTGATGAATAGCAATCACACAGCTAACTAGTTACTACGGCTAACCATGACTCAGGGCAATTACTAGTCTATTGCACTAATACTGAGCTTACACCTCACAGTATCATACCATAGAGCCACGAGAGCTCCTCCAGTAGTCACTCTTCATTTGGTCCTGCATAGCAGTCAATAACTTTCACCTGTCTTCAAACATAATATAGGTTATCACTACCATTTTATGGAGAAGAAACTGAGGCACCATGAACTTAAATGAATTTCTAATGACTTACAATAGGTTAGTGAGAGAACAACCACATACACTCTGTGCTCTTGGTTTTCTACTGTTGTAACCACTTCTCTCCATTACAGAACTTTGTCCTGATATTGGGAATCATTCTGCTCCCTGGAGGGAGAGGTCCAGTTTTTTTAGTGCTGCCTGCACTCTGGTCAATCTCCTTCCCCATCCCAACTTGGACTCTACCCCAGGGATAGGTAAGTTTTCATCTGACCTTGCCCAGAATCAGGACACCACAGAATTTCCAAGACACAGTGTCTGCCCTGGCTCCTTCTGGCTCCCCTGTTAGAATGCAAGCTCCTTTAGGGCTAGGGACTGGCCTGCTTGCTTGTATTTATCTGTGCCCTCAGCACTTAGCACAGTGACTGGCCTGCAGTAATGGTTTAATAAATGACTCTCATAATAACTTTGCATTCCTTCCACGGGCAGGGTCATTTCTTACTCTGACTTCTCAACCTCTCAACTTTTGTCTACTTTTGCCTTTTATGTTTTGGTTTTGCTTTCTATCTGAACTCTCTTCCAGCTTTCAGTTCTCACCTCAAAATGTCTCTTTTTTTTGGAGCAAATTTTTAATAAGAAGCTCCATTACCAGAACAATTACTTGAGACATAACTTTGATTCTAATAATAATAGCTCACATTTACACTATACTTTAAGGCTTGCAAAATGACTTCTTTACAGCAATCCTATTAAGCAAGCAGTGTCAATAGCATATAGATAATGAAACAGAAGTTTTGAGAGTTTAAATGACTGCCTGTGATCATACAACTTAGACATAACTGAAGCAAGATTTGAACCCAGGTTCATTATGACATGATGCCTCTCCTATGCCTTCATTCATACTTTTTTCTTCTTGGTATACATTTTGATTCTGAAGCTTTAATAGTGGGCATTTTGGGCATATTACACAGTTTATAAAAAAAAATAATTAGCTTATAGTTTATTTCAAGTGTCCAGATGTAAACTACCTATTATATATCATCCAAAATATCACACAAAGTATCCATGAAAGTTTTCCTATGGTTAGTGTTCACAATGGTTTGGAACAGGCAAAGGGAACAAGGTTTTTCAGAATTCTGAATCTATCTCCAAAACCCGAAATGAGGGTCAACCAATCAACTCACATTTAATGAGCTCTCACACGATATACAGCCCATGTATCAGAGAACTGGACGCCACCCTGCTTTTAAGGACAGGAGCCATGAACATCATATAATTCACAGTAATAATGCAGACCAACAGATTAGTCATGCTTAGAGGAAGTAACCAAGCTGGGATAGATCCTAAAGTTTACTGAGGCCCAGGAAGACTTATCTGAGGTCACACAAGTAATGAGCAGGAGAGATGGAATTCAAATTCAGTTCTCCTGACTCCAAGCCCAGAATAACCGACTTGGGGGACAGGCTGTGACATGAGACTTGCAAATGGGCACACTTCACTTGGAAATACTTTCTGGATGAAGTGAGCCCCAAGTTGTGATTTCAAAAGAAAAGGGAGAGAGAGAGAAAGAGAGAGAGAGAGAGAGTGAGAGAGAGAGTGAGAGAGAGAGAGAGAGAGAGAGAGAGAGAGAGAGAGAGAGAGAGAGAGAGAGAGATCATTCAAGGCAATTGGATATGTATTTAAACGAGATACTAAGAAAGTTACATTTGAGCTACAGGTCATCAACAGCGGAAAGTCAGGGCCTAAATGTCAAGCATGAAACATGGATGGGAAGCAATGATGGTCTAGCATGCTATGGAACTGGAGGCCTTGAAAGACAAGAGGTCCCAGGAATTAAGATGCAAAACAACCAGGTCCATTTGAGCATCAGAGGACTCCAATCACATAACAGTGGATCAGAGAGCTGATTTACTTTTAAGTGGCCTGAAGATGCTATGGAGTACATGGCAACTTCCATCTCTTGAGCATAAAAAAGAGAGACTTGTTGAGCCAAGTAGCTTTCACTTTTCCATCAATTCCCCCAGTATCTTCCTTTGAAGTCCAATCGGGAAAGTGAGCCCAGTAAGTAACCTAACATCTACAAAAGACAGCAAAAAATAGCACGGCTCTGGTTTCCCCTCACCAATGAGCAGCAATATGCTATCAATCATATGAAAATTATAAAGACTTCACATAGAGTTTAGTGATCACATGCCATGCAGGTTGCATTAAGAGGTTCCAATACACTGAGTCAGCTGTGAAAAAGCCATGTAAACACTTTAGACAAGAAGGCTGGAGTGTTTATCCTTGCAATAAAAGCAGAGGAGAGCTTCCATTACAGCTGATTTATAGTTGGGGGCTTCAAAAGGAATAAATATTATTTGAGGGGGATATTATAAAATGTGGAATCAGAGGGAATATAGGGCGTTTGGTCAGAACTAGAATGAATAGTGCTGAAAAATGAGTATTTTTGGCCTTTTTCATCGGTGGCTCAAGCTATCACATTAGATTCAAATGTTAACATTCCCAAGCCATAAGGGGAACGACAAAAAGTCATGAATCTTTATATTCTGCTCAAGTGAATAAGTTAGCTCACGGGATTTAATTTTCTAAATGAAAGGTTAGGTGCTTTATTTTTATAATTTGGAGAATGACATATAAGTTCTAATAGACACTCTGCCCTTTCCGACAGCATGCAGTTTGGCAGTTTGGCAGGGAAGCATGCCTTTCCTGGCTGCCATGCACCTCTCCAAGGATAGCTTTATAGGTCCTGCTCCTCCTTAGCCCCATCACCACGAGTTGGGGACAACTTCCAAAAAATTTACTTCATAGGAATCAGTGCTTTTCCAGTCATGTCTGATTCTTTATGGCCCCCTCTGGGGTTTTCTTGGCAAAGATACTGGAGTGGTTTGCCATTTCCTTCTCCAGCTCATTTTACAGATGAGGAAACTGAGACAAACAGGGTTAAGTGACTTGTCCAGGGTCACATAGCTAATAAGTGTCTGAGGCCAAATTTGAACTCAGGAAGATGAGTCTTCCTGACTCCAGGCCCAGCAGTCAATGCACTGTGCCATCTAGCTGCTCTAACTACATAGAAAAGAGTTGCCTAATTGGGATTTAAGAAGGATAACAAGGCTGAGTTCAAATTTGGCTCTGGCTTAAAACTTCTCAATTATCACAGAAAGGAGAGAACTTTGGGATGGAATGGTTTGGGAAGAAGGTTGGGGTCTAGGGAAAAGATATGGGGAAGAAAGACTTGTTAGGATTAAAGATAGATATAGTTTAGTTAAAACTTCCCAGCAGGACAAGGTCAATCTGGGACTGATATAAGAATTAAAGGGTCAATAGTCTATAGCCTATATAAATACAGAAATAATAGAAGGCATGAATCAGTGAATTCAGAAATCACTCTGGGAATCCATTCATTCATTTAAGGAACATTTATTGAAGGAAACAAGGTTTTATTAAGCATATGTCAACCTATATGTCAAACACTATTCTAAGCACTGGAGACACAAATACAAGTAAGAAGAAGGACAACATATGCCTTCAAGAAGCTTATATTTTAATGAGGAAGACAACAAACAAAAAGGAGATGAAAAGCAGGGGGGGAGGGGAGAAGAAGGCACCTGGTGCAGAAACATGATTTTCTAGTCCAGAAAGTCAAGAATAGAGTAGGGAGTGGAATGAAGGCAGGCAGGCCTGTGCCCCTCCACAAAATGACAAAGGGGAGAGGGCTGAGCCTTGCTGAGGGATAGTCAATGATAAGAAGGCTGTAGAGGTAGTACGTAAGATATTTCAGGGGGAGGAGGCCCCAGGTGTTAAGGGAAATTCCAGGATAAGACTGTATTGGGGCACGGTTTTGAAGTCCAGAAAGTCAGGAACAGGACTAAGAGGGCATCTACTAGCCTAAGACATGTGAAAAACTATCTCTGTCCTTGACGAGATTACATACCAGATGAAGAGAGAAAGGTTTACATGAAATGAACCTATAGCAACTGTAAGATAATATATGAATGGGTATAAAGCAACTTGGGTAAAACTATGCATACAGCTATGGCACAGAAGTGATTAGCATGGAGTAGGAGAGGTGACTCTTGAAGGCTTCTTGCAGGTATATTGAGCTGGATATTGAAGAATTACTGGATTTGGTTGGTAGAGGTGGATTGGAAGAGAGGCCATTTTAAGGAGAGAAAATGCCAGGTGGGAACATGTGAGTATCAGGTTAGGGGGAGCCGTGTAGATCTTGTTGGTTGAGACAGAAGTTCTGAGGGACTAGCAAGAGATGAAAAAGGAAAGGTGAAGAAGAGTTGCTGGTGGCCTTGAATGCTCTGCTGAGGAATTTAGATTTGGCAAAGCAGACCATGAGAGGCAATATGGCATGGTAGACAAAGAGCCTGCTTCAAAGTTGGGAAGACCTGGTTCAAGTCCAGCTTCTGACACATACTACTAGTTGTGTGACCCTGGGCAAATCACTTAAACTCACAGTGCTCAAGCAACACTCTAAGACTAAGTTGTAGAATGGTTGCCCATCTGCATTGGGAGAGGGAGCTTCCTTCTCTGGAGAGTTCTTACACCAATGTAGTCATATGTATGGGAGAAAAAAAGACCCCTGGGAATAATTAGAAATTCCTGATAGCAAGGGGCTCCAGGAAGCAGTTGTCATAATCTTGGGATGGAGTAAAGAAGTCCTCAGATGTGGGAATAAAGAGATGTTGTTGCTTCTCCTTCGTTTTTGAAGATGACCAATAACATCACAATGTTGGGGTAAAATGGTGGATGATGGGTGATGTCTTAACTGGTACGTGAATTGTATTTAAGTGAGGCAGAGTTGCACAAAGCTATCAGCCTCACTCTTTCTTCCAGTCATCAAAGCCCAAAAGCAGGACAGAAGTCAGGATGACCACTGATGGCCTGGGATGCAATGGATGACGTTGGTGTCTTTGATGTCAGATTGAGCTCTGAGCACTCCACAACACCCGCTTCAGCTGCATTCGTGACTGTTGGAACAAATTGTTCTCATTTGCAGCATGAGATTCCTCTGGGGAAAGTCTTCACATGCTTGGGGTAGACATCCCCCCCTAACTCACCAACAGATTTAAGGTCTGTCAGTTATCCTCGATCTGGTTTAGCCTATGTGCCCAGGCTGTGTACGAGGGTGTGGCTGCTGCACATGCTACAGCTTGAATAAAGAGATTCACCAAACCAAGAATCAGTAAGACTTGGTGGTTGAGTTGATGTGGAGAAGAAGAGAGAAAAATGGAAAATAACTCATTTTGAGAGTGAGGGAGCAAAAGGATGAAAAGGCTATTGACAATGATGGGGAGGCTATGGGGAAGATAATGAATTCAGTTTCTTAGTTTCATAAAGTAGCAAGAGATCCACCCAGAGCTCTAGAAGAGGTAGGACAGGTTAGAGGGTTAGGGTTAGAGAAACAGAGGTGGGAATCACGTATTTTGAAGAATAGCTGAAATCATGGGAAAAAGTGTGATCTTTCTGAAGCAGCTAGTAAAGATGAAGGAGAGCACGGGTATAAAGGCTGAAAATCAAGCAAAGAAAACAAAGCAGTATAGGCGAACCATGAAAACTAACATCACAAAAGCTTAACTGGGCAGTTTCTGACGCAACTGGAGCAGCCCAAGCAAACAAGGTGGTAACAGCTTTACCACAAGCCCTTTCAGTTTACATCGCATTTTATATACATCTTATCATCGGTTTCTTAGAACTCCGTGAGCAGCATAACAAAACTATTATCACCTCTATTTCACAGTGAGAAAACAGAGGCCCAGAGAGATTAACTCCAGACACAGCTAGTACCTGTGAGAGCCAGAACCTGAAATCAGGTCTTGGGAGCCAATCCTGTGCTTTTCCCACTGGATCAAGCAGACTCCAAGACGTAGTTTACGGGATAGTAAAGAAGATCCTGCTTTCTCTTGGCTCAGCAGTTGATTTCTGTGCATTTTCCCTGACTTTCCCCCCCTTTACTCTTCAGTCAATATCTACTGAGCGTGGACCCTGTGGAACACACTGTACTGAGTGCCCCATGAGGGGAGAGAGGACTCTCTCCTTCCACCATCAGATGCTCCCACCCTCCGGGGATACTGGATTGATGGAGGGGGGGGGCTATAGTAACCTCTGGTACAACTGGGGAGCACTGAATAAAAATAAGGGGGCAGTGAAAACACAAGGAAAGAAGAGAAGAGAAGAAAAATTTGAAAAACCATTGGTACATGTTTCATCCATTGTGTGACAGAGTTAAAGTCCTAGTGATTACGTTATTTTCCAAATAAACACACACAATGCAAGTTATAACCTATCAGTGATGAAGTCCACCAACAGGTCTTCACAAGCAAATGTTGGCAGATGAATATGCATCAGCAGGAATAAGTATGTGTACTGACTTGTTTGCAATATGATACTATACGATTACATGACACAATGTTGTGTCATCAACATTCCAATGCAGGAAAGCCCCACAAAGTTACAATAAATTATTAAATTTAAGATGCATCATTTAAAAAAAATACATTTTTTGGAAATGATGCAAATTTCAAAATACAAAAACAAAACAAAACATTAAAGGGTTAAGATTTCCAGGGGGGCACTGAGTAAATTTTTTTGAAAAGGGGGTGGTAGGTGAAATAAGTTTGGGAACCTTTGCACCAAATGGGAAGATATAGTATTGTCTGCCCTTACTTCCCCCCATTCTTCCTTTCCTTTTTCTACACTGTAATTTTCCTGAAGTTAACAAAATCAAATTTCATCTTTAATCAAATATCTGGACAATGATCCACTAAAATGTTAATGAATGATGGTCAATTACAAGACTGCCGAATTTCTTATACCACATTGAATGTACCAGACTAGTTACTTTCCTATCATTGATTCAATTACTTCCTCTACACTTCGTAACACTGAGAATATACTCCTAATCCTATATAATCTAAATAGGTTTGTGACTTAACAATCTCTACAAGTATCTTCTTGTAATTCATAACCACAGAAAAAGAATACTGGTATTGACCTTCCTACATACTCAACTATTGTCTCTAAGACACATGGCTAAGGCCGCTGATGGCACAGCGGACAGAGAGAAAAAAATGGGTCAGAAGACCTGGGTTCAAATTTGGCTACTAGCTAGGTATGTCATTTAGCCTGTTTGTCTCAATTTCCTCCTTGGTAAAAGGGGATAATTATAGCACCTGTCCCCCAGGGTTGTGGTGAGGGTCAAATGAGAGAATGTCTGTAAACCACTCAGCACAGTGACACAGGAGGTGTCATACAGATGCTAACTATTATTATTATTACTAGATAAAATGAACAATCCACATGCTAGTGCTTGTCATCTTTAGTAAATATAAGGTCCTATCAATTCGCATAATAATTTCCTAAATAGTAGCATGAAGTTGAAAAAAGAGCAGGTAAAAGCCATTAAAACTGATTCTATATAAGGAGACGATTTCTATGGCCAGGAAGACAACACGTCACAGCTATCTGTGACGTGATTGGAGAGCATCATTCAAACAGATGTTTGGTCTCTAAGGCAAGGGACTACAGTGCCTTTTGTTAGTGCCCTCCCCCCCCCCCGGATATTTAACTCTGAACACATCTATTGTATGTGTACTTCTATAACGTGTTTTCTCCTCCCAATACAATAGAAGCTCCTTGAGAACAGGGATTATTTCATTTTTTGGGTCTGTATCTCCCGCACTTAGCACAGGACTCTGTACACAGTAGGCACCTAATAAATGCCTACTGATTGACTCATAGTGCTGCTGACACAATAAGCTGTTAATAAATGCTTAAATTTAATTCTTTACAGCCTTGCTGCAAATACCCTTCTCAGTCCTGAAAGTCGTATTCCATAATAAATGTATTGGTGGGCAGTTTTCACTGTCTACGGAAAGGGGCAGGAGGCTATCCAAAGCTCTCTTCTTCCATCATCCAGATGCAATTATGTTTCTACTTAGAACCTCAAATATCACAACCATAAGCACCTAAAAATGGACTTGACCTCCCAAATCACCCACACAAACCAGAGACAAAGATCTCAGGAGTTCGAGGAGGAATGGCATGTGTGCTTTGTGTCTTGGGCTTTTTCAGTCTATAGGGTTCAGCAGAATGACTTCATTCAATATTTACTGAGCATCTACTATGAGCGTAGTAAAGTACTCAGAGGACGTGGGACTCAGACAATAAGAATGGGGACAACTGAATTTATAGAATATGTTAATGTTTACAAAGTATTTTGTGGTTCAGTCATTTCGGTCATGTCAGATTCTTCATGACTCCTCTTGGGGTTTTCTTGGCAAAGATACAGGAGTGGTTTACCATTTCCTTCTCCAGCTTATTTTACAGATGAAGAAACTGAGGCAAACAGGGTTAAGTGACTTTCCCAGGGTCACTCAGCTAGTAAGTGTCTGAGGCTGGATTTGAAGTCAGGTCTTGCTGACTCCAGGACCAGCTCTCTATCTACTGCACCACCCAGCTGCCCATGGTGCCCATTAATACTGACATAATGCCAAGAGATGTAGCACAAGGCTTCTAGGACACTGGGTGACCCTCCCACGAGAAGGCATAGATAGGCTGCCATCTGCACCACTGGAGGGAGCTGCCCACATTGAGGAGATAACAGATTCCTCCAAGTACCAAAATTAGAAAAAAAAACAACAATTAGAGTTATTCAAAAGAAGAGTGGTCTGTTTTGGAGGCAAAGAACCTCTTCAATATCTTTTCTTAGAGAATTCACTTTAAGAAGAGGCTGGCTGACTGCTCCTTGGGGATGATGGTGAGGGGGATCTTGTTCAGAGAGAAGTTGGAGAAAATGGTCTCTGAGGTCTCTTCCAACTCAGAGATTCTGAAATTCTGTGATTATTGGTTCCCTTCTTTCCAGATCAGAACCGAGGTCCAAAGAAGCTGTGTTATAAGCTCATAAAACAGGAATGTTATGAGGACTGAATGAAATACTGCATGTAAAACATATAAATGGAAAGCAATGGTGGTGGTAATTTTTCTCTGAATCCTTTTCATGGCATACACTGGGCAAAACCTTGATCAAATAAAGCACAAAGGACTTTATATAAATTATACTGTTTGAGCCTCAAATAAATGTAGGTACTACAGGTATTATTCTCTCCATGTTGTAGTTAAGGGGACTGAGGATTAGCTGTGATCTGCCCAGAAAACCAGCCAAGTAAGTGCCAGGGACCATTATGGCATAGGACCTAGGCACCCCTAATCCCTGGCCCTACGCTTTTTCCACTCTTTCCCACACTAACTCCCAAGCAGATGGAAATCTAGGCAACATAAAAGCAAAAAAAGAAATGAATAAAAACCTGTTAAACAAACAAAAAAGAAAAGCTAGTAACAATAACATATGTGGAACATTCAGTCGTTTTTACACACCACTTTCACACAGATTACTGATATTGACCCTACTGCCCCTGAAAGATTAGCAGGAAGGGAAATGGTATCATTCCCATTTTACAGATGAAACAGAGGCTCAGAGAGTGTGCGTGACTTGATGAGGGCCACACAGCAAGGAGTGAAAGAACTGGGACTTGAAGTGCAGGTCTTCCTGCCTCCAGGACCAGTGCTCTTGGTCTACACGGCGCTGCCTCAAACAGACAAAGCAATATTGGCTGGATAGACAAGCTGGCACACAAAGCAGGAGATGACGCAGTGGAGCAAGAGCTGTGACTGAGGTCAGCAAGACCTCGATTCAAGTGCTCCCGCCGACATGTTCTGACTGTGTTACCTTGGGCAAGTCACTGAAACTCTCCGTGTCATAACGAAGACTAAAAGCTAACGACCCCTATTGGCAGAGGGATGAAATCACAGTTTTTGTGCTTAAACAGTGACACGACTAGGAATGAAGGAGCCTCGGGAGATGGCTTTCTGCCTGGGCAATTAGGAAATACTCTTCCAGGCGGCAATATCCAAGCTGGATCTTGATCGTATCACAGAATATGAGCGGCTCAAGATGGGATTGGACATTCTGTCCATTTGGAGAGAATAGCAGGAACAAGGGTGCCAAAGGAGTAAGGTGTGTTTGAAGATACACTAGCCATTAACTCTGGCTGGGAAAAAAAGGCTACCACATCACACTTATCAGATGGGCCAACATGATAAAACAGGAAAGCGATAAATGCTGGAGAAGATGTGGGAAACTGGGAACACTCATGCATTGTTGGTGGAGTTGTGAACTGATCCAACCATTTTGGAGAGCAATTTGGAACTATGCCCAAAGGACTATAAAAACATGCATGCCCTTTGACCCAGCAATGGCACTTCTAGGGCTGTATCCCAAAGAGATCATACAAATGGGAAAAGGACCCACATGTACAAAAATATTCATAGCAGCTCTTTTTGTGGTGGCAAAGAATTGGAAATTGAGGGGATGCCCATCAATTGGGGAATGGCTGAACAAGTTGTGGTCTACAAATGTAGTGGAATACTATTGTGTTATAAGAAATGGTGAGCAAGTGGACTTCAAAAAAAAACCTGGAAAGACTTGTTTCGACTAATACTGAGTGAAGTCAGCAGAACCAGGTGAATGCTGCACATAGTAACAGCCAGGTTGTGCAACGACTAACGTTGATAGACTTAGCCCTTCTCAGCAACACAAGGGTCTAAGACAGCTCCAAAAGTCTCATGATGGAAAATGCTATCCACATCCAGAGAAAGAACTATGGAGTGTGAATGCAGATGGAAGTATACTATTTGCTCTTTTTTTCCCCTTCTGTTTTGTTTTATTTCTTCTTTCTGGTGGTTCCTCCTATGGGTTCTAATCCTTCCTTACAACATGACTAATGTGAAAATATGTTTAAAGGAATGTATATGTATAGCCTATATCAGATTGCATGCCATCCTGGGGAGGGAGGAAGAGAGGGAGGGAGAGAAACATTTAAAACTCAAAAGCTTATGGAAGTGATTGTTGAAAACTACAAACACATTAGTAAAAAAAAAAAAGAAAGAAAGAAAAAGAAAAGGATAGCACTGGGGGAATATAGACTGTAAGGTATAGACTGCAGCTAGAATGTGGCAGGCCCTGAATGCCAGGCTGGGGACTTACTGCTTCACTGGCCAGGCAGTGGGGAGCCTTTGTAAGGTGGGGGTTTTTTTGTACTTAATAATATTTTATTTTCTTTCCAATTTTCTTTCCAATGTAAAGATAGTTTTCAATATTCATTTTTTAAAGATTTTGAGTTCCAAATTTTTCTCTCTACCTCTTTCCCCTCCCCACTCCTCAAGACAAGCAATATAGGTTATACATGTACAATCATATTAGACACATTTCCAAATTAGTCATGTTGTGAAAAAAGAATCAGAACAAAAGGAGAAAACCATGAGAAAGAAAAAAACAAAAAAAACAACAAAAAAGTGAAAATAGTATGCTTCAATCAGACTCCACAGTTCTTTCTCTGGATTGGATAGCATTTTCTATCATGAGTCTTTTGGAATTGTCTTGGACCACTGTATTGCTGAAAAGAGCTAAGTCTATCAAAATTGGTCATTATACAATGTTGCCATTACTGTGTATAATGTTCTCCTGGTTCTGTTCACTTCATTCAGCATCATTTCATGTAAGTTTTTCTGAAATCTGCCTGCTCATCATTTCTTTTTTTTTTTGTTTTTTGTTTTTATCTTCTTCTCTTTTTTTTTTTTGGTGAGGCAATTGGGGTAAGTGACTTGCCCCAGGGTCACACAGCTAGTAAGTGTCATGTGTCTGAGGCTGGATTTGAACTCAGGTCCTCCTGATTCCAAGGCCGGAGCTCTATCCACTGCACCACCTAGATGCCCCCTCATCATTTCTTACTGAACAATAGGATTCCATAACAGCCATGTACCATAACTTGTTCAGCCACTCCCCAAATGATGGGCAACCCCATAATTTCTAATTCTTTGCTACCACAAAAAAGCTGTAATAAACATTTTTACATGTGTGGGTCCTTTTCCCTTTTTTTCTTTTTGGTGAGGCAATCGGGGTTAAGTGACTTGCCCAGGGTCACACAGCTACTAAGGTGTCAAGTGTTTGAGGCTGGAGCTGAACCGAGGTCCTCGTGACTCCAAGGCCAGAGCTCTATCCACTGTGCCAATTAGCTGCCCCCCTTTTCCCTTTTTTAAAATGACATTTTTGGGATATAGACCTAGAAGTGGTATTGCTGTATCAAAGGGTATGCACAGTTTTATAGCCCTTTGGGCATTGTTCCAAATTGCTCTCTAGAATGGTTGAATCAGTTCACAACTCTACCAACAATGCATTAGTGTTCCAATTTTTGCACATCTTCTCCAACATTTATCATTTTCCTTTTCTTCTTATTAGCCAATCTGACAGGTATAAGGTGGTACCTAAGAATTGTTTTAATTTGCATTTCTCTAACTGATAATGATTTAGAGCATTTTTTCATCTTTAATTTCTTCATCTGAAAACTGCCTGTTCCTCTCTTTTGACCATTTGTCATTTGGGGGATGGTTTGTATTCTTGTAAATGGGACACAGTTCTCTATACATTTGAGAAACGAGGCCTTCCTCAGAGACAGCGGCTGTAAACATTGTTTCCTAGCTTTCCGCTTCCCTTCTAATCTTGGCTTCATTGGTTCAGTTTGTGCAAACCCTTTCCAATTTCATGTGATCAGAATGATCCATTTTGCATTTCACAATGTTCCCAATCTCTTGTTTGCTCATCAATTCTTCCCTTCTCCATAGATCTGACAGGTCAACCATTTCTTGCTCTCCTAGTTTGCTTATGGTATCACCCTTTTTGTCTAAATCATGTATGCATTTCAACCTTCTCTTGGTATTATAGGGTGTGAAATATTGGTCTATGCCTAGTTTCTGCCATGTTGTTTTCCAGTTTTTCCCAGTGGTTTTTTCTTTTAATCAAATAATGAGTTCTTATCCCAGAAGCTGCAGTCTTTGAGTTTATCAAACAGTAGATTACTCTAGTCATTGACTACTGGGTCTTATGTACCTAACCTATTTCATTGATCCACCCCTCTATTTCTTAGCCAGTACCAAGTAGTTTTGATGATTGCTGCTTCATAATACAGTTTTAGATCTGGTAAGGCTAGGCCATCTTCCCTTGCATTTCTTTTCATTAATTCACTTGATATTGGGGACCTTTTGTTCTTCCAGATGAATTTTGTTATTATTTTTTCTAGCTCTATAAAATAATTTTTCAGTGGTTTGATTGGTATGGCACTGAATAAGTAAATTAATTTAAGTAGAATTATCATTTTTATTATATTAGCTTGGCCTACCCATAAGCAATTGATATTTTTCTAATTGTTTAGATCTGACCTTATTTGTGTGAAAAGTGTTTTGTAATTGTGTTTATATAGTTCCTGAGTTTGTCTTCGCAAGTAGACTCCCAAATATTTTACAATGTCTACAGTTATTTTAAACGGAATTTCTCTTTCTATCTCTTGCTGCTGGGCTTTGTCAGTAATATATAGAAATGCTGGTGATTTATGTAGATTTATTTTATATCCTGCAACTTTGCTAAAGCTGTTAATTGTTTCAAGTAGTTTTTTAGTTGATTCTCTGGCATTCTCTAAGTATACCGTCATATCGTCTACAAAGAGTGATAGTTTTGTTTTCTCATTGCCTATTCTAATGCCTTCAGTTTCTTTTTCTTCTCTTATTGCTAAAGCTAACATTTCTAGTACAAGACTGAATCATAGTGGTGATAATGGGCAACTTTGTTTCACCTCTGATATGATTGGGAATACTTCTAGCTCACTGCCATTACGTATAATGCTTGCTGATAGTTTTAGATAGATATTGCTTATCATTTTAAGGAAAACTCCATTTATTCCTATGCTCTCTAGTGCTTTTTTAATAGGAATGGGTGCTGTATTTTGTCAAAAGCTTTTTCTGCATCTATCGAGATAATCATATAATTTCTGTTAGTTTTGTTACTGACACGGTCAATTATGCTGATAGTTTTCCTTATATTGAACCAGCTCTGCATTCCCAGTATAAGTCCCAAGTGTATTATCCTGGTGACAAATTGCTTTAATCTTTTTGCTAATATTTTGTTTAAAATTTTTGTATTAATATTCACTAGGGAAATTGGTCTATAATCTTCTTTCTCTGTTTTGGCTCTTCCTGGTTTAGGTATCAGCACCATATTTGTGTCATAAAAAGAATTTGGCAGGACTCCTTCTTCTCCTATTTTCCCAAATAGCTTATATAGTATTGGAATTAATTGTTCTTTAAATGTTTGATAGAATTCACCTGCAAATCTATTTGGCCCTGGAAATTTTTTTCTTAGGGAGTTCACTGATGTTCAATTTCTTTTTCCAAGGTGGGGCTATTTAAGTACTTTATTTCCTTCTCTGTTAATCTGGGCAATTTATATTTTTGTAAATATCTACACATTTCATTTAGATTGTCAGATTTATTGGCATATAGTTGGGCAAAATAGCTCCTAATTACTGCTTTAACTTCCTCTTCATTGGTGGTGAATTCACCCTTTTTGTTTTTGATACTGGTGATTTGGTTTTCTTCTTTGCTTATTTTAATCAAATTAACAAAAGGTTTATCTATGTTTATTTTTTTCCATGAAATTCTTAGTTTTATTTATTAGTTCAATAGTTTCCTTACTTTCAATTTTATTAATCTCTCCTTTGATTTTCAGAATTTCTAATTTGGTATTTAATTGGGGATTTTTAATCTGTTCTTTTTCTAGCTTTTTTAGTTGCAGGCCCACATAATACTGATTTCCTCTTTCTCTATTCTATTCATGTAAGTATTTAGAGATACAAAATTTCCCCTAAGAACTGCTTTGGCTGCATCCTATAAGTTTTAGTGTGTTGTCTCATTATTATTGTTCTCTTTGATGAAGACATGGATTGTTTCTATGATTTGTTGTTTGACTCATTCTTTAGGATTAGATTATTTAGTTTCCAATTAATTTTTAATCTGTCTTTCTATGGCTCTTTATTGCATGTAATTTTTATTGCATCATCATCTGAAAAGGATGCATTTAATATGTCTGCCTTTCTGCATTTGATTGTAATGTTTTTATGCCCCAATATATGGTCAATTTTTGTGTAGGTGGCACTGAGAAAAACATATATTCCTTTCTATCCCCATTCAATTTTCTCCAGAGGTCTATCGTATCTAACGTTTCTAAAATTCTATTCACCTCCTTAACTTCTTTGCAGTTTATTCTGTGGTTAGATTTATCTAGTTAGGAGAGAGGAAGGTTGAGGGCCCCCACTAGTATAGTTTTGCTGTCTATTTCCTTCTACAACTCATTTAAGATCTCTAAAAATTTGGATGCCATACCACTTGGTGTATATATGTTTAGTGTTAGCCTTTGCAAGTTTTAAAACAAGGGAGTGACATAATAAAAATGTTACACAAATGGGAATTATGCCAAAAAGTGACTAAAATGTTCATACCCTTCATCCAGAGATCACATTGTTTGGCATATACCTCAAGAAAGTCAAAGAGAGAAATTATGTGGATATACGGAATCATAGCAATACTTTCTTTGGTGGTGGCAAAGAACTGGAAACAAAGTATATGCCAACAGAGTGGGGAATGTAATATAATGTAATGGGATATTACTGTGTTGTAAGAAATACAGAATATGAAGAAAGAATCATGGGAAGACCTATCTTAACTGATAAGGAATCAATTTAGCAGAACCAGAAAGACAATATACACAATGATGACAACAATGTAAATCAAGCAAAAGAAATGAACCGAACACTCTGTAATTATAATGACCAAGCTGGAACCTACAGGATATTTAAGAAAATAGCCTCCCTTCCCTTCTTTGCAGAAGTCAGGGTGTAGGGGAGACTATAGATGTGAAACACAGTCAGACACGAGTGATGTGATGAGCTAGTTTTGCTGAACTAATTATTTCCCTCTTTTAAAAATATTTTTTTAAAAGATTGGTAGGCGAAGGCAGAAGAAGATATTTGGAATTAAAAGTACTGTGAAAAAATGTATCAATAAAATATAAAATTGATACTTGAGGAAGACTGATTTAGCTTTGATGTGGAGGATGAATTGGAGGAAAACAAGAGCTACCAAACTCATTAGACAAAATATTTTCACCTTGAAAGAAGAATCATTCAATTGAAGAATGTTGGAGCTGTTACATGACAGAACAGGTCTTAAGTACCTGGTTGCTGTGGATTTGGAGTTAGAGTACCTGAGTTTGAATCCCTTTTCTGCCACCAAGTCAAATATATTAACTTGGATAAATCATATAACCTTGCTGAGCCTCTGTCACCTTATTTGTTAAATAAATGGGAAGGGCTAGATGTCTGAAAATCCCACAGTCCTATGTCTCACAGGGCATATAATAATGGGATTTGATCTATATGAGATAGTTAATGAACCAGTGAGACTAGCCAACCAGTTTTAAAGATAAATCAGAACTAGAGACAGCTAAATTAATTGAGGTCAGTTTGGGAATGGTGGTAGGATCTGTTAGGCTTGTTGGCAATACTGGGTTCCCTTGGAGCTTCCCAGAATACATCTGGTGTGTTCCCAACGCTTAACAGTGATGTCTTTGTATCGATATTGCATCTGGGGCAATTTAATGATTCTTCTTGAAAAGTTTCTCCTCCCTTGGTTTTTATGACATCGATCTTCTTGTTTTCTTTCTAACTGTCTAACCACCCCTTCTGAGTCTTCTTTGCTAGATCATCATTGATGACCTGTCCTCTCTCCATGGGCATACTGCAAGTCTCTACATTGTGCCCTCTTCTCTTCTTTCTACCCACTCACTCCTGATGGTCTGCTCAGCACTCATTCAATTTTCATCTCTCTGCAGACTTCCACATCTATATACACACATCACTAATTTCTCTCTACTTCTGTACCACCAACTACTTGTTGGACCCCTTCAAAGAATGCTATACAGGTATCTGAAACTCAGTATGCTAAAAAAAGCTTATCATCTTCTCCTTTAAACTTGTCTCTCCTCAAAATGTCCCTATTTTTCTTAAGAGTACCGCCATCTAGTAACTCAAGTCTGCAACCTCAGTCATTCGTGTCTCTCCTTTCCTCATTCTAATCAGTACAAAGTCTTAGATAAACTATGTCTACAGCACAGCTCATATCCATTTCCTTCTTTTAATTTACACGCACACTCTCATCACATCTCACTTGGAATACTGACAACAAAACAAGAACAAAAACTATACTCACAGCTCCTGGTCTCTCCCTTCTCCAATACATTTTGCACACAATTACTAAAATAACTGTCCCAAAGCACATATCTGACCTTGTCACTCCCCTGTTTTAGAAGTTTCTGTGTCTCCCTACTGCCTCTTGGACTGCATAAAAATTCCTCAGTTTTGCATTTAACATACTTTACAGTCTAGTGCCAACCTGCATGTCTAGGCTTATTTCATGTTTCCCCTTCACATACTGTGCCCCAGCCAAATGGTTTATTTGCGGTTTCCTAAATTTGACCTTCCATATCCTGTCTACGTACCTTTGCTCATGCTGTCCACCAAGCTTAGAGCACACTCTGTCCACACCTCTGCCTTTGAGGTGCTCTCAGTTTCTTCAAGGATCATTTTAAGTGATACCTTCTACTGAGGGGCAGTCTTTCCTTATCCCAACTTATTAGTGCTCACACTTTCCTCAATTTATATACATATATATGTGCTCACATATAATCTATATGTGTATATATACATGCAAACACACATGCATACATACATGTATACACAGACATGATATATATATATATACTTTCCTATTTATACACTGTATCCCCCCCCAGTTGAATATAAACTTCCTGAGAGTATGGACTTTTGTCTTTATATCTCCAATGTCTATCATATATGTTGCACATAATAAGTGCTTAATAAATGCTTGTTGGATTGGATTTCTCCTCCTTGCCTCCCCCATTCTCTTAACACACACACACACACACACACACACCCTTTCTTCTCCGCCACATCACATTGGATATAACTTTGCCAGGTACCAGTCCTCATTTGATACCTGACCCAAGGTAGATATAATAAAGTACTGTATATATGGCTGGCAAGCAGCAAAATTATACTAGATCTCACTAAAAGACAAATAATTTTGCAAATTCTTTGAACTCATCAGAGCAAGGAGACATAGGAATAACTAATAGTAACAACAACTAAATAAACAAACAAAAACCACATTTCAATGTAGAACAAAAGGAACATTTCCCACCAGCTTGGATTTCAGTTATAAAAACATCTTTTGCTTTGGATTCATGACAACTTATTTTCCTCCCCAATTTTAAGATGATTGTTGAAATAGCACATATATTAAGCTGCCTCAATTACGTATTTCATCCCAAAACCAGAGTTCTATGTGATCCTTACCAAGAGCAGTTAGTCCCTCAGAGATAGATGTGAGAAAGTACATGAGCACCTGAGGCTCTAAATTAGTGATGAAACTCATGTGGTCCTGGGTGAGACATTCCAGGAGAGGGTAATAAGACTGGCTCAATTTCCGATATTGCTGAAACAAACAATGACAAGCTACAGGTAAGAAAAATGAAAACATGCTACAGTCCAGTAAAAATGGTAGTTTATAATGTAGGAAATCACAAGGCTGTTTAAATGAGAGGTCAATAAATATACAGAATAATGACTTAATAAGTCCCAATTCAGCATTTAAAGGATTTTTAGTAGTAGTCTCTGATCTCTAGAAACCTTTATTTATGAAACCAGCCATGCAATATGTAATCTCAGTTTCAGTTTATTATGTTCTGAGTGCTTAAATACAGGTCAAACCTCTGTTGAGTAAACACTGGCTGGTTTTCCAAATTACTATTATTTTTAAAAGATTTAAATTTTGAGCCACTGAACACAACTTGAGGTAAGAGGCCTATTTCCTAAGACTTGCCAATTTTTTAACTTCTTCATGGATTTTCACTGCCTAAAATGGGAGCTTATCCTGACCACTGGGCTACCTTTTCAAAATCATTGGCTATTGTTTCTCCTCCCAAACTTATATTTAACTAATTTGTACCTATGAGTATTTATTTAGTTTGTATTCATGCTACATATGTTTTTATATGTATTTGTTGTCTTTCCCAGTAGAATATAAGTTTCATGTTTTTTTTTTCCTTTGTACTTGTATCCCCAGGGCCCAGCACAGTGCCTGGCACATAGTAGGACATAACAAATACTTGACTGATTTGATTGGCTGTGCTGACAAATCAAACTGAATCCAAAGTCAGTAAGTAAAAGGCTTGGCACTCATGATTTGCTGACATGGATAAGCTGTTAAGACAACTCAGCTCTCGCATGCCATTTTCTGATACATCAAACAACAAGGAGGGATAGACTGCCAACCCACCAACTCCATTTATGACCTAGTCAGGATACAAGTATGGGTGTCTTAGTGACAGAAAATTTAGAATAAAATCTTTTGCTTTACTTGGACAGCAGTCATGGGGATGGAGTTAGAGTGATATTGTCACGTTTCATCAGGACTGAGGCAACTCATGGCCTGATGGATCATACTGAAGATTCCAACTTTCAGAGGGTCTTTTTTTTTTTTTAATAAGATATAGTCTTTGCTAAGCATCCCCAAGATTTATTAATATAAGGTGTGGGCCACCAAAATATATATGAAGGCTATGTCAGAAAGTCAGAGGATAGCACCTCTAATGAGCTTGAAGCCAACAGGGTCAGGTCTCCTACAGGTGAATTGGTAGGAAGCTTCCCTGAGTTCCACTCTTAACTTGGGTGGCTGAAGCACCACCTGGGTCGAGAAAGTAAATAGCTCTTTGTGGCAATTTGGGAGACTTATTAGGTTCCAAAACAGAGGCTGATAAATAACTGTTGTTTGTCCTTTGGGGAAAGGGCTGTGCAATGTCACCAGCCTCACTTTTTCCTCTGGAGCCATCTGAGTCCAGTGGTGAGATATAGATCAGGATGACTGGAAATAGCCTCAGATGCAGTAGGAGGCCTTGGCCTTTTTAAGCTAAGATCTTTCTCAGGTCTTGGTTTGTCTGAAGTAATGCTCACTCAGTAATTAAGGCTAGGCAAGAAATTAGGCAAAGAATGGTCTCTTTTACTTAGTTAAAAAAATCAATCTGATAAGTAATAATGAAATCAAAGAATCACGGAGCTGGAGAGGGCCTCAGAGATCATCTACTCTAACCCTTACATTTTATAGTTGAGGAAAAAAGAAGATGGGGTTAAGAAAAAATGATTTGCCCAAACATCACAATGCTAGTGAGGATCAGAACTGAGTTTAGAACTGAGGCCTTTCAGGTCTGAGTCTAGTGCTCTTCTTTTAACACCACGATTCAAATGGAGTGGGAAGATCAAAACAAGGAGTGAAAGCCGTCTAGCAGGACCTAGTCCAATCTCAAATTTCCCACCTCAGAAAGCACATCATTTCTGGAAGTCAGAGCTCTTTGCCACCCAAACAATGCTCTACTCAAAAAGCAGAGCTGAAAACCACATAATTGCAGGTACAGTTGTCAAGCAATTAATCTGAATTGCTAATTATGCTTTTTCTTGATGCTGAACTAAGGGCATTCTGGATGTTCAATTTGTCACAGGGAGAGATTTGCATATTTTCAAAATAATCTTTAAAACATATAGAGTACCTTTAGTATTCTGAATTGTATAAGATAAATCAGGTAACCTGATTGAAAATATAAAATATTCTGGCACTGTTCTAGCTCCCTTGGCCTCATCATAACACTTCTAAGCCTGTGGTGGTGTTATTTCATATTTCACACAAAGACTCCCAAGATGAATGATTGCTTACTAGCAAGTCACTATGGGACACTGAAAGCAGCATTTTGACAAAGGCCTGGAGTACGTTGTCAAAATGGTTGTCCCCATACAACTTGAAGACGCCAAAGCTGACATAATTTCCACATAAGGCAGACTTGAGAGCAGAATAGCAGATGGAAATGCCCTTGAGTTTCATTGGATAAATCTGATCTTTTGAGAGGCTCCCAAGGGACAGGATCTGATTACCTGTTTTAGGGTAAAAGGAGAGAGAGAAACTGACATAAGTAGATGCAAATCAAGGCAGTTATAGAGGCATGTCATTTAACATTTTCATTTCATTGTTAATTTTCACATTTTATCCTTATTGTTCCAAGAGCTGTCCATTTGGATGCAATTAAAAACAATTAAGGGTGGATTACCTTGAAAATTCTATGGGCCCTAGGAGCACCAGTGTAATAATAATCCAAAAAGCAAAGGGCAAAATGAAACTCTGAGACAGAAATTATTCCACATGCCGGGGTAAATCCCCAGCATAATGCTAAATTACCTCGGCCTTGATTTTTCTTCTGGAGATCTCAAGGGATGGCTGTTTGTTATCACTGCACTCAAATACAACATTGACCATCAAAATACAAAGAGAACTCTGCATAAGAACGTCAGTATTTTCTCTGTAGTGGTGACACCACTCACAACAAACATTTTCTGTTTCTAAGATGAGTGATAGGAAGGACTTGTGTTTGGCTAGGCAATAACCCAAGAGAATTTTTTTTTTATGAATTCAGAAATATTTCTTTAGTAATTTTTTAAAAAATTCCTCTACCACCTCAAAAAAAGAAAAGGTACATTTAGAATGAAAATTAAGCTACAGTTACCAAACTGAAAAGAAAGTTATGGGAACCATGTGCTCACTAACATGAAATGATGTGGTAATAATGCACTATAGGCTGGCAGGATATAGGGATAGATGGGACTTTGGAGACAAATCTTCTCATTTTACAGAAGAAACTGAGGCCCATGGAGGTTAAGTGACTTGGCTGCAGTTACAGAGGTAGGAAGTGGTAGGTTTTCTGACTGGAAATTCAGGACTCAATTTCTACTACATCACACTGCTAATATATTCTCTTTCCTTCTTCGATGGAATACCTATGAATTAGTTTTCCTTTGTATACTCTTTCAGGCATGTAATTAAGTGCATTGTGGACTATAAACGAGAGGGCCTTGAAGGACTTGATTCTGTACCTTCTGCCTAACCCCACCCAGTTGCCTCTAGATGGTAGTGCATGAAATTCAACCTCGGCAGACAAAAACAGGGCCTGTTTTTATAGATTTCTAAAGGAAATCTATAGATTCATAAGGCTACAGATCATAAACTAGAAGAGACCTTAGACGCCATCTACTACAGTTCTTTCACTTTACAGACTATGAAACTGTGCCTGAGGGCTATCAAGTGACATCCCGTCCACACAAGTAGCAAGCATCAAAGGTAGGTTTTGAAGCCAGGTCCTGTGACTATAAAGCCATTACTCTTTCTTATTCCACCGGGTTTGAACTAAGTTGGATATTCTTGCAGAAAAGAATGTCTTTTTTGTGAGGTGGAAAACATGTAGGTGGCTTTCAGGACTTTTTTTGAGGGGGAGGGGCTGCTGCTACTACTACTACTACTACTACTACTACTACTACTACTACTACTAGTGATACTACTACCACCAGCATTTACAGCACTTACTATGTGCCAGGCACTGTGCTAACTGCTTTACAAATATTTTCTCCTTTAATACTCACAATAATCCTGCAAGGTACGTGATGTTGTTAACCTCATTTTACAGTTGAAGAAACTGGGTCAAACAGAGTTCAAGCGACTTGCCTAAAGTTACATAATTAGGAAGTATCTAAGGCTGGCCTGGAAGTCAAGTCTTCTTGACTCCAGGCCAGACACTCTATCCATGTGCCATATAACTGTATAGGTGAACTGGAAACCAGAATAATGGTTTCAATGTAGCTAGATTAGAGTGCTGACTTCAACAATCAATTAACAGATTTATTAATCATATACTCTGTGTGAACACCTACTATCGTGCGTCAAACACTTTGCTAGGTGCTAGGGTACAAATACAAAAAATGAAATAAAACTGCTTTTAAGGAGCTTATACTATTGGAGGAAGACAGTATAAATGTATAGGGACAGGCACCGTGATTTCATTGGTATGGGGAACTTCTTGGATGAGGAACATTCCCCACTCCCATCCTCTACCCATGAAGGTCACTATCTTCTCCGCAATTCAGAGGTCTTAGAGAGTTGTTCAGAGCATTGAGAGATTAAGGGACATGCCTACAGTCACACAGCCAGTATGTGCCAAGAGACAGGACTTTAATCTATCTACTATCTATCTACTACATTATGCTGCCTCCTATAAGTATATGCAGAGTAACTATTCTCTGAATAAATATAAAATAAAAAAAGATGCTGAATACAAGACAGGGAGGGGATAGCACTAGCAGTTCATAAGAGATGCCTCATACTTTCTTCTATATTTCCAACCTTTAGACTTCAATATACCTTTGTCTTATAAAATCAGTAATTTCTGTGTAGTTCATTCTAATTTTTAAGGAGTCTGTTACTTGGCTGAAGTTTTTCACTGCTTGTGCTAAGCTACTCATTCTCTTTGCAAGCCTTTCTTCGGAAGATCTCGCTGCTTCTCTAGTCGTCCCCTCCGTCACTCTCCCTTCATGTACAATGTCGTCTTGAACTAAGCAACAGCGCAGACTGCAGCCGTCTCGCTTCCCTTCTTTTCGGGATCAGAGCTGGGCTGGGCGTCCAGGCCGCGCGTCTTTCTTTGGAGGCTCTGATGGCAGGCGCTTGGGAGCTATTCTCCTCAGGCATCCCTGTGACCACCAGCTCTTTATGGTGAATCTGATGTTGCTGTTGCTGCCAGATTGGGACTCTTTGCTTGGGGCAGGCTCTGTGTACTTCTGGAAGGGCTGCCATGGCCTTGTATGGTCCTGGTCTGTCTTCTCTGGAGCCTGAAGCTCTTTTCTTCTCATGGGGGTGGCTCAGGCTAGGGAGGTACAAACTTTTAATGCTCTTGGATCTAGGGAATGGTCTGATTGTTACCTTCCTGGACTTTCCAGGTCTCAGATCCTTGACAGACTTGCCCCTGGGAACAGCTGCGGTACAGAGTGGCTGGTCCTTGTTAGCTAACTGGAAGGCTCTGCCAGAAACCTATAGGCCTATCCCCATCTGAGTCTGGGGGCTGAATCCTCACTCCTACTCTGGAGTCAGAGTGAGAGCATTGCCAGATTATTCCTGGTCTGAGTCTGGGGGTTGAATCAACGATTCCTCTGTGAGGTTACAGCGACAGAACTGCAGGTCTCTCCTTATTCTGTACGGCATTGGTCATTTGCCTGTGGGTGGAATTGGTGATCCTGGGCTGGAAAAAATGACCCACTAGATCTTTACTAGAGTGGCTGTGGGGAGAGCTGAGCTGTCCTGCTTTCTCCTATGCTACATCTTTGCTGGCTGGCCCAGGTACTAGCAATTCTGGGGATGGGGAAAGGCTTCAGGAAGATGGTACTTCTTTGAGGTGGAGGTGATGAGGTAGCATATGGGAGCTGGCCAGTGCAAAGGCACAGGGATGGAAGACGGCATGCTATATGAGAGGAAGGGAGAGAAGGCCAGTTTGGCTGACTACGGAGCAGAGGAAGGGGAGTAACATTTGAGGCTAAAAAGATAAGCAAGGCCAAATGGGGAAGGGTTTTAAAAGCTCTATAGAGAAGGCTATATTTTATCGTAGAAGCCACAGGGAGCCAAATGCACCTTCTGACTCTACAACCAGTGTTCTTTTCAGTTCACTCCACTGCCTCCATTAACAGCTACGTACTAGGACTCTTCTGAGGAAAGTACTTCACAAATCTTACACTGCTATGGCTGCAAGTCACTAGTCAGTCAGTCAACAACATTTATTAAATACCCACACTATGTGCAAGGCACTGTGCTAAGTGCCAGGGATACAGAGAAAGTCCAAAGACAGTCTCTGCTCTCAAGGAGCTCAAAAGCAGATTGGGGATAAAATTGAAGATAACTATGTAAAAACAAGATAGATACAGGACCAACTGAAGATTTCAGGGGTAAAACAAGCATTTATGCTACCCCAGACATTTACCCATATGCTACTTTAATAAGTTTTTTAATGAGATTACAAATATATGTCATGGCAAGATATCATATCACGGCCATCACTGGATAAGAAGCCAGAAGATTTGGGTTCTACTTCTTCCACCTATGTGAATCTTGTTTTGGTGAAGTTAATTCATTTTTTCCTCATCTATAAAAATGCAGGTAAATAATTCCTTCCATTCATATCTCACAAGGTTGTTATGAGGATCAAACGGATAAAGCAGAGGCCAGACCGTGGTGCTCCCTGCTCCATAAATTCCAATGGCTTCCTCCCCATTACCTCAAGGATCAAACACAAATCCCCTTAGCAGCCTGGCTTGAAGCTACATTTCTAGTGGTTAAAAACACCATTCCTGTCCCTACATTTTTCATTCTAGCCAAACTAGCCATCTTGCTGTTCCTCCCAATTAATTTCCTGTAATTCATATCTCTGTACTTTTGTACAGGCTGTCCCCCATTGTCTAGAATGCTCTCCTTTCTTCTGTGTTTTTCTTCAAAGCTCAGCTCAGATGTCACTTCCTTACCTGTTGCCTTTCTTGATCTCCCTATCTGCTTGTGTCTCACCCCTGAAAATCACCCTATATTTACTTTGTATGTATTTTGTCTATGTTGTCCCCTCCCATCGTTCCTTGAGGCCAAGAATTATTTTATCTTTGCCTTTGTATCTCAAGCACCTGGCACATTTCCTGGCTCAAAGTTGTCACTCTGTAAATGCTTGTTGTTTGAGAGATGTGAACCACAGGATGTTACAACAGATGGATGGGACTTTAGAGATAACCAATTTGAACCCTGGCATTTTACAGATAAGAAAATGGAGACACAGAGGGGGAAGTTTCTCATTCAAGTTCGGCAGGCAGTAAGATTCCAGGTCTTCTGACCAAGCATGAGGCTTCTGCTATCTGGTAAGCACTATAAGAACGTAGGGAAGCCATCATTATAACAGGTAATTACTGGGGTAATGGCACTGTTTCATCAATACAGGAGAGAGGTAGGCTGGCTCTGGCAAAGATCTGGGAATCAGAATAAGCATGTTACAAGGCAGTGATGTAGAAAAGGCCCCCCAAACATTAGAGCGCTGTGCTAGGTGCTAGAGATAGAAGACACAGATTTTACCCATAAACACTAACTTTGACATTAGTTGCTGAAAATGGCTGATGGTGTTTCAGAGTGGAAGCAAAAAAAATTTAGTTGCAGAACTTTCAGGGAAATATTACCTTTAAACATAAATTCAAGGAATTTAAAAAAGGAAGTTGTGGTAGGAGTGATATTCTTAGCCCTCTTCCCAGGTAAGTTAGGCTAATTTTTCCTTAAGAGGTATTAATACCGTTCTTGAGCCCCACTCGGATCAGACGGCTACAGATCCAGGCTGGTCACCTGAGCACACAGCAGCCGTGCTGAGCTCCAGAGACGCTCTGGACGGTTGGCTGGTGGATCACAATGCAACACTCTGGCAAGGAAACTTTATTCAACTCAATCACTTCCCACTGCCTTCAATAGTGATCCTTGTGGAATATCCCTTTCCTGCTATGGTTAAATAAATGTTAACTGCTGAATGACCTATAAATGTTTGTTTTGTTCCAATATTGAAACTAAACAAAGAGGAGATTGGCTTGAGTCAGACCCAGCCCAGAAGAGAAGTTACATATATGCACTTGGAAGGCAGGTGTCAGATGCCATTGAAACAAAAATTCCCTTAACTATATGCACACAACCCAAACCAGATGAAAGTTAGAGCTCACCAGACATGCTGCTCTGCTTTAGTTTTAGCTGTAAGCTCCAGGAAATGCCCTAAAGAACTGCAAAAAATTATACTACATTAACACACTTCGAATGAAATAAATCAAAGAGATTGGCAAGTGATGGAAACTGGCAGTAGGAGAGCAATCTTATATTTTTAGGTTGGAAATGGACTATTTTTTGGCCAAAGACACTTGTAGTTTTTAATTTGCCTTTCTGAGATTGTCGAAGGTCAGTCAGTCAAGAAACATTTACTGAAGGCCTCTCAAACACTAGACGGAATTAGCAGGTATAGTGGTGAGCCTAATGAATACTTCCACATCAGATATTTAAATAAGAAAACTAATATCTACAGATTGTAGAACCACAGAATGTTTGAAGAGAAAGGGCCTTTAGAGATCATTAAATCTGTCCTCCTTTTACAGATGAGGGAAATGAGATGCCAAAGACTTGTTAGATGATGTAGAGAAGTGGTATCTTAACCTCTTCAACCAGGCAGGTTAAGCTAGATTTTCCTTAAGAGCTATTGAGACACTCCTCTGGACTTGCTTGGCTTTGGGAACTAAGTGGTCAGTTTGTTAATGTCATTTCCTCATTGCCAGTGGGCACAGCAGCCAGAAGGACCTGGAGGAAGTGGTAAGGCAGGCAAGGGAGCTCTGCTCAGCTGAAGCAACTTGAGATGGCCTCAGTGCCTAACCTTGTTGAATATCCTTTTCCTGCTTAGCATAGTGTGTACCACACAGTAGGTGCTTAATAAATGTTTAGTCATTGACATGACTAAGTAAATAGGTTTTTTTTTCAACCACTGAATGACCTACAAGTATCTTTATTTTGTTTCAATGTTGAACATAACCCTATAGGGGGACTAGCCTAAATCAGGCCTTGCGCAGTACAACTGGTATAGTGGGCAGGACTGGAACATAATGAGTTCCTCGGAGTGAGAGATGGGCAGTGAGGGGATGGTAATACCAGACTGATCTTCCTACTTCTGGTAGTGCTTTTTGGTGATGCCTCTAGAAAAGGTGGTTCTTTACTGAGTCACTCCTCATTCCTGGGACATTAAAGAGTAAACTATCTGTGGCCATTTAGCAAGAAGACAATGTGAATATATTTTGTATCCTTGAGAACTGCACCTTGAAGATAATCCCAGTAAACACACATTTTAAGTTCTCCAGCTTTTTTGAGTCTTCCAGTCTGGAAATTTGAGACCACTCCAAGTTCTACTAGAGGATCTCTTCAGAATTTATTTTACCTTCAAAGCAGCCTGAAGGGACTGAATTTTGGGGGAAGAAATGGCTTTCCACGCTTCTTTGAATTGTTCATTGTTTCCTGTAGCTTGGTACATTTGTGAACCACAGTTTGCTGGGTTGTTCCCCAGCTGATGGCATCTAATTTGTTTCCATTTATTTGTTACTGTAAAAAATATTCCTGTATTGTTACTGTAAAAAAATAGTATTTTGGTGCATATGGGACCTTTCTTTTACCTCTTTAGAGTATGCCTAGCAGTAGGTCAAAGGGCATGGACATTTTAGTCACCCTCTTAGGACAATTCCAAATTGTTTTCCAGAAAGGTCAGAGTAATTTGCTGTTTAATATTTTTAATAATGACTTGAATAAGGCATAGATATTATGCTTATCCACTTTTCAGAGGACACAAAGCAAAGAGTTGAATAGGCACTGCGTCTTAGGCTTGGCTTCAGAAAATCACTACACAAATACAAGATGGAGAGTGTGCGGCTAAATAGCAGTTTATCCGAAAAAGGTCTGGGAGACTTACTGGGCTGCACACTATACTCTGCCCTGATCAGACCACTGATGGCACAGTTCAGTTCAGTGTTCAAAACTGTGAATAACTTGGAGATCATCCAGAGGAGGAAATCCACGATAGCGAAGAGTCTTGAGATACTGCACATGACGACTGGCTGACTTGTGGAACTAGGGAGGTTTAGCCCAGAAAGACAGACTGGAGCCATGATACTTCAAGGTTTTGAGGGACTGTCATATGGAAGAGGGATTACCTTTGTTTGGCTTGGTCCTGGAGCAACAGGTAGAAATTGTAGAGAGGGGGCAGCTAGGTGGCGCAGTGGATAGAGCACCGGCCCTGAAGTCAGGAGAACCTGAGTTCAAATCCGACCTCAGACCAAGCACTTGACCTGCACTAGCTGTGTGACCTTGGGCAAGTCACTTAACCTTGATTGCCTCACTAAAAAAAAAATTGTAGAGAGGAAGTTGGCACTCAGCAACAGGCTTACATTTCAGAAGGGCAAATTTAGTTTCAATATAAGGAAAAACTTCTTAATCAGTGCCATAAAAAACCAGAACAGGCTTTGTTGGGAGGTAGTAGAGTCCTCATCTCTAGAGGTCTTCAAACAAAGGCCAGACAACCTTGAAATAAAAACTATATTCTAGGGAGATTGTAGAGGATATTTCTGTCCAGGTATGGGCTGGACTAGATGTTATTGAGGTCCCTTTCCAATACTTGAGATTCTATATCGCTTTTACATTCTCCTTCAAGTAGCATTTGTAGCAATAAAAGTGATTAACATTGGCAAGATAATAAATCTTTTTTTTTGAGCCCCAAGTATAGGTGTACAATAGAAATGATTTTACAGCGTTATATACCAATCTATTTTTTGTAAACTCCTTGAGGACGGGGACCATCTTGTTTTTGTATCCCTGGTGTTCTGCACAAAGTAGATCCTTCATAAATGTCTGATTAATTGAACTGAATAAAATTTGAATTCACTAGGGGGGGGGACCCTTACATGAAGGATCTGGATTTAAATCCTTTTGTACAGCAAATATTCATTCCTAATATTAGTTTTGTAAATTGGGATTTTCATTTGTTGGATTTTCTTATGTCAGGGACCACGTCTACTCCCAACGAGGAAATCATGGTAGGTCGGCACTAGCCAGTTTCACGAAGGGAATTATAATTTTCCTTTCCATTCACTCCTCAACCAACAGATGTCACCAAAGATGCCAGTACCCAGAGGGTAGCAGGAAAAGAATTAGGCAAATGGAAATTGAGCATAAGAAACATTCAGTTCTTAAAACTGAGGACTAGGTTTCAAAAGTAATAACATTTATTACACTGCATGCAACATTTTAACCAAAAATTTAAAAAAGAAATGTTCTTTTATTAAGTTGCTCAGGCTGAATGGATTACAACACTAAGTTTTGAAATACATGTTCTAGAAGCAATTTAAAACTCATTAGAAATAATAGGCTCGGGCTACTGGAAAATGTGGTAAAATTTAATCCTCATCCAAATGTTACCTGGGCTGTGAGAACAGGAAATTGTTTTGTGCTACTGTGGGTAACCTCACTGCTGACCCTGAGCTGTAACTGCTACAACAGCTGAAAGCTGAAGCAAAATTAAAAACTTACATCAAAGTATATCATGACAGAATGTAGATAAATAAAAAAGCATATTGAAAGTATTATTTTTCTACCAGTCTCTCCTAGCAGAGAGGTGGAGGTATTGCTAAAAATGTAAAAACAAGTAGTTCACTGGCATGTAAAGAAGATAGACCTCCCTCCCACTCTCTGTATTACAAACCAATGACTATACAAATATTGCTGGTGGAAAGAGAGAGGTAATTAGAGATGAAACACAGTGAGTAAGGAGACAAAAAGGATTATATTCCCTCCACCTCACTAAATGGCATTGGTCTTCTCTCTTCCTTGGCTTTCTCCTGTCTTCATCCCAGCGGAGGCTCCCCTGGCCTCCCTTCTGCCAAACTGCTTATTGTTCTGTTTCCTCCCATTCTGTACGTGCCACTTGGCACTACTCCCCCACTCCTTTATCGGCACTCTTCTCTGGACCCCTCCCAATCCAGCTTCCAGCTCTTGCACTTCCTGCAAACCACTTTGTCAGAGCCACTGATGGCCAGGACCAAGCTGCTCTTTAACTTCTTCAAGTTTGAGCCGGCCAATTTTACAGAGTCCATGTTTATGACACTGCATCTCTCCATCCCCTCCTTTCAGTCACGTGGCCACCAGCTGAGCTCAGAAGGTTAGCACCTTTAGGCTGGACTATTGATATAATCTCCTAAGTGGTTTACCTCCTCCCAGTTTCTGCCCCCTCCAATCTGTCCTTCACACAACTGCCAAACTAATCCTAAAATCACAGATTTAGAGCTAAAAGAGAACTTATCAACCATCCAGTCCTACTTCCTCATTCTACAGATGAGAAAATCAAGGCCCAGAGAGGTCTGAGTTGGGATTTTAACCCAGGTTTTTGGTACTCCAAATCTGGTGCTCTATCTACTTTACCACACTGTCTCTCAAAAAGAATGAGTCAGTAAATAAATGCTCACATTTATATAGAGCCTTAAGATTTGCAGAAGACTTTATACTCATTAATTAATTTGATCTTAACACACCTCTGCATAGTAGTATGGTTATTAGAGGATTGTTATTATCTGACCATGTCCTCCCGTTGCTCAAGAATATTCAATGGCTCCCTATTCCCTGTAGACAGATACCTCTGCTTGGCATTGAAAGCCCTCCATAATCAGGCTATAGCCTATTTCCAGGTTTATTTCACATTACTCTCATTCACATTTTCTTAAGTTCTAGCCAAAGTAGCTTACTGGATATTCCTTAATAATTCCCAGCATTCAAATAATAATAATTCCTAGCATTCATATCTTGCCTTTGTTGTTTTCACAGACTGTATAACCTCTGCCTACAATGTACTCCTTCTTCATCTATTTCTAGAATCCTTGTCTTCCTTCCCTTGAGGCTCAATTCATATTTTATCTCCTATGGGAAGTCTTTCTGGAATCTCTCTAATTGTTAATGCTCTCTTCCTCTTCAAATTAGATCATATTTATTTATTTATATGCATCTTATATCATAAGTAGACTGTCAGCTTCCTGAGGAAGGGTCTACTATCTGGTGCCATGACTTACAATAGTAGGTGCTTAAAAAAGATTTGTTGAATTGAATTACATACAGTGTCTAAGTTTTTAAATCACCGTGTGCTTCTCAACGGCCTCTCTACTAATAGCTTCCAGGGGGAAAAACAATTTTGTCTTGATTCGTCCCTTCCCTCTCTGCTGGCTCTGGTTGTAATCTCTCTAGAGGTTTTTGGTTCTACCTTCTAGGGTCACATCAATTACATCAATCACCTCTTCCACACAAGAGCCTTACAAATATTTGAAGAGCTATCATGTTTTACCTAAGTCTTCTGAGACACCAAATCAGCTGCAGTATTATGAAATAGTGCAAATAATAACAATCCAACTTCTGTCATCTAAAGAACTTTGAGTTTCATGAATTCAACAGTACTTAATACTCTTCCATGAAGAGAGCTCTTGGAAAAATCATCACTCTCATTTTATAATTTTAGCAAGGGAAGAATAAAATGATAGACTTTCCCAACACCCCAACTAAGCCTGTAAGAAACATTTAAAAAAATCAATGCCTCAAGACACTTTCCCTCCCAATTTCTGGGCAATCCATAGAACTTCTTGCTTTCTCCAGAAATGAGAGGTCAACTACAGTAGGTCCTGTTTGGGGACATATTCAGGGTCTATAGTCAAAAGGAGATTCTTAGTCCTATGTTAATCCTAGAAAAGGCATTGGTACACTCCTAAGTAGAGGTTTTCCTACTATGTTGGTCAGCTTCACACTTTCAAATTTCATCCTTCCAGGCCAGTTTTTCCTCTGTGGGTGACAAGAGAATTTTTAGAAGTATGAACCTCAAAGCAGACAATTTTATGGAGAAAGATCACCACAAAGAAACAGGCCTTGGCTGCCACCATCTGAGGGCTTACAGTGTTAACTCACCCCAATTCTCCAGTTTCCCTCCTCACAATATCATGGACCAACCAGAATTGGCTTTCAGATCTGTCATCAATAGTATTTCATTGGTTTTTCTTCACAAGGGTACTTTACCAGTAGGATGTAAGCTCCTCGAAGGCAGAGACTATTTTCATTGTCTTTTCATCTCCAGTGACTAGCATGTAGAAGGCATTAAATAAATGTTAAGTTGAACTGTTTTTTCTTTCTATGTTGAGTATGCCTTGTTCCAAGTGATTCTGTTTTGCTTTTCTTCCTAGCTTTTGCTGGAAGACTTCTTGAAATACTGTCATCTTAATGGGTTTCTGTCTAGTTTTTGGTGCCTACTGATTTGGAAATGCTCTATGGGACGTGTCTGGGTAGCTTATGCTCCTGGTAGAGAAATAGTTATCAAGAGCTGACATCCATAAACAATTGAAATCAGCTTTAGAAAGTAGTGGTAAGTAGGGGAGGTGAGTTGAGGGGGAAAGAACCAATGATGACAGATTAGTTAGTGAAGTCCCCTAACAGAATGAAGTATTGGTACTACCCCTGAAGGAACCGTAGATAACTCAGTTCTGTGGTCAATAACCTAAGGTGGCAAAAGAGAGCAGAAGTCTACAAAGGATGTAGTGCAGTGGAAGGAGTGCTGAATTTTGAGTCAGAATCTAGATTCAAATCCTAGTTCAGTCGCTTATTGCCTTAGTGACCTAGGCCAGTTGCTTAACCTCTCTGGGCTCTTTATCTGTAAAATGAAAAAAGATCTTATACACTGCTAAAGCTATATTTCTATGACCTTCAGATTGTTTTGTTAAGAGGATGAAATAGGCTTGTGGTCTAAGCACAATTTAAGTCATCTTTTTGTCATAAGGAAGCTTATGATTAAATATAAATTGAAAACACAGTTAATTTTATTCCAGATGTATCTAATTCTAGCTTTAAGAGGTAAAGAGTTTTTTATCGTTTAAATCTTCTACTGAGTATGCTTGAGAACAGATGCAAAAGTTGTGGCCACATACTTGTTTGTACAGATGGAGAGAGAGCGACAAGTTTATTAGAAAGTAGATTTACTTTGAATCATTTGCTCCTGTCCTAAATAAAGGCTTTCTGCAGTCTTCATACTCTGACTGCCTCTATACACTACAAATCAAATGTGTAATTACTTCTAAGCATCTTTTAACACAGAGGCTTGTAGCACATACAAATTCAAGTCCCAGAATGTGTCCTGAACTGCAGTAAAAACAATTTAAAACATTTGTTTTTCTTCTAAAAACAAAGTGATAGCAATTTTATGGTTGTTCCCACTCACACGCACTTAAAATGGGTTTACAAAATTTTGTGAAACCCTTTTCTAAGTATTCTGAAAGAAATAAAAAATTGAAAATGTCTTTTGAAATTCAACATGATTATTTGGAGCTGCCTACTTCCTTGTGAGGATACATGTGTGCATACAGTGGGTGACCAAAGAAGATGGAGACAAGATGACAATATCATTTCCTTTCCAGAGAGCTCTTTTCCATCTTGTCTAACACTAAAGATGAGGCTAACGTCCCAATGGTGCAGAAACAACTGGCTGAGATTCTGACTGATGAAACTGTATGACCTGACAAGTGGTAAGGACCATGACATACAGCTAAGGACCAGAGGATTACAAATGTATTACACTCCTGAAGTTCCAGACTATGTGGTTAGATAATGATCTCTAACTTACAATTGTCTCTGCAGGGAGCTGTCATAAGACTATGACTAATCTACTATACAAGAGCGTCCCCAAAGTCTTAGTACAGTTTAAAGCCTTAATAGCTTAAAACTATACTAAGACTTTTGGAACACCTTGTACAATGCCCTTTGCAGATGGGTACTCATCAGGTTCAGTGGGAGATTACAGGACTGGCAGTTAAGAGATTTGGGCTCTAGTCTCAGCTCTGCCCTTTTGCTAGGTAAAACATGTTACCACCATGGGCTTTATTCCATTTTTTTTTCCTTCCAGAAAATGAAGGGCTTGAACTCCTTGACCTTCATGGTCCCTTCTAGAGTTTTCACATCATTTACTGACATCTTTTATTCGAATTTCAGTGCTGGTGGCGGTCTTTGGATCCAGTGAACCCTAATCCATCTTGGACTGCACAGTTCTGAATGTCCCACTAACTTTTGCACGTTACATCCAGTGTATTGCCTTGCCCAATAACACTGCCGTTTTATCCACAGGAGATTCAGTGTGTTGGCCTGGCATGATTTGTGGTTAAAGGCAAGCTGCTTATTCCTCCTGGTTCCTAAATGATGGCCACGCCACTTTTCGCACTCCCATTACCCACTCCACAAATCCATAAAGATGCGAAGGTTCAAAGAAAAAAGATAACTAACATCTTTCTTTCCTCCAAAGAGAGATAAAGAGTTATACTGCCAAGACAAATATGGAAAAAGATACTCACCGTAAGTGCAAATCATTTTACTAGCCTCTCTGAAGAGAAGAATTCCATTAGGAGATGATACATCAAAATTCAAACGCTGGGACCTGAAAAATAATGTCTCCAAATTAGGCTACATGCAAAGACAAAGAAAAGAGATATGGGTTTAAAACCCCTCAACAATTTCTTCTATTAGAATACTGCAATAAGAACATGGACGCATTTTTTTAAAAAGTGTCTGAATAATACATGTAATAACTAGTGCAGCACCTGGCACATACTAGTTATTCAACACCAATCATTATTTGTTGAATAAAGGATATTGACCCTCAATTGAACAAGCACTGGCAAAATTTGAATGCCATGTTCCTCCCTAAAGAAAAGGGAGCAATTAAAGAGAGAAGCTGGCCTCACTTACTTGTTGGTTCAGTGATCAAATTCTTGTTTTTGTTTTTTTTTTTTAATATTTGGTTAGTCAATGGGGTTAAGTGACTTGCCCAAGGTCACACAGCTAGTAAGTGTTATGTGTCTGAGGCTGGATTTGAACTCAGGTCCTCCTGAATTCAGGGCCGGTGCTCTATCCACTGCACCACCTAGCTGCCACCTAGCTGCCCCCTAGTGATCAAATTCTTGTCTGTCCCTTAATTTGGATGTTGACAGAGTGGTGTTTTTGATGACCACAAACACTGCCACAACTACATAAACAAAATCTGAACCTTTCCACGTTCCAAAATATTTCTACCATTTTTAACCTTAAGAAACACTTGCCTCTAAAATTCTCAGATTCCCAAATTGTCAGACTCCCTTCTTCTCTCAAACATTTCCACTTTGTTACAAGGACAGAACACCACAATTTAGCTTTAATGCAGTGATACAAATTCTGTTTTTATTCCTTATCTGCTGCACTACATTGGCTTCTTTCCACTATTACCTCATTTGGGAATGTGGACATCCCCAGGTTAAATTGCATGCAAATGCTTTGCAGTTAATGAATGCAAACAGGTGTATGTGCATCTAGCCATAAGTGAGAACTACATGCTGTATGCTGTGTCTTTATTTACCTTGAATGCAATCCACACTGCACACAGCATGCATCATTTTTACAGATCCAAATGTGACAGATGGAAAACTCAAATCTCTCTTCAACACTGAACTTGGCTAATGAAGCACTTGATACCTAGTAACACACTTGAACCATGTCAGACTCTAGAGAAGCCTGCAGTCTAGGCTGTACACAGCTCGAGAAAAGAGCACCAACATCAGAAGAAGTTCTCTAAAGAGAACAGTCATTTTCTTGCACCCCACCAAGTGAAGACCAGTCTGACCATGGAAAGTTCTTCCACAGGCTGACGGGGCATGCCTTTTCTTTAGTTTGTATCACTTGGTCTTGGGTTGTTCTCAATTACATTCTTATTTGTTGGCCTTTAACAAAAACACCAAACTTTTAAATACTTTGTTAATTAAAATGAAGAAATCAACCAAAAAGATTTTTTACAGTAATTAAGGTAAAAGCAGTGACCTTTCTTAAAAGTGACATTGTCAGGAGGAGGTTTCTTAGCTGTTCTGTCTTTTGTGTATTTATCAAATACAGTGGAATGAAACAATATGTGTATGAACATGAATATCTGTATGTGCAAGTCTTTTTTAGTTTGACTACAAGATGAAATTCCTTGTTAAAGAAAAGATTCATGTGTGTATGTATATATTTTATTTCTCCTTTCTTCCTTCCTTCCTTCCTTCCTTCCTTCTTTCCTTCCTTCCTTCCTTCCTTCCTTCCTTCCTTCCTTCCTTCCTTCCTTCCTTCCTTCCTTCCTTCCTTCTTCTTCCTTCCTCTCTCTCTCTCTCTCTCTCTCTCTCTCTCTCTCTCTCTCTCTCTCTCTCTTTCTTTCTATGTATCCATGTATGTATCTATGTATCTATGTATCTATGTATCTATCTATCTATCTATCTATCTATCTATCTATCTATCTATCTATCTATCTATTTATCTATCTCTTCAGACTACAATCTTACAGCCTGACTTGCCTGATTTGATATTTTTTTGAGAAAATCTATTTCTACCAGCTATTCAGGTTTTAGAACACCAAGATTTTGTAAATTATTTCTAAGCACAAGTCCAAGTTCAGTACAATATAAAGCAATGATTTCTCCCCTCAGTGAATAGAGATTTATTTTATAAAATATTACATGTTAATAATAAGTAATAAAAATTATTTGATTGAGCAAACAACTGAGATTTAACTGAGGACAAACATTGGTTAGGTTTTACAATAGAAAATATAGTCAATTTATCATGAACATTTGTAAGAAATCAATGAAGCTGGTTTTTCTTTAAATGAAAGCTTTAAAGGAATTATACTTACATTTTGTTGATTTTTTTTAGCTTGTTTCAGAGTTAAATATTTGAATGATTGCTCCAGACAATCCAGCATTTGATAGAAAATTAGAGCTCCAACATAAACTCCTTCCTTGTCTGCACATCTCCCTTCTAACATGCAGCTCACAAAGCGGAATTGATGAAACAGGATGGCTAAGTGACAGGTAATTTGGTGCTTAGCCACATTCACAATGACAGTTTAAAGTGGTAACACCAATTATCATGTTATTTTTTTTTCTCCTGTTCATTCAGTCATCCTCTTTGTTGATATTTATATTGACAATATTTAAATATCTGATGGGCTACCCAAATTACAAGATAGGTCAGGGGATACGAAAAAGTGTTACAATTGACTATTTAAACAAAAACTACATGTGTGGCTAAATCACACAAATGTTTGAAGCATGCTGTCCTGGCTCTCCTCCCAGCTCTGTCACCCTGTGACCTCAGGAGAATTATTTCTCCCTGCTTTAATTTCCCTATTTGTAAAATGAAGAGCTTGGATTTGAGCATATCTAAAGTCCTTCCTGGTTCTGAAATTCAATTTTACATGTAGTAAAATAGCTACAGTGTTTTCACCTTTAGTGTTCATTTATACACATATCCATTTTGAACTTCTTTAGGGTCATATTACTCCTATATGACCAACCTCCTTTCCTTTCTTCCTTCCCTCTTTTCCTGCCTTCTTCCTTCCTTCTTTTTCTTCCTCCAGTTTTATACCTCTATATTAACCCCCCTTCCCCAACAAAAACTTCTATACCCTGGAAAATGTTAATGTTCACAGTATAAAGGACTTTTTTTTTGGCTGGATGTTCAAATGCTTATTAGAAAAATTAATATAATTTAATTAGCTAAGGTGTTTCTTCTTAATAAGTCAAAGACATAGGAAGGAGGATATGCTAATCTTTCATTCCAGAGCACAAGTTAAATTTCAACTTTAACAAACATACACAATCGAAAAGATGGTTTGCCAGGCTGTGGATTACAGTCATGAGTTCATTCTTGCTTCTTACCTGTTCTGCATTAGTTCTGCCATTAGTTTCAGGATGGGAGTTGTACATGCGGGTTCTTGGTACCACCGCTCGATAGCCTTCTGAAGAATAGGAAGGTATGCTGAGTAGCTTTTAAAAAATAAGTTAAAGAAATAAATGTGTCAAATAAGTATCACTGCCTCAAATTAAATCACTTTTTAAGAGGAACAATATTTGTTACACATCAATTTCTTAAGTATAGATAATACTATACACAATATCTATTTGGTTTGGACCTATGATTTCATCAGTCAACCAATTAATTATGTGCCAGGCACTGTGCTAAGCACTGGGGAAACAAAGAAAGGCCAAGACCAAAAAAAAAAAAGTCCTAAAACCCCAACAAAAATTCAGTCTTTGCTCAGAAGGAGCTCACAGTCTAATGGGGGAGACAATATGCAAACAACTATGTGCAAATATATACTAGATAAACTGGGGACAATTTCAGAAAGAAGGCACTCAGATTAAGAAGGTCCAGGAAAGGCTTTCTGCAGAAGGTGGGACTTTAGATGAAGCATAAAGGAAGCCAGGGAATTAGACAGAAGAGAAAACCAGGTATGAGAGATAGCCATCAAAAACACTTGGACTGTGAGGAACTCCCAGTATGGACACTTCCTCTACCAATGCTGTTCTCCATAATGTACAGTCTTAGAGCAAACTACTCAGTGCACTGAGAGGCCGTGACTTGCCCATGGTTACACAGTTAGTACACATCAGGGGAAGAACCTGCACCTAGCTCTTCCTGACTGCAAGGCCAGTCCTCTATCCATTATACCATGCTACTTCTCTACTGAAAACTGTATTTTCTTTTATTTTCTATATTATGTAAAAGACAATGTTCTGGCCTATCTTTGGCAAAATGCTCCTAATCCAATACAAACTAGTAAGGCATCAAGTGAATTTAAGTTTTCTACTCTAAGAAAATAAATTTAGTCTAAGTTTTGCTAGAAGGACAAACAAAAACATGTCTACATCATTTAAAAGAGAGGAAGCATAACTTAAACTAAAAATGCATCCAGCAATCAGCTAGGTCTAAACTCACGACCACTGTCATCATCAACACTGTCGTAAACAATAAATTGATGTGGATGAAGCTTATATACTGTACGCTAAATGAAGCACACAGTCTAGGCCAAATAACACTCATACAAAAGGATAAATCAGCGCAGACAGTGATTAAAAATGCGCACCAGTTAGGTTGTATTAATAATTTCTGGGAGTATGTATGTGGATAGCTAAAACAAAAACCCAAAGAAGGTTTTGTTTTCTGATTGCTGTTGATGAAAGTGTTGGTTTAGCCCAGTTCATGTTGTATGAGATCACACAGACCACTCTGTCAGGGGGCAAAGGGATAAGGGAAAATGGAAAAGGCCCCAGAGAATTTGTATAGACCTTCATTTCATTATCTTAAAATCTGAAGATGAGCTTTTTTTCAATGATCTCAATCACATCTTTTTCTTGCAAATTGATCAAAACCCAATTCTTTTTTACCCTGCCATCTTGAAAGCAGGGCTTTGTATCTTTGACCAGATCTATTGACTTATTTATTTTGTTCTTTTTAACTGTGCTCTTCAGTAGAAAGCCTCAGAGAGTAATTCACATAAAAATACCCATAATTCAAATACAGAAAAACCCCAAATGCTCAAAAGCAGCACCCTTCCATAAAAAAAGACAGAGGCCACTGCCTTTTATACTTGTGGTCGGAGATGACAGACTAAGATTGTCTTCTTGTTGTCAGAACAATGAGCTGCAAAGTAAAAAATTCAATCAACAGGGTTGTTTTGTCTATTTTATGTAATGGCAAACAGATTAGTGTTGAGTTGATTCCCCCTCCCCCCCTGAATTGACCAGTTGCTTTATTAGACCTGTCTCATTCCCTGATGACCAAGAATCTGGGGGCAGTGCTATTTAAACATAGGTGGGGAAAATGGTTTACACAGATTTGTGGAAACACAAATGCAGTGATCATCAACAAGAATGCATCTCTATCTCTCAATCAATCAGCAAACATTTAAGTAATTACTATGTACTAGGTTCTGGGTATACATGTACAAAGAATGAAATAATTAGCGAAGTATGTTTGGAGAGGACCAACTCAGAGGGGACCAAAGAGATTGAGATAGTCACACCTAAAAGGAGGACAGGCAAGCACATGAATATTTTCAAGATATCATGGAAGGAATTAAGGACATCATCTGTTGAGTGAACTCTGCATTCACTATGGGAAAAGGCCGGCGGATATAAGATATGCTACCCTCTCTGTAAGGAATGAGACTGGTGCCAATTCTAATATTCTTCTGACAGAGGTGACTGCCACTAAGAAAATGACTGATTATTAGAAAGTGGAGTAGAGACCTACTAAGCAGAGAGATCAAAAGGGCTTCAGTGTGAATGCCACACTCAGGTTACAGGTTGGGGATCTGAACGCTTCTATGAGTTTAATTTCACAGTTGCCTTTAGAGAACTGAACTTGTGATATGAGGACAGTGGAGCCTCCTAGGAAGATGTACATCAGTACACACATGTAGCACAAAAATCAACTTGAAACCTGCTCTATCCAACAGCAGCCTTCCTTTCAATGGAATGGAGGCATTGAATTTATAGTGAAGAATCCCTGTACTATTTTACATACGAACGGATAAACATAACTGCTGTCACCTGGATCTATTTAAAGAACTGTGCAGGTCCACATCAGAGGACTGCAGGCCAAGGTTGTCCAGGGTAATGAGGGTACACTCTAGTTTAGGCCCTCAGAGCCTGTCACCTGGACCATTATAATAGCCTCCTATTTGATCTCCCTACATCAAGTCTCTCGCCTCTCTCTAATCTATCCTGGCAGCTGCCAAAGTGATGTTATTAAAGCACAGTTCTGACCATGTAACTCCCTGGCTCAATCAGCTTCAGTGGCTCCCTACTGCCTCTTGGATCATACACAAACTCCCCTGTTTGCCATGAAAAGCCCTTCACAAACCAGCTTCAATTTGCCTGCCTTTCCAGCTAGATTACACTTTCTCCCTTTCAGATACTCTAGGGCCAGCCAGTTTTTTTTAAAGTGTTCCTCACACACCCCCCCCCTTCCATTTCCTGTGCCTCTCCTACACCCCTTTAACCATGCACTGGCTTTCTCTCATGCCTGGAATTCATTCCCTCCTCACCTCCACCTTTTAGGATTTCTGGTTTGCTCCAAAGCTCTGCTTAACAGCTAGCCACCTAACTCCTTCTAACTGCCTTGTCTATACTTGGCATATGGACGACACGTCTCCTCTTAAAGCTTATTGATGGTGAGGACGGCTTCATTTTGTCCATGTATCCCAAGCCTACTTAGAAAAGTACGTAGTCATTAAATAAATTCTTGCTGATTGATGTCCACATTAATAGTGTTACACCACACTTACAGGATGCTGTGACTGGAACACCAAAGGGGTTACTCAGCATCCAGTCAGGTTAGACAAAGTAAATGGAATCCTAAGAGGTCTAAACCCTTTGGTTTAGGTAGGTTCCTTTGAAACAGATAACCCTCTAGTCATTACTTTTCGTTGTCTTTGGCTAGAAAGCAAAATACTCAAGGAAAATACACTCAGTAATACTGCTTCTTGAGAAAAGACAAAGTTTAATGATATATCCTTTTTGCTACTGACTTTTCAATTCTCATCTTCTCTGTGGTCACATTTTCTTATGTAGGAGATGAGTTTTGCCTTCTCAACTTGTAAAGTTTATTGGTAAAACATTTAATTAGTTATTTCTTATTGAGTAGTTGGAAGATTTGTTTTGCACCAATTATTATGTAACTCATGACCTTGTGATCTTGAAGGTTTTATCAGAAAAAGCCCTTCTAGGTCTTACCAATCTGGAAAGACTTTGAATATTGGTCTGGTAAGCAATCTGCATTTATTATATACCTCCTATATACAAGACATGACATCAGCCACTGAGGATACACATACAGAAGTGGGACATTTCATGCCCTCAGGAAGCTTACTTACATCCTACTGAGGGAATGAATACATGTTAAAAAATAAGTAAATAAAAATATATAATAAATACAATGTGATTTTTTTTGGGGGAGACATTAACAACTACGGGGTTCAGGAAAGGGCTCTTGAAGGGAATGGTACTTGAGCTGAACTGTGACAGGAACTAAAGGTTCCAAATTGGGGGGAGGGAGGGCATTGCAGGGATGGGGAATGTTACCTGTGTAAAAGCAGAGATTTGTACAGGGAATTTTGTGTACAGGAAACAGCAAGTAGGACCCTTTGGAGTATACCGTATGTGAGGGGCAGCAACATGTAATTAGTCTAGAAAAACGTGTGTGAGATTGCAAAGGATTTTTAATGCCCAACAGAAGAATTTAATTTTATCCTCGAGGTAATGGGAGAGCCACTAATGCTTCTAGAACTGGGGAAGCAACATTGTGAGACCAGTTCTTTAGGAATATTGATTTAGTAGTTATGTGGGATGGACTGGAGAAGGGGGAATGGATACAGGGAGACCCAACTTGGAGAAACTGCAATGGCCCTGGCAGGAAGCAATTAGGACTTGGCCTAGGGTAGTTGTGGGTATGTGGGAGGTAGACTAAACCAGATTAGGTAACTAATTATATATGGGGAGAGGGTGGGAGTGAAAGTGAAGAACTGAAGACAACTCCTAGGTTGTATACCCAGGGGATTGAAAGAGTGATGGTGCTTTTGACAAATAGGGCATTTTTGGGGAGGGGTAAGTTTTTTGTTTTGTTTTGGATATTTTGATTTTGAGATGTCTATGGGACATCTGGGTGGAGATGTCCAGAAAGAAGTTATGGGGAATCCACAATTTGTGACAGAGAAGAGAAAAGCCAGGCTGGCTTGGGCCCTAGATTTTGGCAAAGCAGATTTCAAAGGGTGCAGAAGGATAGTGTGGATCACATGGACTAAAATTCCAGAGGGATGGAAACACAAAAAATGAAATTATGAAGAAGGGGAAACAATTCCAGTAAGGAGGAAGCATGGGAGCTGTCTGTAGAGAACAATGCAGACACACAGGAAACTCACTAATAACTTAGACAGTAAAGAGATATTCATAGGAGATGGGATTCAAGGGTAGTTAACATGAAAAAACATTAGATTTTGCTCCAGTCCTCCAAAAACAGTGTCAACCTAAGGACAATAAAAAGGATTTTTTTAGTTATGTTTTGGGAAAGTGGAGGATCAAAAAAGGGACAGAATCACCGGTTGGGATGGAGAGGATAATCCTCAACCACAGAGAGACGGGAGAGTGGCTTGGTGTGTTTTTTTTTTTTCTGCCAAGGAAAATGATCTTCACCTGAAATGACAGAACAAAACTGGCTAAGAGGGGTTGATACTCAAGATCAATGAAAAGCTTGTAAGAGAGCACCTTGTTGCTCCGGAAGCTGGCCCAGATGACTTAAACCTTCAGGTGCTCTAAAACCTAGTAGATGTAAATATTTTAAAGATTATGGACAACAGGATACACTGAAGAACTGGAGACAGGACAAATGTCCCAGTTTTCCAAACAGTTAGAGAGCAGAATTGTGGAGCTATGGGCCAGTAAGCTGGGCTTTGATTCACAGGAGAATTGTGGAATGGACAGAGAAGCCCATTGCTAGGTTGGCCTCACAGTGATGACTTTTTGGCATAGTTACACAGGAAGACAGATACTAAACTGCTAAAATGTTACACGTTACAATTGACAGTAGTAGAAGGAGTAGCCATATGGACGAAATCCATGATCTTTGAAGTACTGAAGTAATTAGTATGCTTACCCTATTTATTAACATTTTTTTCACTGACTTTTGATTTTATTGGCATAGGGAACCTCTGATGAGAGAAGTCCTGCTACTAACGCTAGCTCTGCAGCCATCCTTCAACTTGCTGTCTAAAAGAAAGGGTTCTTATTTTTGTTTCATGGACCTTTTCAGCAGTCTGGTGAAGCCTGATAAACATCTTTCCTGAGGGATGTTTTTAAATACAGAAAATAAAATACATAAGATTACACAGGAAACCAATTATATTGAAATATGGTTACCAAAACATTAAAAAACGTTTGGTCTAAAATTCTGTCTGTAGTATTGAAAGATTAAATGGCACATAGCCAGTAGTATCACAGGTAGGACTTGAATCCAGATCACTCTGTTATGAGATCTATTCCATCTACTGTACCATTCAAGCCTTATTATATACTATTCTTGACTCTCATGCTAAAAATCCTTTCTTTTTTGTAGCTACTGTATCCTGGAACTAGATTTGTGTTTATGATTTTGAGGGTACAGAATCATGGAACCATAGGATACTAGGGCTAGAAAGGGCCTTAGAAATCATCTAGTACAAGTCCCTCATTTTTTTAGAGGAAACTGAAACCCAGGAAGGAAAGAGACTTGTCCAAGGTTATAGAGTAAGGAAATGAACAAGTCAAATCGCATTGCAGTCAATGTCTTTATAAGAAAGACTGTGTACACAGCGGATGCTCTCTAAATGCTTATTAAGCAAATAATGGCATCATCTCCAAGTGCTGCTGATCTACGGTTACAAAGAAGTTTCTACGATGATTAGCATATTACAACAAAAGTCTTCTTTGGCCATTGTCCTTGTAACAACCTCTTTCTATAAATAAGATGCAATTTGACAATACAACTGAGTGAAAAGTAATTTTCCCTTTCCAATTCAAATATCCTAAGCTACACAAAAAAATCGAATCCCCTCCATTTCCTACTTACTGACAAGTACTCAGGTCCCTGGAGCACAAAATGTCTTCTCTCTACTACGTTCAGAGCTCGTCTTTCAGAGAGCTGCTGGATATCTCCTCAATGAAGGCCAAGTACTCGATTTCTAAGTGTATTCATTACAAAAATTTCCACTATAACAAAATAATTCAGATTTCTTTTGAAGTTGGTTTACAACAGAATAGATATGTGAAAGCATCAAAAAAAAAAAAAGAGCCAATGAGGTCATGGACTTATAGAACTCGAGGCATAGCTAATGAAGCAGCTATTTTGGAGGCAAAAAGGGAAGAGTTGCAGGCACATACTCCTCTATTGCTGCTATCCCTGCCTTTTCTTTTTTTTCCTTTTGCTTTTTGGTGAGGCAATCCGAGTTAAGTGACTTGCCCAGGGTCACACAGCTAGTGTCAAGTGTCTGAGGCTGCATTTGAACTCAGGTCCTCCTGATTCCAAGGCCAGAGCTCTATCCACTGCAACACCTAGCTGCTCCTATCCCTGCTTTTTCATCCTGGACCTCACATAACTCATCCTGCTCCCTGCTGCCTCTTTGCTGTCACACCTTCTGCATTTTGTATCTCTCACATCTAAAGCACACCTCCTTTTTCTTGAAATCTTTCATTTCTTTAAAGGCCAATCTCAGGTGTTACTTCCTCCATAAATCACTTCCTGATTCTCCCAGACGAAAGTGATCTCTCCCCGAATCTTCCTACTATGCCTTTTCTGGAACTTTTTTTTTTTTTGCCCTATCATGTTCTCCCTTATATTATATTTATTTGTGTATATTTGATAATGTCCACATAGACTGTAAGCTCTTTGAGGGCGGGAACTCAACCTTTAAAAAAATCTGTACCTTCATTATCTGTATCTTCTTTACACAGTACAGTATCTTGTACATTTATTGTTGTTTAGTAATTTTTGAGTCTTGTCTGACTCTTTGTGACCCCATTTGGGGTTTTCTTGGCAAAGATACTGAAGGGCTTTGCCATTTCCTTCTCCAGTTCATTTTACAGATGAGGAAACTGAGGCCAACAGGGTTAAGTGACTTGCCCAGGGCCACACAGCTAGTTACTATCTGAGGTCATATTTGAACTCAGAAGATGAGTCTTTCTGACTCCAGATCCGGAACTTCATCCACTGTACTGCCTAGCTGTCTTGTACATAGTAGGTTCTTAACAAATATTTTTTGAATTGAAAAAAAAGGCTTTTGAAAACAGAAATTGTTTGCCAGGTCAGAAATAGTTTAAAGCTATTTTTCCTCTGAATCTGCTGAAGTTACTGGATATCTGATGTCCAAGAGCCAGAAGCTGCATTCCACAGTGCAGAGATGACCACCTGAACTGGGTGGCACAAATCACTGCTTTGTCATTCAAATGACAAAGCCATTTTTTGTATCTGTGTCCCACATGTCAGAAAGAAGATGCATTTGGCACAATAATCAGCCTATGAAGTATATAAAATTACAAAGCAAGATCATTGCCAAGTAGGGGGATTTGTTTTCTAAAGGAGGTATGACATGAGTTGGGCTTTAAAGGATGGGTAGGAGTTCATTTGCTGAGTGGAAGAAGGGAAGGCACTTCAGGCTTTGGGAAGAATGTGAATGAGGGTATAAATATTTGAGAACATAGTGCGGATTTGTGGGACATGGTTGTTTAGTTTGTCTGGAATATAAAAAGTATGAAGGATAGTAGTGTGAAATGATTTTGAACTTGACCCAAAAGGAAAAAGATAGTTTACTGGTGATCTTTGGGAAAGTGTGAAATGATCATATCTACATATTAAGTATTATTCAGCAAGAAGGATAGATTGGAGTGGGGAGAGCAGAGGAAAGAAAAACTATTAGGAAACTATTGAAAAACTCCAGGTAAGTGATTATGAGGGTCTGTACTAAGGTGGTAACCATGGACACAGAGAGAAGAGAATACATTCAAGATGTTGTGGAGATGTTGACACAACTTGGTAAGTGGATGGGAGGGATAAGGGAAAGAGAGGTGATGTGTCCTATCTTTTTATTTTTTTTATTAATTTATTTTGATTTATCAACAATCACTTCCATATGCTTTTGAGTTTAAAATTTTTCTCCCCCTTCCTCCTCCCCACCCTCCTCAAGACGGCGCACAATCTGATATAGGCTATTCCTATTAAACATTTTCACATTAGTGTCCTATCTTTTTAAAGATTTGGATTCTGAATTTACGATGAAAAAATCCGCAGACTAAATTTTTCATAAAAGAGCAATCTATCAATACCATTTATAAAGAGTCTACCATGTGCCAGGCCTTGTATTGGCACAATAGGATGTTAGAATGATATAGATAAGTATATGTGGCTTGGGCAATTAATTTCCTTATTTTATGCAGTTATATCTTGCATATGGTATATTGGACTATGTTCACCAAAAACAAGGTAAGTACTCATAACAAGTGTTAATAAAAAGACAAGGAGTTAGTGTTTGACACATATTAAATACTTCATATGTGTGTTTTTATTCATTCACTCACTGAAAAATCAGATTCATTATTATACAATTATTCTGTTTTTAATTGTTCAGTTTCTTATGTCTGACTACCATCATTAATTTGGTATGATATCTTCCTCCTCTGAATTCCCAGAGCACTATATTTGAGCTTCTCTTATACATGTCCACAAATCTTACTCTGATGTCTCCTGTAGCCTGGAGGTTACTCTGGATTCTCAAAGGTTATGCCAGCGGAACATAAACTCTGGCAGGTTCTAACAGAGTGCTGGATTCTGGAGTCAGAAGATTTGAGTTAAAGTCCTGCCTCAGACACTTACTAGCTGTGTGACTATGGGCAAGTCACATAACCTTTCTATGCCTCAGTTTCCTCATTTGTAAAATGAGAACGATACACACAAACACACATACATACACACAGCTACACAGCATGTCTCTCACAGGATTCTTGTGACAATTAAATGAGATAATGTACACCAAATGTTTTGCACACCTTAACGTGCCGAATGTTAGTTATTGCTATGTTGGAAAAGCTCTGAGTTCTGTCCCAGGAAAAGACTATGTCTACTTTCTGGGGAACAGCCTAATTAAATATAAGGGGTTAATAACTAATAGGCTGGCTGCTCAGTGATATTTTTTTTTTGTCCATGGCAACTCATGAAAGAAAGAAAAATACAAAGCGGCTCTGAGTTGTGTGCTGCTTCTGCAGCACGGCAGAAATAAAGGGGCATAGGGGACTAAGAATCGCCATCTTTAGTCTATGAATATTAGTTAAGTTGTTAGTGCACTAAATGTCCGAGGTCCTCGTCTGGGTACCAAGGTATGGACATATTACTGGAGGAACTGAATCCTACCAGTTTTCACGTTCTCAGTGTAACTGAAACCAAAAGACAAAAGCTAAATGGAAAGATGGTTCACAAGCTCTGCTTCCAGAGGTAAATAAAGAATTTGATGGAGCTGGTTTTATTGTGCATCCAAAGGCAACCAAAAACATCACTTCATGGGACATTTTGTCATTTCACATTGTAATGTTCATGATAAGTATTTGTAAAAAAGATCAGCACGAAAACAGCTGAAGCTTTTAAAATCCAATTTCTGTTGAAAGGCTGAGGAGGTAGAGAAATTTTTTTTTGAGAAATTTTAAGACGTCAATAAAACCCTCCAAGTTAAATCAACATATATTTTAATACTTGGCAATTCCAATGCAATAGAGTATATGAAAGTGGACACAGAGAAAGATGATGAAAAGTACGTTGGAAAACATAGTTCAGAAGGAAGGAAAGAGGCCAAAGGCTTAGAGAGAAACCTGAAGCCTTCTGACTATTTATCATGATCTTTCCTCAAGAAAAGAGCTGGAAAGCAATCGGCACACAGAATACCGAATAACATCATAGAAAAACAAATCTGACTCTAACAGAAAGAAAATGATCAGTTACTGCTGTTGAAGTCATAGCTGTATCAGTTATTTGTGTACAATCACACCACTGACTTGTCAGAACATAGCAGAAAGAATATTTTTAGATGAATAAAAATGAAACAATAAAGTTGAGGCAATTCCAACCTGACCTGCTTAAACAAACTCTTGATGGGAAATAGATAAAAAAATAGACACTGACTCAGACTACTGCCATTTCCTCTGCAGTTTAAGTAATATAAATCAACTGTCATAATAAGTAAACCAAAAGAGCCTAGAAACATGAAAGAGACATTTGGCCTTACACTATTTGATATTTGTGTATGTGCATTATTTCTGTTCCTCCCTGTTAGATTTTTTAGGGTCCATGCCGTATTAATGTTTGAATTGCCTATGCTGCAATAGGTACTTAACACATATTTGTTAAATGATGGCTATCTTTTATCGTAATATGTTCATTAGTGTGTACTCTATCTCCTCACTATATTGTTAGAACTTCAACTAGTACAAATACCCTATCTGTCATTTCTTCCTTATCTTTTTATGTAGGAAGTATTTATTAAATATAACAAAGTATATTAAATTGGTCAATATTAATAAACATTTATTAAGTACCTGCTATGTAAAATGCACTACAGGGAGGATGTATAATAAGATAGCCCCTGCTTATGATTTAGTGTAGGTGATACACATATAAACAGATAAATACAATACAAATCAGAATATAAGCGCATAGATTTATTTTGTACCCTATATGCAATTAGTGCATTATAATTTGCATTCTACTTATCTGTGTGCATGTTTTATCTTTTCAAGGAGACAGAAGTGGTTGAGCAAAATCTAGAGAATGTAGGGCAGTATCCTTATGATAAACCAAGGGTTCCAAAAAACACAGCAGAAGAAGCTGCTAGAAAGAAGACAAAGATGATGTGGAACTTAAGTGGGCAAGTCTTGGTGGTAGGGGTAGGGATGAGAGTCCAAGAGAAGGTAGAAGACATATAGAGGATTTTGCTGAGGGACATGGCATAAAATAATAGGGATACGGGAAGAAGGGTCAAGGGATGTGTTTGATATAGTGGAGGGGGAGTAACTGATCAGTTTCAAGGTTCCAATTAGAATTCTGTTAAAAGGCCGATTGGGGAACGGCTAAAAATCTCTAAATGGTAAACACGGTACATGAATACAATGGAATATTATTGTACTGTAATAAACGATGAACACTGAGGTGGGGGAAGACTTATGTGAACTGATAAAAAATGAAGAAACCACAACTAGGAAAATAGCATATAGTATCATAGAAATACAAATGGAAAGAACAATAACAAAACAGCAGAAACTAAATGCTGTAAAACTGGAAGTCTTGTTCTAAAAATATGAGAAGGTACTTTGATCAGTTTCTTTGTGGAGGGAGGGACAATGGGTGAGGAATACTGCATATGCTGTCAGACTTTTTTTTTGATGTCAATTAGTTTTGCTGAACTATTATTTTTCCTCCTTTTAAAGTCTTTGTTATAAGACATTGCTCTGTGGGAAGGAGAGAAGGGAGAGATGCATTGGGGAACGTAAATGATGTTAAAGTTTATTTTTTTTTAAATTGGTTAAAGGGAATATTGATGCACATCCCATAGTGGGAGAAAGAAGAGTTAAAGAGCCTACAGTCTGACTTCCCCAGGTGGTCCTAGAGTTCTACTGATGGGGATCAAAACTTCTGGCAGGCCTGGCTGCTCTCATAACTAGATTCTAGGGGGGAAAAAAGATTCTGGTGGTAGAAAACTCGACTTTTATTCTATGAACAAATATTTTTGACTTTTTTTTTTCAGTTTTCCTTTTGATTCTTCATTGCCTCAGTTCAACTATGACCCTGGAGAAGTTTACATGAGGCTTCACGAGAGGTAAGACTGTAGTGTTTCATTTAGGAGCCATGGAAGTTTGTCTGCTATTTCATACTTATTGCGCTATGTAAACAACTTATCAAGATGGTGCTTATTCAGTTTCAAGTGATTTAGATTTGGAAGGACAGAGTGAGAGCAGTGGAGTTGTGTGTGCACAGTTAGTAATCTAACATTTCTAGAAATGTTTTTGAATTAAATAGCTTAACCAGCATTTTATCAAATAACCCCCATTAATAAAATGTCTTTCGATTTTACAGTAAGATGACATATTCTGACAGGATGTTTCCTCTGCATGCTAAAGACTGCATAACAAATTAAAGAACACACATTTCTGTGGATAAAAGGCAAATAAACTTTCCATAGCAATAATGTGGGAATCATCATTGACGGTTTGACATATCAATATTTCAGGAAGAATAAATGACTTTCATATCCAGGTGGTGCTCTTTTTTTTTATCATATACTTATTCATTTTGCATTACTAGAATACTTTGGGCAGAACCTGTACTTTATCACCTGAAACTGCTTAAAGTATTTGGAAATATTTTAATAAAGCTTTTCAAATCATCAAATAATATAACTTTTAAACAAATTTTCCTATTATTATAAATATTTGCTCTTCATCCCTTGCCCAAAGGAAAACTATAAATCTTGTCTCAACTGAATGAACACCATTTATCATATTCATTTTGTTGTCAATACAATTATGAAAAGCCTTTGGCCTTTTTCCAAGGAACCTGATTTGCTACTGAAACTCAATTAGTATAACCAAGGCAGGTTCAAAACCACCCATTTGGCAATCTAATACAGCTCTCTGCATAACTGACACTTTACCCTTGACCCCTGACCCTAGCAACAACAAAAATATGGTAAAATTGAGAAACAACGGTTTTCAGTAAAAAAAAAAAAACCCAAACACTAGGTATTAAGAATCTCTTTCTGCTCATGTTTGCCATCTGCTGGAGAAAAGCTAAATTTCAAAATACCATTGTAAAAAACCAAAAAAACAAAAAACCCTTCAACTTCCTCCCCCAACCAAAAAAAAAAAAGCCCGAGGAAATCAAATGCAAGCTTAATTAAAAACCTATTAAAACATCTTATCACATATTATGGACAAAATTTTGTCTGTCATGAGATATCTTTCCATTCTTGAAGCTTAAAGGAAATATCTTACTATGTACAAATATTTAATAGCTTTTTAGAGGTCCAATTGTTTGAAAATATGCCTCTTGTCTAATGATACTGAATGACCAAATACCAATATTAGATACTTTATGTCCAATTATTTTAGTTTCAAGATCAATATCAGTTCCGTACTTGACACAACACGTTTAATATTTTGAAGTAAATGAAAGTGTTCATTAGTTATTAAATATTAAGAATGAAGATAGTGGTAGCTGGCCTACTTAGACAGGATGAAGGAATAAAAGAATTTAAAGGCAGTCCTCAGAGTCAAAAGAAACATCACAAGCTTCTCCGTATCAGAATGTATATTCTCTGCACGTGCATATTACATGCCGAAATATACATATCTCAACAAAAAGGGAAAATTCTTATCATTGCTCTTCCTATATGAATATAATGCTTCCAAAATATTTTGATAACAAGCAAAAAAAAAGTAAGCCACATATTTAAATCTAGAGTGAAATTATTTTTAAAATATAGAGTTTTTATTGAAACACACCAAGAGTATTATAAAGTCCTTTGTCATTTATGTGTTCAGCTATAACTATCACTACAACTACAGTCTTTGTGGTTGAAGAAAAGATTATTATTTCCTCTTTAACTTAAATATCTTTTGTAATTTGAGTAACCAGAGAAGTTTGGGGAAGAGTGTTTCAAAAGCACAAATTATAAGTATATACATCAAAACACTTTATCTTTAAAACTATAGAACTATTGTATTTTTTTTTACTGATGAGGATATTAATATACACAAAGGTATATACATCTTTATATGATTGACAGTAAACTATCATTTATTTTTGGGATTCATTTATCGGTTGTTATTGTTTGCAATTTCTGCTTTTTTTTTTCTTTTTACAAAACTAATGGTGGGGACTGGCAAAGAAATCCAGTGGAATTCCTGATAATTTTCTTTTTCTAATTCCATTAATATTTTTATGGTCATGAAAATCTTGAGCATGATAAGCTAGTACCTAAATAGTCATCATGATATAAAATGCTTGTTCCTAGGCCTTTTGCTTGAGATGAAGTAGAGACTAATCTTTTTTAAAAAACAAAGTAGTGGCCCTTTCTTTTCTGTGTTACATATATCAGGCTTTCCACATAATACCCATGCAAACCATGATTTTTTGGTGTGATTCCTAAGCTATCAATGTTCACACCACCAACAACAGTCACTCCTCTGTGCTGTCTTTCCAAATGCTGTATTCACAGTTAACTGCACTGCTGCCACTGTGCTGTAATTTTTAGCTGATTACACATTAGTTCATTTAGCTTTGTTTCCTCTTCCCTACTGTGCCATACTATTAAGCTAATGCAAGGGGCCTGGTACCCCTCTGTGCACAGAGCTGGTATTGTCATAGGGTAATAAGGATACATCCAGTCAAACAGCATGGTGTAGCTGGTCTTTGTGTTCAGTGCAAAGGCAATCCCTCGAAGATCTCTTGCCAGCCCGATCAACATACGCTGTCAGTGGGAAAGAGACACAGTAATTGATTTTCACGTTAGCATAGAGCAGATGGAGTAATAATCAGCCAATAATGACCACATATCTGATTTTGATTCATTAGCTAAAATGTCTTGCTCAGATGCTTTTCTATAGAAAACCGTAGACTCTTTACACAATCAACCAATCAAATGCACTGAACAATTCTGCCTCCCTCTTGACAAATTTAGCCAAGTAACAATTCTATTGGCTTAGAAACATTTAGTTACTTGACATATTGCATTTTTGAATTGTGCCAAATGGGAAAAAATTAGCTAATAACACATATAAAAATGCTCAGTGTCTAGACATTATTTAATAATAGTAAGTGAAAACTACTTATGTGAGGTTGATGACACAGCATTAATGACTGAATTATATGCATCATCTTACATGAAGAGAGGACCATGATATAAATTTAATTCCACATGGGAAACATTTTGGCATTTAAAGGTATATGATAAAGCAGGATTGATGAACATGTTGTACCTCATGTTATTAATGAGTAATCATGGCAGTTCAGTACTAGCATAAGGTTGGCCAGGTGACTTGCTGATACCACCACACACATTTTAGCTACTTTTTTCACTCTCTAGTGAGGAGGAGACACCAGGATAACTTTCTTTAAAGGGAGGAGACTTGGTACTTTGGATCTGTAATTGGGCTATGCTTGAGTTGAGGCTGGGAATAGCAAGAGAAAGTCCATGAACAGATGCCTGGTGTGTCAAAGAAAGAGCCCAAGTACTTTCCCCACCCCAAACATGGAAGCTGGCTTACTGTTGGCAGCCCATGTGCTTTCTGAAGCCATTGTTTCAATAGGAGTGTTCTGCTTACTGCACTATCAAAGCAATTCTGTCTTTATGGTGTGTGCATCTTCACTAGTCATATGGATTCTGGAAACACATGGAAAGGTTTTTTTAAGATAGGTAGTACCTGCTACCATTAAGGATGATGCTAATTTTCAAGGTAAAGGTAACTGCTATGTTTGATATATCCCAATATCCCAGTCCCTTTCTTCAAGGAACTCAATTCTTTAATGTCATTTTAATGTCTGAATAACATATGTTAGGGCTAGTAGGTGATAATTCTTCATCATCTGTTTAAATTAACCAGCTATCACCAGCAATCATACTTTTTCATTTCTTAAAATATTGTTTTTATATTTATTTTCATTGTTACATGGAGGTGATGAGCTAAAATGCTAACTAAAGAAATGCCTGTAAAATATTTGCTTCTATGATGCTATTAATTGAAAGACTGATAATCACAAAAGAATCCTGACTTTTTGCTCTTGTTTCTCTCAACCAGTTTGCCCCTTTCCTTCTCCCTTCTCCCCAACCTCCTCCTTTGTTGCTCCCCATCTGGCTCACTATCTTGCTCTTGACTTATGAGTGACTCCTTTCCACATTTATACCTTTACCCCTCATGCTATTCTTCTCCCCTGACCTTCCTCCCCCTGATCTCCACCTCAGCCAGCCATATCCTCATAGTTCTTCCAAAACTTACCTCCTGCAAGGAGTCTTCTCTGATTAATCCCACCCTATTTTCTGATCACTCTTCTCACTTTTATTCTTTCGGTTCTTAAGCATGTGTTCAGATTATACTTACATTAATTTACATGTATTTGCATATGCTTTAAAGGGTGTTTTTTTTTTGCATTTTAAAAAAATGTAGATACTGGCCAACTGAAATTAGACCATAAATTACTTAAGGTAAGGGGCTCTTTTCCTCCTTATTTGTATTACTCTGCAGTGCATAGTACAATGGAGAATTCATGTTTTTGTCTTTTCGACTCTATAGACAAGCTACTATTTCTGACAATAATTACATAAAAAGATACTGCTGATTGGATTGGGTGATCTCTAAAGATACATTTTAGCTTGAACATTCTATGAACTTTTTAATGCAACTTTTCTCCTTACTAAAATATGCCAAAAGTTATTCAAAGTGATTATAAGGAGACATAGTTTTTAATGTGCTGAAGTATGGTTACAGTACAGCTCTATTCTTTTTTTTTTCAGAAAAAATGATAAAAAAAATTTTAGAAAAGAGAAAATTAGGGGGGAAATCTATCTAATAATATTTCAAAGCAACTGTGCTTTGAAAAACTTTTAAAATATTGATTTGATTTTTTAAAACTATGTATCTCTATATACATACTTTGTCTCAAAAGTGTGGTTCGAATGGACTCAACCAGCTTGTAAAGTATTAATATCTCAAAGTATCAGACTATTGTAGGATGTGGGACAAGAACTTAACAGCAATGAAAATGCATTGAAGATGAAGAATTCAAAGAATCTTGGGAAGATTTACATGAAATGATGCAGAATAAAGAAAGCAGATCTCAAAGAACAAAATATACCTTGACTACAACTATGAAAACAAAGACATTAATTAGTAAATTCAGACTAAACATAGTGTTGATCAGGTATTATCTTGTTAAAGTGAAAAGGAAAAAAAGCCTTACTTAACTTTTTTGACAAACACTAAATAATAAGAGTGCATAGCAGCATGTATAATCAGTCTCAATCTTTTGTTTTGCTCTGCTTAACTGTTCCAGGAAAATGATTTTAAATTTTATTTGTATACATATATGTATATATATAAATATAAAAATCAAATCAATATTTATGAAGTTTGTCAAAGCAGAGGGTTTTTTCCCCTTCTAAGGTGTAGATAGTTGGCATTTGATTAATTTGAAGGCAGGAAGTGACCAACCTTTTTAGCACCGCCATTTTGGAGATTTTCAAATTCTAAGTATTCCTTTTTAGAAATTTCAAGCAAAACCTGCTAAACACTCAATATACTGGGCCATGAATGGCAGCTAGCATGCCAAGTGCCAGACAAACGGGCTGAGAAATAGCAGAAACTCAGCTCCTTCTCTCCTGACCCCCCAAACAGGGTTTCTAATGGAAAGTCGGACAGACCCTTTACTGTAGTGGCACTACTGGGTGCAGCTATAATATTATCCTCATAATTCTACTATATAATAACAACAAAGAAAAAAAGGTGAAGGGTCATTGTGCTTTGTCTTTAGAATTAAGATGGCTGTCTTCATCCTTACAGCATACTCTTAATTCTGGAGACACATCTTAATAACCTCTAAATAGTTCCAACAAAAGAGCCGTGTCAGAGGAATGAGCAGGCCCCAAGGTGTTTCAACTGGAGTGTTTTCATCTGCCTTTATTGCTCTATCCCTCTCCAGAATTAAGGCAATAACCTGTGATAAATTATTCAGGAACTGCTACAGGGATCAAAGCAAAGCCATTCTGTTAAAGTGCTGTTTGCAACATTTGGCACTTAGCGCGAAAACTTTTAATGTGCGCATGCTGAAAATCAAGGATTTTAAATAATTTAACATGGTGGAGTGGAGTTTTTACGAAGCAACTAAAGATAGCATGTTGCTATTTAACCGCTCTTCTTCCTCAGAGAAGTTTTTCATTCATTTTCATTAAAACCGATGACGTCATACCTAAACTGAAAATATTTTGGAGGCTTGGATATATCAGACAATATTTTGTACACAATATTTTTTTTCTGGAAAAACCCATATATCTAAAAATAATATTCTTTGGGATTAGGTATTTGTCACAATGGTTTTTTTTCCCCCTTTAAAATTTCCTCTCCTCATTCTGCGGAGAAACCCCCCCCCAAGACAAATTCAATGTCCTCTTCAATTCTATTAGGATTAAGTGGAAACCAGAGCTATCAATTTAAGAATTTTGCAGCTTTCCTCCCCCTGCAACTGTACTTCAACATGGTAATATGGCTCATGAGTGTTTACTTTCATTCTGAGATCTGAATCCAGAAAACATCTAAAAATAGTGAGTTGTATAGGTTGCAAATTAAATGAATTTGGCAGTCCTGGGGCATTTTTATAGAGATATTTTAACAGCATCACCTCCTGTGGATTGGAATACTAAACACTTTATTGAAGAACAAAACAGGACCGTTTTTATCTCTAGTACTAGCAAAATGAAGTACCTGAAAGCACTTTTGCATGTATTATTTATTCATCGTGATAGAAAAATAGCCTTAACCTAATAAATTACACTTAAAAGCATTTAGAGCAAAAGTTTTGTTTATGATAAAGCAACAGATTTAGTTCTTTATCGGTAGCTTAGAGCACCAAGTTTTCTGTATACAAATTAGACAGATGGTGCTTACTGCAGAATTTACTAAAGGTCTGTCACAACAAATGCAGCCAAGCTGCATATTTAATCACTGCAGAACCTTGTCTACCTGCAGCTGCCAACTGCTAATCCAATTTCCCTGATAAATGTGGCAAGAGACACGATCGGCAATAAAGAGCATCTAACTCCATTTTCCTGCAGGGCGTCTTTTGATGAACATTTAGGACGGAAGCACGGAGTGCACTGTGTGGCCCTGGTTTGTGGCAGCTGCATGCATTCTGAGGCACGGCTCTCAGGTTACTCACTTAATTCTGCCACTATCATTATGTTGCTATTGATCTCAGTAGCTGTTGCCTACACAGCATTACTCTAGATGAAGCTGAATCAGGCAGTTATCATGCATCAAACTTGCTCAAAAGCCTGGAGATTTCCCCTTAATTACTTGTGATTTTATTTGCAAATACCGTTAAAGTGTAATCAAGCAGTCACTTTCCAGGGTCGTTAAGAACTTGCTGGTTTAGGGATATAGCCTTGGAACTCCATTAAAAATGACTCAAGGAAGATGGTTTCTATCAAACCAGACAGGGCTACATCAAAACAAGCTCTGAATGTAATGAAATCTTCAAATGAGACAAACGCAATCTTTAGAAAGCAAGCTCCCTTCAACCTTCCCACTTAGTTTTGAGAAGCTTCACTGGGTGCTCCCCAGTGTACAGGACGGTGCCCAGCACACTGTAGGTGCTTAATGTCTATCAAGAAAGAACATCAAAAGCAACTTTAAAGTGACATTTAAAGCAGATCTCTTCAGTCTTCGAAAAATATTTGGAAAAATATCACTAAAGTCAAATGCAGCTAAAGTACTAAATGAAAACTTAGGGGACTTGGTACAATTGCTAAGAATGAGATTAATGGCTAGACATAAATTTCAAAAGATTTCAAACAGATGCAATAATTTTATTAATTCTTCTGTGGCAGGAGCACCCTAAAGATAACTGTCAATGGCTCAGTAACTTCTATTGTCTGTTTACAGCTAATTTTGTGGTGAAGTGGTGAGGGGGAATGAAGCTGTATGAAATTATGGGCAATATTTCTGACATATTTCAAAACAGTAATAAAATGTGACTCCATCTTCATCTACAAAGGTGCCCACATTCTCTCGAGTGCATTTATTAGTCATTTTTAAATAACAATCAGAGGCAATCTATTTAATGTAGCTCTGATACATTACCATTTTCAAGGATGTGATTTCTATTAGAAACTCTTCCCCCTCTTAAAATACGCTCCTGTTTTGATACAAACAGCTTGCTACACTTAAGGATTTTACTAATAAAACATAATGTTGTCTTAGATAGTATGACTGTTGCCACAGCTGAAGTGACTTGTCAAATCAATCCTAATATGGCTCCCACAGGCACATAAAAACCTTATTTAGCTATCAGTTATCCTAATCACTTTGTTCAGTTTAAGAATGCAATGCTTCAAGACCAGCTCCTATTTATACATATATGCCTAGCCATTTAATAAAGTCTTGATTTATACAAAGTCTTGTTAAAAAAAAACTTTAGGGATGCTGTATTTTAGCAAGTATATTATTTTGTGTTCCTCCAAATAAATATACTAAAATAAAATGAAGAGGGGGGGCTTGAGCACTGGAGGAAAATGGCCCAAAGAAATAATCTAGTAAAAAAGAAAGCCAAATGCCACAAGAGGGAAATTTGACCCATCTGATCATAAACTGACTGAAACCATTCTCTGGCCTCAATCAAAGTTGCTTTCATGTGAGATGTCATGATATGCATTTATAGGAAAAATATCACTCACTAGTATGTGCAATTGTCACAATAGGAACAGCTTGGCACAAAATGAACTCATGTATGCAAAAACCACCTTCTGGATCAAAATCTAATGTATTTTCACATTTGCCAAAACAAACTCACCTTAGTTTCTTCCTGTTTAAAGTTGTTGTTGAACATCTGAGCTACTGCTTCAAATGAAACTGTGAGAGGAAGCATGAAATTCTCGAATTCATCCTCATCTTCACCTGACAGAGAAACAAAAGGGTCACAGTAGTTAGAGAAGCATGCTGTGTACATCAGCCCAGGCAGCGAGTGCACTGTCCACCCAGAGGAATCTGTCCCAGAATAATGAAAGGGTCATCAGGCATTCACAAACAGGACAAGCTTGCACGCCTTACATATTGTGTCTTTACCTCAATTTATAGTCTGATGTTTTCCTTTTTCTTTTGGACTAAATGAAATAGTAAAACTACTTAGTAGCAGGTTGTTGTTGTTGTTGGTTTTTTTCTGACTCAGTATTGGCTCAAACAGACGCCTGCCCCGGGCAGTGGAGACCCTGAAGCCTTTCAGAGGCCCCAAGGGAAGACACTTCCAAAGCCTCTGGGACAAGGATCTATCCTCTTATCAAAATAACCAAGAGTGGCTTTTCTTTAGCTGACAAGCCCCTGAAGGGTTCTCAGTCCTAGGTGCCCAGACTATTGGTCAAGTTATCATTCTCTTTTATTTGTGTTCCTTTTGATTATTTTTTAAAAAATAAATGGGCAAGAAAGCTTTTCTGTATTTATCAAATAGAACATGGCCCTGGATGGGCTCAGATTTTTAAAGAATTCACCACAATTACATGGGAGAGTTGATCTAGGGTTTGTTAATTTTTTTTTTAACATAAGGGAAGAAAGGAAAGCCTGAAGCTCAACTCTAAGAGTAAGCAAATGGTCTGGAGACATTTTCAATTCATTTTTATTTTAAAGGTGAATACAAAAGTGTCTGTGGATCTAACAAAGCAGCAGTGGTAATAATTACCATACACATAAAAATATTTTGTACAATATCATTTAAAACACCTTGATATACATCATGGCCTCATCTGAACCTTTCAAGGAATCTTTGATTTCAGGTAGGTGAAATATTATTGTCCCTAATTGAAGAAAGGCTAAGTGACTTGTCCAAGGTCACATGATAATTGGTAACTACAATGGGATTGGAGCCCAAGTTCCATGATTCCTAGTCAAGTGTTCTCTCTATTATATCCTACTCTTAGCTTCTTTTTCTAAGCTAATTTCACACAACCTGTAGCAGCAAGTTGCTGAGGGGCTTGAAGGAAAAGGGGCTTATATTTTTATCAACTTGTAGAGGAATGAGACTAATGCTTTTCCTATTATGCAATTCTGTCCTGGCTTTTATAATAGCTCCATGTGCTTTGCTGGATAGAGGACAAAGCGAAGGGCTGGAATTTGGCTTCTGGTCCTGGATCTGCTGCTAGATTGTAGTATGAAGAAAGGCAAGTCATTTGTAGACTCGAAGACTTTCAGAGGGAGAGACCTTAGAGCAGACGAGTTTATGCTTTTTGTGTCCTGGACCCCACCTTCAGTAGTCTGGTGAGGCCCATGGACAGCTTCTTAGAATGTTTTTAAATGCATAAAGTAAAATACATGATATTACAAATGAAACAAATTATTCTGAAATACAGTCATCAAAATATTTTTTAAAAAAGTTTAAAGACCCCAGGAGAAGAGTCCCTGCCTCAGAGGCTTTCTGGCCCATGCCTTCTTTTTTTTTTTTTCTCTCTCTCTCTCTCTCCTTCCCTCCCTCTTTCTCCCCCACCCCTTCCCTCTCCTTTACTCTGTAGTTCCCCCTTCTCCCCAGTCTCTAAGTCCTACTAGATGGGACATCTGTTAACTAATAATAACATACAATGCAATCTTAGTCAGATTTATAGTTGTCATAACAATGATTGAAATGGACTAATGGATTAATACGCACTCAAACGTTCTCTAAATTATAGAACAAGTATAATTTTAAAAACCACAATTGTGTCACTGAAATCATATACTTCTTTGATGAAATACTTTCCAAAAATGGTTTTATTATTCCTTTTCATAATATGGAGAAGTGAAAAAGAAAATGTCTTTCTTTAGGAAACCTACAGAACATAAACTAAAACCACGTGGTCTGAGCAGGGGCCTCATTAGTAACTCACTGTACAGGTGTCTTTAAAAAAAAAGGATCCCTAAATATTCAGTAAAAGTTCCATGTTACAAAAACAAGAAAATACTAGTTTATCACCACATTCACTAAAGGGAAGCTAAGCATTTCACTATGAAGAAATTAGGGGGTCAGAAAATGCCTTCCTCTTAAAAGTGTTATGAGAAATGGCACGATAGAAGACACAAAGAAACATCTATTTTTATATGCTGGTATTGCATCTACACAATACAATAAAATAGCACTATGCTAGGTGCACTGAGGACACGGGGACACACACACACACACACACATGCACCAGCACACATAAAGCAGTATCTTTCTCTCAAGGAGCTTGCACCCTATGGAGAGAGACAACATATGCATATATAAGTATCTAGAAAACATACACAAAATAAATACATAAGTACAATTTTTTTGGGGGAGGCGAGGTGAAGCACCACCAGCAGCAACATTCTGAGTGCATATTAGATATCTCGTCCATTTCAATCATTTCATCTCCAGGGTCCTCTTCCCTCTTTACACTCTCTTCCTTGATGATATCATTAATTCCCATGGATTCAATTATCGCCTCTATCAAATAGCAAGCATTTGTTAAGGACATAGAGTCAGTGTTGGATGGTGGCTAGAGTTGGCCCTGAAGTGAGGAAGACTTGGCCTCAGGTCCCACCTTTGTCACATACTGGCTGTTTACTCCTGGTCAAGTCACTTATCCTTTTAGTGCTCTGAGCCACTCTCTAAGACTATGAGATGTAGAGAGGGTGTTGATCTGCAAAGGCAGAGGGAGTTTCCTTAACTGGAATTACTAGATGCCAATAAAATTTACAAGTCGAGTCACTTATCCCTATCAGCTAAGCACTGTGTTAGACACTGGCTATACACAGATAAAAAAGGAACAATCTCATACACTAATGCCAAATACATAATAATTAGCTCTAACCTCTCCCCTGACTTCCAGTCCAGCCTTTCAACTTGCCCCAAAATGAATTCATCAACTTCCCCTCTAAACCTGCTTCTTCCTACTTTGCTGTTGATGGCAACACCACTGTTGTAGACACATGGATTTTAAACTTTTGTAGGTACCATCTCCTACATTAATCAGGGGCCAAATCCCATAGATTCTACCTGTACAATAGCTCACACTGTTCCCTTTCTCTCCACTCACGCTGCCATGAACCTCATTCAGGGCCTCTCATCACCTCTCACTTGGATAACTTCTTAACTGAGTTTCCTATTTCCAGGATCTTGCTTCTCCAAACCAACCATCCAGCTGACAAAATAATCTTCCAAATAACAGATCTGACAACTGATCACCTGGATGAAAACCTTGCAGCGGCTTCCCTCTGCTTAAAGAATAATAATAAAAATAATAATAATAAAAAAGGCCTGGCATTTGAGGCCTTTGTAATCTGTCTTTACGCCTGCCTTTCCCAGCTTTATGTCATGATGCCCTCACGCCCTCTAGCCAAGCTTGGCTGAGCTGTTCCATGAACCTGATGTGTCATCTCCTGCTTCTATGTGTTTTACGTGTAGACCGTATCCCATGTATGGAATGAAATCTCTCATCCTCATTTTCAGAATCTTTCTTTCCTTCAAGATCCAGCCTAGCTATCACCTTCTTCACAAACCTTTCCTGATTCCTCCTGCTAAAAGCATTCTCTCCCCTCGTCTCCATCACAACACCCTTCTTTGGATGATATTTATTTATATACATGTCTATCTCCCTTCCCCCTCAATAGCTTCTGTAAGCTTCAGGACAGGTACCGTAATTTTTTATCTTTGCATTCCTTGTACAAAGTGGGCACTGAAGTGCTTACTGAATTAAACACATTATTTCTGGGGAGTCTTATCTATTTTTTCTAACTCTAACCACAAAAAGTATATCTATAATATACATATGACATATGTATACACATATGTATATATACAGTGTTCCTCCCCAATTCCAGTGCATGAAGATTTACCTTAAAGGGATTTATAGAAACAATTAGGATTGAAAGCATTTTAAATATATAGATTCCTTACTGATAAATCATTTTAAATTGTGTACTGTTTTCAGCTTAGCCAACTTCTGTTTGAAAGGAAATTAAAATTCAAGAAGCATTTATTATCTCCTATGTGAAAGACACAATGCTACAATCTAGTAGGGGAGATAAAAACATGTATATAAACATCCACAATATAGAGTTGGATGTGTTACATGTCATACAAATTGGCATTTTATTATCTATTGCCTTCTTCTCTGATTTTTCATGTGTATTTGACTTGTTTCCCCCCAAAGCCCCTAAGTTCCTACAGGGCAGAGATTCTGAATTATACCTATACCTTTCACTGCCCAATCTAGTTAAAGTAGCGCTCAGTAAGTACCTGCTGACTGACCATTCCCTGGGGACAGACATTAGAGTATGCCTTTTCCAAAACACAATGTTCCACTTCCACTGGCATTCATGCCTGAGCAATACATACTTTAGAACAAAGGCATCAAATTCACCAACCACAAAACTTCCAAGTTCTTTAGAAACAGATTAAAATGTAGTTGGGAAATATTTAATAAAATAAATATACAACACAGATAATGTGAATTTGTGATTTTCTAAGTCAATACGTGACCAGAAAGGGATTCATTTCTGTGTCAGCCATCACTGGTTTAGAATATAGTTGTTGGTTGCAATTAGTAACTACCCACATGGCCAGAGGTCAATTTCTAGAGTAGCATGTAGTTTCCTCTCCCCTTTGTTCAAGGTATGACACAGATCTGCTTTGCATCTTTGAGATAAAGTTAGTTCAGAATGTTACATTTCCTTTTATTCATAGATATTAATGGTTGCTTTTCCTAAATCTGAGAGAAAGAGATCTAGATCTGCCTCAATTGTTAGATTTTCACTTCCAAATGGATTCCTTCAGTGATGTAACATCAGGAGTAAGTCAGGAATAATGCTACCATAAAAATGCCCCTGGTCAGTAGGAAAAGGATATGGAAGGCAATATATTAATTGTCACCATTCAATATATCGGCCTCCATGCATCCTTAAATAGACAGGAAGGAGATAAATATTGTGATCCTGTTATGGTCACTAGAACTAGTGATTTTGGCACTAACTTCTAAAAAGGTTATAGGTCTTCCTTAAGACACCATGTAATGAAGTCTAAAAAGTGTTTGTTCTAATATAGCAGGTTATGAACGAGAATTGACTGAGAGAAATCCTTTGGAATTTGTGTAGGTAGATTGCTGCCCATTTTGGTGAAGTAGAAAGGACAAGCTGGGGTAGGGAGTACCATGAGAAAACAGAAAAGGATTGAGTAGAAATCATGGTCCATTCAAGGTTCTTGACTATGGAAGGGAGAGAAATGCAAGTGGTACACTACACGCACCCTTAGGAATATTAGCAAACCACTCCTAAGGCTATTCAATGGAAGGGTATGGAGGGCTGATCTTCAAATCAGAAGGGACCGAGGTTTGAATTTGTCCTCTAACTCTTACTACTTGTACGACTTTGGACGAGTCACTTAATTTCTCTCAGCTTACAGTTCCTCTTCTATAAGATCAGGATAATTTAGTACCTGTAGTACCTATCTCATGGAGTTGTTGTAAGGATTAAATAAGATAATGTATGCTTTGTAAACTTTCAATGCGTATGAATAGCAGTTATTATCATCTTCAACTGAACAGGTATCTTATCATGTGTTGCTGAAAGGAGCAAGTTTTCATTCTTGGTTTCAAGAAAACTTTCATTTGAGGGGAAAGGAGGTTTTTTTTTTTAAAGGTTTAGTTTAGGTCTACACGATTTATCATTCAGGGCCCTCTGATTAGATTGGCAATTTTAAAGCTCTAGCTGACAGAGATCTGACAGGAATATATTAATAGGAAGAAACAAGTGTTAAGTATAGGACCATTCTCAGTGTCTTGTAACTTTCATTTCGGCATCCATCAAAGATGCTGGGCACATTCAAATTATGGCTCCAGTTGGCTTTGAAAAAACTTGAGTGAAGGCAAGATGGTTCTGGCTTGTGCAGACTCACAATACATGAAAGAGTTAAGGGCAGTGAAGAACACTAATGGGACTAAGGGCTCCTCAGTCTGAGATCTTCATGTATCGTACAATGCCCGTTGCCTTGCACATAGCAGGTGCTTAATAAATATTTGCTCATTCATAGAGGTACAACTAGAGAACTGGTCAGTACAAAGATTCCTAAGCATAACATAGGGAAGGCAGAAAGGCAGTTAAGTGGCACAGTGGATAGAGCAATGGGCTTGGAATCAGGAAGACTCAGTTTCATGAATTCAAATCCAGCCTCAGACGCTCCCTAGCTGTGTGACTCTGAGCAAGTCACCTAACCCTGTTTGCCCCAGTTTCCTCATCTGTAAAGTGAGCTGGAGAGGGAAATGGCAAACCACTCCAGTATCTCTGCCAAGAAAATTCCAAAATGGGGTTATGAAGAATCAGACATGACTGAAACAACTGAACACCAAAAGGACAGCAGAAATTTCCTGAAGGGAAAATCCCACATCATTTAGTATATCCCAGTGGAAAAAAGAGTGCAGGAACTGGAGTTCACAGGAGAACACTGCATAGTAACAACAACATTTTGTGATGATCAACTATGGTAGACTTAGTTCTTCTCAGCAATGCAATGATTCAAGACAATTCCAAAAGACTCAAGATAGAAAAGGCTATCCATATCCAGAGAAAGAAGTATGGAGCCTGAATGCAGATCAAAGCATACTAATTTCACTTTTTTTTCTTTCTCTTGTTTTTTTCCCTTTTGCTCTGATTCTTCTTTCACAACATGACTAATGTGGAAATATGTTTAATATGACTATACATGTATAACCTATAGCAGATTGCTTGCTGTCTTGGGGAGGGGGGAGGGAAATTAAGGAGGGAGAAAAAAATTTGGAACTGAAAAGCTTACAAAAGTGAATGTTGAAAACTAAATATATATATTATATATTTATACACAATATATAATATATATATTTATATTATATTTTTATATATAAATATATATTTTATATATATATATATATCCCAACTGCCACCAAATTATGCTTCTCCCATGTTGTAAAAAAAAAAAAAAGGAATTGGAGTTCAAAGATTTGGCTTCAAGTGCTAGCTATGCCATTTACTTAGTGGGAAGTGAAGCTAATATAAAAAAAAGCATGAATGAAACCTTAAAAAATAAATGAGACAAGGGTAAAACTTGCATTTCCTATGGCAAAATGTTATAGAAAACACTTTGAAAAACTGTAGCATGAATATGCAAATGTGAGTTGATATTATTATTATCACTATCGTTATTCTGTATACAGTTGAGGAGGTACGCTGGAATGACTATTTAAAGCAGGTATTCTTGGCGGCTGTGAACTTTAAAATGTTTTTGATAACTCTATTTTAATATAATTGGCTTCCTTGATAATCCTATGTATTTTATTTTATATATTTAAATACATTATTCTGAGGACAGGGAACAGAGCTTCACCGAATTGCTAGAGGGGTCTATGACACAAAAGTGGCTCAGAACCCTTGGTGTAAAGGCTGCACTAAAAGAGCAATGGAAGCCCAGGTTTACAATGTTTACATCCAGGATTTGCCAATGACAAGAATGAGTGGAAGTTGCAATTTGATATAATTATCAAAAACTTTCTTTTTTTATACCCATTTTTCAGATGTGAATAATATTCTAAATTCTCTCTTGAGAAATTGATACATTGCATTTAACTAGAATGGAAGAAACCAAAGTTGTTCGTTTCAATTTCTAGGAGAAAAGCTGTTTAGGTGCATCTTTGCTGCTTATCCCTTTTCAAAAGCCCAGTTCTAAAAGTGCCATCCCCAAAGTTTCTTATTCCTTTGAGCACAGTGAGCTCTTTACCCTTAAAATCAGGTAAGTTATTAAATCTAGATCTCAACTTAATGGGCTACCTCATGCCTACAGGGCCAGCTAATTAGTCTTAATTATCTCATTATAGATTCTAAGTATCTCCAGCTGTTTCTCTACCTTTTCCCCCTTATACTGTTTATTTTGCAGACAGTCTCAGCCAACTGATGGACACAGGTGAGATGTCCATATTGAGTCTTCATATCTATCAACTTCATTACTGTTGTTGACCAGGGTTCTTACTCGCTTAGTTTTGCAGGGATAGAGTTTGGGAACCCAGAAGGTTCTTTATCTTTTATTCATGGGGGGGGGGAAGGCGAAAGAGAATAAAGGCAAAACCTTAATTTAGGGCACCTTTTGGCACTAGTTGCCATAAAAATAAAGCCCCGAATTATACCGGATTCATATTTTCCCATTTGTACATTTGCGTGTATGACTGTGGTACACCTATAGGTGTTTAACAGTAATCAGGAATCTTCTATAACTTCATAGTCTATAACTTCATAGTCTTGAAAGTCTGGCTTTCCCCCTCTCCATCCTGACCAGAAAATCAATCAATCAAAAAACACAGGGCAATATTTCTTCTCCAATGAAAAAAAGAGAGAAGTTTGTTAATGATCAAGAAAGAAGAATAATACTGACAAACACTGCGACAAAAGAAAGAGAGGAGAAGTAATTAAAAAATGGAAACTTTCCCTACTTTCTTCACTTTGTAATTTCTACTTTCCTTTAATGTACTAAGGTCACTTAACCCTACATCTGCTTCCATAAATGTAAAATAGGAAGAATAACAAATATCGATTTTTTTTGGTGACATAACCAAAAGTTTTCGGAATACCTTGCTAAAACACAAAGGCAGAAATATCACTAGCCACTCACAGAATGTAGTTTTTTTTAAAGAAATAGTACTATTTTGTCTTTTTCCAAAATTACCAATTGCATAGAATTTTATTTTTTGTGGAAAACACTAGTACTACCAATTCTAAACATATGTTCACCCTGTGATCACTCTGACTCAAAGAGCAATCACATAATGTCTAAGCAATAAAAAGGTAATGGTACCAATCAGTACCAAATTCACAACTGGTACAACCTCAATTCACTATCAGTACTCTTAGGTTCTCCATAAGGAAGAAGAGCCTCCTTGTAGCTATTTTCATTTTTCCCTTCGCCAACTCAATTCGCCTTTGTTCATATTAAACTAAAAAGAATGTTTCTATCACATTGAAGGGTTTTATACTGAACAGCACCCTAGAGATTCTTCATTGACTGGATTGGGTAATACTATCTTTCCTTCAGTTTATTAGTCCAACAAAGTTAATTCAAAAACAATCTGGGGAGCCTGAAGTAATTCTCGGAAGGGTGCATGGATCTGCCCATGGGGTTGGTCGCCTTACTTGGTTTGCGTACACAGAGGCTCCAGAGACAGTGTTTGGCATCCTAATTGAACAATTGCTTACAATACAGAAAAGAAGAAAAATGGAAATTGTGGAACACACAGACACATTTTCCAAACTTTGAAAAGGGAAAATATCTTGATGACATGTGGTAGCAAGAGTGTTGATGGTACTGCTCTTTACACAAGTGGGTAGTTCTTTTCGTTTAGCCAAGGACCAATTTGATAAAGTGGTACAATTCTTTATTGCCAAGAAGAAGCCCATTTTCATCAGAAATATAACCTCAGGCACATCAAGTCTAATTAAATTCCTAGAAAGTACAAATTGTTGAATGGAAACCAAAATGCATTTCAAAGTAAATACCAATTAATATGACACCCAATTTCTTTCCCCTTTTCTAATCACTCCAGTAAGCATGGCTCAGACATAAAACATATTCAGTCTATTTTTTCAAATTCAATCACACTTGTTTTTCATTTTAACATATTCAGTCTATTTTTTCAAATTCAATCACACTTGTTTTTCATTTTAATCCAAGAATTCTATCCATCGATTAACTAATGGGCCAGGCAAACATTATTTTACTTACTTCTGCAAAAGTAAATCAGTAATATGAAAAGGCTACCCGTCTATTTTTTTCCTTTTAATTTATGAAGGCTTTTTGTCATTTACTCATTTAAATGGACATTATAATACTTTAACTTGTCCTGTTCAACACAGTTACCCATCCTACATAGGAATAAAGTTTCCATTCAAGAGAGTTATTTAAAAGAATAGGTTGTGCTGTTTCTTATTTACTATTACTATTAAATAAAACTATGAAGTCATATTGTTCTGCTTAATAATGTAGAGAGTATTGTTACATTCAGCATAGTAGATGAGACAAACTTTCAAATAATAATATTTATGTTCAACATGATTTTGCAAAACATAGAGTTTTTAAAGCAACGAGTAGTTGAATATTCAAGTGACTAGCGGAAAGAACTTGGTCCTCATTCCCTCTTTGAGACGCCTATGGGCAAAGCTACATGCTTCTGGTTATTGGCAGGTACATCTGGTTCCATAGGCCATAATGATGGTATGATTATGATGATAATATTATGCTGGTCTGCGACTATGATAATATTATTCACAGTCTACGACTATGGTCTGTGATTATTCCGAACAGCAGTGGCAGCTTTGGACCTTAATGCACACATAATGAAAAAGGAAAGAGTTCTGACAATATCCATTAGGAATCAATATTGCAACTTCATATTTATAAAAGTAAGCATTAATAGCATTAGCACCTTATGTTTGGATAACACTTTATTGCTCATACACTTACACATTTTCCCATTTGATCCTTACAATAGTTTGTGAGGGAAGCAGAGGGCAGGGATTATTCTAGGTAAGGAAATTAAGCAAAACTAAGTTGAAGTGACTTGCCCAAACTCACACAAATGGCCAAAAACTCAAACGCAGATCTTTTATCTCTAGTATAGTGGAAAGAGAACTGGATTTGGAGTCGGAAAACCTGGGCTTGAGTCTGCACTCCATCATTTCCTATCATGTCACCCCAGCGAAGTCGAGAAGTCACCTGACCTCTACTGGCTTCAGTTTCCTTCTACAGAACATGAGGAAGTTGGACTAGATGATCTCTGAGGTTTCTTTTCTTTTTAAAATCCTATTATTCCACGTTCTTTGCAGGCATAAAATGTGTAAGATAAAAAAAAAGATACTAACCAAAAGGTAGAGACCAAAGTGAGATTTTCTTTTTCTGACAACATAAGCTCTGTGAAGGTAGGGGCCATCTTAGGGCTCTTGGTATCCAGCAGAGTGTCTAGCTCTGCCCCTCACACATTGCTTGTGCATCTTTCTGGTGATGAAGATGATGATGAATGACAAAGAACATAGGGCCCTTCTGCTCTCCCTGGACACCCCACACCCCAGAAGCCTGGAGTTGAGGCCAGTGTGGGGGTGCCAAACTGTCACTCAGTCAGATGTTCTACTGCTGAGGGGGACCAGATGATCAGGTTTTGCATGCCTGGTTTATACTCTTCAAATATTTATAGACAGTTCTCTTTGCCTCCAGCCTTAGTTGTCACTTAGCCAAGTTATACATACATAGTTCTTTTAATCTTTCCTTGGAAATCAATCCCATTCAGCTCCTTAATCATTCTGGACACTTTTCTCCAAACTTTCTGCAGTTTGTCTTTCTTATAATTTATTCCACTGAACCACAGTGAAATGCTTCCTATGCAAAAGCATCGTTACCTATATGAGTGGCTCTGTCATGTTTCCATTACAAGGAACAATGCCTTTACAACAATGCCACTGCATAAAGTTGTTCATCATTCTTTCTTTTAGTATCATCACATTAAAAATTTCACATGTAAGTTGACGGATCAATCAATACATCACCATGGGAAGGAAGGAGTAATTCCCATCGTCTGCTTTACAGTTTAATGGAAAGAGCCTCGGTTATAGTTGTTATTGTTGAGTCATTCAGTCGTGTCTGACTCTTCATGGCCCCATTTGTAGTTTTTTCGGTAAGGATACTGGAGCGGTTTGCCATTTCCTTTTCCAGCTTATTTTGCACATGAGGGTTAAGTGATTTGCCCAGGGTCACACAGCCTAGCAAGTATCTGAGGCCGCATTTGAACTCAAGTCCTCCTGATTCCAGGGTCAGCACTCTATCCACTATGTCACCTTGCTGTCAAAAGAGTCCCGGACTGTGAGTTAAAAGGCCCCAGGTTCTGTTCTCAGCCTCTTGGGCAAGTCTCTTCCCATTCTGAGAGTGATTTCTGTGTCCGGCACTGAATTAGATGATCTTCAGGCTCTAAATTTTGAGAGTCTTAGCTACAAATGGCACATTCACTGACCTGCTCCTCTGATTCAGCAAACACTAACATATATTCATTCAAGTTGCAATGCTTCCTGGGAGAGCACTGAAGAGACAATGACCCAGCTGCTACCTTTGGAAGAGAAGAAGGATTCTGAACTTTGGTTTTCTCTCCACCTATTAGCTTCTCGTGTTAGTTCCAAAGTCCTGGTTACAGGTGTTGAGGTGAGAGGTCAATGAAAGGACTCCTGTTAAGGATAAGCATAGGCTGCCTTTTGAAGATCTTTCTTCTGGAATCAATATTAGCAAATGGAAGCCCAAAATTTCAAGAGCTCCTAGAAATGGCCAGAGATGGGAAAAACTAGCAAGTGAAATATCATACCACAGAATCATAAACTGCGAACTTGAAGGGAGCTGAAAGGTCATCTATTCTAAGCCCTTCACTTCTCAGACAAGGAAAACTAAGGCCCTGAGAGTTAAGCAACTTTCTTCAAGTAGTATGGGAAGTAAGTAGCAGGGTCTGGATGGCTGAGTGTTCTACTCATGTGTACTTTGATTTCTAAATTAAAATCAAACTCGAACTCAAATTTCTTTATTGTCAAGCAGACGTTAGTAACCTTACCTAGATCAACCATGAGGAGGCGAGTAAGAGCTGTGTAGAATGTTGTTCGACATCTCAGGTCACTGAGATTGTAGCCTTCACTGACACCCAGAAATGGGAAGTGTTCACTCTAACAAAAACAAAATGGCATTCAGAATTAAAATGCTGCACTGAACTATGAAGAACAGCAAATTCACTGCTGAGAGAGTAAGACTTACAGTATGGTTCTGAAGCATGAATCTCACAGCCTCTATTTTCACCAGTTTTTTTAAAAGAATATAAGTAGTAGTAGTCAAGGATTTTTTTGGGGAAGAGGAATATAGTTTTGTTTTATAAACATGTAACCAAAACAACATTCAACTGTGTAATACTGATTTTTTTTCTTATGAAGGATAAACATTAATCTTAAAAAAAAGCATACAGTATAGAAATATCTTTCACTGTCAGAGTAATAATCCATTATTAACCAGTGCAATTACTTTTCATATCTCATATAGAATTCTAGTCATGAAAAAGAAGAATGAATTTTATAATTAAGATAAGAATTCTCTTAGTATTAAAGTCTTGATGGTGGAAAATTAAAACTGACCCCTTTTAAATTTTGGACGTTACTTTAGACTTTCTTTTTACTTAATGTGATTTTATCATAAAATAATTATCAACGAGCCATAATGGAGAAAAAAATTACTCAACTCTAAGAAGCGATGAGTTCTGCCAGAAGAATTATAAGAAAATCCTGCTCAGAGGGAGGATCAGAAAGCTCTCCAGGGAGCTCAGTACATGACATGCCATCTATTGATGAAGCAGCTCAGTGTTTCTGGGACACTGTTCTTTGAGCACTAAGAGCAGAGGAATAAGGGGGCAAAGAGGAGAACAGAAAGGAATCTTGGACTGAGAACTCTGCTACTCTCAAAAAGTAGACTAATCATGAATGCACTCATAACTGACTCAGTGTTTTGCTTCTGTCTTTTAAAACATCTCAATTTATGTTTTTGCCCATTTCTAAAAGAGAAATCTACGTGTTACATCTTCTGTATACTCTTAAGCCCTTTTTTCTACTTGTGACATTTTTTCTATCTCTCTCTGTCAAGAAACATAAATACAGCATATAAGCTTTTATACCTTTGAAACTTGGTTCAAGACACTGTCCAGACTCAGTCTGTCTGGTTCCATTCATTTCCCAAAGATCTGCTCTTTTAGTTCTTCCAAACTTTCCCACAAGTTATATTCCTGGAACAAGAGAATGCGAGACCTAAAAGTGACCTCAGAAGTCACCTAGTATAACCTATATCTGAATAATAATTTCGTCTTAGGAGAATCTCTTCTCTTTCACATTTCCCTGATATTGAACAACTATGGTCATATCTCTCTATAACTACATTGGTGTTTCTAATTTTATATTTCAGACATTTATGAAGTGGTATAGTGAGTCAATAAATCAACCAATCAATCAATCAACAATCATTTATTAAGGCCTTACTGTGTGCCAGGCACTATGCTAAATGCTGGGGATACAAAGAAGAAGCAGAAGAGATTCCCTACCTGTGAGGAGCCTACACTACAACGAGTGAAGTGCTTGGCAGTCAGTGGACCTTATTTCTATTTCTGGCTCTGCCAGTAACTAGCTCAGTGACCCTGAGTAAGTTCTTAGTCTCTATGAGCTTCAGTTTTCACATCTGTAAAATGGGGATGACAAGCCCTTCTGACATCTCACTCAGAGGGACTCCCAGGAGATAATGGATCTGAAAATAGTTTTTTCAAAGTGTTAAGGGCTATATATGGATATGGCATTATTGTTATTCTTATAGGTACCTACAGCATTTATAATGTCTTATCCATTAGACTACATAGAGGTCAGTTCATGTACTAATTTCCCACAGAACAATGTTCTGTTCATAGTGAATGCTTGATGAAACAAGGTTTATTGATTGACTGACAGGTTGATGTGGGCAGAAGCAGTGCTGATAGGTTGAAAGTCCCACACAGGATGGAAACTGGATGACTTTACGGTGCCACTCACTGAATGGAAGAACTGCCACTCAAACTTCATTTGGCTAATAGGGGAAAGAATCAATGAACTAAGAAATATCTGAAGTAATTACCACATACAAATTTTCTTGCAGTTGCAAAGTTAAAAGTGACAGGGTCTTTGGGAAATAAGAATGTTGCCATTAATGGGAATCTTTCTGTCAGTGCTGTTAATAAACAGCAAGTCATGTTTTGACAACAGAATATTTATGGTAGCAATAAAAAGAACATTTGCAGGAAGAATCTACTCTGCCAAAGACACATCTGCTGCAAAACTGCACATGTGCACTTTGTACTAAGGCCAGCCTTGGTGCCTTTTAATTACATTCTAAAGAAAAAAATAATTAAGAATACATTTTTTCATTTTGCCAATAAATAATAATAAAACAGATTCATATGCATAAATACCATGATTTTATATTTCCTCCCAGGAAGCCAAGGCTGGCTCTGGCCATAAAAGGAAGGTGTATTGAATCAAAGCAAACAAATAATACAAGAAGGAAAAAAAAAGAGGGTCAGGACATGTATGTCTTCACTTTTAAGTCACTCTTCTCTGGGTAAGTAGGCTCCTAGAGTTTCCTTCGTCAGTCAGCCACTCAGTGAATACATTATTATTAAGAGCCCATTAAGGGCCAGATACTGTACTAAGCACTGAGGATACAATGAAAAAGAAATGCAAGTCTCTGCCCTCAAGGAGCTTACAATCCAATGGGGAAAGATGGCACACAAAAGGAAGCTGGAAAGGAGAGGCGCCTTCCATCAGTACAGGTCACTGGTGAACACAAATGAGAACTCAGGGGCTACTGGGAAATTTAATAAGAGGGAACAGTAGTGGTTTTGTTACGTTCTGACATTCTTAAAGGAAGAATGGAAAGTGTGGGTAAGAGGAAAATACTAGAAAGCAAAAGGGAGAGGGAGGTTAGGGAAAAATTATCTCACATAATCAGGCTGTGTAGGCAGAAGTCTATATAAACAAGTAGGAGTGCTGATGGGGAGCTGCTGATACTTGAACCTCACTTTCATCTGAACCAGTCAAAGAAGGGGAGAATAACTTTGTTGTGCAGTTGTTTTTAGTTGTGTCCAACTCTTCATGACTTCATTTGAGGTTTTCTTGGCAAAGATACTGGAGTGGTTTGCCATTTCCTTCTCCAGCTCATTTTACAGATGAGGAAACTGAGGTAAAGAGTTAAGTGACTTGCCCAGGTTCACACAGCTAGTAACTGTCTGAGACCAGATTTGAACTCAGGAAGATTCCAGGCTTGGTGCTCTATCCAGGCACTGCCCTACCTAACTCCCCAAGGGTATATAAATACATTTCACTAAATAGGGAAACAGGAGAGAGAGGGGAGAAGAAGAGGAGGGAATAAGAAGGAGTATATCACAAGGAAGCAATTAGCACTAAAAAATCTATGGATGTGCAAAAAATATTTATAGCGGCTGTTTTTTGCAGTGGCAAAGAACTGGAAAATGAGGGGAAACCCATCAATCAATGGGGGAATAGCTTAACAAGTTATGCTATATAAATGTGATGGAATATAATTGTGCTATAAGAAATGATGAAAAGGATCATATTAGAGAAAACTGGACTTATAGGAAAGGATACAGAGTGAAATGAGCAAAGCCAGGAGAACAATTTATATGATGACAACAATACTGTAAGGACAAACAACTTTGAAAGAGTTAGCAAATCTGGTCAGCGTAATGACCAACCATGACTCCAGAAGACTCATGAAGAAACATGCTACCTCTCACCTGAAAGGCAAGTGAAGGACTCAAGAAGACATACATATAAATATGGATGTATGTGTACATATTGGGACACAACCAATGGGGAAACTTGTTTTCCTTGATTCTGCATGTTTGTATTAAGGGTTTTGTCTTTCTTTCTAAGTTGGGTGGAGAGAAAGGGTGAGAAGGCAGATTTTTGCTGAGAGAAAAAAAAAATAAAGAAATATATAGAGAGGCAGCTAAGTGGTAGACCAGATAGAGTACTGGACTTGCCCCGAATTCAAATTTGGATTCACATGCTTACTAGCTGTGTGATGCCTGGCAAGTTGCTTAATCTCTGTCTGCCTCAGTTTCCTCATCTATAAAATGGAAATAATAGTACCTACCTTTCAGGGCGAGGATGAAATCTGATAATATACATATGTAAAGTGCTTTGCATATCTTAAAATGCTATATAAACAATAAAGCTATTGCATACACTTTTATGAATACTATTTTGAGGACAGAGTTATGCCTTATTCTACAAATGGGGTCAATTTAGTCTCAACCTTAAGTAATGTACCATATACTTGGCCAGGTACAACCCACGTGGAAGCCTGGGAAGCCTGTCTCTGGGTATGAGTTAACAGAGGGGCTAGGATCCCCCTGCTTGAGTACATGCAGGTCTTGTTTCTTGTCAGTTTATGGTGTTGTGATAAAAAGCCTTTTAATTAGCAGCTGGGTTAGAAATAAGTAAGACTAAAAAAGTTAGGAGCAGAGATCTTTCTTCCTCTTCCCCGACAGCAAGCCAGGCCAGAACTACTACCAGAACAACTACTAACCTCTAGGTTAAAGGGAGGGGAATCGAGCAGTTCCTGTCCCCTGGTCTCCATGTGACTGTGAATGTAAATGCATAGTGCCTTCTGTTTATTCTTTCCTAATCTTAAGTGAGATGGAATGGCCCAGGTAACCTTGTGAACCTCAGAGGTCAGAGAAGTCATCAAAGGTCTCCTTAGCAACTGGAGCTGATGGCAGCAGCAAGAGACAAGTCTAGTGTGAAGGAGCCTGCCCCAGGAATCACCTCCTTGACACAGTCCAGCAGAAAATCAACCTGGTATCTGAGATGTGTCCTATGAGCACTTTTCTATTGGCTGTATAATACCCAGATGTGAACTTGGTGGGAAATTTGTGAAGGAAGGAATCTCAGTGCCATGAAGTATCTCTCTTGATTGGATATCAGGGGAAGGAACACTTTAGAGCAACCATTTTAATTTTGAGTTTACTCTCTCCAGGGACTGGGTGTGTAGAGGGGAGGATGCATCTCAGCATTTGGGGTACTTAAATAATTGCTAGAGCTTCTCAGAAAATATCTCTTTGTAAAAACCTCATTAGTTAATGAATATTGGGGAGATATTAATTAGTCAAATGGTCTCTATTGGGAAATACTGATTAGGGATCATCCCTGCAACAATAACCTCACCTAAGTTATTCCTAGAACTCAGTAACTAGAAGGAGCAGCTGATCATTGGTAGCCCAAACTGCTGGTCCAAGCAAGTCAGAAGACTGAGTCTAAAGCCTATGCTATATTCATAAAAGTGAATTTGTTACCAAGACAATGATGTGTTAGAAATCACTGTAGGGTGATAATGGCCACAAATATGGTTGAAGTGGGTGGTCACTGTTGCTGTTTTGACTAGGCCTGGGCTTTCATTAATATAAGGAGTGCCTGGTTAGGAATTTCCTCTTCTAATGAAGATCAGCACCATTTTTTGTACCTTCCAGTTCTAAACTCTTGCCTAGGTCACTAAACCAGGAAGTGCTAGATGCAGGCCTTGAACTCAGGTCTTCTTGGTTCTGAGGCCAGATCTCTAGCCACCACACTGCTGCTTCAGAGAGCTAAAGTACAATGTCAAAAATTCCAAAGTTCTAAGATGTCCCTTTATCAGATCAGGCTGAATGTATACTCAAGCAGGAACTGGAATACAAGAATATCTTTCACTCAGACCTCTGGGTCGCCAAAAATTGTGGTTTGATGAAAAGATTTAGTTCATCAGGCAGACCAAAAGCAACACGCATTGAGCATCTACTAGCTGAAGAACACTATGACAGACCTGGTGGGAGATTATGCAAAAAGAAAAAAAAACCAACACGTCCTATGCTTTGAGAAGTCTATAATGCGATGCAAGATAGGTTCAACAGAGAATAGTTCGTTTTACTAGTCAAAGATAAATACTTATGTACCAAGTATTCTGAGAAGTAAGGAACAAATAATAGGAGAGTATACCACAAATTAGATGGTTTTTAGTCAGGACATTTTTTAAAAAGGAATCATGGGATAACTTTGGAAAGGAATTATGAAGGAAATGTCTTTAGTAGAATTTTGAAATCTAAGAGGGATTTACTGGAAAAGACATTCCAAATTGAGGAAATGGCGTGTAATGACTCATGGTTAAAAGATGATGAAGAATGTAAGATGAGAAGGAAAGTATATTTTGATAGAGTACAAAATAAGGTCGAGAGGCAGATTAGGAGGTTAGTTATGGTGGAGGATCTTCAACGGATTTTAGTCTAACATACATGGTTGGAAAAGGAAGGCAGACCACTTGTGTAGTAAGAGAAGGGGCTAGCCGATAAAATGGCATGAAGGTTGCATTGGTACCCATGGAATATTTAAAAAATCTATGCCAGGGGTTCTTAACCTGGTGTCTGAGAACTTTTTTTTTAAAATCTTTTGATAACATTGTATGTATTTCATTATAGCTGTATGTATTCATTATGGGATATATTTCATAATAACTGGTTTTCTTTGCAAGCCTATGTATTTCATGCATTTAAAAACATTATTCTCATAAGTTTAGATATATCTCACTGAATCAGGCTGTACCTGACTGCTAAATGCATCTGTGATACAAACAAGGTTAGGAAGCCTTGGGCTTGAGGAAGGCTGCCAATGCATTGGGCAAATGCTCTATTGTGGGTTTATGGCAGTGCCTGGACAAGAATCACACAGGTTGAGGCAGGATTCCAATCAACACAACTGGAGGAATTACTCACACTGATGGAATAATGGATCCATTAATGTACTCACATCCAATATCAGACATTTTATTTTTGGTATATATTTCTTTTGGTGTAAAAACTGATTGGAAATAATTGTGAGCTTTTGCAAAACGAAGTGGCATAATAGAACTAAGATCTAAGAAAGGTAGTCCTTACAGAGCAGGAGGACACTGAAAATGGAGACGAATGACAAACACTGTGAAGGAAGAACTGGCAGAACTTGGCTGAAGAAGAGTTAGATGATGGGGTTGAAAGGGAGTTATGAATCAAAGCTAATTTCTACCCAACATTCTTCACTACAAAAAAAAAAAAGGACTCACAGGAGTGTTTGTTATGGACAGACAAAGCCAGGAAATAAAAGGTGAGACATGTGAACTATTCTCTGGAAAGGGGAATATCAACATTTAGATAACTGAAGAACCTGTGCTGAGATAATTTTCAGAAATGAAGAGAGTACATTAGTAAAACCAAGTTTGCTGATAATGCTAAGACTTCTATGTGGTGAAATTCTGAACTAATGGATAAGCTGCAAGGAGAGCTCATAAAGCTGTATGTGGGCAAGATGAAAAGTGGTCGATTAGCTTCAATGTGGGCAAATATAAGGTAATAATACATCAAGGTACAAACAAGATGGGATATAAAATCACAGACTCGGTTTAAATTGTAGCCCAGGAAAATGAGTTCAGAATCATGGTTGATTTTCCCTTGAAGATATCAACCCACTGTACTGCTGTGTCCCTTTAAAAGGTGAAGAAAATGTTTTGATTGATCAAAGAAGGCCTTTGGAAATAAAGATTTTTTTAAAAAAATCTTACTTTTGTCTAAATGTTGAAACTATAATAGTATGTCATTCTAATTCTCCTACCTTAAGATAAAATAAAACTGGATAAGGTCCAGGAAAAGACATACAAAATGATCAAGATAAAAGGGTCTTCATGACGTTAAACAAAAGGGATGTGTTAGTGTGTTAAGAAAAATGACTAAGAGAAGATATGACTGTAGTTTATATCAACACAACTTGTCAAGATTAACACAGTGTTGTTTACCAAATTACAATATAGTAGAACCAAGCAATATTCCTTTGAGTTCAAAGAAGGTAGCTTGAAAGGAAATAAAAGGATTCTTTTTCAGAACAGAATAGAGGTGGAAATGGGCTTAAGAAAGGCTTCAATAAGTAAATTCAGAGATGATTGAATCATTTTGGAATTTATTAAAAGGAAGTTAGGAATGTTTCTCTTATACCCCTAGTCTTGAGAGATGATAGGCTAATACAATATTCTGCAATGAAATTCTCAGATGTCCCAGAATTAGAAAATTAGGCTACTTGAAGTAAATGTATGACCATGTATAAGATCTCTTATCTTATTAGGAGCATGAATTTTGATAAGCAAACTATGAAAAAAGTTCTATTATTTGTTTAAAACAACAATAACATGGGAACAAGAAAACTCCAAACAAATTTAGATGAAAATCAACTCTCTTCTTCTTTTCCTCCTTTTTTATTAATTAAATGAAATGGTTTTCCTAATAGCTCACATGCTACTGGGTCTCCATTCCCCAAAATAACTACCCGTGTTAACCACTGGAATGATCTTGGCGATTCTTGCTGCAGGTAAGATAACCTTTCAAAGAGGTGGAGTCTAGTGATATTAACTGTTGTACCATAGACAGAAATTTCACAGTGACCCTTCACAGGGATGCTCTTTGTATCAATATACCCGAAATATGCAAATCAAACATTTGGTTCTACAAATTCCTAAAAATCAATTTTGAAAATGGAGAGAACAGAAAAAAAATTAAAATATATGATAAATATGACATAATAAATAAGCTGGGAAACATAACACTTTCTTTCCAGTGGTCACTAGACTTTAAAGATATTATAACTTGACCAGTTTGGAGAGTTGCACACTTAGCAAGGAGCAGCCCTAGGGGTGAATATGAATGGCTAGCTAGTCTATGGAGTTCTGAGGTAACAACCTCACAGATGTAATTATTTAGTGATATTATTTTATTGTCACTGCAAAAGTCAATTCAACTATTTTCTAAATAGGAAAAAAAATCTTTCTGGGAGTAGCAATAAACATGCAAGTGTGTTTGGGTCACCTGACTTTCTGCTTTAAGCCAAATAACTCAATGAGATTCTCCAGTTACCTTAAAGTTGGTAGCCCTTCCTAAAAGGAAGGTTATCTTTTGCATTCTCAATATCTAAAAGTCTGATCAAAACCCAGAAAATTGAAACAAGAAGACTACCTGTGTACTCCAGGGGTTCTTACCCTTTTTTGAATCATGGACCCCTTAGATAGTCTGGTGAAGCCTTTGGACTGTCTCAGAACAATGTTTTTAAATACATAAAAAAATACTAAATAAAGCAAACCAATTACACTGAAATATAATAATCAAAATATTTTTAAAAACCTACGTTAATAGGCTTCAAGTTAAGAACCCCTGTAATATGCCATAATATATAGATTAAGGTCGATTCAGAAGCAGGTAAAAACGATGAGTAGAAGCAACTCTAAATATCTGAACAATCATATATCAAGAGTGACAAAATTTAAGATTTCATTTTAGACTTCACTATAAGACATCTGCCCTTTTAAAGAGGTCATCGTTTTTTGGGGGAGGATTGTTTTTCACTTATTTACTGTTTTATTTACTATTTTATCTTTTAAAGTTAGCAAAATTCTTAATATTACTGTTTGTCTATTAATACAATCTAATTAATAATGGGCCTACAGTTGGGGTTGGGTGTTTTTTACTGTTGAACAAGACCATATTTCTGTAAGCCAGATAGTTGCTTGTTGTTCTAAAAATAACACAACTGGGATTAAAAACACATGACAGTAAAGATAATGATTGGAAACAACTAACCACGCATTAGGGAACACCGTGACTACACTGACATAGCTGCACCAGTCACATATTCCATTATGTAAATGAATTCAAAGATGTTTCAGGACTGATCAGCTGGAAGCGACATAATGATTTATAATTCAAATAACTGAGCATTGAAATCAAATTGAGCTAATATATATTTCTAAATATGCAAACCTGAAATAATTGTTAAAATAACATAAAACAATGCACACTATTGGAAATCATTTGTATTCCTTTGTTAAAGATGTCATAGTTTCTTTTAACTTTTGTATAATAAGTCTTCCGGAATCATATTAAAAAAACTTTCAGAAAACTGGTCAAAAGCAGTAAACATTTTGGAAAATAAAAGGCTTCATTTTCTGAACCAATTCACGAGGGGCTATAGCTTTACGGTGGAAAAATGATCTAAGGTAGATATGAGTGAATGGACAATTGCTAAAAACAACAATGCAGTCAGATTAATTCTATTTTAAAATTAAAATTTGATTTAAGTCATGGGATAAATTCAACTCATAAGGAACGTTCTATAAAATGTCTATTTCTTTCTAAACAATTTGCACAAATATTTTAAATAAACTAATTCACTGCAAAAAGGCCGAAGTTTGAAAACCCAGGAAGCACTTATAAACCACTTCATATGTTAGAAATAAAAAGTATTTCAGTATTATTAGTTAAAAAAAAACTATTGCATGTTTTTTTAATAAGAAAAAAATACATATCTTTAAAAGCCAAAATGACCACAGAAATTGGGTTGTACATCACTTTCCAGTAAAAAAGAAAAACAGCCTCGACAGGTGTAATTTATCATTTTTCTGATTTAATACCAAAGAAATATATTAAAATAATAAAAAGAATCCTGAAATCCTCAAAATTTGTAGTGATAAATAGCCCTCCCTGCCTTTATTGCATTATACCTACTAACAGAAATATTGCATGGTGGATTTTGCCAGACAAGGACGATTATTTTCCAATAAAAAGTTGCATATTAAATTCCAGCACAAAAGTGGGTGTCTAATACTTTGGAAATCTTTTATGGTTTGCCAAGGAACACAATTTTAAACTTAACTAATACAAACATGTTACTGAAGTGAACCTATGTTAAAGGTTTCTCCACACAACCCCAACCATTGCTAGCAGAAGCCACTATCTTCAGAATGTTATGCCGAAATTAAAATATCAACTAATACTGACTACTTAACTACAACAATGTTTTTCATGTCTTCTACATTTCTCATGGCTGAGATGCAAAATACTTTATATATATTTAGCTTACATGTGGAACATGACAACATCAGTAAAGTATAAATTAACAAAATATCTAATTCTTAATTAAAAAATAAAATATTAAAGACATTTGTGCATTTGACATGTAATATAACACCTACTTTAAAAAAAGATCCGGGGGTTGATTTTGTGAGGGTTAGAACTTCTACATACAATGAAGCTCACAATCTGATCCTGTCTTTTCATTATGTACTCTCTCTTCATCCAGCGCTCATTTTTTTCCTTTTAACAGACAAAGCGATGATCCTGAAGAACATTCACTGCACTTGTTTCTATGACTGTGGTGCAATATTTTAAAACATTCTGATATTTAAAAATAAAGTCCTAATTTCTTAAAAAAACCAAAACCAAAACCAGCTCCTTGACATATTGCAAAGAATCCCATATCTGTTACTTAGTTCACTGTGCATGGGTTTACTTGTACAAAAGAGGCCTTCAAATACAATCATGCATTAGGCAGCATGGTACAGTAGAAGAAGTCACAGGTGAGGTGCCAGAGGATATAGGTTCAAATCCCACCCTCTTCCCCTTACTAGCAGTGAGTCACTTCACCTCTTTGGGCCTTAGTTTCCTCATTTGTAAAATGAAGGGATTGGATTAGAGAGAGGGCCCATGGGATCCCTTCAAGGTCTAGAAATATGATACTGTCTGTCACCCTGGCATTTTCCTTATTCCTCCTACTTGTTTATTGGGGACTACAGGATCTGGAGTGAGAGGCCCTGGGTTTGAATCTAGCCATGCCATCTTGGGCAAGTCACTTCTCTCTGAACCTCGGTGCCACCTCTGTGTTAAAATGAGGCAGCTGGATAAGATGCTTTCCAAGTTCCCTTTCAGAAGTAATTCTATGTATTATGATACTATAGTCGTACAAATAGGGAAGGAATCTATACACCAATCTACCTTGCAAGGATGCAGTGTCTTTGCATTAAAATATATTTCCTACCCTGTATTATGGTTTCGTGTGTGTGTGTGTGTGTGTGTGACTGCATCATTCCTATTAGATAAGAAGCTTCTTAGTGACAGGGGCTATGTTATTTTTCATCTTTCATTGTATTCCTAAATACTGAGCTGTGTCTTATAAGTATGAAGTGCTTAATAAATATTTATTGTTTGAGTAAGTGGTCCTAAAATGTTGAGTCATACAGTTGTAGATTCGGAAGGTACTTCAGAACTCATCTAGTCCAAATCCTTTTTGAAGTAAGAATATCTTATGCAGAAAGCCTGACAAATGATCACTGAGCTTCCAATGAAAACCTTCAGTGATGGGTAACTTGGTATTACACAAGACTGCCATTTTGGCAGAGTTAACAGTGATAATAATAGTGCTGTATATGATGCATCATGCTACAGTTTATACTCTACCAGACACACAGCAAAAAGGATATCCAACAGAAAGATCATTTAGGAACTGCAGAGTTCTCGCTATCACAGGGTCACATCTTCCCCAGTATTTAAGGTTTGTAACACTAGAATAAAGAAAAAATTGATGATAAGTGATATGTTTTTTGTAAAAGAAACCAATATATACAGACTTTAGGCAAATTCAATTGAGAAGTTAGATGATTATTATTACCACACATTTCACAAAATGTAAAACTGTCCCCCAAAACAACAGAAGGTTTTCCATTCCATTCTTCTTCAGTAACATTCAAAATTTCAGTCATCTCACAATGTACATAGTCATTATAAATGTTGATTTCTGTGCATTCTACAGCTGTCTCAGTTTTTAATAGAGGAAACTAGGTTTGCATAGACAATAAATCCATTAGGGTAAATTAAAACATTAAACGAATTATAAGTTAGCTCCAAAATTCCTGCAAAGAAATTATTGTATCTATAGGTACAAACCTCTTTTCTCATGAAAATAAAATTTTTAGACATTCTCTAAGGTAAAACCATAGGGAAAGCAAGGGAAGTTAGGTCTATTGTTATGCTCATTCTAGAATGTTAAAGGGTCCCATGAATTTGTTCCTTCAGGAACAGATGGAAAGAAGAACTCTAATGCTTCCTTGCTTTTCTTCTTCCCATAAACAGTAATCTTTCTAATGGGTTTCCAGTTTGGGGCCCTGGATATTTTTTCAACTGTTCTGAATTATTGTGTAAAAAATTAAAATGTATCAAACTAAGAAGTCACTGGCATTTGCAAGCTAAGCTACATCTCATAGCACTTAAAAAAAAATCATAGATTGTAAAGTTGAAAGGGAACCAGTTAGTATGATAACCTTCCTTTTGCAGAGGAGGAAACGAAGGCCCAGCGAGGTGAGAGGACTTTCCTGTGGTCATACAAAACTATGAGATGGAACTGATTTGATTAGAACTCTTCGACTTGTGTGCTCATCATCTCTTAACATATGGATAATCTGACATAGCAAGGTCTTCTATATGACTTATGGTTATAAAAATAACCCAAGTTATAGACTGCCGTGCTCATATAGAAACCATAATGGGAACATTCTAGACACTAAAATGGGTTTAGTTATAATATCAAGAATTTTGTTAAAGTAGCTCTATTAAAAAAAAAAGAATAAATGGATAAGAAATCAAAGTATTAACTCACATTTTTGTCATAAATGTTTCTAGAACATGGTTGTCACCTGTTATTCCCAAGACCTCAGACATTCGGGCATATACCTGTATGGAAACATTTCTACAGTCAAAAAGGGCATTATCAAGACATATTTTAAAAACATATTAGCAAAAGGAACTGTTTCAAATTATAATTTATTTTCCATTTTTACAATTGTACCGGAGGAAGGGTAAAAACTGGCCTTTCTGGGGAGGCAGAGAATTTCATGTTCCCTCAGTCTTTCAATTCCTTAGGAAATTTTGACCTAATCATGATGCTTGCACTCAGAAAGTGGCCTCCCTTGTCTACGATCTATGCTGTAGTAGGTCCGGCTTAGGAAGACGACAAAGAAAAAACAACAACATCAGCAACAACCCAACCAAAGACCCGTGGAACACCTCCTGGCCCCAGGAGCTGTCTCTTGTCTTCAGGAAGCGCACTGGAAATGAGGGGCAGTTAGGTAAGCGGTGCAGCGGACAGAGTGCTGGGCCTGGAAACTTCCTAGCTGCACGACCCTCGGCAAGCTACTTAACCCTGTTTGCCTCTGTTTCCTCATCTGTAAAATACTCTGGATAAGGAAATGGCCAACCACTCCAGCACCTTTGCCAAGAAACCCCACATAAGTTCACAAAGAGTCAGACGCGACTGAAACGACTCAACAAGAACAAAAACTTGAAATGAGCTACAACTCTCTATGATACGCTGCATACTGAATTTTCTAAACATGTGCAAAACCCACAAAAACAATGACTATAGTAAGTACAAAAGGTGATAAACCATTTCAAGGAGTTCTCCTCCATCAGCCCTTGCCTGTGTTCTCCTAAACAGAGATATGCCTGGCTTATTTTGCTGAATCTGAAGTTCTAAAACACAGGGTCCCTCCTCTGAGAACACCTGGAGCCTTTGAACTCAATTTCACTGTGGGAAAGTGAGCTGAAGAGGTCTGAGGCATGGCTCACACTCCTCATAATCCAAACCATGCCAGGCTTTATAAACATACCCTACGGCTCACACCCCGAGCGGGAGAATTCCACAGATGGCCAATGGAATGCTCTCTGTGAGGCTGGCAGAGCCAAAGAGGTGGGCTAACACCTCCACACGCTTTGCCACTTTGGTGTGATTCCAGGTTATCCTACGTTAATCTAGGCCATTGCCAGACACCAGCTCTATGGGTGATTTCTGTCTGTGATTTGATCCCCTCTGACTGTTTATTTGTTGCCTCAATTTCTCTTGGTCTGTTCTTTCATATGGCATGCTTATTTAGCCTTCTGTTGTTCATATGGAAACTTCAACCTAATGTATTTCCATGGGTCATGAGAGCAGCATAAAAGTCCTAGAGCACCACAAATCACCCAGAGCTATGTAGTGATACAGGGGAGGTCAAGCTGTTCATTGCAGAAATCTCACACTGGGGTTTTAAACAGAATTCAAACCAGAGTCTTCTGTTCCAGGGTTTTGAAACTAAGTTTCCTTTGTCCAGATGGTTCCTACAGCCTGGCAGAGTGAGTCAGAGAATGAGAAAGGGTGATATTTACATGTATTTCTTCTGTCTCTGAAGCTAGCCTCTAAACCACTGTGACAAGCTTTCTAGACTTCTTTAACTGTTCCTGGTCTACCTTCCCTTTTCAACTTCTCTGAAAGAAAATTCTAACTAGGACTCTGTGACAACTATCGCCAATGTGACAGACCCTTGGGCTGTGCCCTACATTCAACAATATCGACAGCCATTTGTTGCTAGCCCTTAATAAGGGGAAGCTTTAACACCAGTCACTACTTGTGGAGATGGCAAAGGGACAAAACACAAACAACCCTCTTTTCTTCCACTTCCTCACAGCAGGCCTTCTGTGAATGAGGCTGGGGCTACTGCTTCATGAAAGTGACCCAGTTTAAAAGCCAGAAAATGGCAGTTAACATCCTATAAATATTCACTATACACCCAGCCCTGGCCGGCCACTTCAAAATTAGTTCTGCATAGTCCTATAAGGGTAAGAGGCTGGGTTGAAGAGGGCCATGCAAGTTCATCCTAGCTGCAACCTATATCAAATGGCCTGTTGATGGTGGGTCATTAGCATCACTCTTAAAAATGCACTCCGATACTAGAAATCTCAATTTCCGACAAAGCAGCTCTGACAAGGACATGGCTGTCGAGGGTCCGTAACAGCACACGTTACTGCTTTTTCTCACTTAAGTTTCTTGTCCTGAACAACGTCAACAGCACTTTGAGATTTTACCAACTTACAAATCAAGAAAGCAAATTTGGATCTTTTTGGAAAATCTTTCACATTTATTTAAAAATAATCTTCATCACAGCCTTGACAACAACCAACAAACATGAATCTTAAAGTAATAACAATCATGACATTATAAACTTCCATCATTTACTTCATAGAAAAAAACACATAGATAAGCTTTAACAAAGTAATACTACATTCATCCTACTTATTTACATGTCTCTTCCCTCCCATTTTCTACATATTTTCCAGATTTTCACTGTCATTATTTATGCAGTAGAAATCAGTGTGTAAACTGTCTTTTTGATTCTATTTTCTTATCCATAAGCAGAGAATTTTGACAATTATAATTTATAATATATTTGAAAATCTGACAGGTAAAAAAGTTCTTCTTTCCTTTCCTTTTTCATGATTTCCCTTGATATTCTTGACCATTTGTCTTTCTATATAAACTTTTAAATTATTTTACCTAATCTTTGAAGTATCCCATTGGTACTGCAATCAATTTGTAAATCAGTGTATGCAGAATTGTCATCTTTACTGTACTGTACTGTACTGTAACTGTACTATAGTATACTATACTATATTAGCTATATACATGGGATCTCTCCAATTATTTATTGCTTCTTTTTTTTTGTTAGAAATATGTAGAAATGCTGATGATTTTTGTGGGTTTATTTTACCAAATTATTATCTTGGTAGTTTTTTGTTGTTGAATTTCTCGGGTTTTCTACACTCATTTGCAAATTTGATATATTTTAACTTTTCTTCTTTGCGAATGCCTATTTCCTTCATTTCTTTTTTTTTTTCCTCATTGTTCTAGCTAGCATTTCTAAAACTATTTTGAGGAGTAATAGTAGGGGCAGAGTCCCTGCTTTATATTTGTTTTTAATAGTTTTGTTTTTCCATGATATATAATGTTAGTTCTCAGTTTCAAATAAATAACCAAGCAAAAAATTATTACAGTTGTATACTTTTTAATGTCTTAGCATGAAGGATTATTGTATTTTATCTGTACATATTGATAAAATAATTTTATTTTATGAATTTTATTATTTAGTAAGCTTATGTTTTGTTATTCTAATGGTAAACTATCATTGGATTTCAAGTATAAAGCTTAACTGATAGGCATACTTCTTGAACTACTGCTATATCTGGAATGCCAGAATTGTATATTTTTACATGGACATTCATGAACAATATTCACCTCTGCTTCTCTTTCTCTACCTTATTATTACCATGCCATATTTATTATATAAAAAGAGTTAGGTAGAATGCTGTCTTTTTCTATGCTTGCAAAGAATTTATATTACAGGGATTATTAAGGTCTTCAAATGCTTGATAATATTCAATATTAATTCATTCAGCCAACTAATTAAATAATTATGTTCAAGGAACTGTCACAGGTGCTAGGATGGATTCAGAGATAAATAAAACACGATTCCTGTCCTCAAGGAACTTATAATCTAGTAAAAAAAAAGATCTTGTTACCTTTTTATTTTAATATTCAGATACTATATTTTTATTTTAATAAAGTTAATTACAGTCAACAACATGTGTCTTTTAAAAATATTTCTATTTTCCTTTTTGATGAAGATTATACTTGAAAAACTTTTTGTGTCATTTCTTTGTTGGGAAAAACACAGAGGAAAGAATAAGCTACAAAAAGCTTTGTGCTATTATTGCGCTCCATTGTCAAAACAGTTTCTCACTGCATCAGATTTTACCCAATAAAATAATGGAAAAACAGTCAACACTGTCACGTGGCAGAGCTTTAATCCACAGTTATCTTTGTAACCTGTACTCTTCCTTTTATCATCCATTAGCTTGGATTCTCATCATTCCATCTAGAACCGTGTCAACGCTTTTGTCCCTGGGGATTCCTCTCAACTACTACGATCTGACAGTCAAGCTTCAGTACTAAATAGGATCATTACCTCTTAAATCCACTTATCTGATCCACTGAATAGTAAATTGAAAAGCTCATTAACAGCAACAATCTGATTTGTTTTCACGTGTGACAGGGTCACTTAAAATCAATGTATGACTAGAGTGGTTCTTTTAACAGACTCACACACTTTCCAAGGCACCCTATAATTCATGAAGCATATAGATAATATGAAAATGTCCACAAACATTTGAAATTTAATGATGTCTCAGATAAAACCATCATGGAATAATTTGGAGTTGGAGAGCAATTTGTTCAGGAAATATATGTCTAATAGATGAATGTAATCAGTTCCCTCAAGGAGTTCTAAGATTTTCTATTATGGAAAACATGTCAAAGAGACACTTTTCTGAAGTCCACATACTGTTATAATAGAAGGCTATTTCAATTTCAATTCAACAACTGAATAAGCATTTATTAAGTGCCTTTGATAAGGCAAGGCATTTTGTGCTTAGTTTGCATTACAAAAGCCACAAGAACAACAACACAGTGCCCTTAACAAGCTCACATTATACTGGGAGATATTGCAAAAAGACATAAGTAAATAGAAGTCAACTTGAATGGGGTGGCAAGAACACTAGCACCTTGGCGGAAGTGGGAAAGCTTCCTTTTAGGAGTTGGCACCTAAGATGGACCTTAAAAGAAGCTGAGGATTCTAAGAGATGGGGGTGAGGAGGGAACACATTCTAGATAGTGGGGCAGCCCACATAAAGCCCCAGAGGTGGGAGATGAAATGCTGAATCCAGGGAACAGGTATGCTGGTTTGGCTAGTGCCCAGAATATAAGGGAAAGAATGTGAAATAAATCTGGAGAGACAGGCTGGAGCCACTTTGTAAAAAGACTTTACATTCAGAGGAGTTTGTATTTTATCTTAGAAACATCAGAGAGCCACTAACAATTCTTAAGCAGGAGAGCAACAGGGTCAGACCTATGCTTAGGAAAGGGAAAGGAACGAGCATTCATTAAGCACTTACCCTGTGCCAGGAATTGTGCTAAGTACCTTACCAATATTATCTCACTGGATTCTCACAACCTGTGAGGTAGGTGCTATTATGATCCTCATTTTACATCTGAAGAAAATGAGGCATATCATATGGAAACCAATGAGACAGAGACTGAGCTGCCAGTGACATAGCTAATAAATGTCTGAAGCTGGATTTGAACCCAGGTCTTCCTGAATCCAAGCCCCATGCTCTATCCACTGCACTGCACAGCTCTAAGATAATATTATTTTGATAGACATGTGGGAGTTACGTTGGGTGAGGGGAAGAGGCAGAAGCAAGGAGACAAGTTAGGAGTGTACTGCATTAGTACAGAGGAGAAGCCTTGGTGAGATGGGATAAGTTCAGTGAAAGGGAGAAGTGAGAGAGGGAGATTGATTAAAACTTGTGATTAAGAAGATCCAGGAGTAAAGCAGAAGGAGGAGTCAAGAATGACTGTAAGATCATGAGGCTTAAGGATGTTGAATATTTTTTAGGGCTCCTTTTCTCTTTCCTGTTGTTTGAGGCAGCAGAAAGGGCCTGTAAGGGTCACAATACTCATCCTACTGAAGGTAACAATGGACTTCAGCACCAAAAAGGTATCAAAGGAAAAAGGTCTTAAAATTATTTATAGCTTAAATTGTAAAAGTCAACTTCACTTTCCACGTGCTTGATGCTCCACAGAAATTGGACTCTGTGCCAGTCTCCAAGCACATCCTGTGTTTTCCTGCCTTTGCTCTCACTGTTCCTTGTGCCTGGAATTCTCTCTTCTGCACGCTGCATCCTCTACTCATCATTTAAAACCCACGTCAAATGCTATGTTGCCATGAAGTTTTCCCTGATCTCTCTGATCCCCTCTAGTCACCTTTCTCCTTTACTCTTCATACACCGAACTTGCACTTCTCCTGTATGATTTTGTTACATACATTATTTCTAAATATCATACCTACCATTAGCTGCTTAAAGGCAAAGAGCATTTAGGAAATGTTTTGCTTTCTTAGCACAGTGTTTACACACAATAGGCTCCCAATAAATGCTTATTCAATTGCGCACAATATGGTAAGAAGGAATCTTACAAATCCCATTGTATAATGTAAGTTTCTTGGGAGCAAATACTACTTTATTTTTCTCTTTGTATTCTCAGGATCCAGGTGGTGCTCAATAAATGCTTGTTGAGTTGCACTGATTACATATACATTATTATGCAGTCCTGCTCTTCCTCCTGAGTCCCAGTACATTTCCAACTGCCTCCCAGACATTTCTACCTACATGCTCTGAAAGCATCTTGATCTAAACATGTCCAAAAACAATGCACCATCTTCCTTCCAAACCTGTCATTCTTTCCAACTTCTCTGTTCATGGAGATGGTACCACCATTCTCTCAATCATCCAGGCGGGAACCTTGCTGTAATTCTTCTTGATGTCTTACTCTCCCTCAAGCCCAGTATCCAGTGAGTTATCAAAACCTATCATCTCTATTTTGGAAATACTTTTTCCATTTACTCTAGATTGGACCTGACTCAGAATTGGTCCAATGCTTTAGATCTAGGACTGGAACAAAATGAGATACTAGTAGGCCGTCCTGAAGGTAGTTTGCCATAGCACAGAAAGGATTCTGTGCATGTCTAGAACTCCAGTTCAGGTCTCACTGGTCTCCATGTGGTATGCATTTAGGTAGCAGGCCAGACTGGGTATGGTAACAGTGGAATATTCACCAAATCTGAAAGGAACTGACTTCTCATGGGATGGCCATTCATGCCTTAGGTAGCCAGGAAGGCATGAGATACAGCTTATACTACCCCATCTAAACCCCTTCCTTCATCCTTATACTACCATTTTCCTAGTTCAGGTCTCACCACCTCTGCTTGGACTATTCTAATAGCTTCCTAACTAGTTTTTCTATTTCAAGTCTTTCTCTCTTCCATTCTATCCTTCAGTCAAAATAATGTTTCTAACCGATGGCACTTCCAAATCTTCACTGGCTCTCTGCTGCTTACCAACAAAATAAACAAAACCAAACTTCTTAGCTTGGCATCGAAGGCATTCCCTGGCTGCAACTGACCTTTTCAATCTTACTTCATGGGACTTCCTTTCTTGCACTCTATGTTTCAACCAAACTGGAGTACTTGCTACTTTCCAATCTTGTTCTGCCCTGTCTTAAATTGCCACATAGGAACATGCCATATTCCAGGCTTGGAATAGCTTCCCTTCACCCTCATTGATACAGAAATCTTTCTTCCTTAAGGTCCAGCTCCTCTGCCAATTGGTCTATGATGTCTCCCTCTGATCTTCCCAGCCAGAACAGATCCCTTTCCTTGTGACTCTCTTATATGTCTGTGATGGGTCTGATCTCTCCTATGCAACGAATTCCTAACTGCTATTAGTGTTGTTTGTGTATCTGTTCTGTGCTATGGCTAGGCAACGAGATGTCCAAAGTTAGAGCCTCTGCGTGTTTCCTAGCTGCATTCCCCATATCTAGCACAGGGCCTCGCATGTAGGAGGATCTTAATAAATGCTGACTGAACTGAGCTGAAGCCTTTAGAAGCAGTTAGGCAATGCAGACGTGCTGTGCAAATTCTGCTATAAAAATCAAATGAATTTTCTGAGGACTCATAGGCACAGTTTACAAAATACCAATTGAAGAATGGGAGGATATGTGAAGAAAGGTAGCAAGACAGCATAAATATAAACATTTTCACTGGTATCATTTCATTGGCTGTCTCTGCACAAATGGCATAGTGGTAGGTCTGCTATGTATGGCTTACTGCTATTTAATATCATTCTGCTTTCCTAGCCTAATCTCCTATCATAGTATGGGATACTCTATGTGTATATGTGGCATATTCTTTCATTTACACTATCATATTCCAGCCAAACTGGAGAATGTGCTCCTACTAGTACATATCCTATGTTTTCCCATTTTTGTGACTCATGTTCTTTATTCCTCTACCTCCCTTCTATTTCTGACATTTTCTACCTCTCTGATGCACTTATGATGTATTATTTTGTATAGATCATATGGGAACAGGGTGAGAGAGGGAGACTATGTTTTACCTAAAAAATCCTTCAATTTAAGCAAGTGGTTTGTATACAGTAGGAGCTTAACATTTGGTGAATTCAGCTGGTATCCTTATTTTAAGTCATGCCATATCCATCTTTCTATTTCTGCAGTGCTTACTTAGCTCAATAAATAGTAGGTTTTTAATAAGTTTATTGAATAAGTGAATGAAACCCTAAAAAATCATAGTTTTAATGCTAAAATTCCACCCGCTTTACAGTATCTCCCCTGGTTGCCTCAGCCTGAAGCAATCTCTCCCTCCTTTGCTTCTTATTTGTATAGCTAGGTCAAGATTAGTATGAATGATGAATCCTATGAAGTGGTTGAATTATTCAAATTCACATAGCATATTTCCATTGGGCTGGAATCAATTACCAAATTTTACATTATTATAACTTCAAATAAGGCTAATTTGAATACATATGGCCACTTTATAGAATTCATTATTTGCATTAATCAGGACCTAACTATCACTCATTTGTCAGTTATCACCATTCTCCCCTATAAATATCCTGGTTTCCCAAAATGGATTGCAAGTTAAGCTCCTTGAGGTCAGGGAATCTGTATTTATAAAGTTGAGGTGTACCTTTGTATATCCCCCACTTGCATCTAGCATGAATGTGATAGCTCACATTTAATAGTCTGTATTTATATGGTTCTTTGTTGTTTGAAAAACTTTCTTTACAACCTATTAGGTAAGCAGTGCTATTATTCTCTCCACGTTACAGATGAGGAAAATAAGGTTCAGGGAGACTGAGTGACTTGTCCAAGACTATGTGGCTGGTAGTAGAGGCAGAATTGTAGCCTAAGACCAACACTCTTACAGCTACACTAGTCATGGTGGTGGTTTAATATCTTCATGATACAGAGCCAACACAGGTATAAAGCAAAGGGTCCTTATTTTAAGGATTTTTACATTATGTTATGTAGAAGAAAAATTCATTTAAAAATCATGTTACAGTTTTGAACTTCCACTCTACCCTCCCGCCTCAGTACGCTGTAAAAGTAGTGTAGAGTTCGGGAGTGGGCCTGGAGTCTGAGCCTGGTTCTACCAAGCTGGCAAGTTTTAGTTTATATCTGGGCCTCTTGATGGACTAAGGAAGTTTATTGACCAGGCCCAGCAGGTATAAAAATTAAGAGGTCTGGTTAGCCATGAGATGATGAATTAATCGGCCAAAGCAACTTGTAGTCATCATCTACTAAGGCTAAGCTGGGTTGTCTTGCAAATTGGTCCATATGTATGAAACCAACTCTTTTTTAGGCACTAAAACAAAGCTCTTGAAACCTCCCTATGTGTTCCGGGTTAATTAATATATTCTATTTCTAAGCAAGAGCAAGTAGGTGGTGCAGGGGATAGACTGCCAGGCCTGGAGACAGGAAGACTTGAGTTCAAGTCCAGCCTCAGACACTTACTGGCTGTGTGACCCTAAACAAGTCACCTAGCCCTGTTTGCCTCAGTTCCTCAACTGTAAAATGAGTTGGCAAAGGAAATGGCAAACCACTCCAGTATCTCTGCCAAGAAAAACCCAAATGGGATCACGAAGAGTCGGACATGACTGAAATGGCTAAACAACAACAATTTCTAAGCTGTCAAAAGTGTCTTTGATTTTAAGTATAACCACATGAAACAACTGCTTAGAAAATTCACAAAAGGGACCAAAAATTTTAGAAAACATTTTATTTTTAAAACATTATGCTTTGATGTCACTAAATGTGTCTATTATAATCAGTCACCCAACTTCCAACAGAATAAATGTATGTTGAATTGGATTCAAACTAATTTTGCATTTCAACTGTAATATTTTCAACATGAAATAATGAATGTGGAAGCACTTGAAGAAATGCAGGTTGAGGTACAAAGGTCAGCTATCGAAACAACTCTGAAGATGAATGGTAAACCTCATTAGCACATGTCACTGGCGAAAAAGAGCTGCTTCTTCCGAGGCATCTGCCTCAGAACAGTTTTGTTTGTTGGCAGTTCATGAGCCTTGGATACTCATGATATGATCCTTTCATCCTCACATACTCTATAGCCATGGTGCTTATAATGTACAGGAAAAAGCAGCCGGCTATATAAGTAGCCTCTTAGTGACCCAACAGATACTATAACTAATCAGGTAATAAAATTATGTAATGTCGTATGTGCATTTGCAGGTAGCTTGAATTATCTTTTATATGCTGCATAAGAGAGAAAACAGATGAGGAAACTAGACAAGGGAATAAATACAGACAAGACAGAACATTTGATGCTGCAGGTTTAATTTAGCAGAAAAAAGAAAAGCATGTGATATAATAATCAAAATTTTATTGTTCTATTTCTCCAATCCTAATCCTCAGTCCTGGGTTTTTGTAGCTTTGTTCCTGATACTCTAGTTATAACTTTGAAAAGCTAATTATGTCAATTCTTAAATTTGAAGTAGATTACAGAACTGGGAAACCCAGAATATTAGTTCCTAAAGGTTGTATGGATATATAATGACAGTCACAGAAATTCAATAACAACACTGTATGAAATGCACTCAAAAGCACCACATGAAACAAATTAAAAAGAACAATGAATCTCTCATACTGTGCAAATAAGAAAATAAAAGAAAACACTGCTTCTATAGGTTTTCATGAGAGCTGTTATAATGAATTAAGGATTCTGATAATGAATCTTCAGAAAATTACAGTAAAGTTAATACCCTTAGGCATACTATAAATGTTTAAGATCTTATAACTCCACAAAAGCTCTGAACAGGCTTCATGTGGAAAATTAGTATTGTTGAAGAAATCAACATTCAAATTTTTACTATCAGATATACACAAATATTATCCCCAGGGTAATTTGTTCTTAAAAAATTTACATTTATAACTGCAAATTTGTGATACTAAATTAAAAAAGTAAGGCTGATATGCATTTCAAAGTATTATTTTAACCAACTGCTATGAATCACAGCTTGTTTTAAATTCGTTTTGATTTGGTCAGTAAAATGTGTAACAACAAAGGATCCTACATAAATCTGCCTGAAAACATTGAGATTTCTTAGCAGGAGAGGTTGAGAAAAAGAGCACAAGTTCCCTTATTAAGGGTAGGAGCCTTATTTCCCCATATATTTTGTCTTGGGGTTCAAGTGCTTTTAGGGTCAATGGAACTTCTCAAGTAAAAGAGAGCCCCCAAAGAGGCAGGAGAAAAAGAAGGGTAAAAGAGCAAGGTAATAGAGCATTTAATGACTTGGACCAGAACCATTTGGAACTAAAGATCCTGGGGCCTATTAGCCTTAGCAAGAGAATAAAACATGATTATCACCATTAACTTATTGTCATATAAATAGGATGGAAGGCATAAACATAATGATGCACATTAAATACATTTCAAACTTAATGACATTGAATAAATTCATGTTTTCTTGGGTGAATAATTTTTCCAAATTCTAATTTAAAATATTAGGTAAATTCAGAATTAAAATTATGTAAGATAATAGTTGGGCAGAGTTTTATTAAAAAACAAAAATTTCCTTTTGTGTCAAGTAGTTTAAAATGGTAGATGGGTTACAAAATTGGCAGAAAACTTGACACAGAGGATGTGGGATTGAAAGCGTGAAATAAATATTAGGTGTTCTTAGATTTCTGAATCCCCTATGTGATCCACAGTCATTTTGCTAAAGGGCCACCTATCTATCTGGTATAAGAAAATATTATTACCCAGACTCCAATCTGCTATAATATTCAATTGTAGTCATAAGGAAACTTTGGCCCCACTTTTCATTTGCTCCACATCCTGTGGCTCAAGGCAAAAGCCCGGCAGGCTGGAGCCCAGGGCTGCCGGCTGCCCTGTGATAATCCCCTCTCCCAGTAGGGGCCTCCACTGATGCATGGCTAAGAACATGCTTCCTCTTTTTCCTGCACACCATGGGGTGTCCATTCTTAACTCCGGATCAGATCCAGACTACTGAGTAAGGTGGAAGTTAGAGGGTTCCAGAGCCTGCCAGAGCTGTATCCCTACCACTTTATCTGGAAACTTTTGTTTAAAAGGGACGTTAGGAAAACACTGATAGGTGTCAAGAATAGCAAAGTTTAAGCAATTTTTTTACCCCAACCAGGGACCTAATTACCACCTGTTCAACAGAAACTGGAATCCTGCCCTGATCCCCTGTGGGGAGCCACTAACTAAGGATCTCCACCAACATGAACTTAATGTCTCCCGACAGGCCTTCACCGGCCAAGAGGGACAAGGGTCCACTGCACGAGTCACTGGTCATAGGATATACAGCCCATCGAGTGTCTCCTGTGGTGCAACCAGATGAAATCTAACCAGAGAAGATGGCACGTGTGTATCCACATACATTCAGGCACAGCTTTGCTCTTGCAGGCTGCCAATTCCCTTCATGCCTGGGTCCAAACTTCTGTTATTGGTCTGCCATGGATGGAGTCAAGGTGGCACTCCGTCTAAACAAAGCATCTTCCCAGGACCTCTGCTTCCTTGTCTGTACAATGGGAATAGTAACCCTGACCTATGCTCTAAAATAATGAGGAACAAGACATAACTCATTCTGGCAAAATGTTCTGAGGCCTTGGCTTGGGGGGGGGGGGCATTCCAGAAATGCAAACATCTATTTACAACTACCTGCAACAGCAAACTAAGATATGTGAAATAAATTAACTAGATTTACTAATGTCCAAAGCAGGATGAAATATGGGGGAAAGATGGGGTGTAGTGGTAGAGGTTAGGAATCGAGGTTTTCTGTTTCTTCTACTTCCCCATTTACATAAAGTTATTGGTTGTTTTTTGTACCACTGAAGTTCTTCAAAGACACAGAATATAATGGATAAGTACGTTCCAGACACTTCTCAACAGAAAACTAATGTTCAATGGTTTCTGTATCATGGTCATTATTCAGTGGAAACTAAAAAAGAAGAAAATACTCTTCCTTCTGATGTGAGCAGTTTAATTTATCATATTAATCAAATAAGAGGCAATAATCAAGTTAGGATACAATTAAATATGTGCTGTTTTCTAGTGCTTTAATTTCAAAGTCACTCTGGCTCAAAATTTTAGAGTATTCTTTGACCCTTTCTTTGTCATCACCTTTGCATTCAATGACCAAGTCCTACTTGATCCAACCTCTAAAGTATCTCTTTCACACATACCTTCCTCTCCACTCACATGACTTACAACCATAGTTCAGGCCTTGTTACTTCATGCCTAGACTACTGTACTGGCCTTCCATCCCCTTGACTCCATAATCTCTTCTCTTTAATCCATGCCTCACAAATCTGGCTAACCTAATATTCCTAATGCACGGGATTATCACTCCCCTACTTGAGAACCTGGCACTTAAAAGCTGCCACAATCTAGTTCCAGTTTACCTTTCCAGCTTCATTTCATTCTATTCTCCTTCATGCACTGTCTATATTGGTCAAAGTGGAATACTCATTCCCTGATTTCATCCTGCCCTCTCCTGCCTTTACGCATTTACGCAGGCCATCCTCCATACCTGGAAGACATTCTCTATTCATCTCTGAAGGTTAGTCACACTGTTTTCCTTCAAAACCCAGCTCAGACACCACTTTTTTCAAGCCCTTATTTTCCTAAGTTCCAAGCAATCTCTCCTCTCCAGGATGAAATGATGCAATTGCAATATAGCCAGGTGTAGTGGCATGTGTCTGCAGTCCTTGAGGGTATAGAAGCCAGGAGTTAACAGCCAAGAGTTCAGGTAGTATGCAGAAAAATGCTACAGCATCATACTTTGAAGTAGAGAAATCAATTTGCATAGGTAGGAAAGAAGAACCAGGCAGGTATATGGTATAAGGCAGGCATGCAGAGTCCATAGTTTAGAATGCATAACATAAACAAAAATAAGAACAAGTAGGTCAGTACAAAATAACTGCAGAGATCACTGGTCCTACAAGTCTGTCCGTTGAAAGGCAGCATTATGCATTAGAAAGACTATTATATCTAGAATCAATGGATTTAGATTCAAATCCTGAATCAATTCAAATCCTTTTACTTATTTTAAACCTTAGGCAAATCACTTAACCTTTCTGGGACTCAGTTTCCTCAATAGTAAAATGATAAACTTGGACTAGATGACTTTGAAAGTCCCTTTTGGCCCTAAATCTAAGATGATGATAATCAGCCCTGGTTTTATGCTCCCCATAGTACAGGGAGTCAAAGGTTCACAGTGACTGTCCCCAGAGAGAGGCAGACCTCCAAAGGTATTGTTAACTTCTGGGAGTCGCACTAGATCAGGGGTAGGGAACCTGTGGCCTCGAGGCCACATGTGGCCCTCTAGGTCCTCAAGTGCAGCCCTTTGACTGAATCCCAACTTCACAGAACAAATCCCCTTCATAAAAGCATTGGATTCAGTCAAAAGGCCACATCCGAGAACCTAGAAGGCCACAGGTTCCTCACTCCTGCACTAGATAATTCCAAAGATCCATTCCAACTCAGTCTTTAAAATTCTTTCTTTTTTGTACAATATGGTTGGTGTGCTTAGACACTGTTCTAGGTCCTCTGGCGAAGTCTTTGTTCTGGCACTGATATATTCCTAGACAGTGAGTTAAGGCCCTAACGGCATGTGGACTCTGGGTTCTTCAGGGAGATGTAAGGTGTTAGGGAAGGGATTCAGGACAGTGGACAATGCTATGATCAGCCTGGTGCTGCAGAGCCTTCCAGGCGTCTGTTTATAATCGGTAGGAAATGCGCGTTTGAAACTAGGCAAGAAGACAGTATGGCAGGCACTGCTTTGGTTCCTTGCGTTTATTCCTGCATTGATGATTTTCCCAGTCTAAGAAGTAGAAGTACTCATGTATTCCTTGGTGACTTTTTTTTTAGGCATAAATGATAAATAACTGATTTTTAAAGCCCTTTACAACCATGTCCCAGTCTGTCTTTCTAGCCTCATTGGACATTATTTCCCCTTCCTTATTTGATGATCCAGCCAAACTAGGCTCCTTTTTGTTCCTCATACGTGACTATCTTCTGTCTCTGTGCCTTTGTCCTTCCTTCTCAAATGACCTTGCATTTATGCATTTGTTTGTATTTTTTATACTATTCTGTACATTTTTTTTGTTTTGTTTCAAGACAGAGTCTCCCTATCTTGTCCAGGCTGGAAGTTCAGTGGCTACTCATAGGCCTGATTCCAATAGCTTTGACTTACTCTTGTTTCCAGAGAGGATTGATTTACTCCTTCTTAGGTGGTCTCCCACGCCCAGGAACTCACCATATTAAGGCTAGATTTAGTGCAGACAATCTGTCAGCATTAGATATACTGCAATTCAGAACTCCCAAATCGAACTATCCACTAGTCTTGGCCTCCTAGGTAGTAGGAATTACAGGTGTGCATTACCACATCCAGTCTGTATATATTTATATATGTTGTTGTCTCTCCCATTTGAATGTAAGCTACTTAGACAGGAATTATACCTCTGGGCTGCCTAGCATGATGTCTGGAACATACTAAGAGTAATAATAAATACTTGTTTATTGACTGATTAATTGATGATGCTTCAAGGTGTGAAATTCCCTTGTCAAAGTTAGTTCTCTGATAAGGGGTGAACCTTCCTGATACTACTTGTCTTCCTGAAGTCAGACTGATGACGACTGATTGATGGTTCATGGCTAGTTCACAGACTTGGGCTATACTCTTGGGTACAGGCCTTTAAAAGAAGGTTGGAGGTTGGCTGATTGGAGAGTCCATCAATTACAGTCCCTTCAGGAACCAATGGACTTCAGGGATGGGAATGGAAAGGAATAGTAGTGGAGTAAGGAGATCCTAGACCAAATAAAGAGCTCAGGAATACTAGCTGACAAAAACAGACTGACAGTGGCAAAACAAGGAGGGGGATGGAAGCTTCTGGTCTAAGCCTCCTGGACCTAGGACATGAGTTCCTGAATCCAGCAGAAGCTAGGCCAAGGAGCAACGAAGGATAGAACTACAATGTGGAAGAGAAAACCAGCACCTTATTCATCATTCTTGAGTTGTTTCAAGTGTGAAGGTTCAGAAAAACATATATTAATTCTCAATCATCCCTGGGTGCTAATCCTTGAATGATAATCGTAGGATACCCAAGGTAATATTATAAATCTAGAGAATTATATAGGTCTTGATAGATGCAGTTTACCAGGGAGGTTTTACAAGGAATTATTTTAACTATTTATGGGTTTAGGTATGAGCTTTTTGCAGTTTTTGTCAGGTTAAATAAAGCCTATATTCACATTTTGTGAGCCAGAGAGTTTATTTACATGGGAGATGATGGCTCTTTCCCTTTTTATATAGACTTAGATGCAAGCCAAATTCTGATACCCCCAGGAGAACACCAGGTGGGAGCAAACATGAGCCAAAAAGACAGACTTTTGTAAGAAGCTTCCAAGACTGAACCTGGTCTTTGGGAGCCCAGAGCTGTGGTTCTGGGATATAGGTTACAAAAAGGAAACTTAAGTTGAAACTTCTCTGGAAGACATCATTTTAGGGAGGTTAAGATACTCCAAAACATGAGAAGTCACATTAATAATGCCAGTATTTTTTTTTCATGGTTACAGAGAATCTGACCTCCACTGGCATTGGTATCTCTAGGGGTTTGCACTAGATGACCAGCACTCCCATGGTCAGACTCCAAAATCTCCTCTTCCATGCCTGCATGACTGACTTTAACTTGTAAAAATCATTAGAAAATATCTTCTTTATGCTGCTGTTTCTCTTTCAATTTGTGACACATTCTAGTCTCATGGCGACAAGTTTAATGCATTCAAAGTACAATGTCCTTGAAGTCGGAGACAAGTCTATTTTCCATTTTCCGCAGGTGTGTTAACTTTTTAAAATCACCATATCTAGTTCTGTGCTGTTTTTAATTGTACTCCAGAGAACATAGTGGATCTACATGCCACCCTAAAATTAACCAGGACATTTATAAAAGTTCATTAACTTTTTCAGTTAACGTTAGCAATAACACTGTGGTAGGGAGATATAATACTGATGTCAGTGGATTACTTACACAAATGAAATCTCTGATCTTTTGAAGCATTTTTTTAAAAAGCAACTGTAATGTCCAAGTAGAAAGAAATTACCTTTGTGGGAAAAAAAATCAATATCCATAGTTGTCCCCAATTATTTCCTTCCTAGGCTCCTTAGTTTCTGTTTGCTCTGGTTATATTGGCTTTTTCTGGATTGCAGAGGTGGAGTGGTCCTGTTGCTATTACTGTACCTAGCCTTAATCTTACCTCTCTCTTAATCATAGAATGGGTATTGTCTCAGACAGACTGAAGTGTGGGAAAGACCTTAGCTCAAAAAGACCACGGTCTCCCACTGCATCTGGGGCCATCTCCAGCCACCTTGATTTATGTCTTGCCACTGGACTCAGATGGCTCTGGCAGAGAAATTGAGGCTGGTGACCTTGCACAGCCTTGCCTCACTTAAATCCAATTCACTTGCAAGTCAAGCATCATTTTCCTGATGTCATTGATCATTTTGAAAACAAAAGACAAGGGGCAGCTAGGTGGCACAGTGGATAACAGCCTGGCTTGGAGTCAGAAGGACCTGAGTTCAAATGTGACCTCAGACACTTGACACTTACTAGCTGTGTGACCCTGGGCAAGTCACTTAACCCTGATTGCCTCACAAAAAAAAGGACAAACAACAAACAAAACACCACTGTATCTGGCCAATAGGAGAGCTGTGATGTCCCTACATATCAGACTGTTAGTGCTCATTTATTCCTACCCCCTTGTTTTATAGATGAGGAAAATGAGACCCAGAGAAGCTAAGAGACTTCCTCTAAGGTTCCCCTTGGCCAAGGTTAGTGGTGTAATATGCAGATGTAGAAGAGTTTTTCTATGGGTTAAGTGAAATGGTTTAATTCAGAGACTAAGCCCACGGCTTTGGTCCAATTTAGGCATCTTTCTCTACACGAGCCAGCTGCCAAGACCACACTTAAGAATGAAATATGGTTTCTTATCACAATCTCTAAGGACTCAAGTGATTCTTTTCATTATAAGGTATACTTGGCATACACAACTTTAAACTTCTGGTATTTGCAAAGTAGGGAATTAGTTTTAAATAAAGTAGAACTGTAAACTTGAGGAATTAAAAGGTAATATCACGTAATTTGCAACAATATGTACTGGTAAAATATGAAGCTCAGTCCTAATTTTTTTCCCCTAGAAGTTATAGATCAGGTAAAAAGGGATGTAGAATTACTGGAATGTGCCTATGAAAGTAATTTTAGGCTTTGGGTCAACTTATAGTATAGGAAGTGCTGAATCATGAGAAAGTGGCAGGAGGTAGAAAAATACTATTGGAGTAGGAGATGTGACCTCAAGTGTGGAAAATACTAAACATAAAAAATAAAAAGTAGGTGATAATTTCAAATCTCAAGAGAGATAGAACATAGGTAGCTAGGTGGCAGAATGGAGAGGGTGCAGGACTTGGAGTCAGAAAGACCTGAGTTCAGATTTAATAAGGGTGTGATGCTGGGCAAATTACTTAACATCTCTCATTCTCATTTTCCTCATCTGTAAGGCAAGCCACACTTACTTCCCAGGGTTGCTAGGATAAAATGAAACATTTGTAATGTACTTTGAAAACTTTAAAGTTCTATATAAACGCTAATTATTATTATCATCATCATCATCATCATCATCATCATCATCATCATCTCTATAAGGTTTACAAATATCTTTCATATCATAGTATTGGCCATCATTGGAACATTTCCCTCACCCTCAATACCTAACTCAATTTTTTGGCAGATATTTTCTATGGGAATATATCTTCAATTTTGCAATGTGAGTCAATGGGAAAATGTGGTTCACTTTGCAGAAATTCACTTAATAGTCAACTTTGCTGGAATGCATCTGTTCTGCAAAGCCAGGGAGATTGGCGCAGGGGAGTAACTTGGGCCTACAGGGAAAGCAAAACTCAATATGTATGCTGAATGTACTTTCGAGAATCCTTCCACAGAAATGCTACAGAGAGATAAAAATTAGGAAAACATTGAACTTAACTAATTCAACATGTTGAAAAGAGATTTTTGCATCTAAGTTTTATAACCACGTACTTTTCCCACATTTGTCCCAAGGCAGCAGATGAGGCGCTATATCCACCACTGCTAATACTAGCAATTTGAACACACTCTTTGGCAAGCCAGAAATAAGATAATTGTTCAACATAGGATGGCTTTTCTGAAATACTGGAAGCATTGCCTGTAATTATAGACATCTGTCACTGCTAGCCACTCAGTAGTAACCCTGACATCAATATACAACTATAACACTAAACTGCCTGCAGGCATAGCAATGGAGACCAGATACGAGAGGCAGGCAGGCAGGCAGGCAATCATCTGCTTCATCCAAACTATCTGTCAAAGGTTTCCAACCACAAATAGCTCTTACATTTTGTATCCTTAGGATAATATGTTGATTTATTTTAGATTCTCTAATATTTACAGTCCAGGCCATCTACTAAAATAAAGAAACAAACCTTATGGCTAATGGAAGCAGTTACTGTTTGCAGTCATCACAAAAGGTCATAGCTCAACCCTCAAATGTTAAAAATTGATGGCCCCTTTAAAAACGTCCCATTGTACATATGTTTCCCTTTGTATATGCAATTATTTTCAGCTTCAATTCAAAATGGTAAATACAATCTTTCATCAGCAAGCATGTTGCCATATTTACCCAATAGAAATGTTCATATTTTAAGTCTTTTCTGTGAAGCTGATATAAGTTTCATGTGGAGTACTTAAGAATCCAGCATGTCAGATTTGGTTTAGCTTTGCATGTAACACCTGATATGTAAGCATCCTTTACATATACAAATAATGTGATAGCTCAAGATTCGAAAATGATATAGAAGGACAAAAGACCTGACTAATATACAAAGAGGCGGACATATAATTTCACTAGGTGTGGGCTGATAGAAATTTGCATGTGCAAGTACATTCAATATTTTCTAAAAGCTCAGCCAGGAGCTTCTCTCTCTCTCTCTCTCTCTCTCTCTCTCTCTCTCTCTCTCTCTCTCTCTCTCTCTCTCTCTCTCTCTCTCTCCTCCTAAGCATCCTGAGAAGTAAGGCAAAAATTACTAGTGGTTTAAGCTAATTAGAAATTAACAACCTCACAATTATCATAATTTGTTACCAAAAACCCAGATATTTCTTAGTATGATCACAACAGCCTATGTTGAAGAAAAACTATTAATTACTGACAGACAGTTAGCTTACAAGTGAGCTGCATTTTAAAAACCTCCTTTAAAATACAATTGCTAAATGCCTTACAGTGCTGTAATGTGAGACAGGTTCAAATCTTATTACTTCACTGAAATTAAAACCTAAGTTTTAATACTGTTCAAGTCGAACAATGATTCCACACTTTATTGCTTTTGAAATCCCTTGATGATCATAGGGAAAAATGCCCCCGAGAAAAAAAGACTCTGTTTTCGATAAACAGAAAATACAGTTTGCACTCTTAGCCTCTTTGTCATCACAAAAAAAGGATTTAATGCCAATTCTTTAAAAAAAGACTTTTTTTCACAAAATGTGCACCTTGTGTGCCATTTGTAAAATCAGTTCACTTTCTTTTATTTATTACTGTAGCGCAGCAAGGCAATAAAGCAGCTACCAATAGCTAATAAATTACATGCCTTTTAAAACAATTCTCTAGCTACAAAAACATGTAACTACAAAGGTTTTCATTTACATGGTACATCACACAAAATGTCTATATTTGTGTCCTATTAACTATTTTGGCAAAATGTGGCCCTTTATCAAACAGATGAAGGAAAAACAAAGCTTCACACACTCTATGTGTGTACATACAAGAACAAATAAAATATGTGTAAACACATGTATATGATAAAAGACTTCAAAAACATTTTTATGCTGTTTTTCATCCTATAAATATGTCTATCTAGAAGTTGGCATTTAGTTTATGATTTGTATAAATAATCTGCTGTTACCAAAAAAAAGTATTCAAGGAAATTCCACTCAATTAGGAACATCTTAACATTAGCTTAACAGATGTTGATAAATAAAAATAGGTCTCTTTTACTGGTCTTACTTATGATCCTTTTAACATGTAGCCACTTAGAAATCCTGGTTGCTAGCAGGTTTTCAGGGTAAATTATAATGATGATAGCTTATATTGTTATAACACTTTATGGTCACAAAGCACTTTCACAGACTAGTGGAGAGGATTCTCACAATAAGCCTATAGGTAGGTGGTACAACACACAAGCCCATCAAATGAGAGTCAAAAATCTCCCACGAGTTCAATGACTATCAGAAATATTGCCACTATAGAAAGAATTTCAAATATCGCCTATTTATTTTAAAAATGTATATATCAAATATATTTTCATTAGTGGATACATTTCTTTTCAAAAATCTTATCTCCTCATAACCAAAAGAAACTGCTTTTAAAAACCTAAATATGGGAGGGTGAAGTATTTTTTTCCCTTTCTTGGTCTGGCTATTTACAAATGAATTCTTAAACATCTGTACTTTAATTCTAAGATTAAATTGTCAAATTAATCAGGGTGTTGTCTTAATGCCTGCACTCTTGTTCTCATGATAAGGATGTATTTATGAGGCCCTGTACTTGCCTTTTATTATTAATTCCCTCCATTTCCTGTAATAGCTATAATAGTTGTGGCCTTGGTACTTATCTTTCCTTTTTTTTTTTTTGGTTTAATACCTACAAAATATCAGCTTGGTTCAATTATGCATGATGAACAATGCTTCCATTTCCCAGATGCAAACAAACAACCTTGTAGTACATCTTAACTTAACTTTATGTTGATGACCTGTTATCCAAATAGCAATGCCTAGCTGTGTATGTCACCATCTCTCTCCCTTCACTTAAATTCACCTTCTTCAGAAAACCTACCCTAATTATTATTATTGAAGAAAAAAATTGCATATATTCCTCTAAATTCAAAGACTCTTCATCAACAATTTCATTCACCTTCACAAATGTTTATATTTGAAAGATTTTAAGATGATATAAAATCAATTCATGAAGAACAGCATATTTACACATAAATTTACAATAGTTAATTTATTTACTTTTCCAAAGTTAGCATTTTTTCTAGCATTTTTTGGAAACCATTATGTTTACAGAACCATTGTCTTAAAAATTCTAAATTAACCAAAATAAATCCACCTAAGTTACAAAAATGACTACCATCCCCTGCAACCTTTTTCTGTTTCTTCATTAAAGTTTTATTTCTTTTACTCATCTTTAATTGCTTGGATTACTTTTTTTGTTGGTTAATTTATTGTGTTTTCCCTCAATTATTGAAAATTCCAGTGGTTTTATTTATTCTAAAATGTCCCTTTGAGAATAAACAAAAATAAAAATAAAGTTACTGCTCTGTAAACTGTAAAGCACTATATACATGTATACTATTATTGCTGTTATTTTTGTTATTTTCATTTTTTTAAGATGTGGAAACTGGACAACACGGAGGCTAGGAGACTAATTTGCTTCAGAACTTGTACTAGAGCTAACCTTCAAGATTCCTGGCTCAAGGGATCTCACTACTTGACCATGTTGTCATCAGACTCTTGAATATAGGAAACATTACTTCCATGTGTGATACAGCAAATCAAATCAAAATGAAAAACCTAAATGGGCCCTACCTCCAAAATAAAAATCATGCACAAGAAATAAAAGTAATTGTAGCTGTCTTCATAGTCTAGGAAATGAAGTAGCAATTCAGTGAACTAACTGCTAACAGGTGGCCAGTGAATGGACAGGAAGGCTACTCACTAGCCCATAGGGAGCTCATTCAGCACGCCCTCCCCCAATGCCCACCATTCTTGCAGGTGGGCTGCACAAGTTAACACATAAGCTTTCAACGAATCAATTCTGCCTCTCCTTTACTAGTGCTGTTGAAATCCAAAGGAGAGAAGCTTGCTTGGGCTGTGGCAGCAGTGCAACGGTGCTCTGTGCCGCAACAGAGCTCACCCAGAGAACTAAGAAGCAGACAGAGCTGGGGCAAGGCCAGGGTAGTTTTGTGGCCCTCCACTAAGCCTGAGAGAAAGATCTTCGGCAACCAGCTGGGGCCAGCTCTGTTCCCCCAAAAGTCAGTTTGAGGCAGAGACGAAGGCTCTTGAGCCATGAATTGTCTACTATGGGAGAAGACCGAGACAACTTTGAGGCCCAGCTCCCAGAGAAAATGCCACCAAAATCGGCATCAAAAAGTGAATAAGAGTGGAAAATAAAGAATAAAAGATTTAAATTACCAAAGAGCTTGAGGAAGAAAACCAAAAACCTGAGCATAAGCAAATGCTTATACAATAAGGAATATATTAATGACCAAAGGGACTGTGCCCTCCAGATCAAGTAAAAGAGCCCAGACATCTATGAAATAAATATCACGAGGAAAGAGGGAAGCAAGTATTTGTTAGGTACCTGCTACATGCTAGGCATCATACATTTACAAAGATTATCTCATTTGATCCTCATAACAACTCTGGGAGGTAGGTGCTACTCTTATTCCTATTTTATGGTTAAGGAAAGTCAGACAGCGGTTAAGTGACTTGCCTAAGGTCACTCAGCGAGTAAGCATCTGAGGCTGAATTTGAACTTAGGTCTTTGTGCCTATCTACTGTGCCACCTAGCTGCCCAAAAGAAGATGAACTGACACCTGATGAGGAAGGAGACCCTGTGGATTACCAAGATAGTACGGAAGCACAGCAGGATATTCCTGAATGGCTTAAAAGAGAAAAAAAGCATTGTGAAAGTTGAATTTATGGCCCGCATGGCAAAAATAATCGGTAGAAATGGAAAAAAAAACCCAAAACCTTGAATCTATAGTGGCAAGTTTCACCAAAGAAATAAAAGGGAGAACTACTGATTATGAATGCAAATATATGGAAAAGAAGGTCAATCTGGAAGAAGAGAAACAAAAAGCAACAACATTAAAAGAAAACGTGATACAACCAAAATATGTTGATCTTGACGACAGAATGTATAGAAGAAACTTGAGGATTATAGGACTCCCTGAAGAACACGAGTCAAAAAAACCCCATAATACCACAATGCCAGAGATAATACAAGAAAACTGCCCAGAACTTCTGAACACAGAAAACAAAACACCAATTGAAAGAATATACGGAGTGCCTCCAGAAAAAAAAAATCTACGCTACAAACTTCAAGACACAGAGTTGAACAATTACACTAACAAACTACAAATTCTGCAAAGAAAAAAACCTTCAAATATAAAAGTGTGGACATTCAAATAACATAAGACTATCCTGCACCCACCAGAAAATGCAGAAGGAAAATGAAATAATGTGTTCTATAGAGCAAAGGAGCTGAAGACGTGACCCAAGTTAAACTATAAATTTGAGCCTAACCGTTAATGAAAAAAAGATGGATGTTCCATAAAAAAAGAGGCGCTCAAAACATTCCTAGAAAGAACACTAGACCTGAAGAAATTATTTGATTTTCAAAAACCCCAGACAACAGAATTAAGAGTAAACAAATACAACTACTGAGGACAGCAACAACAAAGTGACAACAGAAAAGACCATTAAGAGATTTCTTTCTAAATGCACACGAGGAAACAGGGGAAAGCAGAAGTCAAACAGACGTGATGGTGGAGGACACACATGGAGCATCATGGATACAGTGTGGATGCAACCTAACAATATGTTGTGTGTGTGTGTGTGTGTGTGTGTGTGTGTGAGACTAAATTACAGAAATGGAGGGTGCCTAAAAAGGGAGAAGAGAGGAAGAAGAGAGAGGGAAATATGTAATGTACCCATATCAAGTTAAAGGCTAAGAATTAAGGAAAAAAAAACTCCTTTAGTGTCTTAGGAAGAAAAGAGACTTCTGGAGAATGGATGAGGTGACAAAAAGAGGGCCTGAAAAAGAGAAGAAATTAAATTAAAATGAACTCTGCTGGCCTCCTTTGCTCCAAATGCCTAGGTCCTAGTTCTAGATCACCTGCATTTCTCTACTCTGTTGCTTATGTAAATATACTTGTTTATGAGTGTTCTATATGCTTATGAGAAAAAAAAACCATTAGTATTGTGTTGTTCTGGACTTAGGTATCTCTGCTTTAACTAGTGGAAAAACAATTTCACTTAATTCTTCCTGAATTACATTCTTGTTCACACTGTTATGTCCTGATTTTTAACCCTTGTCTTCAGGTCTGGTACTTACTTAAGTGAGATGATTGGGGTCATCATACGGCATCTCTTCTGACTACTTTATTACCGCCCAGAAATAGAAAAGAAGAGCCAGGAGAGAACATGGACCTAGAAACCTGGGGAACAAAGAATGTCTAACATGTTGTGGTCAACAATGTCCAAAGCTTCAGAGGCCAAGAAGAATGAGGACGGAGAAAAGGTCACTGGTTTGCTAGTAGCTAGGCCTCTGCTAGTAACCTTGGAGAGAATGATTCCATAGGATCATAGGTTGAGATTTAGAAGAGACCTTGTAGACCACTAGATAAGATGCCTTCATCTTACAAATAGGAAAACTAGAGCTTAAGTGACTTGCCCAAGGACCCCCAGCTAGTGAGCATAAAAGATGAGGTTAGAACCCAGTTCTTCTGGCTTGAGATCCATGGCTTTTCCCACTGTATGGAGCTACCTCTGCAGGAGAGGATCAGAAGACAGACTGCAAGGAGCTCAAAATTATGTGGGAGGTGAGAAAGTGGAGGTAGAGAACAAACAGCTTCTTCTAGAGTTTGAAAGCAAAAGGAAGGAAAGATACAGGATAATAGGCCACTTGGGGAGATAGCAGGGTCAGATGACAACTTTTTTAAGAATGGGGAAAATCTGGGAATGTTGGTGGGGCAGGAAAGGAGATAGGGTATGAAAGAGATGAGAGAATATAGAGTGTATGATTAAAGGGAGAGAGAAAGTTTCTGCAGGAGATGGGCATATGCCAATTTGATCATTACATCCACTCAATTCAGTCAATGAATTCTACTAGATATCCAGAATTCTACTAGATAATAATAGTGGGATATGTAAGAAATATAAGACTAGGGATAGGAATAGGGATTGCACCTAACATTTCAACAATCCCAGGCGGCAATATGACCTTTACAACAGATAGTAACCTAACCACTCAACTGAAAGAGCTCTCTCCAAAGTTAACTGCCAATTCTGATGGTATTTTGTTAGTCTTTATCCTTCTTGACGTATTTATTGAATTTGACATGGCTGACCACCCTTTTCTCCTGGATGTTCTCTCTTCTCTAGGTTTCTGAAACATTATTGTAACACTATTCTCTCCAGATTTTCCTACTTGTCTAACTGCTCCATTTCACTCTCCTTTTTTGATTCACCATCCATTTCATGTCCCATACCTGTAGGAGTTCCTGAAGGTTTTGTCTTACCTACATTTAATTACATCTCTAGACAGTGACATTTATCTACCTATCATATATCCATAGCCATCCCTGTTCTCTCCTGAGCTTTGGTTCTGTACCACCAGTTGCCTACTAGACATTTTAAATTGGATGTCCTGTAGAAATCTCAAACTCAATGTACCAAAAACAGAACTTGTTCAACCCTCCTCTCTTCCAAATATTCCTTCTTCTGCTGAAAGTACTACCATTCTCCCAGGTTCACAGCCTTGGTGGTTCTCCTTTGACTCCTGACTCTTACCCCACATGTCTAATCAACGGCTGAATCATGCCGTATTTACATCCACATTATGTCTCACATCTGGCACCTTCTCTTATACAGTTACCATCCTTAGTGAAGGCCCTCATCACCTCTCACTTGGATTATTGCAATAGCCTTCTAATTGATCTCCCTGCCTTAGGTATTTTACCACGATAGTCCATCCTATGCAGTACTACTGCCAAAGTAATTTTCCTTAAGTGCGGATCTGACCATGTGAGCTCTTTAGTCAATCAACTTCCTATTGCTTCTAGGATACAATATAAACACCTCTGCTTAATTGTTAAAACCCTTCAAACCTAGCCCCGATATCTTTCCAACCTCAGAAGCCATTCCTCCTTCTCCTACATTCTGTGGTTCAGCCAAACTGCTCTATCTGTTCCTCACACAGGACACTCCATCTTCTGTCTCTTTATTGGCCATCCTCCATGCCTGGAATATACTCCTTCCTTTGCTGTTGTTCAGTTGGGGGCTGCTCGTTGTGGCTCCATGGACCATACTTTCCCTGGGATCGTCTTGGCAAAGACACAGGAGTGGTTTGGCAAACAGAGGTGAAGTGATTAGCCTAGGGTCACCTCAAACACGAACCCGGGTCTTCCTGATTCTAAGTCCAGTGCTCCGCCCACTGAGCCATCCAGCTGCCTCTGCTCCTTTCTTAATTCCGCCTTACAAACATGCCCTCTGCTCCTTTAAATGTGCCATCTTCGGGATGAGGCCTTTCTTGATCCTCTCAAACTGCCTTGGATTTAACTAGTTGGTGTTTATACGCAATTATTAACTTAATAGTCATGCTATAAATATGCGCACACACACACACATACACACACATACACACATATATGTCTACTTGCTGTCTGCATCTCATTAGAAAAGACCCTGATGAAGATTTAAGGCAAAAGGAGAAGGGGACGAGAGAGGATGAAATGGATAGAGAGCATTATGAAAACAGCGAACGTACACTGGACAGACTTTGAGAAAGACTGGAGCACAGAAGGGCCTGCCATGCGATGGTCCATGAGGCCACAAAGAGTCAGCCACAACATACTATATTCCACAACCATGGTGTCTTCCACACCATAATGTAAGTTCTATGAGACTAGGCATTGTTTCATTCTTTGTAACATACTCCCACGGCCTAGTAAAAAAAAAAAAGTCTGGTGTATAGAAAGTACTGAAGAAATGTTTGTCTGAATGATGACTGACTAAAGCATTGAGAGTTTAAATGCCTTGCCCACAGTCACACAGCCAGTGTGTATCAGATATGGGACTTAAAACCTAGTCTTTCTGGCTTCAAGGCCAGCTCTTCAGGACACTATAGCACACTGTCTCCTATAAGCCTAAATTATGGGGCAGCTAGGTGGCACAGTGGATAAAGCCCTGGCCCTGGAGTCAGAAGGACCTGAGTTCAAATCTGGCCTCAGACCAAACACTTGACACTTAACTAGCTGTGTTAACCCTGGGCAAGTCACTGAACCCCAATTGCCTAAAAAAAACCAACCAAACAAAATAAAGATTTCCATAATCTCTCTCAGATTCCAGGTGAAAACAATCTCTTCCTTCTCAAATTTCTCATAGCATTTTGACTGTTTCCTTGGAACCTATTTCAATCTCTCTTGTATCTCAATTATTTGGATTCTTCACTCATTAAAGCCCAAGCTCCTTGAGAGCAGAGTCTGTCATATCTTTGCTTCTGTCCTTAATTCCCAACATAGTACTTTGCACATGCTAACTGCTTAATACATGCTTGTTGAATTGAATTCAAATAATCCAAAATTTACTGACTTTGGTGAAGTCATGTGTTGTCTCATCTTATTTCCTCATCTGTGAAATAAGGTGATTCTAGCTCTAACATTTCATGGTTCAATAAATTATATTTATCTTCTTAACCTTCATCTTTCTGGCCTGAAAAGTTTTTGTTTTTAGTCAATCATGTCTGTCTATTAAAGGATGCATAGTCAGTTCTAGGAAAGTTGCTGGGTAAATATGGATTGTGACTATTAATACAACAAAGGAGCTGAGCCTCTGCCTATCGTACCTTTAGCTTCTGTCTAGCACCTCCCACATCTCTGGCTATCAATGAAGGTTAAACAAACCATGACATAGCCATTCAATTTAACTACAATATCCATTAGCCACTGAATGTTGCTGGCCCAGGCGATTCTGGTAAAAATAGATAACACAAAAAAGAAGCAGGATTGGTGGGGGGAACCTCTTGAAAAGCCATTCGGTAATCTTCTATCTTCTCAAGTTAGAATGCACAAAAGAAACCCTCAAAAGATGGCATGTGGAAGAGAAAAGACCATTAATTCCTTTTCAATTAAATTCACTAAATGCCAGGCACTGGCAAAGACAAAGATAAAAATAAAAAAGTACTTGTGCTGCAAGAGTTGGCATTCTGCGAGGGTACCCAACTAATACATGCTGGGAAAAGAGAAGCAGAGAGAACCAGGAAGAGCCTCATATGGGAGGAGGTACTTGAGCTGAATCTGTAGTGGTCCATAAAAGTTAAGAAAGTTCAGAAGGGTCTTATAATGTATAACATAATAAATAAAAAAGTTCTCATTTCAAGGTCTTTTCCTAGACTCACCATGAATCAAAACTTTTGGACCCCTACTATTTGATTTTAACAAGACAATGTCCTAATCATCGGATCACATCTTCTGATATAGACAACATTTGTAACCCAAACATATAAACCTAAGCACCTTTTCTAAGTGCCTAGGAAATTATTTGGAGGTGATATTGAATGGTAAATTTTCATGGTGTTTTATTTTTCAAATAAAAAGTAATATGTCATTTACACTTGATCATTATGCATGTTGTTGATGTATTTTGCTATGGCCATGTATCTATTTGAGCAATTTAAATTTTCATGTCTGGATAAATAATTGGGAAGAAAAAAAAGCATTTTGATTACATGACATATCACATACTGCACCTAAATTAAAAAACAACAGTTCTCTTGATGATTGAATGGGGATACCCTAAAAGCACAAGCTTATTAAAAGTGAAATGGATTCCTAGCTAACTGTGAAAAATTCCCAAGTACTTTTAAAGCTATGAAATGGCTGACAGTGGATAAACAGAATATAAAAGCAGATGCTTCAGATGGTCTAAATACAAAGCAGGTGGTTATCAAAACATGAGTTTGCCAGTTCGCCAACACTGCTGTCTTTTACCCACCCCAAGCCCCCCAACACCTGTTTTCCTGATGTTCATGTGATACATTTATGTAATTTGTAGGACATAAATCACCAAACCAAAAACCAAAGACATATTGAGAAGAGAAGCTCTGTATTTTTGAATGGGACTCCTTCACAGGAGCTGCCATGCTACTTTGCTCATTTCTCCCATATTTGTAATCATAGAAAGATGGAAAATTAGCTTTTCTCAAAATTAACACAATGGATTGTGTTTGTCTTTCATCTTCCAGAGCTTAGTGCCTGGCATATAGTAGATGCTTAATAAATGTCTGACTGACTGATTTTGCTTTTTAAAAAAAATACCTAAACCAGTGACGGTTCTGAACATGGGAGGAATTCAGAGCATGTCACCAGATTTCATTATGTACAGTTTATGTAGAAAGAAAAGAAACGATCACAAAACAATTAGTTCCCTGAATCAGATGGGATTTAAATACCGAAGAATCTTAGTCACTCACAGAAGTAAACCCACATTATATGAACTCTCACAAAAGGTGGCGCTTTCAATTTCTCTTTCTTCTCAGCCAAAACTGGAGTGATCTCAAAGGATGTTGCAGTGTAATTTAGGAGCATGCTGAAAATAAAGTTTAAAGACTAAAGTAACACCACCACCACTAAGAAGAGAAGAAAAGAAACAGAGTTTTCATCCAGGATATATCACTGTTGTGATACAGTACACCTCAGGAAAACTATCAGCCTTTGTGGGATTCAGTTTCCTTATTTGTGCCATTTGGAGATTGAGCTAGATTCACATATTATCTACCCTAATAGAATGTAAGATCCTTGAGGGCAGAGCCCATTTCATTATTGTTTTTGTGTGGCCAGTGCCTAGTACAGTGCCTGGAACACAGTAGGTACTGAATAAATGCCTATTGATAAGTGACTGATTTAGGGTCTTTACTCATTCTAACATTCAATGTAACTATGAATCAATGAATTTGTTCATCATTTCTAGTTGGTCTAGTGTTAGCAATCTGAGATAGTACTCTCCTGGGGGTGGAACACAGGAAATTAATTATATTTCATACACAGCCATAATCCATGTGTACTAAGCTCCTTAAGAAGCTGCAACTCGATTGTGATCCAAAACACTGGTTTGTGGGCATTTTAGAAAAAATAATTTTAGGCACATGACAACTCTCATCACAGGAGGAAAGACATGTGAAACCCAAAGCCATACAGCTGCAAGATGAGGATACTTGATGCAAATTTTAGTATGTTTTGCTGACATCTCCTTCTACCAAATTGTATAATTAAATCAATATTTATGTCAAATACTACAGAACCAAGAAGTATTAGTAGATGCTGTGGTGTCTGAAATGACATCTGCTTCTTCAAAGGAACAGAGTTTATTTTCTAGGCTGGGGTCAGTCTGGAGTATGAGATACCACAAAGTGAAGGCAGGGAATTCATGCTTCCTCCCAAGTTGGTCAAATGCCTCTCCAGGCCTGTTCTCTTCCAGCTTGTCAGTCTTAGTAGCCAGAGTTACTTTCTCGACTCCTAACTTTGACTTCCAGTGTTCCTGACCTTGGTTAGTTGGAGTTTTCAAGAACAAAAATATGTGGGAAAGGAAACAAGCTGGCTAATCCCTGAGGCCTTCAGGAAAACAAAACAAAACATAAAGGAAGGGATAGTAGTTAGTGAAGGACTTAAAAATGCCTGAGAGGTGATTACATGAATAATACATCACAGTTTTCTACAGCTCCTCACTTTTATCCTGCTGGTCCCTCAAATCTTAGTTCATAGGCTACTGGAAACTTGTTTTCTAGGCCAAGGGCACTACCCTCAACAAACTGAATCTGGAGAAGTCTTCATTTCCACTGATCCACAGGAAGCTGATTCCCCAATCTTGCATGGTCTCCCCCACTGGATTATAAACTCCTCGAGAGCAGGGACAATTTTTTGTTATTTTTGTATCCCCAGTACTTAGCACAGTGCCTAGCACATAGCAGGTGCTTTGAAACAGTTAGGCAGTCTAGTGGATAAGAACGCCAGGCCTGAAGTCAGGAAGAGCTGAGTTCAAATCCAATCTCTGGCCAGCTATGTGACCCTGGGCAAGTCATTTAACCTCTGTTTGCCTTAAGTTTCCTCTTATATAAAATAGGGATAATAATAGCATTTACCTAATAGGGATGCTGAGAGGATTAAATAAGATAATAATTGTAAAGTGCTTAGCACAGAGCCTGGCACAAAGTTAAGTGCTATGTAAATGTTACTTATTATTAAACAATGTTTACTGATTGATTCATCTTGAGACACAGCTGTAAAGTTAGAAATATGAATGCATTTCCCTATAGAAATTTTTTTTAACACATGTGATTCATGGAATTAATTCTGGATCTGGAATCAGAAAACCTAGTATGAATCTGAACTCTATATCTTGATTGCTCTGGCCCTCAGTTTCCTAATCTGTAGAATGAGGAATAGGTGATTTCCGAGGTCTCTCCTAACTCTAAAAAAACTATCATCTATGATTACAGTGCCATAGTAATAATACTACTATTATTAATAAGAATTATATAATAATTACTTTATAAACCATTTTCATCACAATAATTCTCTGAGATGGTGGTATTAGTGTTATTATCATCCCAGTCTACAGAGGAGAAAACTTGGATGACTTGTAATAGACTTGTAATACCTACTAGTTAGGTATCAGAGTCAAACCCGTATCTTCTTATACTAGAAGGAAAAGATACTTTAAAAAGATCATGAAGAGTTAATGAAAATGACCACTACAGAGATAACATAAAAACTTTTTAAAAAGTCCACAGAAGCAATGAGCAACAGATCTAACCCCATAGCACACAATACAGAATAACTAAAAACATTTTTTAAAGAATAACCTACAAACAATGAGGAATCATGGAGATGCAAGCGACAGACCTGGAGGATGGATCATAACAACAATCTAAATGTAGAAAAATAAAAGAAAATTAATATTTCATTCTGGGAAATAATCAAAGAAACCTTTCCAGAATTAGAAAAAAAAAGTGGCAATTAAGTATACATAGAAATAACCCATTAAGACTCTAATGAAGAACTGAAGACTCATTTTTGTCCATTCACAATATAGTACAATTTTAATATAACAATATGGGAAAAATACTACAAACTACCAGAATACAGAAATCATTTAAGAAGAAATAGCAGGAAGACAGCAGACTTTTCAAGGAAGACAAGGTAGAATAAGGCAAAGTGGAGTCCAACATATATAAAATTAAGAAGCATGGGCCATGAATCCAGAATTTTCTACCCAGAAAAACTCAGTATGGTTTTGAAGGCAAGAGATGGATGACTGACAGATAGATCCTGAAACATTAGGAAAGACAGGTATACTTCAAGAAGTCTTTGAACAAAGTCAAATCTCCCAGCCAAAAAGATAGGTATTGAAAAAATTCATACTTCTCAAGTCAAGATAAACCAGTTGCTAACATAGTGAATAGCCTTAAAGTGCTGGATTGCTTAAATCACTAAATTTTAAAGGATGTTTCAGAAAAATCAATTAATTAACAAGCACTTATCAAGCACTTAGTATGCACAAAGCACTATGCTAGGAAAGGGGTAAAAGAAATTGGGGAGAAGATTTTTTGGGACGCCACTGACTCCTGGTTCTCCTCCTACTTATCTGACTGCTCTTTCTCTATCTCTTTGCTTGATTCCTCTCCCAAATCATGCCCTCCAATGGTGAGTGTCCCTCACAGCGCTATCCTGGGCCTTCTTCTCCCTCTGCACTACTTCACTTGGGGATCTCATCCGCTCCTATGGATTCAATTACATCGCCATGCTGATGACTCTCAAATCTACCTTTCCTGCCCCATACTCTCCACTGACTTTCAATCTCCCATCTCTAAATGCCTTTCAGACATCTCAAACTGGATGTCCATTAGACATTTTAAACTCATTATCTTATCCCCTAAAACCTTCCCCACAACAGTAGAGGGCAACACTGTCTTCTCAGTACTTCAGGCTCACAACCTAACAGTCATTCTGGACTGTTCGCTGTTTCTTCCTCCCCTGTTCTCTTGCCCCCTCAGTCTGTTGCTAAAGTCTGCCAATTTCACAGCTTTTTGTGACAGCTCTGGAATAGGCCCTTTTCTCTCCTTTAATACTGCCACTTTTCTACTGCAAGTCTTTATCACCCCATGCCTGGTCTACCGCAGTAGCCTGCTGGCGGGTCTGTCTGCCTCAAGGCTCTCCGTACTCCAACCTATACTCCATTTGGCCACTAAAAGTGATTTTCCTAAAGCGCAGGTCCCCTCTCTCCTAACTCAATAAACTGCAGTGGCTCCCTATTGCTTATGGGATCAAATACAAAATGTTCTGTTTGGCATTCAAAGCCCTTTATTATTTAGTTCCCCTCTCCTTTCCCAGTTTTCTTAGATCTATTATATATTTTTTTCAGTTCCAAATTCTCTCTTTCCCTCTACCCTCCCCTACCCATTGCCTTCTTGCCTTCTTAGAGGCAAGAAATTTGATACCCATATAAAACCATTACTCCTAAGTCGAATTGCTATCACTTATTTTTACCTTCTGTTGAGTTTTGTTTCATCTTTCTGATGGTTCCTCCTATTGGTTTTAATTTTTACTTACCACTTCACTAATGTGAAAATATGTTTAATGGGGATGTAAATGTAAAGCCTATGTCAGATTGTGCATTGTCTTGGTGACGGTGGGGGGGAGGAAAAGGGAGAAAAATTTTCAACTCAAAAGCATATGGAAAAAACCAGAAAAATAAAATAAAATAAATAAAGAAAGAAAGAAAGAAAAAAAAACCACTACTCCTAGACACATAATCTTTGATTCTGTGACACTGGCCTCCTGGATGTTCCACGGAGAAGACGCTCCATTTCTCAACTCCAAGCATTTTCTCTGGCTGTCCCTCATTCCTGAAATACTCTCCCTTCTCCACTACTGACCTCCCTGGCTTCCTTTAAATCCCAACTGAAATCTCAAATTTTACTCAAAGCTTTATCCAACTAGCGTCTTTGAATATATTTATCTGTATGTTGTCTCCCCTATTAGACTTCAAGCACTTTAGGCCAGGGACTGTCTTTTTCCTCTTTTTGTATCCCCAGAGCACAGCCAGTGCCTGGCACACAGTAGGCACTTAATGAATGCTGACTGATTGACTGATTGAAGGGGTGAAAATGAGAGAACAAGAAAGAAAAGAATGGAAAAGGATTTGTGAAGTGCTTACTACATGTGGTAATCACTATTCTAAATGCTGAGGATATAAGCAACACAATTCCTCAAACTTTAAGGGGCTCTCGTTCCAATTAGAAGGGTCAAAATATATAGGAGTTTATCTGGAAAGCAGATGGATATACCAAAATGGAAGCTAGGTGGTGCTGTGGATTAAATGTTAGGCTGGAGTCAGGAAGACATGTATTTAAATCTAAACCCACATACTTACTAGCTGTGTGACCCTGGGCAAGTCACTTAATTTCTGCCTACCTCAGTTTCCTCAACTATAAAACAAGATAATATTAGCACTTACCTCCCATGGTCATTGTGAAGATTGAATGAGATAATATTTGTAAAGCACTTAGTAGGTGCCTGGCATAGCAGATGTTTAATAAATACTTATTTCTTCCCTTAGGGTATAACAGCAGAATGGATGACAAAACCTGAGAATGCTTAGGGGACAATGACAGGTCAGTTGGCAATGCCTGGGGGAAGATAGGAAGGCCCAATGGACCTTAGGAAGCAATGGTAAGTAAGGCTCATGATAAGGATTAAGGCATCTACTGTCTTTACAGAAAGACTGCAGTTGGTAACTCCCTGCTCACCCAAGCAGTATGAGTGATCATCTTCCTGAACAACAACTGTTGGTAATGAGGCTGGTGGCCCAAGAGCTGGGGTGTAGTAGAGCTCTGGAGGAGGCAGAGATAGGATCGATCAATATCTAGCTGAGAAGGAGCATGCAGTGGGGCTCAGAGAGCAGTGCCTGGTTCCTTTCAGTTCTTAGGCTGCTCTTTGAGATATTGAAGTTGAAGGGGTAGGGTGATCCCAAAGCAAAGCTCTTGCTCTTAATAATGGGGAAGTGCATGTTAAAGAAACTTATGTATTTATTGATATAGTATAGGAGATTTGTTTAGAGCAATTTTTGCTAGTGTTTTGCTAGTAACAAACAAAAATAAGAAAGTATATTCCCATTTGCTAGAGGATTAAACAAAATACCAATCTAACAATCACAACAAAAAATGTAAATGGAATGGTCTCTCCAATAAAATGAAAGAGTCAGAATAGATTAAAAAATAGAATTGAAAAACGTTTACACGAAAGAAATCCAGAACGATTTAAAGAGATTCATACTGAAAAGTGGTTCTAATCATAAAAGTGGGAGTAGCACATGTCAAAGCTGAATTCAAATTAGAAAGCATTAAAAGAGAGAAACAAGGACATTAAGTTATGTGAAAACGTTCTAGACAAAATGAAGATATTTATTTAATTTTAACTTTATTTTTAGCATTCATTAAAAAAAATTTGAGTTTCAAATTCTCTCCCTCCCTCCCACCCCACCCTCAACCCATTGAGAAAGAAAACAATTTGACATAAATTAGACATGTGAAGTCATGCAAAACATATTTCCATATTAGTCACATTACAAAAAACAAGCAAAAACAAAAAAAAAAGCTGAAAAAAATAATGCTTCAATCTGCATTCAAAGTTCATCAGTTCTCTCTCAGAAGGTGGATAGTATTTTTTAAATTATGGGTTCTTTGGAATTGTCTTAGATCATTGTCTTTTTTCTTTTAAACATTTAATAGTATTTGTTTTCCCCAATTACATGTAAAGACAGTTTTCAACATTCACAAAATGAGGATATTTAAAATATAATGAAAGGCATTTAATAACTTTGCAACAAAATTAACAAAGGAAAAGTCTGCAAGTCATAAGAAAAACAGCTTAAAATCAGCAATACTATAACATATAAATATCCCACTATTAAAATATGATAAATTTATTTAAAAGATAAATAAGAAACTACAGAAATGAAAAGAGTAATTGTTAGAGCTGTGTGGTAACAGGGACACTAATGGGTTTGTAGATTGGTAAAAATACTTGTTGAATGATATAGCAATATATATAATAACAATTATAAAACCAACCATTGGCTTTTTGACTCAGTGATTCCATTAATAAGACTTCATGGCTTATAAATATCATGAAAAGGAAAAAAACCCTAGATGTATAAAAATATTCACAATAACCTTTTTAATAATAGTCCTCAACAAGAAATAATAGATATGTACAATGGCTCAATAAATTATGGTATATACACATATATGGAATGGAAACTTAAGGTGCCACAAAAATTATAAATATGAAGAACATAAGCGAACATGGAAAGATTTATACAAAGCAATACAAAATGAGATCATCGGAACCAGAACTGTATATATGACTACAACTATATACACACATATATAAGAGTATTTGAACAGATGAAAACCAAGTTAAACTAAGCAGAATTTAAGATAGACTTGGAAAAGGCCGCAGAGTGAATGAATTGTTTTGATTAACAGATAATTCACTTGGTTCTATTTTGTTAAATGTTAAGGGTTTATATAAAATTTCATCTCTTATATATATCTGATTATACTTTTTGACGATTATTAAATTATAAAAATTTTAAAGAGTATTTAATTCTTAATGTACCTGAAGTCTAGTACTTATTAGCTGTGCGATGTGGAGCAACATCCTTTGCCTCTCTGAGTTCCTTACAGGGCTGGTTATGAGGAAAGCACTTAAGATTCTTTTTTTAAATTTGAGAGGCACTGTGTTGCAGGGGACAACATGTAGCTGAGACGAATACGGATTCTGTCCTAGTAAAGTTGAATAGGCTTCCAGAAAGGAGAGGGTGAAACTGACTTAAGCGAAGCGATGGCCATGAACAGGGAAGGGGAGCAGGAAGCAGTGCCCGTAAATTCATTAGATGCAGAACTTTCAGTAAACTTACATCTTAGTTTGGAGGTTTCTCAAGAGCCATTGCTAAAGGTACTATTTAAAATAATTGAAGATGAAAAATCTTGCCCAACTTTTAGCACCAGGTAGCAATGATGTTTAATGTTACAGCCCACAAAATATGTGCTAAGCACCTTCTGATAAAGAATAGCCCTTTATTTTTAACATCATGCAAGCACCATACAAATCACTTAATACTATATTTAGTCATAAAACAAGTCAAGGGAGACATAAAACCGTTCTCCCAACAGGCTGCTTCTCAACACATCTCTACGCCTGGAGTCAAAATCTATCACAAGTGAGAATACTCAGGAGAAATGATAGTCTAAAAATCACATGTCCTTCCTATTCTCAGTTTTTCTCTAAGCCAACTCGGAGCACTCCATGGTCTATGACATCCAAAGAAGACGGTGACAAAAGGAACTACAAATTATCCTGTCTCACAGTAAGTCACAGTGTCATATCAAGTGAAATAAAACATAAAAAGGGATTTCAAGGAGAGTCAAACATCCAGTATTAATAGGTTCTCCAAACCCAATCTATATTCTACTGTGGCAGAGGAGTTATAAAGTGCAAACATTTTTTCTTACAAACCAAGAGTACATATCAGAGGCTGGATATCAAAGGGCACAGTTGGTTTTGAGGGAACTCTGGGTTCCTGACACACTTCAGAGAAAGAAACCAAAGCACTGTTCTAGCACTGGGACAGAAAAATAGGAACCTTATGCTCTTGGAAATTTTGATTAGCAGGCTGGTACTCTTAAGCATTTCTGAATCATTTCCTCTGTGGAAAGAACATTGGGCTACTTGCCAAGAGAGCTGGGTTCTAATTCTAAAACTAACCAGATGTTTGACCATAGGCAACCCATTTTATCCCTTTGGGTCTGACTGTCCTCATCTGTAAAATGATAGCTCTGAATTAGATGATATCCAAGTTCTTTCCCAGGTCCACGATCTGATAATTTAACCCGCACTTAATCCACTATTTCAATATGTCAAGAAGAAGAAAGACACATAATGGAAACAAGAGCATTTATCTTATTTTCCTTTTTATGAGAAATAAAATTCAGGGCCATATCTTCCTACATTTTGTGTGCATAGGTATTTTACACACACATGCGCGCACACACACACACACCCATTTCTATGGTTAACAAGATTAAAACAACTCAATGAACTATATTACACATTTATCACCGATAGAGAAGAAAGGCTGGATATGTGGTGTGAGTAGAGGATAAGTGATGGATGGCCTATATGCCACATTTTTATCCACTGGTTGTTGGAGAAATGCTTTTAAATTAAATACATAAAATCTAGTTCACTAAATTGTGTGTGTTTTTTAAAAAATAGGCTAAAGCCATGTAGGCATCCATCTATGGAAAGTAGATGTCTAAATATAGTTGAGTTGTTTGTAACACTCACCCAGTTTTAAGTACAAAAGTTGCATCTGAAAAATGAAATGAGAATAAAAAAACCCAAACTTTTTATAACCACACTCCAATATGCCAGTGGATGCAGTTCCTTCTTCCAAAAATGCCCGCTCATCCTGTGTGATGTTTATTCATGGCCTCCCATAAGTTCATGAGGATCTAGCCAAAAGACTAGAAGCACTCTGCAAGTCTTTCTGACACCCTGAGGACAACGTTAGAACATAGAGGCTGGTGACCAAACCACTTTTTCTCTTTTGATCACACATGTAGATCCCCAGGGACATCCCTAATACTGCCTTTGGCTAGAAATTTAAATTCACACCTTCAAAGTTCCAGTTCATGCACCTAGGAGGGAGAGGTAGCTAGGTTGTTTAAAAGCACAATGTTAACGTGATCAAAATTACACATGTGATTTTTACGAGGCAGCTGATTTTTGTCCCGTTTCATGAAAAGACTGTGCCCTAGCTGGCAGTCATAGTCTTGATCACAGACGATTTAACCAGAGAGTTTACCTACTTCAGTATAAATCTCTTACTGCTACTGAAGAAATGAATGAAAATACATATGCTACTGTTGGGGAGCCTTTAGTATCATGTTCATATAATGAAGGACAGACTTTCTATAACTGAAAACTCTTGATTATGAATGCATCATTGAAAGGTTGTTATAGTTTCTGAGTTCTTATAGCCTTGGCAGACAGTGCAAAGAGTACTAGTATTGCATAAGCATGGGTAAATCACTTAATGTCTCTAAGACTCAGTTTCCTGGCCTGTAAAATGGAGATAATAATAACACTTATCTCCTAGCTGTATAGCCCAAATGAAGATGCTGTAAAATGTTTTGCAAGCTTTAAAGTGATTTGCAAGTAAATTGTAAGCTCATTAAAATTTATCAAATTAATATTTAACTTTTGGTTTTGTTGCTTCTTGAGAAAGCTACCCTACTACAAATTCTGTCTAAGTCATCCAGTCTGGGTACAGGGAAATACTCTCCCAAGTCTTTGAGAGATGATCCATGTTGATGAAAAGGACCTTTGATCTGGGAGATCATTTGTAGATGAAACAAATCCCTTTCTTTCAAAGGATAGAAAAGAACTCCTAGGCTTATCTTTCTTCATTCTCTCTTTTAGAACCCTATAATCACTCTTAATATCACATTCTGGCTAGGGCCCTCATAGTAGGCAGCCTACCTCCCAGAATTAACCATGTGGCCAGAAGGTGGAGTTTTTCTTTCCCTTGGGAGATGATCACATGATAACAGTACCATGTAAGAATACTGTAGTTAAAAACTGGACCTCTGGGGTTATGAAAAGCACTGCAGTTTCCAGCTGACTTTCCTTCTGTTACTTACTTCTGGGTTTGTCCAGGATATATGTATTAATGGACTCATTCTAGGGGTTGTCAATCCAATTACATATCAAAGTTGGTACAATGGACATTTTTTTATCTGCTTATGTTTTCCAAAGTGGACACTTAAGGTTGAACCCTTTTGAGTAAAAATTTAGGAGGCTCTGTAATATTTTCAGGCATGATGCAAACAGCATAATGCTGTAATCGTGGAATAAAACAGTCCCTGAAGAATTAAGTTGAAGGTCATCCAAAAAACAGTGAAGAGGTATAAGGTGGATAGAAGGAGGCTGCAACAAATTACCATATTAGAGTTCAAGAGAAGTGATTGTCATCAGAGAAATATATTACTGGAAAAGAAAGTGAACTAATCACTGGGTAAGAACAAGGAATAACATACATGTATCCACGAACGGCAGTAAGAAGTGATCCTGGCCCATCAGGAGGCTCCTTGAGGGAGAATTTATAGGTGGATATGGACAGGAGTTGTACAGGTTAGATGGGCTGCATTTTTCAGATAGGGTACCTGCACTGATAAGAGTACGGTCACAAGGCATTTTCACATGAAGTATCTCATTTAATTGTCATAACAACATTCTTTCCATTATAAATGGTATCTGCTACAAAAAGTGACTTAAGAAGTCACCACAGAAACTATTATCAAGTATATTATTTCAGCAGATAATTTAGGTATGTCTAAATGAAATACATCACTGGTTATATACCTCAGAGTGAATCACAGAACTGTCAGGAACCTTAAAGATAATTTAGTCCAACACCTACATTTTGAAAATGAGTAAACTGTTCATATTTTCCTACAAAATAAGTTTCAAAGACATATACTATCTAAGTCCCTGAGCCTCCCTAGCCTAAAAGAGTGGTTTGGACTACAAGGCCAGTGAGGTTCCTGCTAGTTCCAGATCTGTGGTTTCATGGACATGTACAAACACATCTTGTTCAATTCTGCAAACAACAGAGAACCTCTGCAAAAACAGCTTTGCTTTATCTTTCCTCTAACATGAGGAACTGTAGCATAATATTTGTTAAAGGCTGATCTTTGGACAATGTGTTTAGCTATTCAAAGTGTCAAAAGTACCGAACTTAAAACAATCTCATTTAAAGTGGATAGATGTGGAACTCTGTGCACTGAGGATTGTGTCACAATGAAGTGCTTGGTAATTTTTCTGGAAGACTTAAAAGAAACCAAGTAAAGGTACTTTGGTAAAAAGAGGCTAGATTATGTCAGAATATACACTGCCCTTCAAAGTATGAATATTCCTTGAATATATTATTTGTGGAACTGAAAAAAAAATAGAAAATAATTTTATTTCATTGGCATAGCATAACTCGGACTAACAAAATAAGTGGTTACTAAGAATAAAATAAGAATTTAAAATTTTAAAATATGTGATTACAAAAATTGAAGTGAAATAATTTTATGTAGTGTCCAAGTTTACATTCCTTAAAACAAAATACAATTTAGGGCTTTATAACTATAATTATAACCTACTTTAGACAGGATATTTTTTGATCTTAACACTAGGCAGAAACTAAATCGAAATTAAGACTAACATAACTGTGTGAGAACAAAATTAACTATATATGGCAAATGAATCCTCCACAGCACCTGTCCTCTCATGTAGAAAAGAACATCAGCCTTTGACTGATGATTTCTTTTTGACATGATTTATCACCCCGTATTCTTTAAACTTGATAAAGCAAATTAATCTTTGATTGCAAGAGCCACTGGAGGTTGTCATTAGTCATGTGGTTTGGTGAGGCTGCTTGTGCTTCATTTACCAGTCGCACGGCAAGGGGAGCCCAGCAGCAATCGCTGGCAGCCTCGGCGGCTGTCCTGATCCACCCAGGAGAAATGATCAAAGAATTCAATATACAGTATTGTAAATTACTTCTCTGGACTGACCAAGAGAAGAAAAAAGATTCCTGCCTCACCTAACCCCGCTTCTTTTCCCTCTACAATAATTATTATTGTTATTTTGAACAACATATAAAGGTATAACTATCGAGGCCTAAAATTCCCATACAAATCATGGTTGCTAATGTTTTTCTTAACTGAAAGAGGGAATTTTGTTGTAAAAAGGATTGTTGTGTGGAAAGAGATTAGGAAATCAGCTTTATACAAAAGCAAAAAGAAAGGAAACAAATACCTAATTTTCCAAAGATTCTTTAAGCTCTAAGTCACAAAAACTGTCTTTCTTACCTATTATCCAGAATAAGATCTACTGAAATAGTAAACATTCCATTCTAATGCATTATCTAAAATGTGCAGATGTCTTTAAAAAGACAATTCACAATCAGGGTGAACCTGTTACAACTTTTTTTTAGTGTCTTCTTTTTGGTTTCTGACATTATTATTTAATACAGATAGCATTTCAGAGGTTTATTCTCATGACTATTCACTGTAATATTTTCTTGTGCGGAAAAAAAGTAAGAAAAAGACTTTGGTGGGGAAACCGAGATACGGAGGAACAGCGGCTGAACTGTAATTCAAAGTTTTTGATTTTCAGTAGTAGTTTTAAGCCAATGTTGTCTATCAGCATAGATATCTAAAATTTTCAATTTTTAAAAAAATATATCCTTTGGTATACATGCTCTCTAGTTTTTCTGGGTATGCAAGATATGTCAAATTTTTATTTTTCATTTGGGGCTGTACTGGCTACAAGTTTAAATACACTGAAATACAGAGAATAAAAACCTGTGAATAAATATGGATAATCTAATAAAAAATTTAATATTCATGTTATCCTCAGTTAAGTCTTGTAACTTCTGGATTCAAACCATTTCCATGGCTGAAGGTTGCTTGAGAACAAGGAACAGTATTCAGAAGAAACTACTGTCAATTTTAAAAGAATGAGCATATTTAAATTTAGCCTACTTTGTATTTATTAAGTTTTGATTTTTAATATATAATATATAATAATTTCATTTAAAATAACTAATCTCCACAACATGCAGCTAAGGGTAACTAATCTCATTTTTAATAATTTTTCAAATTTTAATTTTAGAGGAGTCTTCTTCTTAAAATACAAATCCGTGCATATAGCCCAAATATGAAAAGAGGCACAAATAGCTTTGTCTTACAAAAATAAAATAGTAAGACAGATTTAAACGTGTTCTAATAAGCACATAACCAGGAGTCATGCCATGAACATAAAACAAGTTCTAACTAAAAACAATTCTTATCTAAACAACTTCAAGGTTGATTTATTTCATTTACTTTTTAATCCATGTTCTTTTGAGTTTGTGTGTGTGTGTGTGTGTGTGTGTGTATGTGTGTATCTTTGCACTTCTGTGTTACTATGCCATCATTAAGAAATAGGGGCAGAGGGATGTAACTTCTTGTTAAATAAACATCTATAGCCCATAGTAGTTCCACTTAGTATATGAAAATTAACTACACTAGGTAATTTGGCATAAACTGTTGTGAAAAGAGTGAAATGTTAATTTGCCTTTTAAGTTAAAGATATTATAACACACATTATTTATTATTTAATTAGTATTTATATTTGTTTTGCGAGTGTGAAATTAGGTGTTTAAAAAGCAGGCATGATGAATTATTTGTAATAGATACATTAGTTGCAGTTCTGCAAATTATCTATTTTTTTGCGTAAACATTGTTAGAAAGAGAAGGACATATTTACCTGGAATTGTCCACAGTTTTTCTGAGTTTCCTGAGCTTTAAGATGGCAGGCAGGTGGATTTACTTAAAAATTTTAGTAAAATTTGTTTTCATCTGGAATTCTCATCAATGATAGTATTTTGGGACTAGCCATTTAAAGAAGAATTGGATGAAAAGCTATGAGATTGACAAAAAGAACTTCTGATACATTCAATGAAAAAGATGTCACTTCTATGCAGATGTTTCAAAGAAAATTTTAAAAAGGAAACCAAATCAATCCAAAAGACTAAAGAAAACAACTAAACCATTATGAAGATTTAAGCTTCTTCTATATTAAAGATACACATTTCAAGATTCTGAAGTCATTGTATTCCATGAGATGTTTAAAAACATCTTTCACCTTACTTGTACTGATAATTGTATGTTTATTTAAAACAGAGATACACACACAACTTACTATTTATATATGAATATACACTTACTGCTTGGCTCCACTGAGGAACTATAAATTTCATCTATTGAACATTAGCAAAAAATTACATGTGTTTATCATCTGGATTATTCTCAGATTAATAGAGATAAATGACAAAACATAATCAGTAGCAGCTCTGCAACTTAATCATTGCATCTGAGCTATAGGAAGCACTTAATTACTCTCATTTACTAGGTTCAATCTAATGAGAAGGCATTAGCCAAATGAAAAGAATGCAGTACAAACAAACAAAATAGTTATACCATCATTAAAAAGAAACTCTGACAGTGCAGGTGACACATATGCAGGATAAATTACCATAATGTCCTAAATGCTGAGCTGTCAGCATGCTAATGCAGTGATCAGATACCCAGGGAATCTCTGCACTATAGCTGTCAAAAACAGGTATCATAAATCACCTCTCTCTACTGTACTGCTCATTATCACAGTTCCCATATACATGTTTTTCAGCACACTTCAGTACAGATCTGAAGGCAGCACTCATTCTTACATGAATCTGTTTACTCTCATAGATACTATAGATAATTCCTGCTCAATAAACGGATACCTGATTTTCTAATAATGAACTTCACAATTTTCAAACATGTTAGGGACTCTTCTTTTAATAGTGGAGTCATGAGAACAAATAGAGGGCATAAAATCAACTTTCCCCCATTTATACAATATATTAGCAATTTCAGTACGCTAAGGCTGTCTTTTCCAAAAGGACATCATTATTTCTAACTATTTTAGGGCTTAAAATAATCAGTTCACAATGCCACAAATGTTTAAAGCTTAATCCACTGAGTCAAAGAAAATACAGTCAGGATTCCTTAATGAGAAGAAGCCAACATTTTTAAATTAATCTGGTTTTTTTTGTTATGAAGTTCCTTTATAAATGTTTAAATAAATTAAAAACATTATATGAAAACAAAAGTTTTACTACATAGTAGTTTTCAGTGTAAAGGGAAAGAAGCCAAAATGTTAATTTCCATTATGTCTAAAGCCATGGCTTGGTGAGAAAACTGGCTTTTACATATCATGATATACCTTGTAATATAATCCAATTCTGCTAATAAATCATTGACATTTTTATACTCCTAAAATGATTCTCATTAACAATTGAAATACTATTTTCATATAAAATATTTTGACTGAACTTATTAAAAACCTAGCTTAATAATTTAATTACTAAATATATGAGCTACTTGGAAAGAAAAACACTATTTCTAACAAAAGTCAGAATGATGGATGACATTTTCTTCTAATCCTTTTTTATAAAGGTTCATCTCTGCTGAGTTCAACACACACTCATACACTTGTAGTTTCTTTTTACCCTTTCTGAGAAGTAATCAAGTTATGATGGTTTTAATGATCTTCCTAGAATCTAATTACATTACACACTAAAAATCTTGCCCTGTTATTTTATGATCATAAGCCATATTTATTATTTTGTAACTACAGTTCTTGTCAAAATGAAATCCATTAAAAACAAAACAAGACTTGTGATTTCACTGATAACAGGAACTTCAAAAGGAGGAACTCCCCTTTTCAATGTAAAGTTGGTGTTGTCTTTGCCATTTATAGTCTTTGAGAGGTGCCTAGATCACCGAGGGATTTTGTGACATTTGACCAGGGTCAAGCCACCACAGTATGTGTTAGAAGTAGGACTTGTGTGCAAGTCTTCCTGACTCCAAGGAGAGCTCTCTCTATCCAATACTCCCCTGTACCTTTATTACTGAATTAAACAATCTATAAGCAAACTCTTCTCCTTAAAGAAGGAAAACACAAAAAAGTGGATTTGTTCACATGCATTATTTCTAGAATGGAATTTTTTAAAACAGAATTGAAACAGTAATAGATATTTCAATTCAGTTAATTCACTGAATGCTTACTATGTACAAGGCATTGCTTTTTTTTTTTTTGCTTTTGCTTTTGTTTTGTTTTTAAGCACTGAAGGGGCTATAAAGACAAATAAGACATCAGAATGGAGCTAGGAGGAAATTATGAAACTGCTAACTACAAAATTTATGTTATCCACTACAAATTTATGTTATCTCTGCTGCACCAAGGCAAGCATTTTCCCCTCACCATCAATTCAAGTATTCTACCCTCCACAGCAGCTGTTCCAAACTTTCCTGTCTCTCAAGAATCCCATGGTACTCCCTCCCCCAACCTTCTCAGCTGAGGATCTTGCCTCATACCGGATAGAAAAAATGGAGTCCATTCACTGAGGGAACCTATTCTCTTCTCCTCCTCATCTCATTTCATTTAGACATTTTCTTCCACTCTCCTCCATCATTCTGTTCTCCAATGAAAGGGTGGACCTTTGCCTTGACAAAGCAAACCTGTTGACATGAACCCTTGAACCCATCCTTTCCTGTTTCTCCAGGAGACTGCCCTTTCTATTCTAGTTCTTCCTGCTGCTGACAATCATGCCCATCTTCCCCATTCCCCACTCCACATCTGTAAAAAAACAATTCCTGCAGGCTCTTGTCCTACATTTCTCCTCCCCTTTGTGTCTAAACTCCTTTAGTTTAGCCCCTTGTTGCTTCAACTTGCTCTCCTTCACCACTCAACATTAACTGCTCTCCCCAAAGTTACCAATGATTTCTTAATTATCCAGTCTAATGGCCTTTTTTCAATCTCCGTTTTTATTCTCTGTAGCAATTGATACTGGTAATCATCCTTTCCTCCTGGACACTCTTCTCTGTAGATTTAGACTTTTAGATAACACTAATCTACCCTGGCTATCTTCCTGTCTGTCCTATCTGTTTTCAGTTTTTGCTGGCTGACTGAATTAAAAATCATTTAATAACTGCTTACTATGTGCAAAGCATGGTGCCAAACACTGGCAATACAGATAGAACAGTAACAGTTGAATGGGGGAGAGAACATACATAAAAAAAGTTTTACATGGTGTCTGGCACTGACTGACCACATCAAAAAGAAGGGCTGCATGGTCCTAAGGATACAGCAGAAAAGCAGATGGTAACAACTCTTCTTTGATATCCTATCCATTGCTAAAATCATATTACTTTCTGATAGGCAACAATCAAGATGGCCTTCGAAGGATAACTTTCTGAACTTGCAGTAGCTGTGGGGTGGTAGCATCTGCACAAACAGTTACCAGAAAGGATTAATTCCTTGGGTACTGGCTATGGCTGGAAGCAGGACCAGGGGTCTCAACACTTCTGTATTTAGGAGTACTACCACTCCAGGGGCTCTTGGGTTCAGTGGGTACGAGTTGACAGTAGATATTTATGACAGTGAGGAAGGTGGGTCTCCTCTCTATAGTGATTGTTCCCCTCAACAACAGCCAAGATACCTAGCATGTCCAGTGGTCTGGGGTAATGGTGGGGGGGACTATCACTTCCAAAGCCCCTAGGCACAGGGCCCTGGGATATTTTTTTTTTCATTAGATTCTGATGATCAAGGTATTGGTGGTGGTCTAACTCACCTGTCACACACTGCCTGCTGTCTCTCTCCCACCTGCTCTGCTGCTCCACCTAGGATGGCCTGTCTGCTCTGTAGGCAGAAGCAACTGGGAGGGATGACTGGCTCCTACTCCAAAGGAATCACCTCCCCAGATCATGCCTCCTGAGGGGCTGGACTAGAAGCAAGATCAGCAGCTGAGGGTGTGTGGCCATTCCTGGGCTTTCTGGACTTTTTTGCCTGTCAGTGGCTGCTGGTCAGCAGCTGATGTTGGTGGTGGCAAGGAACGTGAGCTCCTTGTCCACGGTGAATGCTCCCTTCAGTGATAGTTTTGGGGGTCAGGATAGAAGCAAGGCCAGTGGTTTGGGGCCACTGATACTCTGAAGGTTGCTAGGCTATCTGCACTGGGATCTGAGAGACGGGGTGGACAAGGTGGTGGTGGTGGTTGTGTTTTGACTTGCCTCACTCTCTCAGTGTGTCTTGCTGCTTCACTTATGCTGGCTTACTTTGTCCTTTATCCATGTCACACTCACTTGTGTGAGTGTCTCCCAAAGTTCTTTTCTGGGCTCTCTTTGCTTTTCCCTCTAAACCATCTCAATTTGTATACTCATCGGATCCAATGGGCTCAATTATCATCTTTATGCAAATGATATCCAGATCTGTATTCAGCCCTCGTCTCTCTTCTGAACTACAAACATGTATCACTTTTTGGATATTTCAAACTGGGTGCTCTACTGGAACTCAAAGTCATAATGTCCAAAACAGAGATCATTATCTTCCTTCCCCCCAAAAAAAGCCCTTCCCTCTTCTGAATTTCCTTATAATTCTTGAGGGCACCACAAGAAACCAGTGTCATTTTGAACTCTTCATTTTTTCTCATCCTACAATCAATTCTGCTCTTAAGGAAAATCACTTTGGCAGCAGTGTGTAGGATGGACTGGAGTGGGGAGATACTTGAGAAAGGGAGATGAATCAGGAAGATGTTACAATAATCTAGGCAAGAGGTGATAAGGACCTGAACTTAGGATGGTAGCTTTGTGAGAAACGGGATAAGATGTGAGAGAGATTTTGGTGGTAAAAATGGTGATTCAGCCACAGATTAGATATGTGGGGGGAAGGCAGAATCAGGACTCAATGAGAACACCAAGGTTACAAACTTGGGAGATGAGAAGGATGTTTATGTCTTTTTCAATTCCATGTCCCAGGGATATCTCAGACTCAACATTTCCAAAACAGAACTCATCTTTCCTTCCAAACCCACCCCTCTTTCTAATTTGCCTATTTCTATCAAATTAGATTTAAATTATGGCTCTGCCCCTATAGTAATTATGTGACCTTGAAAAAGTTACTTTACCTATCTGGGCCCCAGTTTCTTCAATTCAATTAATATTTTTATTAACTCCTACTATATTCTATGCACCATGCTAGATACTGGGGACACAAAGAAAAAAAAAACAATCTCTGACCTCAAGGAACTTACATTCTATAAAATTAGTGAAATGGACTAGATTTAGGTTCCCTTCTAATTCTGAACCTATAAAGTTACGCCTGTATTTTATTTAATACAAAATGTCAAAGTCCACCAAGTGGACTCCAATTCTAACTCCAATTTTGGAGTTACAAGGAAAATTAAAAGAGATTATGTGGTAGAACCTTTTATTTGGAAAAGGAGAAAATTGGGGTCCAACTTGCAATTAAGTACACTTTCCTCTATGCCATAGTTATCTCTATAGCATTCTTTCTCAATCCCGACACTTCTCTCAACCCTATCCTAAAATTTCAAGCAATATTCCCCTTTCATGGTCATTCACTGAGTACAACTCAATTTTTGATAATCATGACTATTAATTTTTCCTACTTTGTCTTAGGTTGAAAATCCTTATGGGTGTATTACACTGAATGAAGTACATATAATATCTCATTTTATCTTGAGGAAAATTAGATAATGGCAATTTAGTTAATGGTTTTGAAATATTTCAATATCTTATTAAAGCCTAATAATTTCTATTCCATATTATGCCATAAATCCTGGATTTTAAGACTGGGAGACAGATTTTCTTAGCAATTACATAATATTTCATACAGATAATCTAAGATCTTCTATTCATATCAAACCAATAGCAGATATCATTCAAATGGAACAACAAAAATTCTTTTAGAGGGATCTTTTCCACAAGTAAGGCAAAATCATTTGAGAAATACTATATTTTCTTAGGAACACATTTTTTAAACTAATGGCCCTAAAATGCCATTACACCTCATATCACATATTTGAACATTTTTTCCTATTAAGACATTTCATTAATATCACCGAACGACAGAAAAAAATACATATTTATTTGCTTTATGGGTAAACAAAGTTTCACAGAGACCAATGTGCATCTAGCTAGAATGCCAATATATTGTTTCAAAACATGCTGGAATAAGATGTTTTGATTTGAATGTGAACTCCCCCTACCCCACATTGGTCATCACAAAAAGAAGCATAGTCTAGTGCCAAGTAAATCACTCAGTCAATAAACATGTATTACTAAGCACTTATTACGTGTCAGGCACTGTGTATGCTAAGAGCTAAGGAGACAAAGAAAGGCAAAAGACAATCCCTGCTCTCAAGAAGCTACTAGTCTAATGAGAGACACAACGTGCAATCAACTATATGAAAACAAGTTATACGTAGGAGATAATCAGCATCAAGAGTGGTTGGGAAAGGCTTCCAGTATAAGGTGGGATTTTAGTTGGGACTGGAAGAAAAATCAGAGCCAGGAAATGAAGATGAGAAAGGAAAGCATTCCAGGAGCCGGGGACAGCAATAAAAATGTTTGGAATCAAGAGATGGAGTGTCTTCTTTCTGGAACAGCCAAGAAGCCAGTGTTAACTGGATTGAAGAGTACATGGAGAGGAGTAAGATGTAAAAAGACTGGAAAAGGCTGAAGGAAGGGGTACTACATTAGGGAGGACTTTGAATGCCAAATAGTGGAGTTTATATTTGATCCTGGAGGTAACAGGAAACCATTGGAGTTTACTGAGTGGTGGGTAGGTGGGTGGGTGGGGTGACATGGTCAGATCTGAGTTTTAGGCAGATCACTAGGCTTGAGGTAAAAAAAAGTCTGGTGTTCAGATTTCAACTCAACAGATAAACTTTGTGATGATAGCAAGTCATTTAAATTCCCTGAGTTTAATTCCTCATATGTAAAATAGGGATAATAATATTTGTATTACTTACCTCATGATAAGGTACTGAGTAATTTATATACTTTAAAACCTTATATAAATGTCACCTACTATCATTATATTTGTTTATAGGTAAGCAAACTTTCACAGAGGCCAATGTGTATCCAGTTAGAATGCCAGCTGTAAAATAATTCAAAATTTTGATTTTAACATGCCAGTATTATGACATCCAGACAACTATGGATATCTTAGAGAAGTTAGGTAGATCTAATTATATAAAAACCTTAGTGTCAAGTACTGCTAAAGGTAGTAGGGACTTTTATTGATCAGAATTAGTTGATTCATTCTCTGGTATTGAAAAGTTAAAGGTTATTAGCATTTACTTTGCATCCTACCAGTTCAAAGAATCATAGGATTCAGAGCTGGAAATTACCTTAAGGATAATCTAGTTCAACCTCCTTCTTTTTCAGAAAAGGAAACAAAGGTCAAGGAAATGATTTACCTAGGTCACAGAAAATGAGACAGCTGAGATTTTTATCCAAAATCCTCTGACTCAAAAATCTGACTAATTTCTGTGTGTTTCTAGAAATGGCATGGGGGCTCTCCTCACCTGATCTCAAGTCATCCTGTTCTCCTTTCACATATTAATAACTTAATCAATATTATGCCGATCACAAACTATTTGGGAGTAGGGTATGTGTCAGCAGTAATGGCGTACGACAATAGCTGTGACTTAATGGAAATGGTGTTGGATTAAGGATCAGAGTACCTGGCTTTGATCTAGCCTCTTCAACACAGTATCTATACAAACAGAACAAGTCATTTCCCTTCCTAAGACTCAGTTTCCTTTTTAATGAAGTGAATAGAATAATATTTGCACTATGGACTCCATAGGGTTATTGTGAGGGTCAAATGAGATAATTTATATAAATAATTTTAAAACTATGAAGTGCTACATAAATGCCACCAATTCTAATCATTGTCCAGCACAGAGAACGGCAGAAAGCAGGCACTTCAGACATGCTGGACTAGTAGCACTCCTGGGGTCAGAGGATCATCTTCACAGAGCTAGAAGAGGCTCCAGAGGCTGTCTGGTCCAACCCTCTAATTTTATTGGTGAAGAAACTGAAGCCCCAAGATGTTAAGTGACTTGCCCAGAAAAAAATTCAAATGTAGAGCTGAGAAAAGTACTTCAATATCAGCTTTGTATCCAAGAAAAAGTTCTACAGCCATATGATGGGGGTGGGGGGGGACTGGCATAGCAATAGGTGAGCAGAAATTGATTATTTAGACGAGACTGACTAGTCTTGAATTGTTAGCATCATTCACACTATCTGGACACCCCTATGTATAGCAATCATGGGAAATATTAGAAAATGCCCCTGCTTAAGTTGGCATGATTATAATACCTGACACATTATTCTGAGGAGTAGATACTTAAAATAATTTTAAAAATAAAGTAAAATTGTATCATATGTTACAAGGAGAATATGACAAATAGAACAGCAGTTAATGCTAGGTCTACATAATGCATATGAACCCCTCTAGGAGAAATAGATACCCACCAGCATCCCACTAGCTTGAGTAAGACTAGGCTAAATAATGAAAGGAAAGCAATGGAAGCTACCATAAATTTCAATTTATATTTTCCTAAAGCATTCTGTTCAATCTCAGAATTACGGTGAAGGCGTAGAGGTTACAAATTATTATAGTTCTATTTAGAAATCTGCTTAAAAGAACAATTGACAATTATCACTGTGATTTCAGTAATTTATGGTAAACATGGTAATTATCATTATCATTCTTATCAGTTCATGGCTTTATTATGACTAATAATTATGAACCAAGTAAAAAGTAAATAGTGAATTCAATAAACTCAATGAAATGATTTCACAGTCAAAAGAACAATGACTTGTTAGGCTTACTGGATACTACAAGAACAATAGGGTAAATTTCAACAGATGGTTGTAATTTTATAATTGTCATAATTGCTTGCCAGTATACTTCTGCTTATTTTACAGGAGAAAAATGTTACAGATGCAATCAAGATGAAAGCAATGTGCTGCCATTCTGTACTAAAAAGGGGATATCAAGATGCGATAATTCTGGTGTAATAACATAGTATCTAATGCACACGAGAAATAACAGCTGTTGATGTTTTGCAGTAATAGGCATGGCAAAGAGATGCTGGAAGTAAAAATGCCCCCACTGATCCCACAAAGTTCCATCTTCAGTACAAAATGACCTTTTAGGATGGGGCAGAGTCAAAATGACAGAGTGAGGGGTAGTATTTTTGCCTTAGCTCCTCCAGAGCAATAAAGAAAGTGTTCCAGACCGGATTCTGATTGGAAAAGTCAAGCAAAAGTCACAGTGAGTCATTTTTCCAGCACAGGGCAGCACGGGGAGATAGTGCCCAGGAGAGCTGACCAGGAGTGCAATGGCAGTGATGGCAACAGTTAGGCATTCTAGCACTCAGGGACAGTCAGGAGCTGAACATCAGTGCATAAGACAGCTAGACAGAAAGAGATCCCAGGGGACCCCTGTATAGGCAATGAGAACAAAGACAGGCATCATCTAACAGCTCTGTGGCCAATTACCAAACCCCAAGTCACAGTACCAGGGTGGAAAGGAGTGGTCACAGTCATGATGGTGCAGGGGCCCTACCTGTGTAAAGAGCAAGGAACAAGTTCCAGAAGCATAACTCTGTGGCTCTGAACTCAGGAGCCCTGTGAGGATTCTGCTCTAACTTTGAATCCCGCCTATAAGCCTGCTGTGGAACAAACCAGGGCAGGAGATCAAAGCCAAGGGGGAGCCAGCAGTTCAGTCATTCTGAAGCTGCAGGAACTTCCAGAAGGCGAACAGAGATTAAGTCCAACAGCAGTATAGACTGCTCATCCACACACAGGCTAGGGGACCTAAACTTGGGTCAGGAACGTACACAGTTCAGAGGATGAACAGATCTCTCCCCAGATCACACCACCTTTGAGAAGTACCAAAAACTGACAGGTCCCCAGAATGAGCTATGAAAGTGTCAGAAGGACATAAAAAGTCAGAAGCTTGGACCAGACATTCCTGCCTCACCCCCCTTCCACTGCGCTCAGAGGCAAGCAGAGCCCAACACTAACATAAAATCCAAAGTCAAGAAGTTGGAAGCATGAGCAAAGAAACAGTAATTTGACCGTAAAAAGCTATTATGCTGAAAAGGAAGCTCAAGACACAAACCCAGAAGAAGACAATGATCTGAAAACATCTACAAGTAAGGCCTCAATGAAGAATGTAGACTGGATAAAGCCCAACAAGAATTCCTAGAAGAGCTAAAGAAAGATATTTTTAAAAGACAGAAAAAGAGATTTAAAAAATCAAATAAGAGTAGTAAAGGAAAAATTAGGAAAAAAAGGAGATCTATGCAGGAAAATTATGAAAAGAGAATTAATAGCTTGATAAATGAGGTATGAAACAATACTAAAGAAATAACTCCTTAAAAATTAGAATTGACCAAATGGAAGCTAATAGTTACATGAGACACCAAGAACAATAAAGCAAGTCAAGAGACTGAAAAATAGAAGAAAATGTGAAATCTTACAGGAAAAACAGCTGACCTGGAAAACAGACTGAGAAGAAATAATTTAAGAATCATTAGACTATCTGAAATCCATACACATAAAAAGATCCTAGACATCATATTTCAAAAAATTATAAAGGAAAACTGCCCAAATATCTTAGAACCAGAGGGCAAAGATGAATCTTTGGATCATCTTCTGAAAGAAATACCAAAATGAAAACTCTCAGAAATGTTAGACAAAATCCAGAACTCTCAGATCAAGGAGGAAATACTGCAAGCAGCTGTAAAGAATGAATTCAAACACTGTGGGCCACAGTCAAGATCACAAAATGTTTAGCAGCTATCCCTATAAAGAAACAGAGAGTTTGGAATTATATTCCAGAAGGCAAAGGAGTTAAGATTACAACCATGGGATAACCTACCTAGCAAAACTGAGTATAATCCTACAGGGGGAAAAATGGACATTTAATGAAATAGAGAACTTTCAAGCATCACTGGTGAAAAGACTAGTGCTGGACAGAAAATCTGACATTCAAACACAAGACTCAAGAGAAATATAAAAAGATAAACATGACTGAGAAAGCATAAGGGACTAAAAAAAGTTCAACTGTTTACATTCTCATATGGCAAGATGATACACATAACCTTTCAGAACTTGGCCATGAACAGGGATCTAAAAGGGAAGTCTATTAAGACAAAAGGCCTGAGTATGATTATATTATGTTGTGATGATCTCAAAAGAATAGTGGAAGGGTTATAAAGAGGAGTCCTTGGAGGAAGGAAGGGGAAGAATAGGAAAAATTATCTCAAATAAATAGGGCATATCAGGAAGAGTTTATACAGTAGAAAGGTGAACGGGAGAAGGGAGTGAGGCAACACTTGAATCTCATTCTCGTTTAAAACAATTCAAGGAGGGAAGAATACATATACACACACAGCTAGATACAGAAATCCATTTTACCCAACAGGGAAATAGGAGTGAAAGTGGTTAGAGAGAGGATAGTTTAAAGGAGGCAGTGGTCAGACACAAAATAGACTGTTCAGGATAGGACAGGGTAAAAAAAGAAAAGGATAAGTATAAGAGCATAGGATGGAAGGAAATACTGAGTTAGCATTCCACAACCTTGAATGTGAATGGGATATATTCACTCATAAAACAGAAGAGAATAGCATAATGGATTAAAAACTAGAATCTAACACCATGTCGTTTACAAGAAAAACACTTGAAACAGAAAATAAGAAAGAAGTTAAGAAGATGAACAGAATATTAGAAAAGTTAGATATGACAGACGTCTAGAAAATAATGAATAGTAATAGAAAGGAATATACTATTTCTCAACTGTGCATGGCACCTTTACAAAAATTGACCATGTATTAGGGCATAAATACCTCACAAACCTCAGAAAAGCAGAAATACTAAATGTACTCCTTTCTGGCCATAATAAAAATTACATTCAATAAAGGACCTTGAAGCATAGATTAAAAATTAATTGGAAACTAAATAATCTAATTCTAAAGAATGAGGTCAAAAAACAAATCAACAAAACAATTAATAATTTCATTAAAGAAAATGACAACAATGAGACCACACACCAAAATGTGTGGGATGCAGCCAAAGCAGAACTTAGGAGAAAATCTATATCTCTAAATGCTTACATAAATAAAATAGAGAAAGAACAGATCAATGAATTGAGGCTGCAACTAAAAAAAATCCAGAAAAACAACAAATTAAAATTTCTCCAATTAAGTACTAAAATAGAAATCCTGAAAATCAAAGGAGAGATTAATAAAACTGAAAGTTAAAAAAAACCCCTACTGAATAAATAAACTATTTTTTTAAAAAAACAAGCAATAAAAAAGATGAACCATTAGCTAATTTCATTATTAAAAGAGAAAGAAGAAAACTAAACTACCAGTATCGAAAATGAAAAGGGTGAATTTACAACTAATGATTATGAAACAAAAGCAACTATTAGGAGCTATTTTGCCTAACCATATGCTACTAAAACTGATGATCTAAATAAAATGTATGAATATTTACTAAAATATAAATTGCTGAGATTAAGAGAACAGGAAATAGAATCCTTAAAAAAGAAATTGAACAAACCAAATTCCTCAAGAAAAAAAAAGTCAGTAGCAGATGGATTTACAAGTAAATTCTATTGAACAGCTGAAGCACAATTAATCCCAAACTATATGAACTATTTGAAAAAATGGGTAAAAGAGTCTTACCAAATTCCTTCTATAACACAAATATGGTATTGAAACTAAAACCATGGAGACCCTAAACAGAGAAAGAAATCAGACAAATTTCCCTATGACCAATTTCTATAAACCAATTTCCTTAATGACTGTTGAAGCAAACATTTAAAATAAAATACTAGTGAGCAGATCACAACAATATATTACAAAGAACATACACTGTGACTGGGCTAGATTTATATGAGATATGCAGGGCTAGTTCAATATTAGGAAAACTAAAAGCATAACTGACCATGTTAATAACAAAACAACCAAAATCACGTGATTATTTCAATAGATTCATCAAAAGCATTTCCCCCCCAAAATACAGCCCCTATTTCTGTTAAAAAAAAAACACTAGAAAGCATAGGAATAAATGGAGCTTTTCTTTAAATGATAATGGCACCTTCACAAAAATTGACCATTTATTAGGGTATAAAAACCCCACCTCCAAATGCAAAAAAAAGAAGAAATATTAAATATACCCTTTCTGACCATAATGTAATAAAAATTATATTCGATAAAGTCTTTGAAACGTAGGCTAAAATTAATTGGAAACTAAACAATCTAAGTCTAAAGAATGAGTGGGTCAAAGAACAAATCATAGAAACAATCAACAATTTCATTAAAAATAAAAAAAAACTAAAACTAAAATAATTTCATCTAAAACTAAAAACTATCTACAACAGGGATAACCTAGAAACCTTTCCAATAGATCAGGGGTGAAGAAAGGGTATCCATTATCACCATTATTATTATTTCATATTGTACTAGAAATGCTAGCTACAGAAGACAAAAAAAAAAAAGAAATTGAAGGAATAAGCATAGGCAATGAGGAAATAAAATGATCATTTTTTCCCAATGACTTGACGGTTTACTTAGAGAACCCTAGGGAGTCAACTAAAAAAAAACTTTAGTAGCTAAATAACATTTTACAACCTAAAAAAAATTAACAACAAAGCTGCAGAATATAAAATAAATCTACAAAAATCATCAGCATTTCTCTATATTTTCTGAGGAAGAAATCAAAGCTATCAATAGTAATATGAAAAAAATGCTCTAAATTAAAAATAATTAGAGAAGTGCAAATTAAAGCAACTTCGTACTCATTAGCCTGGAGGAAAAGAAAAAGTGCTGGAGGGGATGCAGGAAAACAGGTACTAATAATTGCTGGAGTTGTGAAGCAGTCTAACTATTCTGGAAAACAATTAGGAATTATGCTCAAAAAGTTATTAAACTGTGCACACCTTTTGACCTAGCAATACTGCTACTAGGTCTGCATTCCACAGAGATCCAAGAAAGAGGAAAAGAAGTCATGTTTTAGAAAATATTTATGGCAATTCTTTTTGTGGTCGCAAAGAATTGGAAACAGAGGGGATGCCCATCAACTGGAGAATGACTAAACAAGTAATGAGCTGATGCAAAGTGAAGTGAGCAGAAACAAGAGGACAACTTACATGGTTAACATCAATATTTTAAAGGTCATCAATTGTGAAAGCCTTAGTACCTCTGATCAACACAATGACCCACCACAATTCTAAACAATTCACATTGAAAAATACTATCCAATTCCAAGTAGAGAAATGATGGACTTAAGAGTGAAAACTGAGGCATATTTTTTCCTTCTTTTCTTTTCTTGCCTTTTTTGTAATTATAGCTAATGTGGATGGTTTCCCCCCCCATTATCTCACATTTGTAATGGATTTTGTATTTCTTGCCTTATCAATGACTGAGGGAGGGAGAGAGGAAGGGAGGGAATTTGGAACTGAAAACAAAAATAGAATTTAAGATTTTCTTTTAAAGGGCAGCAAAATGGTCTATTATAGTTACTGCAACCAGCATTGTGGGAAAAAATGTTTTTCTTCTAAAACTTGCTTAAAAAGAATATGGTGAATATGGACAATATACAGAAAGTGGCTCCCATTTTTATAGAGACTATATCCTACAAAATATCTCAAACTTTTCAAACAAGTCATTTGTATGTTAACTATTTAAATAATCCTGTTTATTTAAATAGTTTTCAAAGACAGGGTCAATTTAAATATTCACACTTTTATATATTATGATATATATGTTATTTCCCCACAACCACAGCATTATTAGATATTGCTAGACAATTTGGAACTATGCTGAAAGGGCTATAAAACTGTGCATACCTTTTAATCCAGCAATACCACCACTAGGTCTGTATCCCAATGAAATCATAAAACAAGGAAAAGGGCCCACATATATAAAAATATTTATAGCACCTCTTTTTGTGATGGCAAAGAATTGGAAATTGAGAGGATGCTCATTAATTGGGGAATGGCTGTACAAGTTGTGGTGTATGAATGTAATGGAATACTACTGTGCTATAAGAAATGACGAGCAGGCAGATTTCAGAAAAACCTGGACTTACCTGAAATGATGTTAAGTGAAGTGAGCAGAACCAGGAGAACATTGTACACAATAACAGTAACATTGTGTGATGATCAAAAATAGACTATGATAGACTTAGCTCTTCTCAGCAATGTTACGATCCAAGACAATCCCAAGGGAAATCATGATGGACAATGCTGATCACATCCAGAGAGAGAATTATGGACTCTGAATGCAGACTGACACATACTATTTTCACTTTTTTTGGTTTTTTTTTTCTTGTGGTTTTTACCTTTTGTTCTGAGTCTTCTTTTACAACCTGACTAATATAGAAATATGTTTAACAGAAATGTATATGTATAACTTATATCAGATTGTTTACTATCTTGGGGAGGAGTGAGGAAAGGGAAAGAGGGAAAAAAATTTGGAGCTCAAAATCTTACAGTGATGAATGTCAAAAACTATCTTTACACATAATTAGAAAAAATACTATTATGTAAAAAACCAAAAACAAGCCCAAGCTATTGCTAGAATAGCTAGTGAAATTCCTATGTGATAATACATTTTATAATGATAGTGATAATACATTTCAAGAGAATTTTTTTTATTGATATCCATAGAGCAATGGTGAAAGCAAAGATTAAGAGAGTGAGAAAACAGTTTTAGAAAGAGAAATTTATTAATTTGTAAAGTAAAAATGTTTAAAAGAAACATATTAACTTCATAGCATTCTGAATATTCAAATTGGATGAAAGAATAAAAAACAAGTAACTATCCTTTTCTCTGGGAAAAAATGGATTCTAAGGTGTATTCTGTTTTTATTGTCATTGCCCAACTTTAAAGTACTTCCAGGAATTGATACTATAAAATATCACACAGTAAAATGAACGTTAGTAAAGAACACTAGTTATTCTGGAACAATTATTTTCCTAGTCAGAACATGTAACAGTATAAAAAACAACCTAAAATGCATTTAAAATCACAGCTAGCTGTTTTTTTCATGTGGATTAACCATAAACTCATTTGGTTGCATCTCCTCAATTCTATTTTGCTATGATTTTATCAGAATAAAGGTGAAACTGTGAGACAGTCAACCACAAAACAAAACACTGTCAAGTGGATTAATGGACAGGAAAAAACAAAATTCAACTAAAAAATATAGGCAACAAAGGATTTTCTTTTTCTTTTTTTTATATTTTAATTAATTTATTTTGAATTATCAACAATCACTTCTATAAGCTTTTGAGTTGTAAATTTTTCTCCCCATCTCTCCCTACCTCTCTCGCCAAGACAGCACACAATCTGATATAGGCTATACATATACATTCCTATTAAACATATTTTCACAATAGTGATGTTGTAAGGAAGAATTAGAACTAATAGGAGGAACCACCAGTAAGAGGAAACAAAACACAACAGAAGAAAAAAAATAGCAAATAGTATGCTTCGATCTGCATTCAAACTCCATAGTTCTTTCTTCATTTGTGGATAGCATTTTCCATCATGAGGCCTTTGGAGATGTCTTAGATCCTTGTATTGCTGAGAAGCGTTAAGTCTATCAATATTAGTCACTGCACAACGTGGCTGTTACTATGTACAATGTTTTCATGGTTTTGCTCACTTTACTCAGCATCAGACCATCCGAGTCTTTCCAGGTTTTTCTGAAGTCAGCCTGCTCATCATTTCTTATAGCACAATAGTATGCTATTACATTCATATATCACAACTTGTTCAGCCATTCCCCAATTGATGGGCATCCTCTCAATTTCCAATTCTTTGCCACCACAAAAAGAGATGCTATAAATATTTTTGTACATGTGGGTCCTCTTCCCATTTGTATGATCTCTCTGGGATATAGCCCTAGAAGTGCTATTGCTGGGTCAAAGGGTATACACATTTTTATAGCCCTTTGGGCATAGTTCCAAATTGCTCTCCAAAATGGCTGGACCATTTCACAACTCCACCAACAATGTATTAGTGTTCCAATTTTCCCACATCTTCTACAACATTTATCATTTTCCTGTTTTGTCATGTTGGCCAATCTGATAGGTGTGAGGTGGTACCTCAGAGTTGTTTTTGCATTTCTCTAATCAATAGTGATTTAGAGCATTTTTTCATATGACTATAGATGGCTTTAATTTCTTCATCTGAAAACTGCCTACTCATATCCTTTGACCATTTGTCAATTGGGGAATGACTTGTACACTTATAAATTCTATTTTGCTATGATTTTATCAAAATACAGGTGAAATTGTGACACAGTCAACCAGAAGACAGAACACTGTCAAGTGGACTAATGGACAGGAGAAAACAAAATTCAACTGAAAAATATAGGGAACAAAGGATTTTCAACAAAATCATTAGTTTTTACACTTTAAAAAGTCTTCCCAAGATGCATGTGAACAGAATGAGTATCTGCGACTTTATTTTTTTCCCATCTAAGACAAATTTACTTCTGTATGTCATTATAACAAATCCATAGCTTTGGAATTCTAAAATGGAAAGCCATAATCAAAATTAAGACAGATCAAAATTTGGCAGAAGTATATTGGTGATATGTATATGTGTGTGTATATATAAAATTTTTTTATTAAAGTTTATTCTCTCAAAGTGTAACAGAGCATGCTGCAAAAATCAGTATGTTATCATATCTATTCACAATGTGTTCTTTGCAAGAATATCAGTTGGCTCTGGCTGTAATTGATAACCTAACCCAATTTTACATTCTGTTACAATTCCAAGTTCAAAAGGTTAATTATTGCCTGGCCACAGACTGATCCGGAAACATGAAACTGATTGCTATACGCTTACATAATGAAGATATAGTACATGTATTAGAGGAACATACTGACCAATAATTGTAACTGCTAACTTAATGTAACAAGTATTAACATTCACTATGTCAATTTAACTGTCAGCTTCATAGTTTATATCCCACTAATAACTTTCATTCTATCCTACAGAAAATATACGACATAATTTGTTCTTTGCAATGGCAACATTTCCATTTTCATTCTGATGAACAGATTAATAATGAGTCAATCCAAGCTATATTATGAATTAATGGATGGAAAACTAACAGCAGGTGGAATGATAGTGGTTGTTATTATTTATCACTGAAATCCTAAGTCTATATAATAGTCAACCACCTCAATGTGACTTTATTCTTCTCCCAATTATATTTAACTACCTAGTATTTATTTGTATTTATTCTGTCCATATTTAGTTTGTGTGCATATGTATATACATACATCTATATCTACATCAGCATACATATAGGCTATCTCCTTTGTTAGAATGGAAGCTTTTTGTGAGTCAGGGATTGTTTCTTTCTTTGTATTCTATCCCCAACAACAACTAACAGTGCCTAGCACTGAATAAATACTTGCTGACTGATACATCAATCATGATATATGATGACAGCATCATTAAAAGAATGTTGTTCAGTCGCTGGATCTTTGTTTCATTGAAAAGCTGGGGTAATGAAAAGCTGCAGTGTGTCTCAAATGCAGTACAGAAATAATATGGTCTTTTCCTTCAGAGTGCCATATTATTACCCTACATGGAAATGATCTAGCCTAGTGCCTTGTAGGTCACATGCATATAATAAATGTTAAGTTGAAACAATCATTCCACTTGGTTCTTTGATATTATTTCACAAATTAAAAGTGCTTTATACTGGCAACTTACAAGCCCTTTTGGCTCTCACTCTATTACTAACCAGTCTTAGGGGATAAAGATGTCACAGGTCAAAGAAAAAAAGGAATTGAGAGACTGAAAATACATGAATGTCCCTCCATAACACGAAACAATTACTTTCTACTCATGGAGAGAACAAGAACCACTAAATACCAAAATCAGTAGGGACAAAGGATATGTTAATGTAATTTTATTAGAATAACCATTTTGGCTAAACTAATTAGTTTAGCAAAGTATTTTTTTAAAGAAAACTTACCATATAGAAACTCAATCTACAACCAAGTGACCAGTTTCTTAATTGGTAATAAGAACTATGATGCAGTAGATTTGCAGTAAATAATTTAGAGAGGATTGGTTTATTTCAGGGCTTCTTAAACTTTTTCTACTCATGACCCCTTCAGTGCTTCTTAAACTGTGAGTTGCAACCTCATCACGACTCACAGTTCAAGAAGCACTCGTCTATTTGACCTATAAGGTCCCCTGTAACACCAAGATTCTACAATTCTGTAGGCTTAGAAGAAAAACTCCCAGTCTCAAGGAACTCATATTCTAATGGAGAAGATAAAGAGTACACATATATGTATATAAAGAATAAATAAAAAGAAAGTAAATAAAAATAAATAGAAAGCAGTTAGATATAAGGTAGCGTGTAAGAGAGGGCACTAGCAGTTTCAAGTAACAGGCAAAGCAGAACATCGTGCAAAAAGCTGCCTTAAAAAAAACAGGATTTAAGGAAGTATCATATTCTAGGCATGGAGAATGGTGAGCGAACAAGCACAGAGACTGGGGACAATGTCATGTGTGAGAAAAGAGGCCAATTTGTCTGGATCACAGAGTGAGAGAGGGGAATTAATGTCTAATGGTCTTGAGAGGTTGGAATCAGCTTATAAAGAACTTTAAAAACAAAAAGAAAACCAATGCAGTTAAGATTAGGAGGGAAATTATTTACTGAGGAAAAAAACCTTTGCAACAAATTTCTCTGATAAAGATCTCCTTTTGAATATATAGGAGGAATTGATTCAAATTTACAAGAATAAGAGACATTTCCCCAATTGAAAAATGGTCTAAGGACACTAGAACAGGCAATTCTCAAGGAAAGAAACCTAGGCTATACATAGCCATATGAAAAAATTCTTCAAATCCCTTTTAAATAAATTAAATAATTTAACAATAACAGATTAATAATACTCTTTAATTACATAACTGAAAATAAAACACACTTGATGTTCTCCCTCACATCTATTAGATTGTTAAAGCTGACAAAAACAGAAAATGACAAAAGCCAGAGAGGTGCATTAATTGATATTCTGAAAGGCATTTTGCAATTATGCTCCATATATTACCAAATTACAGACACTCTTTGATCCAGTGATACCACTACTAGAAGAATTACACAAAGAGATCAAAAAGGGAAAGAACTCATAGGTATACAACTACAGCAGCTCTTTTGGTGGTAGCAAATAACTGGAAACTAAGGGGTGCCCATCAACTGGGGAACTACTAAACAAAATGTGGTATATAATTGTATATAATTGTGTATAATTGTAATGAAATACTATGGTGGCATAAGACATGATCAAAGGAATGGTTTCATAGAAACTTGAAAAAACATTTTATCTTTCTTTTTCTTTTTTAAAAATTATTTTTTTTAACATTTAAAAATAAATTTAAGTTCCAAATTCTTTCCTTCCACCTCTCCCCCGTCCACTGAGAAGGCAAGCGATATGATATCAATTATACATGTGAAATTATATACAACACATTTCCATATTAGTCATGTTGCAAAAAAAAAGTAAAAAAAAAATAAAGTAAGAAAGCCATACTCACTTGGCACTCAGAGTTTATCAGCTCTCTCTCTGGGGGCAGACAGCATTTCTTATCATGAGTCCTTTGGCATTGTTTTTGATGATTGTTTGATCAGAGTAGTTGACTGTCATTACAATATTGCTGTTACTGTGTGCAATGATCTCCTGGTTCTGCTCAATATGCTTTGCATCAGTTCATATAGGGCTTCCCAGGTTTTCCTGACACCATGTCCTTTATTGTTTCTTATAGTGCAATAGTATTTAATCACAATAATATATCATAACTTGTTTTGCCATTCCCCAAGTGATGGGCATCCCCTCAATTTCCAAATTTTTGGCACCAGTAAAAAAAAGCTACTATAATTTTTTTTGGACACACATCCTGTTCCTTTTTTCTTTGATCTCTTTGGGATACAGAGCTAGTAGTGGTATGGCTAGGTCAAAAGGTATGCAAAGATTGGGCATAATGCCAAAGAATACTCCAGAATGGTTGGACCAGTTCACAATTCACCAATAGTTTGATAATGCACCTATCTTTCCACATCTTCTACAGTATTTGTCATTTGTGATAGGTATGAGGTTGTACCTCACAGTTGTTTTAATTTGCATTTCTCTAATCCATAGTGATGTAGAACATTTTTTCATATGACTATAGATAGCTTTGATTTCTTCTAAAACCACCTTGTCATATCCTTTGGTTATTTATCAACTGGGGAATAGTTTGCATTTTAAAATATTTGATTTAGTTCCCTAAATATTTGAGAAATCAGGCCTTTATCAGAGATACTTGTAAAATTTTTTAATGTTACTTCATTGTCTAAGGTATCTTTTTAGCCAAATGTGGTTTCCCTGCTTATTTCTTTTAATTAGGTCTATTTTTGCTTTTGCTTTGTTTGAGATCATGATTGCTATCCTTCCCTTTTTTACTTCAATTGAAGAATAACAGATTGTGCTCCACTCCCTTATTTTAACTCTGTGTGTGCGTGCACCTTTCTATTTTAAGAGTATCTCTTACAAACAACATATTGTTGGATTCTAGTTTCTAATTCATTCTGCTATCCACTTTAGTTTTATGGGTGAGTTCATCCCATTCACAATTCAGTTATGACTACTAAGTGTGTACAATTTTCCTCCATCCTTTTTTCTTCTGTTTTACCCTATACCTTCTCAAAAGTCTGTTTTTTTTTCCTGACCACTGCCTCCCTTAATGAGCCCCCTCTTTTATCATCCCCCTTCTGATTTGTCTTATCCCCATCACTTCCTACTTCCCTATGGGTAAGACAGATTTCTATACCCAACTATGTTTTCTCTCTCTCTCTTTTTTGAACCAATGCTGATGAAAGCAAGGTTCAAGCACTGTTTATCAACCATCCTCCAACTCCCTCTCTACTGTAAAAGTTCTTCCTCTTTTATGTGAGATATTCCCCAGTGCATTCCTCTTTCTAAACCTTTCATTTTTTTTGAGAGCATCCCAACGTAATCAATTCACACCCATGCCCTCTGTCTATGTAAACTCCTTCTAACTGCCTTAATAATGATAAAGTTCTTGGGCATTACATGTATCATTTCCCCATACAGGAATGCAAACAGTTTAACCTTATTAAATCCCTTATGATTTCTCTTTCATGTTTATCCTTTTATACTTCTCTTGAACTGTCTGAATGTCAAATTTTCTATTCAACTCTGGAATTTTCATCAGGAACGCTTGAAAGTTCTCTATTTCATTAAATGTCCATTTACTGCCCCCCTCCCCAAAGGATTACACTTTTTTTTAGGCGATCGGGGTTAAATGACATGCCCAAGGTCACACAGTGGCCTTGTGTCAACTGTCTGAAGCTGGATTTGATCTCTGGTCCTCCGGACACCAAGGCTGGAGCTCTATCCACTGTGCCACCTAGCTGCCCTGATTACACTCACTTTTGCAGAATGGTTGCTGTCCTTCACTTTCAAAGAGGACCAAAATGACATCACTATGCTAGAATCAAGTTATACTGTGTCTGACTGTGGCTGATCAGATCAATATGAGCTTGGAATGTTCTACCACCGATCAGACACAAATATTCTATGTGAACATGTGGGGTGAATTCTCTAAATGTGCGCATTTCATGTTTCTTTTGAGCTACTTCAATTCTGCTTTGCTCATAGAGCACAGCATCTTCTGTAATGAGGGCATGCCATGCTGAGTGGTCCTGTGCCAGTGTCTCCCATGTCACATGATCAATTCTAAAGTTCTTAAGACAGACCTGGAGAGTGTCCTTATACTGCTTTTTCTGACCACAATGTGGGCATTTGCCCTGTGTGAATTCTCCATAAAATAGTCTTTTTGGCAAGCGTATGTTTTGCATTCGAACAACGTGGCCAGCCCATCAGAGTTACCCTCTCTGAGGTAGAGTTTGAATGCTTGGCAGCTTAGTTCAAAAAAGGCCTTCAGTGTCTGGTATTGTCCTGCCGAGTGATCTTCAGAATCTTTCTAAGACAATGCAGGTGGAAGCCATTCAGTTTTCTGGCACAGCACAGGCACGCTGTCCGGGTTTCATAGGCACACAACAATAAAGTCAGCACAACAGCTCTGTAGACCTTCAGTCTGGTGGTCAATCTGACGCCTCTTCTCTCCCATGCTTTCCTTTGGAGCCTCCCAAACACTGAGCTAGCTCTGGCAATGCTTGTGTCAACCTCATTATCAATGTGGACACCCCTGGAAAGTACACTACACCAAGGCAAGTGAACTTATCCCCAGCACTCAAAACTTCTCCATCTGCTGTAACTGATGGTTCTATGTATGGATAGTGTGGTGCTGGCTGATGGAGCACCTGTGTTTTCTTGGTGTTAATTGTCAGGCCAAAATTAGCACAAGCAGCAGAGAATTGATCCATATTTTGTTGCATCTCAGCTTCAGAGGCGGAATTGAGTACACAATCATCTGCAAACAGAAAATCATACACCAACACTCCTTCCACTTTAGTCTTGGCTTCTAGCTTTTTCAAGTTGAAGAATCCATCATCAATGTGGTAGCTGTTCTTGATGTCATGTTAATCCTCACTGAAGGCATTTTACAACATGGCTGAAAACATCATGCTAAAAAACATGGGAGAAAGTACATAGCCTTGTTTCATTCCACTGGGGACTGGGAAAACACAAGTCCATTATCTAGAACCTGGGCAAGCATGCCATTATGATGTTGACATACAACGCTGCTGAACTTCTATGGGAAACCAAATTTTGACATAATTTTCTATAAGCTTTCATGACTGACAGTATCAAGACCTTCGTCAGATCTACAAACATTGTGTACAGACCTCTGTTCTGCTCCAAGGAGCATTTCTCCTGGAGTTGTTGAGAAGCAAGCACATATCAACCATTCCTTGGTCCTTTCTGAAGCAACACTCAGTTTTGCAGGGTAGGTTATTCTTGGTTGTAATTCTAGCTCCTTTGCTTACTGGAATATCATATAACAAGTTCTCTGTTCTTTTAACATAGTGGCTACTAAATCTTTTGTGATTCTGATTGTAGCTTCATGGTCTCTGAATGATTTCTTTCCAGCTGCTTTTAATCTTTTCTTTTTGACTTGGGAGCTCTAGAATTTGGCTAAAATATACCTAGGAGTTTTCATTTTGGGATCTCTTTCAAAAAGTGATCAATATATTCTTTCCAATTTTATTTTCCCCTCTGATTCCAGACTATCAGGACAGTTTCCCTCAATAATTTCTTGAAAGATAATGAATAGGGTCTTTTTCTGATCATGGCTTTCAATTGGTCCAAGAATTCTTAAATTACCTCTCCTGGATCTATTTTCCAGACCAGTTGTTTTTCCAATGACATTTTATATTTTTCTTTAATATTTTTCATTTAAATTTTTTTTTAAAAATTGTCATTAGCCTCAACTTGCCCAATTCCAATTTTTAATGAATTATTTTCTTCAGTGACTTTTTGTAGCTCTTTTTCTGTTTGGCCAATTCTGCTTTTTAAGGAGTTCTTTTTTCCAGTTAATTTTTTTTGCCCTTTTACCATTTGGCCAATTCTGTTTTTTAAGTTGTTATTTTCTTCAGTATATTTTTGGGCTGCCTTGTTTACTAGTTGTTAATTCTCTTTTCATAATTTTCTTGCATCACTCTCATTTCTTTTTTCAATTTCTCCTCAACCACACTTACCTCTTTTGCTCCAAGAATTCTTGTTGCGCTTGTGTCCAACTGCATTTTTCTTTAACTCTTTGGCTTGTAGCTGTTTTCAAGTTGTTCCCAAGAGGATACCTTCTGAATTTGTGACTTGGTTTTCCTGCCACCCTAGTAGCTTTTTATGGTCATGTTCTTTTTTTGTTCTTTGCTCATTTTTCCAGTCTGTTTTTTGACTCTGAACTTTATGTTAAGGTTGGGCTCTGCTCACCTGGGGATAGGGAGGTACTGTTTCAAGCTTCAGGCTTTTTCATGATGCTGTTTTCAGAGGTATTCTGGGGGCTCTGCAAGTTTTCAGTGCTTCTAAGGTGATGTGACCTGAGGAGAGGTGTGGCCACTGTTTTGCTAATCTGCACTCTGGTCTTTACTGGGGAAGGGCCCCTACTCTTCTGAACATACCAATGCTAGCATTCCTCAGGGTACTGGAACTGCAACCAGGTCTCCATTCCCTTGTAGCTGCAAGTGCTAGTGCTAGTTTCTTTCCTAGAAATGCTACCAGGGCCTCTGCTGCTATGACTGACCACAAGTACTCCTCTCCACTCTGTAACTGTGACCCAGAACTGCCTATGAGCAACAGAGTTAACAAATAGTGCCAGGTTCTGCACTCAAGCTCAGCAAATAATCCCCTGCAATATATTTCCAACCAATTATCTGACTCCCTTACCATCTCTGGACTGATAGTTCCCAAAGCTACTATTGTCACTGTGGCTGCCAAGGCCAGTCATGCTGCTGCCACACTACACAGTCTGAGCTGGCCCTGGTGTCACTGACCTTTCTTGCCAACCTTCCAAGTTGTCTTGGGCTGGAAAAATGTCTTACCATAACCTTCTGTTGGCTTTGCCACTCCAGAATTCAATTTGAGTCTTTATTTTAAAGATGGTTGGAGGAGAATATTGGGAAAGTTTGGCTGGGTTGTTGCCTCTACTCCGCCATCTTGGTTCTGCCCGAAACCTGGGAAAACTTGTACAAACTAATGCAGAGGGAAGTGATTAGAACAAAGAGACCAATTTATGAAGCGACACTAAAAAGACAAACAACTTTGAAACATTTAAGCTCATCTAGCAGTCGATGGACAGAGAACGCAGAGTGAGGCACACACGTAGAGTGAGTGCATGGCCAATGCAAGTACTTGTTTTCTTGATTGTGTGCGTTTGTTACAAGGGTGTCCCCTCAGGATCAGAAGGAAGGTATGGTGCTCAGTTGAGAAAAACAAACTATAAAGCACTACACAAATAAAAAAAATCATTATGATTATTTTATTCACTGAATCAGCTAAATTTACACAATTTTTTTGGTTCTGTGTACCTATAGCCAAAAAAATTTGTTTTACTTTTCTCTCAATCCTTTGACATCTTCATGCATTCTACCAAACTCTCCAACCACATTTAGGTCAGCTATGTTAAATACACTCCACAGTTTGTTCCCCAGGCTCCTTGAAGAGCAGAAAAGCACAGTCTGATCTAAATCACCTGCCTAAAGAACCCTTTAAGTGAACCAAAGGTAGTGGTAACTAGTACATAAAATACTGAGTGATGCTAGGATGCATAATGAATACTAATCACCCCCTACCCCCCCGCCACCAGTTATCACCTAAACAGCAAAAAGCTAAGCTGTAGAGACTTCTGGTTTTCATATCAAGCTAGTACCTGAGGATGGTCATTATGTAATATAAATCATATTAAAAGTTATTTCTAGGTTTTCTTTTAAAAGTTATAAAGGAAAAAATAACTAGGTTATAATGAAGAAACATTTTTTAATCCCAAAATTTTAGCATTTGTGTAAAATGGCTGATTCACGCATAGAGTCATAGCAATGAATATCCTATTACTTACAAAAATTTATACATTTTATTAAAATAATACTAGTGAGTCTGGATTACTGTCTCTAATTCAGGGGATCACTTGGGAAAGACAAGAAATATCTTAAAACAAGACTATTTAAATAGCAAAGGGAATGTTACTAACAGTTTGCAAGCCCTTGAGTCTTCACTAAGCTACTCATTTATAGCAATTCTAGTCTTAGATTGAGAAGATGGAGATATCAAATGGCCTTGAGGTCTCCTACCTCTATGCAAATATGCATCAAAAGTAATTTCTACTTTTACTTTATTACTGCTACCATCATCAAAAAATAATTAAATATTTAGATAAACTCCAGCTGAACACATGGGCCCATAATTTAGCTATCAATAAAACAAAACAAAACAAAACAAAACAATTCTTAGTCTTGTGGTTTTTCCTGGAGAGGTGAATCATAGAAATGTAAGAAAAAGGTTGTCCCATTCTTCATACACACATAATCCAGTGCCATATTCAACCAAAATGCATGATACAGCAGATGGCTCAGAGGTGGGGAAGGGACAATGAAGGAAAAAACCTGGAGCAGTAAAGCTATGGAAATTCTGAGTCTCTCCAATTCCCTAATTCCTTATGCAACTGAAAGTTTTTGCATGGGTCCCTTTAAAGTTATTAAATAGGAATTTTCTGTCCTGCAAATCCATGATTTTGGTTGCAGCGATGGCTTTGTGAGTGTTCCCTGCCAAAAAAAAGTACTGATTAAGATTGTAATATTTCCTGATTCTGTGGTCCACAAGGCATATGGACAGCCCTCCTCAAAGCAAGACATTAGAATCAAGTCTGCTTATACCTATAATTACAAGACTTGGACAACTCATGCAGTGAAACTTCCTCAATTACATTATGACAATTTCCATCATTTTCCTTCTACTTTTTGCTTCTAAGAATTATTCTGTAAATGGCATGTTTGCACGTGGTCCTTCATAGCTGGTTTTTCTTTTAAAAACTGTTTGTTTGAATCTTTTGACTACTTATCCATGGGGGAAAAATTCTCTATGTCTAAGTTAATCAAGAAACATTTGGTACATGCTTATTGTACATCAGGCACTGTACTAAGTATTAGAGATACAAAGAATACAAAGAAAGGCAAAATCACAGTCCCTGTCCACAAGGAAGCCACTCTAATGGCCAAATTACAATGTTGGTGGAAAATTACAATGTTAATACAAGATATTTACAATGTAAATAGAAGGCAGTCTCAGAAGGAAGGCACTGGCAGTTGTGAGGGATGGGTGGGAGGACGGGAAAAACTTCCTACAGAAGGAGAGATTTGAGCTGAGAATTAAAGGAAGCCAGGACGTGGAGTAATGAGGGAGAGCATCCAGGCATGAAGAAAAACCATGCAAAGGCATGGATTTTGGAGATGGAGTGCTGTGTGTGAGGAACAGAAGGAAGGCTTATGTAGCTGGATTACAGAGTATGTAGAAGGGAGTAAAGTGTTACAAGACTGGAAAGGTGGGATGGGACCAGGTTGTGAAATGCTTTAAATGCCAAAGAGAACATTTAAATTTGATCCTAGAGGCAATAGAGAACCACTCTGACTTTATGAAGTAGGACAGTGATATGGTCAGACCTGTGTTTTATGATAATCACTTTGGCAGTCAGTTGAGTAGAGGATGGACTGGTGTGGGGAGAGACTTGAAGCAGTGAGAACTAGAATCCTACAGTCAGAGAAGGGATGATAGCTGGCACCAAGGTGAAAACTGCCCACGTAGATAAACTAGCACGTATCTGGGGAATGCTGTGAAGGTAGGATGATGAGACTTGTTAATAGACTGGATAAGCAGAATGAGCATGAGTGGGGAGTTAAGGGTGATACCAACTGACTGAAAAGATGGTGGAATATGCACCTCTGCAGCAGTGGTGTCAATCTCAAACAGAAATGGGAGGAGTTTTAGTTGTGAGTTGGACACCTCTGCTTTACAGCAGTTGAACCAGAAGGCAACAAGGTTATAAAAATCTAAAGAAAGTACTCCGGAGAAGGCAGTGATTAATAGTATCCAAGGCTACAAGTAGGTCTAGAAGGATGAGAAAGGATAAAAAGCCATTAGATACAGCAATTAAGTGATCAATGGTAACTCTGGAAAGAGCAATTTCAGTTGCATGATAAGATTGGGAGCCAGACTGCAGAGGATTTAGAAGTGAGAGGAGAGGACATGGAGCCACTTAGTACAGATGACTTTCTCAAGGAGTTTATCCTTCTCCTTATAAATGTTATGGTCTTTATTACTGTAGTGTATGGTGGAAGGAAACTTGATCTGAGGTCAGAGGATCTGGGTTCAAGTCCTGCCTTTTTCTACTATGTATCTTTTCTGTGACCTTGGCCAAGTCATATAACACACTCGAAATTTCAGTTCATTCATCTCTAAAATAGGGATAATAGGTATACTACCAAAACTCACAAAGTTATGGTAAAAATCAAATGATAATGAATTTTAAGGTGCTTTGTAAATAATAAAATACTGTCTATAAATAGAATATTAGTATATTTGAAGAATATTAGTATATTTGAAATACATTATATTTGAAGGACCATCCTGTAGAAGAGGGATCAGGTTTTTTTCTTCTCTGCTCCAGAAAGCAGAAAAGGAAGGGCACATATGCTAAAGCAGCAGATTTAGTTTTGATGTCACAATTAAAAAAACAAACAAACCTCCCAACCATGGCTATTAGCTGGATATTGGAATGATCTTCCTATGGAAGTAGAGGGCTCCCCCTCATTAAAAGTCTTTAAGCAAATCCTAGAAGTCCACTTGTTGAATATGTTGCAGGTGAAGCATTTAAGGTACTCATTAGAAAAGTTTGGCTTTTGGAGTCTTTTCTAAGATTCTGTTATAAAATCCTATTGAGTAAGGACTGTGTGTTTTTTTTTATTTAATTATTGCATAGTTGAAAGCACAATAACATAAAAGCCTTAAACTGATAATAAAATATGAAAGATGTAACTACTGCCATAGAAGGAACAGATAACCCGCTTTTGCTTTCAATAGCCTTCACTTCTCCAAGAATCATGACAAAAGTAATTAAAGGGGTCACTAGTGAAGACAAAGGATGAAGAGCCAAGATGATAATCTCTATAGCATTATGAACTACTCCTTGTTAACAGTTAACAGATTCTGAGAGAATGACAAGGGAAAGTAAAATTAAACAAATTTAAGGCAAGGAAAAGGAAAGCAGAAGCTGAATATGGAAATTCAGTCACAAATCAACAGAAGTGTACTATGTCTGTTGTTATGAGTCAAGCAGGACTGACAATCAGATAAAGAATGAACTAGCAGGATATATCCTTTCATTGTAAAAATTCCTAGACATAGGATCATAGATTTTGAGCTGATAGGGACCTTCAAGTTCAATCCCTTTATTTTTATAGATGACATGAAGAGTAAGACCTAAAGAGATTAAGTGACTTGCTCAAAGTCATGTGAAGAGTAACAATTTAGAGCTATCAAAGTCTAAAGAACAATTGTTGGTCACAAATATGTGAGAACGTCTACTATAAGCAATGTGAGCCATTTGTAAAAGCAAAGGCACACTCCTTGCAAAAATGTAGCTTTGATGTATTTTACCTTCCTTACAATCATAGTGTTTTTGAGCTGAGAGGTACCTTAGAGATCATACATCATCTACCACCAATCCAGGCTGTGAAAGAGCCAGCAGGGCAAAAAATAAAATCATCTGAATGGAGCTTATATCCCATAAAGTCAAAAAGAAGAGTGACTGGCAATTCTTCCATACCTTGGTACTGTTTGGTGCCTAACTTAGGTTTAGTCATGTAACAGAGCAAAAATAGGTGCTTTATGTGTTATATTTATTATTTTAGTAACAGACTTTAGTGGATTGTAATAGTATTTAATACAAAGTAAATATTTGTTTTTACTAGTCTTTTTTTTAAAAAAAAAAGGTGAAAAGACTTGCTGTTTGCTCTTTTGGTTTTTGATATTTTCCCTCACTGGCTAAATCAATAACCAATTACCTATAATATTTTGGAAATAAAATTACAAGAATGTTTTTGAAACACTAAAATACAAGAACAGATGATGAATTGATTAACCCCAGCCTTCTTGCCTATTCCTTGGACCAATTTTCCAAGTTAAATAAGACTGACAAAATTTTTTCACAAAATTTTCACAGAATACCTAACAAAAACCCAAAGCACAATTGAGTTCTGGAAAGCACTATCCCCAAAAGCACCAAACTAGGGTCAACAATTTGCCCAATGTCACATTGATAGGTAATGGCAAAACCTTTCAACTGAAGATATCAGGAAGATTTACCCTGATGCCTGGGGTTCCCAGAGATCCTTTTTAGTCAAGTTCATAGGTGGAGGGAAATTAAAAATTATCTAATTTTCTTCTATAATAGTAATTATATAACATTATAAAAGAAAATGTGTTATCATTAGACATTAGCCAGAATTATAAATATTTCTGTTGTAATGGCATTTGCTGAAACAAGATTTACTTACAGATTAGTTTGTAAAATATTTTTAGCTCCTCAAAACAACTCATTTTGGTAGGAATTGGTGAGTTTTAATTAGATCATCTTAGCAGGTGTCTGAAGTACTGCAAATAGCTCAAGAAAGGAATATTCAAAAATGAGTGGATTAGACCAGACAATTTCTAAGCTCTCCTCTTTCTAGAGCTTACATTCTTTGATTGTAATATAATGCCAATCTAACATTTCAAATCTAGAATTTATTGAAGAAACAGAAAATTTGCATGTGCTGTAAGAGGAAAATATATAGAGAGGGTATATAAAGTCTCTCAGAGTACACACCCACCAATACTAACCACGACTAAGAGAATTTTGTTGGTCTGTTGTAGTAAGCAAAGATCTCAGCATACGAACACATAATGTAATTTTGTTGAGCATAAATTCTTGAATCGTTTGCTCAACTCTTTCATTCAAGGGGATACTTTGGTATATTTGTTTATAAAGGTTTACTTTATATTAGAGGATAGATATATTCTTGAAGATTTTATTCTAACATGAATTTCTGTTTATCAAAATCTATTTTCCCATGGATTTTCATTCATATGCTGGAGATAAATTCCTCTGGAAATAGTTTTGGAACAGAGTGTTTTAATGTCACACTTAAGAATGGAGTAAGCCTTTTAAAACTGCATATTTAAAGGATAATTTCTATCTTAAAAATAAATATTGCAGAATAAAAATGCAGAGTGGCTAAGATTATTTTTATGTTTGACACGATATCTTAATGTCACAGAGGAACATAACAAAGGGAGATTAATGGAAAATAATACTCTATATAAAAGTCATTGGCTTCTATCCCTCCCTCCCTCAACACCTCCATCTGCATTAGTCCATAGGACAAGAATATGCTATTCTATTTAGCTGCCCAGACCCCATTTCCTTTCACTTTGTGAAAGTGGTTGTCTTTTAAAAATTGATAGGTTTATCTAAGCTGAAAGGAGGAGGAGATATGGAAACACAACAAAGGAAATGATTTAAACTGCAGCAGAGGATGAACAAATGAGGGGGCACGATGACTAGGACATGGTTGAGAGGATCCGACAATTTATAAAGTGAGTCTTCAAATCTCTGAATATTAAGATCTATAGTAGTGAATTTCTATAAAATGAGCTATACCTGTATGATCTTTTTTATGCCAAAGTAGGGTTCACATTAGATATTAAGATGTATATTTATAGCACCTATTCAAGAGCAGAGGGAAGATAATTTGCAAACTTAATATTTCTCTGAGCCTTTATAGCAACTCTTTCATTCTCAAATTTTCTAAACAAATCACGCAATGGTGGTGTGTTCAAAGGACAGTATTATGGAAAGATCTTTTGTTTTTCTTCTAAGTAATATGTACAATTAACTTTCATACAAGCACAGATCTTAGGGCAGCAACAGAGCTTAAGATTATCTGGTCAGGCTCTGCACAGGTAATATAGAAGCCTTGAGGGAAAAACAAACAAACAAAAACCTTCCCTTCTGCTTTTCCTAGTACTGCTTTTCTACATTTATAGACTCCTCCCACTCTGTAACAGTGGTGAATGTTTCACAAAGGAGATACCGGCCCACAAAATTTCTCACAGATTCTTTTGTTGTGATGGCATCACAGTTCATCATTTGAACAAGTATAGTGGTAGGTAACTTTTTGATGATTAGCAAGTTATTTTCCTAGCAAAAGTTTCTAAAGTTACTTGTTTATCAAACTAAGAGTCAATCAATCATTCCGAAACACCCTAGTTTCCCCAATAATAGAGAAAACATACTACTGGTCAATCATATTTGTTGATTTCCTAATAGTTGGTCTGGTCTATTTTAAAATACCTATTGTGACAAGAATTTCATGGTACCCTTATACAAGATGTCCCAAAAGTCTTAGTGCAGGTTTGAACTTCACTAAGCTTAAACCTGCACTAGAACTTTGGAGACTGTGTGTGCGTGTGTGTGTGTGTGTGTGTGTGCGTGCGTGCGCGTGCACGCGTGCGTATGTATGTGTGTGTGTTTGCAGCCTCACCACTTCTGTGGAGAAACAAAGGGATTTTCTAGATCATAAGTATGCTAAACGCAGCATTTTTGGAGTACTTTAAGATGCTATCTAGCTAAATGAATCACTAGAACTGTTTTCTGTATTCAAGGTGAGGGCTGAAAATATTCCAGAATATTCTCAAAGAGAAAGCATATTAAGCCTTTTGCAGTATTTTCCTTCAATATGTCTAATGAAGTGAGATAAACTAGTGAGGATATTATGACAGATCATAAAAATCCATTTAAATAATTAAGAAACCTGTAAGCTTAAATCTAAAATCATTTTTTAAAGAAGGATGTCTTTGGGGACAATTTCACTTCCCAGTATATGTGTCACACTTAATTATTAACAGAAAACTAGAGATGCTATGTTACCATTTCTAACTAGAAAGGCTATCTACAAATCACAAATTAAATCCCTTCACTTGATCCAGAATAAACAGCAGCACAATGATATAGACATGTTGCTAGAAAGTCAATTGTTACATAATAGCAAATTTACTATATTTTAAAATAATTTATAATAGGCTCGTCTTTTAAAAGTGGAATCCATTACCACAGCCAATAAAATAAACAGCACACTACAGGATGTGTAGCAAGGTTAACGTTTGAATACTTTGCATCAGAATGCAGCTGTTTGTGAATATATTGCTAAATGCTACATCAATTTAAGATCTAATAAATCATTCATGAAAAACAAAACTGGAATATCTTGTGAAGCAGCTCTAAATCCTATAGCCTGCATCAAAGATGCTTGATTCAATGAAGTTCATATAGCTCTCAGCCTCCATTATTAAGTGATGCTGAGAACTGTCACTGAAGTCAGCTCCACTAAAAAAGGGGAAAATAGAAAATTGAGAAAATCAGAAAATGGACCAATCATCTGACAGAAGACAAAACAACAATGGATAAGTTTCCACAAAAAAGAAATTTGGATCATACCCTTCATCCATGTTACTAAAGCTAGGAGGTAAGTCTTGTTTTTCCAGCACAAAAATGCCCCAAAAGGCCCTGCATTACCATAGCTAGCCCTATGCAACATCCTCCTCATAATAATGATGAAGAGCATTCTATGCAGAGTGTTCTATTTGCAGCAGTGATTCATTGTGGACATGAAAAAATTGCTGACACGTTGAGAAGATATTTTCCCGTAAAAGGTTGAAGTCCTTAAGCAGCAAAAAACACCAACGTCCATCATCTTTAAACCCTATTGATTTCTGGTGAAGATTTAAAAGGCTGTTTACTTATTTCCCATCATTTCTGTCAGAGCTGTAACAGTTCTCTTCCCACTGAATAAACCTCTCATGATCCTCCTGGTGATTAAGGTCAGACAAAATGTCAAACTCCTAATGCTAAGTGCTTTCACATTAAAAATTAATATCAAATCACCAAGTAAAATCCAAACAAGAAGTCAGACATGTAAACAGTACACAAAAAGGGTCAGAGTGACCATTACAGAATATAGGCACAGAGCAGGCATGGAAAAAGTTTGGCAACAGGTAAGAAAGAACCCTTCTCTTCTCTCTAGGATTCACACAGACCTTCTGTCTTTTAGAGAGGAACTAGCTTATGCTTGACTTGAATCTCTTAACAAGAACAAATTGCAGGAAACTTCTAAGTCATGAAACAGATTCATCCCATAGTATGCATTATGATTGGTCATTTGGTGTTGTAATCAGCATCAAATTACTGAAGAAGAAAAGATGATCACACAGATATAAATACATGTGTCCTTTGTCTAGATCCACAGGCAGTCTGTAATTAGCCCTATTTATCAGGGTCAATTGATAGGCTTGGCCTGGTAGCCCTAATATAGAAGGGTCTGGTATTGAGGAGGAGCAAGAGGGACCCCATAAACCTTTTGGCTGATCTAAAGAATAGGAAAGGAAAATAAGTATTTATACAATGCCTACTATGTGCCAGGAACTGTGCTAAACTCTATACAAATTTGATCCTTATAATTACCCTGCAAAAGGAAGGTGCTGTTACCCCCATTTTATAGTAGAAAAAATTGAAGCAAACAAAGGTTAAGTGGCTTGCTCAGAGTCACACAGCTGGTAAATGTCTGAGGCTGGATTTGAACTCAGATCTTCCTGACTCCACTTTATTTACTGAACCACCTAGTTGCCTCAAATCCTCTTATGCTTCTTTAAAGCTAGTCTTTCTTTAGAAGGCCAATGTGTATGAAACATTTAGAGGATTTACATTAAAAGCAATAGCAGAGAACATACTCTCGTTATTTAAAGAGAATAAATGGTGAGATCTTTGGCTTCTATGCTTTACGCTTAGTTATTTTGTTAGTTGTCAGCAGGTAGATAGCATGGTAGATTGAGTGCTGGATCTGGGGTCAGGAAGGCCTGAATTTAAATCTAGCCTCAGACACTTACCAGCCGTGTGACCTTGGGTAAGTCACTTAACCTCTCTTAGTTTCAGTTTCCACATCAGTATAATGAGAATAACAGTACCTATCTCCCAGAACTGTTGTGAAGGTAATATTGTAATACTTGTAAAGCTCTTTGCAAACCTTGAAGTGCTATATAAATGCTAGTTGATACTGTTGTTGTTATCTTGAAAAATAAAACAAATCTATCTCCTAAGCAGGGAGCAATGTTAATGGAAAATAGGTTCAGTTATACCACAGCACAAAAAGCACAAAAGCATCAATCGTAACAGCATGGGAAGCTATTGCTGACATATATATTTACCTAAACTGATAGACCATTCAAGCATACTCTAAATGTACTTTTGACCAAGACAGTCTTCGCTTTTGGTGGTAGTGTTACATAGCATAACCTGAAAGAGTCAGGAAGAAGTCTTACTGTGAATATAGTCACCCTAGATATTGATATCTACTGGGAAGATAATCTCCTTTCACTTTCAAGGAACCTAAAATTAAGTGTGTAACTGTCTAAGCTTAAGCATCATCTTTAATGGATATCCTCCTTTAAAATACAAAACAACTCATAATACTATTGAATGAAAGAAACTTAAAGTTAGAGGGGCCCCTTAAAGATGAGGCATTCCAACCCTCTGTTTTTACAAATGAGGGAAGGGAGAGCTGGAGAATTAAAATAACTTGTCCAAAGCCACACAACAACTAAGCGGCAGAGATTATCAATCAGCACTATCACCTCTGAGGACAAAGGACAATTTGTTCTAAAACAAACACAGAAAAGAACTTCAATGAAATATTCATTGTAAAAGGTACATCAGATTATTCTGATATTATTTCTATGATATTCAAATCTACGTATGAATAAATGAATTTGAGGATATCATTAATTAGCAAATGCTGAATTATTATCATTATAGTTTCAAAATTTAAGAGAAAGTACATTCCACAATGTAATTGAGCAAAGCTGTATTCCACTTTATGCAGTAAGTCAGACTTCTAAAATGTCGGGTGCCAGTTGACTTTGTATTTCTTCTGTATACATTTTGCATTTACTTATCTAGCATACAGGGGGTAGCCAGGTGGTACAGTAGATAGAGTGCCAAGCCTGGAGTCAGGAGGACGTGAATTCAAATCCATCCTTAGATACTAGCGGTGTAACCCTAGGTAAGTCACTGAAACTTGTTTGCCTCAGTTTCTTCATCTGTAAAATGAATTGGAGAAAGAAATGGCAAATCATGCTAGTATCTTTGCCAAGAAACCCCTGATTGGGTCACAAAGATTTGGATATAAGTAAAACAACTGAACAACAACAATCTAGCCCATGCTATCTTCCTGTCTTCATCTCTTAAGGTCCTTGAAGGAAAAGACTGCTGTTTCTGAATCCCTAGTGCTTAGCACTTTCTTGCCCATAGTACAGAGTTTCACAAAATGTTAAGCAACTCAAACACACATACATTTTTTCCATGAAAACAAGGTTCAAATCAAAGTCAATGAAAATAAGATTAACATCAAATTTCCTTGAACTCAGGGTAAATACAGCACAATAATGACTTAATACAACCTTAAGTTTAGGTAACTGGCAAGTCTTTGTTAACCTACCTAATATACAATGCATATGAATGAAATAATATCTCTTTTAAAATAGTCTAAAAGATTTTACCAAAAACCAAATACTTGTGCACATTATGTTGTTTTACTGTATATTTAAGATGTGTTGCTAGAAAATATAAATTCTTAATTTTATTTTAATAAAGTCTGAGCTAAGAAATTATTCACCTAGATTATTGTATAAAATCACACAAAGTTTGTAAACTGATATTAAGTGCTTAACAAATGCTTGTTGAATTAAACAAGAGCTGTCCTTTCATCTCTGAAAAAGTATCTTTAGGTTATTGCCTAGTTTCCTTACAAATGGGCAAGTATGTTAAGTAATCATCACGTTTCAGGAAGAGACCCAACTGTTCATTTTTTGAGGGATACAGAGCTGCCACCTGTACAGTGAAAATATTTAAGAGAAAGTAACCATAGGGCTTTGGAATTCATCTTTTTGTCCCTGATGCTGTCACCATTCAATCAAAAAACACAAAACACATCCATTACTGAGAACAGAACTTATTCAACTTAGCTTTTCTGACAAGTTTTTTGGGTTCAATATTATTCCAATCACATGGAATTTTGTGTATACCATTATCATAATCTTATGTTCTAGCCATCCCTAGTAGGTTGAAAATTTTGCATTACAGTCATTTGTACATGTTTCACTTTCCCTACCAGACAGTAAGATCCATGAAGGCAAGTTACTCTATTTCATATATGTTTCTCTTTGTTCAATAAAGAGCTTTGCACATAGCAGATGTTTAATATTTGCTGAACTAAAATGAATACAATATGGCTGAAGAGGCAAGTGCTATTTTGAGGGATAGGTAATGTCTCCTTGTATGGAAGAATTCAGAAATTTCTAACCCTTCTACACAAACCTATCAGAATGTCAGTTCTAATTTGGGAGAAAGACAAAACAAAATAATTTCACAGAATCATAGAATGTTAGAACTAATCGAGACTTAGAAAAGATACCAAATTCTCTCTTTCTCTCTCTCTCTGTCTTTTTAAAGGTCACTTGTCAATCTCTTTCTCTTCTGTTTGGCATTTACCTTTACAATCTGACTCTAGGGGCAGCTAAGTGGCGCAGTGGATAGAGTACAATCTAATTCTATCATCCTTTCTGGTCCGCCTTATTTTATCCTCCTCCCTTTGATTTACTCCACAGTTCAGATAAACTAGTTTCTTGCTATTTCTCACCCATGCTACTCCATTTCCCATCTCTGGGACTTTTCATAGGCTGACCCCATGGCTGGAATTCACTTCTTTCTCATACCTGTCTCTTAGAATCCCTAGTTTTCTGTAAGTGTAAACTCAAGAGCCATCTTCTACACGAGGCTCCGCCTGATGCCCTCCCTGGCTGCTTGAGACCTTTTCCCAAACCTCTTTTGCTTTCAGTGTGTGTGTGTGCACGTATAGATAACAGATATGGTACACATACATGCAGGTTGCCTCCCTCATGAAGATTTAAATCCTAAGAGCAGGACCTGTTTAACTTTTGTCTTTGTGTGTCTAGCACTTAGCACAGTGCCAGTCATATAACAGGTGTTTAATAAATGCTTACTGGCTCTTTGATTTTCTTCCCTACGTGTATGGTAGAGCTGAAAGGATATTGTACTTATACTATTATAGGAAACAGAATCTAATAATTCACCACACTCTAGATGTCATTTTAACCATAAGCCTCAGTTTTCTCATCTTCAAATGGGAATATTTTCATCTTTACCTCACAAAGTTAATGCTAGGGAAGAACTGCATAAATTGCTTGAGTTATTTTTTTTATATCATTATCAGAGTGAAAAGATTGTTTTCCTCTCTACATCACTGAAGACTATATTCCTATTACTTTTTTATAGCTCATTTAAGTTACCTCTAGAAAATATTTCAACATCTGTGCCATTTGCGTTGCCACCCCCTTAGCTTGGGCCCTTATCACTCGTGCCAGGACTATTGTAGGAGCTTCCTGTCATCCATGGTTCTGGTCTCTCCCTTTCCCAGCCTGCCGCTGAACAAATGACTTTCCTGAGGTGCGTCACTCCCTTGCTCGATGGAGTGACTTGAGTGCTATTTGAGTCCTATTGCTCAATGACTAAGGCATTGTCACATTCTTTTATGTGTAATCTAGGACCAGACTGGATTTGTCGGTTCTCTGATGTTGCCTGACCTCTCCCGCTTCTGTATCTGCATGCACGTTTCTCCATACCTAGAATAGATTCTACTCCTCACTTTCTAATCCCGATCTCTCTCTAATACAATGCCACGTACACAATACTCACTCTACTATGTTGGCTGAATTGAAATGCTCTTCCCTTTGAGGCTCAGCTACAGTGTCATTTCCTTCATGACACTTTTCCTAGTCGTTCTCAACTAGAAGTGATCTCTCCCTCTGTGAATCTTTCGTGCCACTATTTGACTTCTCTTTTTCCAACCTGATGACTGTTAGTTGTGTACATATCTCACAGTATTCTCTTCCCCATCTAGATTCAAACCTCCTTGAAGATAAGGAATTTTTAACTATTTCCAGGGTCTAATACTATGCCTCACACAAAGAAACAACAATAGCCACCACCATTAACTTTTATTCAATCACAAAATAGGGTTTTTTTGTCTATCTGAATAACACAAAATAAAGTATGAGAACAAACAGCAAGAAAACAATAGCCCCGACTGCATCTCTCTGAACCCCACCAAAAGAGATCTTCAGATGACAACAGTACCATATCAAAAACTTTTCTAACTTTCCTGGATTCACACACATAAAATCCCCGAACTACATATGCAGACCACAAAATATTCTAGAGAAATCAATCAAGAATCTGCACTGGAACTGTACTCTTGCACACTGTGGCCTAGACATAGCATTGATTCATCAAAACAAACAAGCAGACCATGAGAACAATGTTATTATTAGATGCCACTGCACCAAAACATCACAATCTACAATCTAAATGGAATAAAAAGCTTTAAAAATACAGAGACCGGGAGGCAGCTCGATGGAGCAGTGGATACAGCACTGGCCCTGAAGTCGGGAGGACCTGAGTTCAAATCTGGCCTCAGACCAAACACTTGACACTTACTAGCTGTGTGACCCTGGGTAAGTCACTTAACCCCAACTGCCTAAAAAAAAAATTGGGGGCAGCTAGATGGCGCAGTGGATAGAGCACCAGCCCTGGATTCAGGAAGACCTGAGTTCAAATCCGGCCTCAGACACATAACATATACTAGCTGTATGACCCTGGGCAAGTCACTTAACCCCACTGCCTAGCCAAAAGAAAAAAAAACTTAAAAAAAATACAGAGACTGAGTAGAAGAGATTAAAACCATATAAGAACAAGATGAAGTACATACATCATCTTAGTTGTTCTGTCTTGGAATTTTACCAAGGATTCTTTCAGTGTGCCTACAGAGAATGAATTTATATCCTAATACTTTTATTCAACTACAAAAAGAAGTTTTTAATAACCTATACAACAGTATATAGAACATTAAGTACAAAAAAAAAAACAGGAAAGCAATTTATTCCATAACTGTTCTTTATCTTAATCTCATACAAAAGATGAAAAGAAGGAAATAACAATATTGACAAATATCCTAGACAAGTCAACCAATAAACTACTAGAAACAGCTCATTATCATAGACCAACCTATTGCACACAGTTATCTGCACATAACATTGATCTGTAAAAATATGAAAACATTTCTGATAACACCAAATCAAATAGTCATGATTTCCAAACTACATGAAACAAATGCCTTCAAAACATAGAGATTTAGCAGAGAACATTAAAATCATGTTGAAATAGAATAAGGACCAGACCATCCCAGTCTGCTACTGAAATTATACTGAGGGTGTTTGCATTAAGGTTACAGTAGATTGGCTTATATGCAAACATTTTCACTTAAGTATACAAAGCAATTATTCTACCCTGGATGCAAAAGTCCATATATAACGTTAAAGATAGAAAAAATTATAGCAAGATAGTGACTTGTCCTAGGATTGTTTCTATATGAACCCCATCAAAAAAATGAGAGATGATAATGTTGATAATAAACAACTGTATTGGAACCAGACCATTATCACAGATAACAAAGAACTATGATGCATAGTCACCTAGACACATAACATTTATTCATAAAAAGTTAAGAACAATAATAGATGTTGCCATATTAAATACTCATCATCTATACACTATGTGGAATAAAAGCTTTCACAGTATAAAAGAAATCAAAATCATGTGGAAATAAGATGAGGTATATCATCCCTGTTATCCTGTGTGCTACCAAAGTTATCTCAAAAATACTTTCTCTCAGCCCAAAGAAGATGAATTACATTCTACTTTATTTATCTTACAAAAATCAATTATTTTATCTATCTGTGCAATATGGTAGGCTAATATTAACCATAAAAGGTTAACAGCAGGAAAAGAACTTAATCTTTGACTGTTCCTATCCGAATTCTATTGACAAAAGGTGAGAACAACTAATAACAGCTGACATTTATGTAATATGTTAAGGTTTTCAGGTGCTTTAAATACATCATTTCATTTGATTCCCACAACAACACTATGAGGTAAGAGCTATTATAATCCCAAGTCTATTAATGAGGAAATAGGTTGAAGAAAGGTAGCGCCTTGCCTAGCATCACAGAGGACTTAAGAGTATGAGGCAATAGCCTGGCCTAGGTCTTTGTGGCTCTTGGTCAAAAGCTCTATCTTCTACATCAAACTGCTTCCAATACACTAAGGGAAGCAGCACTTTCCCTAGTATGAGCCAGGGTGGCCCAGAAAATGGAAGCCAAACTCACTGGAAGGAAAGATAAAAAAGAAGGAATATACCACCAAGGCCCAGCAAAGAGAGGCTCTCATCTTGGACACTGCTCTACGAAGGTTATGTATTACTATCTGGAAACATCTCTGACAAAATATGCCCCTGGAACTCCTTTTTCATTAGAAGCAGCCTCCTTACATCATTGTATTGATAGATTATTTATCTACCATTTTGTCCCTTAACTTTCAACATGTGTTATCTCAACTAAATTAACTCCTGGAGGGCAGGGGCAGTCTTTAGTTATTGGTATTTTCTACAGAATGTGAAACAGTGCCTTGAAATGAGTAGGCATTGAGGACCACAACCATAGCAGAATGGTCAGATTCCCAGTTGGGTGCTTTTGCCTCTAAACGATGCTGCCTTCTTATTAGGTTTATTTCATGGAGTGTAGACTAATTCGCTGAGATTTAACCCATTATCTCAATAGCCTTATATTGTAACAAACACATACAACACAAATGACATCCCAAAGAAAATAAACTAAGATTTATAGCAACAAACTGCCCCCCCCGACTCTGGACTGGCCATTTTTCAATGATTACCACTGATCTCAAGGAGTATTAGGCAAGAAAGTTTGAATAGCTTTGTTCCTTCTGAGAAAGCTAACTCAAGGCAAATGTCCTCTTTTCAGCAGATCAATGATGTCATTCTTATGACACTACACTTCACACAATTCTTCACATGGACCCCAAATGAAATCCTATAAATCCTTCATAATCTTCTCAAGTTCCATCTGTTTAGGAAACTAGTTATTATAAAACCACCAATACTGATCTCTCTTCTTAACTATACTATATACCACACAGCATTCAATTAAACATTTTAATATACCACATGACTATAAGACAATGGAAACGACTTTTGAAAAAGAGTGGGATGAACTACTTGTACTAACAAAAAAATTAAGAAAAGGGAAAAAGCCCTCTATAAACATAGTGATTTAGATGCCATCATCATCCTTTGCTGGGTGCAGGAGGCTTAGAGGAAGTCATGGTTAACAAATGTTTGCCAAACTTAAATTAATCTTTTATTATCTTTTCCCTAACACAACCACCACATTATTTCTTCAGAACTCTTTAGTGATCTAGTCTGACTTCCATTTTCTTTTGTGGCTTTTCAGGAGCTGTTCACCAAACCTTTTATCAGAAGACTTAATAAGTAGCCAAACAAAATAGTTTGAGTTAAACCTCACTTTATAGCATCTGCCTACCTAAATGGAGGTGCTAATGAGTAGTGAAATGGCTCAAAGGGAGGCAGGCAGTTGGCCAACCAGCCAGAGGAGGAGAGACAAAAGACCCAAATAATCAAGACTCGACTATTAGGGAAAACTCGATGTCAATGGAAAATGCCAAATGATGATGAGCCTCCTGGGGAAAGTGGTGGAAACTCCATCACACAGAACATTCGAGTCAGCTAACTTAGGCAGTACCGCACAGCGAAAGATAGTTTCCACCCTAATACAAGGCCTGCAGAATTAACTTTTAGCTTGGTTTTACCTCTCATTTCAATGACTGTCTGAATATTATCTGCATAAACACCTGTAACATATACACACATGTATATATGTTTATGTATGTGCAAATATACACAGAGGCCTAATAGTGTGACATGTAATGGTAAGAGTTGGGAAGATACAATGACTTTGGTATTCAAAATAAGTCTAAAATTTTGCAACCAGTTTATACTCTCATATTGTATTAAACTAAACACTTTTCTTAAGTAAACACAAGAAAACATAATACATTTTTTTTACCCTAAATTTTGTTTTTCTTTTTGGCAATACTTGCCTTTTTAATCTAATAAAATTTTATCATCAGTTTATGATTTGCACTCATTTCCTGATTAATTAGAATTCTTAGCATTTACAAAAAAAAAATCCAACCCCAAACCCACCCATGAAGAATCTCATAAAAAACCCCAAACTCTACAAATACAAATACAAAATTTTAAAAAATATTTTTCTGTTATAGAACATAAATATGCACATAAGTCTTCTAAACTAGGTTAAACTTTTAAAATAATTAATGAAAAGAAGAATAGAATGTGGAAATAGTCACGTTTAATGTTAGGATAAAACAAAATTCAAGCAGCTTCTTTTTCACTCAATATAAAATTACACTTCTATTAGAAATTACTCTTGAAATTCTTATGACCATTCTTTTACATGCATAGGATATTTATTATTATTGTTATAATAATATTAAAAAGTGATATTTTCAAGCATACAATGCACCTTTCATTACACCAACAGTTATCTCTTTTGTTCTCACCTATTTGTATGTATACAGGAAAATGCAAATCACCTAGTTTGTTTCCAAAAGAAATCAAAAGTATTTTATACTGCTTTTCTACAGCAATGATTTCACCTTAGTGTCCTTTGCTACATACTCAAGAACTATTTGGAAGATTCAACCAATAAATATTTATTGAACACCTTACAAAGTACAAGGAGAAAAATAATAGGCTTCAAAATAAAATATACTTATTCTAATGTTAGGTTATGCAGGCAGAAGCAAAAGAAGAGTTCGTTGTGCACATTTCTTCTGGGAAGAGTTACTATTTATCCCAGAAAACACTGACTTGAGAGGCTTTATTGATTACTAATGCTAAATTCTTTGTTCTGATTGAAAGACAAATAAGGAAATCATCAAAAAATGGTCGCTAAGTGAATCTAGATTAACTTCTTTTTGACATTTACAGTAAGTTATGAATATCTTTATATAAATGCTAATATAAATGCTTCAAAGTGAAATGCATCTACCATGCTCTAACAACTCATATGTACACAATAAAAACCCTTTTATTTTGGAATGGAAGAATCACACAATTTCTGATGCTGTATTACTTTTTTAAGTACCAAGTGAACTCAATGTTAGGATGATAAGTTAATGATCCAGTGATCTTAACACCTCCTAAATGAAATCAGTTATTTTTTTCTAGTATAAAACCCTGTCAGATACCACCTTCAGATGTTTAGTGGTTTTTCTCATTACTTACCTAGGACCAAAAAAAGCCACAACAATCATAGGTCTTCGCTTGCTTTTCTTTTTTTTTTGCTCTGAATCTGTGCCCCAAATTCCCCTTTTTGTGCACACATCTGCAAACTAGAAATTATTTTCTGCTTTGCACAAGAGAAGAGAGCATTACACGCATTACAAAACTATTCAAATTGTTTGTTAAGTTATACATTATAATTAGTTTGGCAGAGCTAATACAAATCACATTTACAGACTAACAATAATAAAATTGAAGTACCAGTTAAATATCCAAAATAATTAAAGGAATCATTTTTAGCCTGGCATAATTAGCTAATTCACTTTACAAGCATTTATTAAAATGAATTCACATGTTATTATTCCATAGGTAGTTACACAATAGTGTTTATACAGGAAAAAAATAATGAACCAAACTCTTTGTATCCAGCTCTCCACAATTAAAACGAAGACTCCCCAAGTAATATCAATCTAGGATAGACTAATTAAGTTTGGTTTGATAACCATTCATTTCTTCTATTGCCTCTGAGCAAATTGTTTATTAGAGAAAGTTATTTTACACAAATCAAATCAAACTGGGTAAACCATTATATTTGAAGGAAACTTTAGCCATCAGTCAATTAATCCATCATTTTCTCCAGACACTATTGTTTAACAAGCAGATCATATTATCAACAATTTAGATATCATATGATTCAATTATAACAGTAAATTTATTGACAGTTTCTCTAATACTTTTATTATGAGTAAATTCAGAATTTTCTTCACATTACGTGAGCAAATCCAATCCAATCTTGTTCTTAGAGCTGAACATCAAAGAAGTACAATACAATATGCTACACAAGCACCACTGGTTTAAAATGCATTTTATTTCAAAATGAGAAATATGCCAAGCAAACTAAAATGTATTAGTACGATAAAATAAAATTTCAACATGCCAAGGCAGTACATAATAATTTTTTTTCTCTTTGAAACACAGAAATGTAATTTGACATGTCATATAAAAATTATCTTCAACAATTCAAATATTTAAGTTTCTACCATGCACAATGTACTGAGCGATAAGGGATACAAAGACGAATTAAGACAATCTGCCCTCAAGAAGCTTATAGTCTAGTAAGGTATATAAATCACACTGAAAAATAACTAGAGAAGAAAAGAAAATGTGATGAATGCAAAATAGAAGTACACAGTGTTATAAGAATTCAAAGAATAGAATAACTGAACTTGTTAGCAAGTGGACAAATTGGGCACTTATATACTTGGGTATTTTTCAAAGCAAAAAGAACAGGATATGCTGTTCAAACTATAATTTGGCCTATTAGGTTTCTAAAAACAAACAGAAATTTATAAGGTTTTCTACAGTAAAAATAACATATAAATGTATATGTATACATGGACAAGTAGGAAGGAAATAACTGCAACATCTTTCTTTACAAGTATGTGTGTATATACACATATATACATATGTATGTACTTATTGATCATAATGGAGCAATGAGGTGATTTCTCTCGTCCTAGGTGGGCACTACATTTTATAATGTCTTTCTAATCACCAGTATATATGTGACAGTATATCACATGAAATCCCTACCTTAAATGTGAAGTCCTTTCTTTAATTTCAAAATAAATACCAAATATTCACTTACGCATTTTATAAGCCTGGTGCTTATAAATCTGAACCACAAAACTGAGCTTTTGATTACTGTGTCGCATTTTTATTGTTCAGTGTGTACTAGTCTTATTTTTCTGATCAAACTATACATCCCTCAAGGGCAGAGCCTGTAGAGTCTTTACAGCTTTTAGCTGGGTTTTGAGCAAATCATAAGTGCTCAAGAAATTCTTAGAACCATTGAATGCAGACCTGAAAGGGAGTCCAACTCCCTTGTTTTATAGACGGGTAAACTGTGACCTTAAAAAGTGAAGTAACTTGTCCAGGGTCATATAGCTAGGGTTTTTTTTGTTTTTTGTTTTGTTTTGTTTTTTTGCATATAGCTAGTTAATGATATAGACTAGAAAGTTAGGTATGCGAATTATAGTTAAATGTCCATCTTCAGTTTAGCACGAAGAATGCTAAGTCATTCTAACATTTAAGTTCCTACTAGATAGAAGGCACTGTGAGAAGTTCTAAGGGAGATAGATTTAAAATAAAAAAGTACATAAGACCAAAATTATAATTCATACAGGGCCACTGGAGATTTGTACTCTGTTGCTGTAAACACTACCCTCCTAGGTGCACTTTATCTCTGTACTTCATTTGTCATAGTTCTCTGGATACGTGGAGTACATATGATGTCAAGAAATTCTCTTGGGAATGAACTGTCCCTTTTCACTGCAACTACATCCAAAGAAAAGACTGTCCTCTACTTCCCTGCTTCTTATCCCTCTCTCCATCAGGTAATCAATTCCCTGTACCACTACATATGATCAAATAAAACCCTGCTTAAGGCTACTACGGGCAACTAAATAGCTAGTGCCTGGCCTATGTGATGAGACTAGAGGGACTAGAAAGAGTACCTTCCAACATCCAAACAAATTAATATGAATGATATAATACATAATTACCACATCTTCATGATAAGACATTCTAAATGAGGAAGAAAAATATTGACTTTTGTTTTCACTTTGTTAACCATGATGAATAGTTCTGCATCTAACAAAGTGGTCTCAGAAAGTATTCCATGTTGCAACATTCTTAGGAAAAGATATGAGATATGTTTTTACTCATATGATGTAGGGCAATTTCCCCATAGAACAAACTACTTAGCATTAAATATTGGGGAAAGCCATCAACTGATAATGAGGGATCAATTACATCCTTTTTTTTCTGACACTTTTCCAGACATATTTCATTATGTGTTCAATTCACTAAATTCTTGTATTTTGGCAAAGCATAACATGGAAATGGGTGGGAAACATCCTGTTTTCAAACATTTGAATATAGAATGTTCATAAGCTATTTCTTAAAACTTTGGGATCTTCTGTAATGCAGACTATCTTTGAACAAAATACACAGGTTTGTTGGAATTTTGGTTATCTTTTTGGACTTAGTTGTCCATGACAAAAAGATGATGCCCCCTCTGGAGTGGGTTATTACAATCATAAAATGGCTCTTAGAAAACATTTAGCCTACTGTAGTTTTACAGGCATTTTATTTATAGTTATAATTAAGAAAGGCAATGTAAAAAAGGATACTCATTTTGAACCTTTTAATCCAAAGAGAATTCAAATGTGAGTGCTACTGAGTAGAGATAACTGTTCATGGTAAAAATCATTTTGTATGTTTTTGATCATTCTTGTGACATTAAAAAGAAGCCTTTTCCCTTCTGCACAAGCAATTCACCAGCTCTAATCAACCATTTGTTACAAATGTGCTTCTGAGCACTGAAAGTTCATTAAAATGGAAAAAAACCAAATGTATTTAAGAACAGTATCTGCCTATGATGATTTATTTCAAAAATTATTTAAAAGTAAATGAAGGGGGAATTCTTTAAAAAGAGAGACTATTTTAGCATTACAAAAGAAAAAAGAGATTCTTTTTAAGTAAAGGTCTACCACGTGGTATGTCCAATTCATGAAATAACAAATAATGTAAATGGAGGTAATTTGCTGTTCCCTACACACTAAGTAATATGACCTTAGTTTTTACAATACTTTTTCTTACAAGAAGCATAAGCTCTGTATATACATTATCACATTCTTCCTCACATTTCTATAAGGTAATAGGCATTTGTTGCTATATAAAAAAGAAGAGGGCTGAGTGAGCAAACTGTTCAAGGTGACCCAATCAGTTGTAGTAGAATTAGGAGGAGAATCTTGGTTGTCTTACTCTAAGACCAGAGCTTTTCTTACTAGATCAGGCCAGTAACTTCATTCAATTGTTCAACAACTATTTATTGAGTGTCTAATGTGAATGTAACACCATGTTAGGTGCCACGGGGATGCAAAATATAAGATTTTCTAAGAGAAAGTTTCCTCAAGTTGACCCCCCCCCGCCATAGTCTATATTCATGAATAACAATCACACTCCAAGAACTAGTGTGGTCCTACATATCAAAGAAACATTTATTAGGACCACTAGCAGGAAAGAACAGATATGATAGATATGCTATTTGAGTATGCTCCATGATGTTTTCTAGTAATATAAATAAGGGTTTTTGGTGAAAGGGTGGGCAGAATAATTTCCCCTGAATGGGCACAGAAAGCATTTTGCATAAATAAGGAGAGCAAGATATATGAAACTATTTACCAGGCTGCTTTAAAGGCTGCCTGAAATGCTGACTTGGTATCAGATGATCTGGGTTCAAGTCTTATCTCTGACATATACTGAGGTGACTATGGGGAAGTCACTTAATCTCTCAGGAAACTTTCTAAAACCATAAGTTCCAGAGGTGTTGCTGATCGTTACCAGTAGAAGAAGTTTTCATACTAAGAGTTCATCAAACCAATAAAGTCACATGTCTGAACCAAAACAAAAACAAATAAGGACGTAATCTAATTCAATTCTTAACCTTCTGTCTAGTACTTGTGTTCATGTTGAGTTTCTGACATATTATATCTTTTTCCTTACTCTTCTATCTGTTTATCCCTTTCCTTCCTTCAAACAGTGAAAGTGTTTATAAGTAATGGCTTATAAAAAGATAATTTTTGAGGACTGGAACTTTGCTGATATATGGAAAAGAGAAATAATAATAGCAAAGGAGTTTTTTTTATCAACAACATCACTATGAGAAGCACTTAATTACTTGGATATGGCATTGTTTGGGACAAATTAAACAGACTATCTCTAGAAGCATATAATTAGAGAAGGTTAAAAATGACATAGACTATGTGCATATAATTTACATGTGTATACTGACATACATGCATATGTGTGTGATATCCTTACCTTTACCTATCAACTTATAATCAACAAGATGTTTTTTCACAAAAACCCTGTGAAGTATGCACTCTAAGCATAGTACTACCCATATTTTAAATGATGAACCTAACGGATACAAAAGAAAGATGATAGCCAAAAATAACATAGCTAGCAATTATTGGGGCTATAACTTAAATTCGGGCTTTCTGATTTCAAGGCCAGAATGTTCCTTCTGCCTTTTCCCCTCTGCCTCTCTGTTTATATTTGCTAAATGTTAATAAAAATGAAAAACAAACAAAACTCTTACATATGATATACTTAACATTTAAATTGTATATAAATTTACATACATAGTGCATTTTACATACATTGGACCTAGGATATCATTAGTGTAGGGAACTTCCAGTTAGGAAACTGTCTCTACCAATTCAGGTCAGCATCTGCTCTGCAACTTATAGTCTAGAGAGTTGCCTAGGATGCTCTGAAGTTATATAACTTGCCAGGGTTCACATGGCCAAAATGTGTCTAAGGCAGACTTAACCCCAGGTCTTCCTGACACTGAGGACAGATTGTTATAATCCATGCCACACTGCTTTGGCATTAAGCATCAGGAAAAACTTACATATGACACATGTATGATATTTCATATGTACAATAATACAATTCTGAATATGTATATAACATGCAGGCATATGTATACAGCATAAGACAGCATATATGAGATATAAAGTATAAGACTTAGTAAGAAACTATAATAATCAAAATTTCCTCAACCAGCCTTTTCATAGCCATGTTTATTAATCATAATCACACTCCAGGAAGCAGTATTTTATATAGTGGTCCTGTATATTAAACAGACATTATATTCTCCATTAACGATGTCTCTTTGTGGTGTGACTTTGGGCATTTCCTACAAAACCTGAAAGGCTCCAAGTAAGAGTTCTATAATGCACGAAAAGTCTGTCATCCAAAGACCAGCCTAACTATAAAGGTTCGTCACTCCATTGGCAAGGATGATGAAATTTTTGGTGACAGAAAAGTCTAAAGACCCTATGTTAAGCAAAGAGTTGTTTTCTGTGTGGGTGAATTGTACCAATGCAATCACAGGTAATTGAAGCATATGTTTTATATATACACATGTATAAGTTATCCATAACATTTTGGTATTTTTTAAACACCAGAGTATGTGTGTATGTATAATGTGTGTATATATGCATAAGTATACACATATCACACATATGCATATGCATACACATAATTATAAAATATATATATCACATACAAAGGGTTCTTTGATTTGATATCGAATTATATACACATTCTATACATTCTTAGGAAATAGCATACTAAGGCAGAATGAGACAAGAAAGACTCAGGAAGAAAAGTACTACCTTTCTTTCAATTAATCAAGAAACTAATCTATAGTAATGGAATTTCAATAAGGGTTTGAATGAGCAAAGGGTAAAGTTCTGATAACCTTAGGAGAAAATTAGATGCTAAAGTTGGGAAAACTACTTTTATTTCTTCTTACTCTATTAGATTGGTTTTGCAGTCCAAACCCTCCAAGAAAATGGTGGAGATCAGGGGTTGGCAAACTACAGCCTGAGGGTCAAATACAGCCACTGCCAGGTGAGATAAGAATGAATTTTACATTTTTAGATACAATATAACTTTATTGTAAAATGTGAAAAACATTCTTATTCCAAAGGCAGATGTGGCCCTCTGGTCCTAAGAAAGGGAGAAGAGTTTTAGTCTCTTTTATCATCAATCTTTGTTCTAAACTTGCTCCTTCTTCTACCTGCTTCCCTTGACTATTGTGACTTCCTCATTATCTTAAAAGTAGATCAGCCGTTTTAAAAACTTTTACCAATTTATGATTTACTCTTCTGCAGGATTAAGGACCTCAAAGTCACCTACTGAAACTTACAAAAACAAATTTAAAAAAAACCTCACCAGAATTAATGGAATAAGTGATGTTGCTTTCAATGAACCACCAAATGGGGTGGCATTTGTTTTTTATTGACTATCAGAAGTAAATTACGAATTCATGCCAGAGGCAAAAATATACACCATCTTTCTATAAATATTAATGTTATATGGAACCAGTTCATACACTATAATTTGTGATTCACTGCCATAAAATACAGACTCAGAAGACAAATACAAAGACACAATAGGTTAAAAGATACTGAAAAATAGGAACACTTACAGAGCTCTAATGAAAGAACTTTTAGCAGATAATTTTATTTTGATCTCTTTCTTCAAAACTTAGCTGAGTAAGGGAACAAACTGAATACTGGATAAAGGTCACCACTTTCCTAATTTTGATTAGATAAAATACACGTATATTTGAGCACCTGACATACACAGTTATCCTTAACATTTTAGTATTTGTTTTGGATTGGATCTGGGATCACTGATATAGAGAACTCCCATTTTGGAAACTTCCTCTATCAATGTAGGTTAGCATTTTCAATTTTCTTTTTTCTTCATCTTTTCTAGTTTCATTTAATGTGCTAATGAGCACTTCTGAAATGAGTCAAAGGAAAGTCCTCTGGAAAGAAGTGATAAAGTTCAGAACTCTCATGAGAACTTATATAGAGACACTGGATGAGGTGAGTTACCAGAGAAGTTATGGAAACCCCTTGAACATGTCAGTTTCATTCTACCGGTCTCTGTGTTTGCATCTTTAAATTGAGGGGTCATGAAGAAGTTCTACCTTGAATATTCTGTGAGTCTATGGCTTCATGATCCTTTCACCAAAGGTTTTAAGAACATATTTGTTTCAAGTGGCTTAGACACAGGTAGGACTTGAAAGAAATGATTGTTTCTCCCTATATTAATAGCCAATTATTGAATTAGGACTAAGGTTGTCCCCCTTTTTTACTTCCTCATTCAGAAATCAGCCCCGGTTAAGTTATTCAGAAGTCTTTCAAGTACAGGGCTGATAATGAGAGGGAAAACTCAGGTCTGTTCAAAAGGTAAAGAAATTTTAGTTTAGGTGAAATGATGGACTCCAACCCACTGTGATTTACTCAGACAGGTTTGGGAAAAAGGGGATTCTCCCTTTTGCCTAGATTACCCTTCCTGGGGATGATATGGACATATATGTTTCTCTGACCAAGACTGAGTGATCAATCACATTCCCCATACCCTCATTAGAATGAGCCCACCTCTCATCATAATATCCATTCTCTGATTACTTGTTCACCAATCAGAGTTAATTGCCACACTCAGGAACATCCATTTTTCTAAGGGCATACAAGCACTGAGTGGGTTCCATGAAGGGTCTTTGGCATTCCAGAGCGCCACTGATCCTTTTATTAATTTTTCCTAGCATGATTAATAAAATGATTAATTACCCAGAAACTACATAATCTTGAACTTTTTATATGTCACAGACCAGAGCATCTAGCACAATGCCTGGCACATAGGAGGTATTTAATATATGCTTATTGACTAATGGGAGGGTATCACAACTCCTCATCTCATTAGCTGGTCTTGAAATTTCTCTTTACATAGAACTTACCACTGTAGTAGGAAAGTAATTTAACAAGTATGCAAATTTCATGCCACTATAGGGAAGGGCCCATTTTCAGTTATAAATAAAACACAATAACTTTGTAGAAAGATTCTGATAACATCAGAATAACCATGAGCTTAATGCTTAAGTGATTGGCTGGGAGGGTATATTATAATCTGAGAACAAAGTATCCTTTTTGGGATTACATCTCTTCATAGGAAGTGGTTATTATTAGTGTTAAGAATTTATATACAAAGTACCTTATAGTCATTAACAGTTACAAATGGTTTACAAAAATAGTCTACTAGCTTCTAAAACTTGTTCTTTTCCCATTCAAATTGACTCTTTTCTAAATAGCATAAAGGTGAAGATCAGAAAGCTACTTTTCATTGGAAAAGAGAAATGAATTGCAGTATTGGTCCCAAATGAAAAAGTGCATTAGGCCTTATATTATGCTGAAGACTTCTGAAACTCATCAGCATTTTAATAAATGTTTGTAGAACGAATAAGTGAATGCATCACAATCAAAATGTCTTTACAGGAAAAAAGCTTTACACTAATCTAGCAAGTTGAGACTTTTTTTCAAATTTTCAAATTCGGATCTAAAGGCAATTAATGTCATTCTCTCTACTGTTTTTGAGACATCAAAAGTGTTTCACAATGAGGTTTTGGAGAAATTGCTTCTTATTTTGCCTTTCTTCATCGCTTAGAAAACACCTGATTCATGTTTATTATTCTAATTGAGGAGGTGATGGGGCATGTCCTTATTTACTCTTCCAATAAAATGCATACAAGTCATGGGAAAAAAATGTCCACTATTCAGTAACCATCCTACCTCAGGTGTCTAACTCTATGTAATGCTTAATTTCAAGAGTACTGAAAGTCTGATGAGAGAACCTACTCTAGATATGCTAAAAGTGCAAGCTCTATAGACTTTAAAAGCTTACAATTAAAAATAAGTAAGACTTATTCAAAATATTAAGAGACTATGATTCATGAAACAAATAAACAATAACCTGTGCATAACAAATATATTTGACCTTTAAAGTAATAAAAACAAATGTAAAAACACTCTCTAGTTTTCTATTACTGCCAAGTTTATTTTCCTCATAAGTTTCTACCCATTATGGTACAATAATCCTTCATTACTGCAGCCCAATAATGCATAGGCTATGCTCTACCTATAGTTGTCTTGTGTCTATTTAGTTTTATAGCAAGCAAGCAATTTGAGAATATGGTAATAAAGCCTCAATCACAGTAATGATGTATGATGGGCTATAATTTCTCTGTGCTAATGGGTTACAAACAGTATTACAATGATGACGGGAATCTCATTGATTCATTATATGACTGCAATAATATAAAAATGACTTAATATAGATCACTATTAAGTCATGCACATGCTGCTAACAACCTCTATATTTCACCATATAGATATATAGGGAAATAAAATTAATATTAGTCTTTCTATATAAAAGTTCACACAGCACAAAACATTTTGTGTTGAGTACCCTAAATCAATGTTTAAAGTTGGAATTACTGCATTGAACTGGTTCTTTGAAAAGAAAACCATTGATTTTAATCTGCTTGAAGCAATCAATTACTCCCTGTCCTCTTTATTCCAAACTGTAATGAAAACTAAACTGCGTTGTCTTGAAAACTAAATGTGAAGATGATCATATAAACAGAATTTAAACTCCATGGATTATTCATATCTACCCATTTAGATTTGCCATTTCCATTATGAGTACATTTGCCATGAGCATTTAATGGACATCTAAAAGGGAATTCATTAAAGCAGGAGCTGTTGGCAGCACTTATGGGCTTCAGACTGCTTTATGTTTGCCTTTAATAGCTCACTATTATAAAAGTGATATATTGTGTTCATCCCATTAGTAGTTTGCAGAAAGGTCTGCAAGAGATAACAAATCCTTTTGAGTATTGTCAGAACAGAAAGTAAATCATTGTTTGTTTGTTTGTTTGTTTGTTTTAAAAAGCAGCATATTACTATTCTAACAATTTACCATTTTAGAAAGTCGACTAAATTTGGTTGTTCCAAGGCAAATAAGATTTTAGCAACCACAGATACATTCTAGGGAGCATAAAGAAATGATTAACATAAGAGTTCAAAGAGATTGCCTTTTTTCAATATGCTATCATTATTAGCTTCAAATAATCTGTAGCCGTGAGACATTCTAACCCATGACACAAAGCAGGATACAGGTTCCCACTGGCTTAGCAGCAAGACATCTATGAAGATAAGATAGGTACTCCTGGAGTGTGGTATGTTGCCAGAGCTCAAGGGGCTATGATGGAATTGTGTTTTGGAATCTGGAATTCACAAAAAAAAAAGGCATCTTGAAAAAAAAATGAGCTCAAGAGTCATGCTGTGTACAAAAGGGACAGAAGTACACTTAAAAATGTAAAACATGATTTTAATACTCATCCCTATTAATACAGTTATATATTGACCATATACACGCTAATGAGGGAGCAATCAGATGGAAGGCAGGTGCCTGCCATTGGTCACAAGGGATGGTTTGTAATGCATATAACACAACTAGAAAGGCAATGCAGAGTTTATGCTCTACTAATGATGGTTTAGTGGCACTGTGTTCTTATACAAAAGAAAGAACAATCCAAAACAGTGGGTAATCCAAAGGGTACATACTTTTTTTTTAAGGAATGTATTACTTGACTTCTTATTCATGTATTTATTTACTTTATAATTTTACTATCTAGCTATCTAGCTGTATCTGTTTTTTCCTCTCATTAGAATGTACGCTCTTTGCAAGTAGGGATTGCTTGATTCTTTGTAATTGTATCCAGAGCACCTTGCTTAACTCGTGAATATAACATGCTCTTAATGAATGCTTGTTGACTGATATATGTTAATAATAATAGCAAAATCAATTTCTATAGTACTTAGGAAACAGACACTGGGCAAGGGTGGCAGGGAGCTTAATTCAGAAAATGTTGCTGGCCCAGGATGGGAAAATTAAGATGGATAATACACAAAATCAGCTTAACTCAATGTAGATACTCAAGAAGTACACTATGAGGGCAGAGTTTTCAAGCACCTAATATACAGGTTTAGTTCAGTGAAGAATTCAAAACACATTATATATATATAATTCAATTCTATTCCACAAATAATTATTAAGCATATATAAGGAAGACAAGTCTCAAGTTCACATTTGCACAATAAACTGCAAATTATTCAACAACAACGAAAAAAATCCAAAAAGGACATAAGAGAAAAGAGTAAATAGAAGAATAAAAAAAGAACACTTAAAAATTTTCTCATGCTAAAGTCCTGAGGTTTATTGTGCAGCCTTGGGCAAGACACTTAACTCCTCTGGGCTCCAAGTACCCCTCTCTGTAAAGTGAGTCAGACTAGATGACTTCTGAGGTCCAGCCCAGCTCTAAATCTATGATCTATGACCTAAAGTGAACTAATTTCTATTAAACTGCATCACCAACATGACACCTATACTTTAAATATCAAAACAGAAATGTCCCACTTCAAAGAGCCCGTAGAAAGTCTGCATAACTCACAGCAGTCAACACAGCCTTTTAACCATGCTCAAGGTATTCATGATTGTGGAGTTTTGAATATTTAATAACTGTCTTAATCCTCATGCCATTCTTGGTTTTGCAAGACAATAAGGATTTATGGGTACTAAAATTACTTTATTTTTTCTCATGATTTAGTTAGTGTATGTTTACATACCCATATAGCAACCTAATAATCTTAAAGCAGTTATGATCCAGAGGGAAATGGTCTTCCAACAGATTCTGAATACAGTTAAATACCACTTCTTTTTCTAAAGAAAGTACAAAGAGACGCTCCATTGGAAACACCAACAAATAGTTTCTATTCTTCTACAATATACTATAAATATGGAGAAAATTACTGAACAAATCCTATCAAATCTGTGCTGACACAATTATGCTAAGCGAGAAGCAAGCAGACAATTCTTCCATTTATTGGCAAGATATGATAGCCTGTTGTTAACAAAAACCAAATTAGAAAGAATACTTCTATTTTTCAGTAGACTAATATTTGAATTTTGGAAAAAGTACACTAGTCAGAAAAGATTTTTTAGTGTTTGAAAAGGAACATTCTAGCCAATAGACAGGGAAACAAATTATATTTTAAAGATTTAATCTTACTGAAAGACTATTATGGATGTGCAATTAACAACTGTGTTAGGCTTATAATCAGTTTGTTCTTTCAAAAGCTTATTATAAAAGGTGATACATTCATTTAATCTCTCATGGTTTCATAGTAATTCAGGAAAGGGAAACAATTTAGTAGGCTCAATTCTTCCCACTAAGTTTTTTCATAGTAGTCACTGTACTGAAGAATAGTAACTTTATCAGGTCCTTTGATAAACATTCTTCCCTAAACATTGACTACCTTTAGCAGAGACTGACTAGGCACTGGCAAGACTTGGGCCCAGTGACCTAATCTCTGCTTCATCTTACTGGACTTCAGTTTCCTCCTCAGGAAATGAGGCTAGTAACAGTTGTAGCAGAAATCTAACCGAGTCATGATGAAGAAAATGTTGTGTAGACTTTAAAGCACTGTAGTAAAGCTACTATTATAGCAGGATAATAGAAAGTGCTCTGGTGCTCAAGTACCTATGCTCCAAGCCCAGCTCCTATGCTGAATGAAGGAGTCAAAGTCACTTAATCTCTCTGAGGCCCAATTTCCTTATCTCTAAAATGGGGATGATAATACTTTGACAAAATACTTTGTAAATATTTAAAGTACTAAATAAGTGGGAGCTATTATTTCATTCTTGAGAAGGGAAGGACTTGCTCATTAATAAAACTTATCATGGTCAGGAAAAGGCTATTCTTGATTTTCTTACAACTAAATGTTTCCATGACTGTTATTAAGTTGAAACATTTTTTCTTTTAAAAACAAATTACTTATATGCTAGAGTATTCAAGAGGCTACTTAAAAGAGAACCATCAACTAAAGATATATGACTTCATGGCAAAGGACAAATTACCAAATTCTGACACAATTAAAGAAGCAAATTTTTGCCAAGAGAAAAGAAAGCTCCTCCAGAATAAGTTGTTTAAAAGTCACACTTCTATTTTGCTTGTACTGTTAAGAGGTGGCATCAGGGTATAAAGTTAACTGAAGAATATCTGTTGGAGGAGCAATCATTAATCACGTCTCGCATCTAGAACTGTCAGGTAAACTACTGGCTTGGGGTCAGGCAAAATCTCATCTTTGCCTCAAGAGCCTTTTATCATTCAGACTATAACAAACAGCAGCAGGAGACCTATTCTATGTGCTTTTGGCTTTCAAGCCATTTCATTAGATGAAGACTACTGAAATCACAATGTCCAAAGATCAAAATTCCAGTCTAATTTTTAATTCTTCCTCAACTAGCAGAATGTTTCACAGAATTATCAAACAAAAATTAACTTCTAAATTTCTAATTCAAAATGTATCTAAGGCACATATTTTTTAAAAAGACATTTTTCACTTAATATTTTAACTTTGTGGCCCTGAGATTTAAAAGGGGTCTGAAAAGGAGGCTACTGCTCCCTAAAGAAAACTTTAAAATGATTTTTGAGTAACAGTTATTCTGGGTGGTTAGGAGAATTAATGGACAGATGAACATGTTCAATTCTCTAGGAGTAAGAAGTTTTTAAAAGCTGCAACTAGATAACGTCCACTGAGATGGTGCCTGCATGTGACTTACCTGACCACAAAAGAAAACATTTTCAACAGACTGACTTGCCCTCACCTGGACCCTTATGAGTGTGGTCCCTGGTTCAGAAGATGGCAGATCAGATATTCCTCAAGGAGGAGGGACCCAAGTTGTATAGGTTTGCCACAAACCCTTCACAGGAAGATGTCAGTCTTCTGTGCAAGACAAAAAAAAAAAGAGAAAAAGGTACAGTGGCAGTGGATGAATTCTCCTTTTTCAAGAGAGAAAAAAAGTCATATGCATATTCTTCAGTAGCTTTCTTGTATGCAAGATCTCTACAAAACTTGGAAGAGATGAATGTTTCAAGATTCTAAAATTACTATACTTCCAAGATAAAGCATCTTCTTTAGATGGGGATGACAATAGTGGGCCCCATAAGTATATCTGATCAGTCTCCTGGTCCTCTGGAATCTATTTTATGCATTGCCCATTTGAGGAAGATTAATTATAAAAAAAACTGGTTTCTTGAAAAAAAATTTTTTTTGCTCTAAGATATCAAAAAAATTCTTGTAAATAACATTAAACATGAATATCTGTATCCTGGTATTGGGCCAGACTTCCTTCATATGTTCTGCCTATTTTGTATTTTTACTCCAAATAGTAATCATATCTCCCACATCTCCCCCAGCTTCCCAAGTTTTCAATTACAATTGTTTAACCTCAATTCAAGATTAGAATGTGAGCCCAACTTATTACAATTAGCTTTTCCAAAGGCATAATTGAAAGTATTTCAAGGTACTGTGTCACTATAAGTTTATTAAATTTATAGTGGGGGCCCAAAAAAAAGTCCTAAGTAATGTAACTGGTAGCAACTTTTCAAAGTGATGAATATCCTCTTTTAACCATTAATAGAATCTATATCCAGATATCATATGTTCATCTTACTTGCAGATGGCATGTAATTCATATACAATAAGTAAATAATAGCATTTAAAAATACATTAATACTCTCTGACAGCCCCAGTGCCACTTTTTTTTTCTATTTTGGCTATTCATTTGAAGTTTCTTCTAAGCATTAATACTAATTTAAAACTTATTCATTTGTGGCAACCTCCATATAGCTTTGCTTTAAAATATTTTCTAAAATTGTTGGGCAAACTTGAGAGTTCTGCTGTTGTGTGTATGGCATTTTCAAATGACTATTTTAAAAATTTATAAATCTACAAGAAAAATCTTTCCTAGGAATCTATAATCAATGTTTAGGAAATGATGTGGTAAAAGTGATGATTTAAGATGCGAATATTGTTTCTATAAGTTAGTAATACTGGAAACAAGATAAGGGCTGAAAACTGTCCAGTATTTTAAACGATCACATCTACTAAGTTATCTCTAAGAAAAACTAATCTACAATCAACATCCTTTGCCCCATTCCCATTGCTTACCTTCCTCCCTATCCAATGATTAGGAGCCAATTATATCAAACTGCAATCCAGCACTAAGTTTACTGGCAAACCTTGATCACAAAGAGGAACAATTATTTCTCATGGACACAAAATGCAAACTTCAAGAGGCAAGCTGAAAAATTGACCTCTAGGCTATCAGGCTCAGTAAAAGGAAAATGATTATGAAGTAAGGTTTAGGATATTGCTGGTTTTTTTTAAACTTGGTGCCATTCCTTGGGGTCAATTCCAATGCTTAGTACACTAGTGTTGCACACCTAAACAGATGGCCCTTCGTGAAGGGACTCTATGTTTCTGAAACAAATGGAAGTTCCAGAAACAGCCACAGCATTGTCAGCATTGAAGAATCCTGCTCTCCCAGAGCACTTCTGACAAGCCTTGCACACAGGAAGTCTGTTACGTTCATCAATTTTTACAAAGAGACAAGTCGCTTTATGACAAAAATGAGAAGTAGCCAATGCTGGAGAGACTGAAATGCTTTTTTTGTGGTATTAAGCTATCATGGGAATAACTAAACCTTTTGACACATGAAACACACAGTAATTACACAATGAGACTAATTCCTACTCTCTGACCTAGGGCAGCACCTCACACTATATTACAAAAAGACTCTCACCAATTCATCTGAGCTTTATTGTATGTTCAGGGGAAAAGGGAAGATGAAGCATTCCACTATTTCATTTGGATTTGTGGGCGGCTTCTCCGTCTGGGGCCCAAACCTAGAACCTCTGCGATACATATATTTGAAGGAATTTGGCCCACACCAAAGTCCTAAAGCTTGGTAGAATGGAATGCGACACATGTATCTGTAAACTAGGTGTGGTCATCCACTAAGGCTATGAGAGATCAGTAACCTATATTTCAGTGTTACTGTCCTCAATTAAAAAGATATAACCATGAATTCAGTCACTCATGATCCAAGGTGAAATTCTTCTACCTTTTTAATGTGAAGGTACAGTACTTTATAAATATTAAAAAACAGGAAATACAGACAGTATGAAGTCTATCTCCTTCAGTGGTGTGGCACCAAAAAAGGTAGGTGGAAGAGAAAATAAATTAAGTATGGAAGGAAAAGGCAAGTCTGCAAGTTAAGCCTTCCTTTTCCACGATAATCTGGTCTAGATTAGGCTGTAGTCAAACAGTAGCTGAATTGAAAGATGCCTCTGAAAACAAAATAACTGAGGATCAGAGATCTATTAATGGCACATGAAATGCCATCTACTACAACTCTCTCATTTTACAAGAAAGGAAATTGAGGATGAGGAAGGAGAAATGACTTGCCCAAGGTGACATAGTTAGCAGAGTTTAGATCTGAATTGAGGTCCTTTGATCCAAAGCCAGCATTCTTTCTAGTACACTATGCTACTTTGCTATAATTTAAGGTATGTACAATCTCTAATCTGGTTTTGCAGAAACTTTTCTGAGATGTGCCTATAATAAAATATATATACATGTTCATACCTACTGACATAAACATTTATAAAGAGCCATCATTTTTTGGCTTATCATACATTTGTGTAAAGATAGTGGAGTCTGGGGACTCAAACTACTTTAAAATTTCCACTTTTAACTCCATTAAATAGTAATCATTTTTTAATTTAATCATATCTTAGGCAGGCATAAATTTTTGAATTTAAGGTTTTTAAGGACATGTATAACAATGTTACGATCCCAAGGAAAAGGTCCTGATACTAAAAATAGCATAGAAACAAAGAGGTAACTGACAGATGAAAAACAACTAACACTTCTTTTAAAAGTAAGTTGACCTTTTATCCCAACTTCTTGGGCATGAAAGGTGGGACTCATGATCATTCTTCAATCAATTAATGAAAAATATTTATTAAACACTTACTATGTTCCAGGAAGCGTGCTAAGAAATGGGGACACAAAGAAAGGCAAAAATAGTCTCTGTCTTCAAGTAACTGATGCTCCTCTGAGCTCGAATTTCACAGAAGTGGCTAACTTAAGCTTTCTTAGAAAAAAAGGCCAGATAGCCTGGTTTCTTTTTCTCACTAAAAAACAAGAATCCACTCCAAAAGCTGCTCTCCCAAGGTTCAAAACAATCACTTTAATAGTAAGGTTTCAACAGATTACAAGAAGGAGAAATTCTAAATTTAAAAAAGAATTGTGCTTCGGATAAATTTGGAAGAGAATTAGTTTTCTAAAAACCAGACCAGCATAATGGCATGTAAGGGAAAATGATGGCATGGTGTTATGCATTTAGCAGTTTCAGAGTAATCTGGGAAAATAGAGTTAATACTCTGGGCTTTATATTTCAATTATATGATCAGGATGCTCTCTACCCTACAACTCAGAATGCTCCACCATTTGGCCTCCAGTGTGTGCTTTTGTTGTTGTTGTTGTTTGTTTGGTTAAAGAAACCTTTATTCACAAAGAGCTTAGGTTGGGGGTGAGGAGATGTGGGGGCCCAAAATTCAAGTCCTTCTTCATGAAGAATAGCACCAGAAAATGAAGTTGTCTAGTTACAAAATGTTTAAATCTAGTTAAATATGAAGAAGTAGATTTGTTATAACATACAGCCTTTTGACCATGTTTCTTGTTTCTGAAATTCCTTCTAAGATTTATGAATTAAGAATGAATATTAAGGTAATCAAGATACCAAAAACAATACAGGATAATTACTACTAAATGACAGTGATGGAACTGATTTTAAATATCTTAGCACATGCTATTTTTCCAGAAAGTTTAACTTATTCATACCCTGAAATCTTAAAAGATAGAAAAAAAATGGATTCCAAAAATCCCATGAAACACTGAGTTTTTATAAATCAACTCATTTAATATGCGAACTAGGATAATTTCAACTTAAAATTAAAATATTTTAATCTGGGTATTACTATTTCTTTTCAGGGTTTAAGAATTAACAAGAGGAATAAATATTCTGACAGCTTAATAATAAAAATTGTGCTTACTTTAGATTTGCCATTTTGCATTTGACAATATGGCAATATATTCATTTTCATTAATTCATAATGGAGAGAAAATAAATGCATATACTTCACTAAGCATATAATACAATTTCCATGAAGGCCATCCTAAGCCAAAATGTTTTAATAATACAGTGATATGGGTGCTACTAGATAGGTTTATTATAAAAATGTCAGCATATCTGACAGATCAAAGTAACCTCTGAAATGATCTACTTAATTTATTTAATGAGTATATATACCATTGAATAATCTCTGTGAATTTATAAAAGTAATTATAAAAGACAAATGTTAGGACAAAGAAGAGAACTAGATAATTTAATCATAGAAAACTTAGACTCTAACTGGTAGATAATATTTTATAAATCATTTCTATTTTAAAGATGAATCTTTAAAAAATAATTCTGACATTTAGATTTACTACATTAAAAGAGGAGAAGGGCTACATTTTACGTCTCTCATAGTGGTGAACACAGTTTACTCAACAGTAGACATTCATTTCAACAAATACGTATACAGATTCCCCCAAACCTGTTTGCACTTTCTAACCACCTCTAATGGCTAACTGGTACTACAATCACAATGTGTTCAACTTAAATAGTATGATTTTTACAGGTGTTAACTGTTGTCAGCACAACAAAGTTAAATTTTCCAGCTCTCAAGAAAAAGTTTCAGAGAGTGTCCTCTAATTTAATTATTAAATTTAAAAAAATGTTTAGGGGACAAAAATCCCCTTTCTCTGGCTCCTTTCCTCCTGGTCCTACAGAGAATGCTAGGACACTGTATAGGCTATTAACACTTAGAAAGGACTTTTGGGACAAACTAGCACAGGGGGTCAATAAGACGTTTTGATAACTGTATTTAGGTAAATTCGGTTTCCTTTGCCACAATATATATTTCATTTTATGCATTTAAAAACACTACTCTGAAAAGGCATTCACAGGCTTTTACCAGACTGCCAAAGATGCAGGATATAAAAAGAAGTTAAGAACCCCAGGTCTTATTCAACCCTTCCATTGTACTGATCAGAAAAATCAAGTCTAGAAAGGTTAACTGACTTGTCAAAGGAAACATCACTAGAATTAACACAGTTGGTTAAGTCTTCCAAATCCTCTTTTCCAGTGAACTTTCTACTCCCAAAGTTTTCCCATAACTATACATATATTTATTAAAGCCTAATTATATTCAACTGAAAACTTAAAAACTTTAAGTTTGATAAGCGTATAGTCACGTACTCAAAAGAAAGTAGGAAGACACTCTATAAGTCATTACAAAGTACCAGAATTCCATAGATATTAAAATTTTTTCTGCATTATGGTCATGTTTAGAGAAAGTTATGAATTGTTAGAAAGTGAAGAATCATTTCTCTATGCCCTCTTAGAAGAAAATCTCAAAAATAAAGATTTGCACTTGAGAACACTGAAAATTTCAAAAATCTGATATCATTAGTATGGGCACTCCCTTTGCCAACATGCACTGCAAATCACTCCACATCTTAATAGTCTGCTTTCATGAGATGCTGAGGCCAAAAAAATAATCCTCTAGTTAGTAGCCAGTCTACTGGTTAAAAGAATCTTCACACTTAGCTAAAGTGATCCAAAAATGTACTTTTGTCGGTCAGATTGCGCTATCCTAAAACAGCTTTTAAGAGAGGAAAATAAATTTTAAACAAGTAAGATAAATGGTCACTTGAATTATAAAACCCAATTGGAACAAGCATTTGTTAAGCATCTACTATAGGCCCGGCACTGTGCTAAGTGCATTACAAATATCATCTCATTTTATCCTTGCTAAAATGATGAGAGGTGGGTGCTATTATTATTATCCTCATTTTACAGTTGAGGAAACTGGGGCAGGCAGAAGTTAAGTTATTTGCCCAGGTTCACACAGCAAATAAGGGGCTGAGGCTAGATTTACTAGGTCTTTCTCACTTCGGGACCAGCATTCTATCCACTGTACCACTCAGCTGACTCACAGAAATAAATGATAGCTAGTAAGTATATAAGGCTTTAAGATCTGTAAAGCTTCTAAACAAATAATATGTCATTTTATCCTTACAATAACCCTGGAAGGCAAGTGCTATTATCATGCCCATTTGGGGTAGATTACAGAAGTTAACTTACACAGCAGGCAACAGAGTTTATAGGAAAAAACACTGACTTAGGGATGACATGGCCCAGGTTTTAGTGCTTACTCTGCTTTCGACCTTGCACAAGCCAGTCAATGCCTCTAGGATCTCAGTGTCTTCATTTATCAAATGAGTAGGTGGTATCAGGTACTTTTAAGAAGTTGGGGACACTTTAGTCTTAATGTTTCTATGTTTAGCATTAGGTTGTTGCTACCATATTAGAGAAATACTCTTCTCTTTCAATTTATACATTTCGATAATCTGTTGCACACCAGGTACATCCCTGGGATCTCCTCCTCCCACCCCCTTCCCACCTCCTTTTGTGTGTTTTCTCCCCTTATTAGATTGTAAGCTCCTTGAGGGTAGGCAGGGACTATCTTTCTTTTTGTTAATTGTATCCCTAGAGTTGGCACATAGTAGGAACTTAATAAAAGTTTATTGGATTGGACTGGAGTGACCCCATATTATTTCCAAGTACTCAAGAAAAGTCAATCACACCAAATGCACATGGTGTTCATTTTTAAGTCTGCAAGAGATTGTATCAATTCTGACTCACTTAAATATTAGTTTACAAATATTGCTTATAGCTTAATAGCATTGTAGATGCAGCTTCACAAAGATATTGGCTCTAGACAGTAATTATATACTCAGCCTAATGTAGCAGTTAATGGACACACACATTTCAGTGATAATTGCAATGCCTGAACATGATAATGTGCCTTTATTAGCAGCTATAAAATAAAGCCAAGTTATACCAATGGCAAAACTGAGCTATGCTAATTATTTATTTTTCTAATTGCTCAATTTTTACTACAAAAATATTATCTAATGATAAAAACTTTAGTGAACCTAATATTTTTGTTACAATTACAGAAATATACTTAACTATTTAATTATGTAAACACTGACATAGACTATAGTTGTGAAGGACTATCTGAAGAATGATGATTCTCTTCCTCCCTCCTCCCCTTTTCAATGATTATCCATAAGGAGGCAGAAGGCCTGGCTTTTAGTTCTCCCTCCACAACTTCCTAGCCTCTAGGAGACTCAGCTGCTTCATTTGCAAGATGGGGAATAACACCTTACCTTCTCAAGGTGGACTCCTCGACCAGATGTTCTTTTGAGGTCTCTTCAAATTCTACAATATATGATTCTATTATATTGGTACGTGTAAAAGTGAAAATAAACTTTCCCAAAATATAATTCTCAAGCTATGGTTTACTGTTCCTCTTCTACACTTTGGACAAATAATCATAAATTGTAATGACTGAAAAAAACCCAGAAATTCACTTAGTTACTTTGCATATATTTAGGCACATGCACAGTGATGAATTTTTCCCAAACTTTACATAATTCTAAGCAACACTACTAAGGAACGGAATAGCAGTGATTTCTGAAGGTCACCTTTTGGTTTGTAACATAGCCAAAGGATGAGACAATTTGATTTCCAGTCTTCAAAATCTGAAATCTAAACTGTGAGCAATTATTTCAGCAGATCTTAATGTACACCAGTGTGAGGAATGATGTTTCCACAAGAATATTCATACTATGTATACATAGTGTCCTGACAATGAAAAATAAGGTCTCCAATTGCAACAGTTCATGAAAAGAAAAGGAAAGGCACAGGTTAAAAAAGTTTCATTGATAATATCAAAAGGCTAACTCCTCTTTAGCTAAAACAGCTAGATAGTTATTAGAGGTATGTTATAATAGAATAATCAATAGGCATGTTTTTAATTAGTGACATTTCATAAAGATCATCAAAAACAAGAATAGAGACAGTGTGACAGAGTGGGAAAAATGCTGTGTTGGAGACAAAAGGTGTGTCTCTGGATACCACTGTTGCTGTTTATGGCCTGGGAGATGCTAGACAAGTTATTTAACCTTTTCTGGGCCTTAGTTTCCTCATCTGGAACATAAAGGGTTAGACTAGATAACCTCTAGCTACATTTTTTCCCCTTCTAGCATTAAATCTATGATCCTAAATTTAACTGCTGCAGTGAACATTTAACTCAATTCTAATACACCTGTAGTAACATTTATTTCCCAGTGTTGAAGGAGTGAGCTCTGATGCTTGTACCTCTAAGGTTGTTGTTTCTCCTTCATTCTCAAAAAGGACTATGACATCAGTGAAGTGATGCCATAACATGAAAGTAAACTGGAATTAAGTGAGGGAGGGCTGTGCAAGGTCACCAGCCTCACTTTCTCCTGTACAGCTATCTGGGTCCAGAGGCCAGATACAGATCAGGACAACTGGAGATGGCCCAGGGTGCAGTGGGGTACCTGGTTAGTGAAGTGGATAAAGCATTGGACCTGGTGTCATGAAGACCTGAGTTCAAACCCTGTCTCATATGCTGCATATGAGCTCAGTGACCCTGGGCAAGTCAGTTTCTGTCAGTTTCTGTGAACGTATCCTTAAAATGGAGATAATAAAAGAATCCTCCTCATAGAGATCTGGCAAGGATCTTTTGTTCATATGTAAATCTCTATACACGTAGTGGTTTTCTGTTACAGAGAGGCAAAGAAGAATGACAGGAAACACTTTATTTAACCTGTTTTCCAGAGACATTCTCAGGAATAAGAACAACATGCAACTGACAAGCCAGTATTTCCTCTGGAATTTCTAATCTTCTGAAAAGTCCTGATTTACATGGCTGTGTCACCGAAAGCAATTCAACTGAATAAACACTTATTCAGTACCTTCCTTCTTGGTGTGTGTCAAACACTGGGATTGTCACTGAAGTCTTTGAAAAGAAAGTTGTTGAATATTGATAATTATGCTCTAAAAGGTATATTCAAGAAGTTACACAAGGGATAATGTTGCATGCTGCATGTAGAGGGCAAGCCTGAATAATACTATAACAGCTTCTATACTGTTATATACGAATGACATGCATGATGATGGCGCACATTTATATGATACCAGATGACATCACAAAAAAAAGATTTCATTGGAACAAATAGGGAGTGTTGGTTACTTATGTTCCATATATATCTTTGTATCCCCAGCGCTTAGTGCAATTACTGCCACATAATAAGCATTTAATGAATGCTTGCTGAATGGCTCATAGATTCATTGATACTCAGTCATCATGTATTGCATTGCTCATGATAAACATATGCAAGAAGACCACCACAAGATAATGCGCTTCGTACTCTAACTAACATCTGCTGAAGAGGGTAAGGAGGTAGAGAAATTCTAGAAAGGATATGATGAGACATTCCAAGTAAAATTAATGTGTACTTTAAGAGTGATAGCAGTTAAAAGGCGGGCACATAATAGAAGAGGACAGTAAAAATATGGTGTAAGATATGATTAAGGAGTAAGAAGCAAAAGAAGCAAAATTCTTGTAGACTATGTAGAAACCTTACACTTACATATATAGTATACTTTCTTCAAGAAGATATTTGGGAGTCATCAGATGTGCCCTGTACCAAAGAACATCACCAAAAAAAAAAGGCAATTTATTATGTTCAGACAAGAAATAAGTGGTTACTGAGGTGGGACTCATTTCTGAATCAGCTATATATATATACAGTTAAATAATTTACTTATTAGATTAGAAAAATCAGTATCAAATTTGATATAAAATTACATGTATGTATAACATGTACCATAATACCTGTATATGTGTTTATGCATACACACACACTGACACACATATTCTGAGGTACAGAAAGCATGGTTTGTCTTTAAAAAGAATGGGAATGATAACCTAAAGTATAACTTCAGGTATATCTTTAGGTTCTACATAAAAAAGTAATACAACATGTCTTACGTGGAAATGAGGCAACTGAACACAATACACACACCAGCTACAACTATGAAACCAAGCCACATCACACACACACACACACACACACACACACACACACACACACACACACACACATTTATATACCAAACACAAATGACTCATATAGAGCAATTTGACTGTAAAAACTCCCCAAGAGAAGAGAAAGATAAATTTTCTCAGCATTTTTTTCTAATATAGAGGTCGAAAATATGCTACCTACTTACAGTAATATAAATGTTAAGTCAAATAGAATTCTAGATTTTACAGCAGGGAAATGCCTTAGGGATCATAATAAGGGCAGCAACAGAGATAAAGATAGTACAGTACCCTTATTTTACAAATAAGAAATTTGAGGCCCACAAAAATTAACCAACTCATCTGAGGTCACGTGGTGAATTAGTGGTGGAGCAGGTATGAGAATCCCAATCTCCTAACATCCAGTTAGGTGCTCTTTGTACAGTACCATGATGTCTTTCCCAACAGTTTCTCACTTTCTGATTATTCATGAACACATATAGTCTGAAGAATATCTGTGCCTTGAATTCTTTCTTATAAACACTCCTGACAATTAACCTGGCACCATGACCTACCATGGTTAAGATACCGATGTGAAGAGCAGAAACTCTTTTCAATCCTTGAGGGGAGTGTCCTGGAACTGAGTAGTGACTATTATTTGGGAATGCTAACTCCAAATAGTATTTTAATATATTGCAACCTTTTCTTTGTTCAAGATATCTATGAATGTTACCTCAAATCCTCTTGGGGCAGGGAGACATAGTGTTACAGAAAAGGAACTTATATCAGTTTAGACATCCCTCTCTCTAAGCCAGAAATGGTCTGTATATTAGATAAATGTTAAAACTAAATAAAATTATTGCTGGCAGATTTGTGGATACCACATAGAGTACAGTATTACCATTTTTTCTTCCACATGAGTAACTAACAGCACCCCTATGAGCTGATTCACAATTAAAAGATTCATAGATCCATGGATATATACAGAGTCCACCACTTGTTTTATAACAAAAGTCTATATATTGCTTGACTTTATCTTATGAATTAGATGTGTTGATGAAAAGTTAAATGTGAAACAGCTATCTTTCTAGGAAATCATTTCTCTATAGCTTTTAATTATAATTTTAGAAAACAATTGAGCATTGAAACATTAAATTAAAATTAATATTGGGTTATCATGACTATTCTTCTCAATGCCCAAGAATGTTTTCTGCTTCTCAGAACATATATATGACATTATTATGATAGAACTCAACTTAAAAATACACAAAATTTTCTTTCTTAATGTATATTTAATTTCCCCCAAAATAGCTAAAAAAACTTTAGTCAAACAGAACACACAAAATGACATGGATAGCTCACACATTAGATGACAGAATTGGATTCCAAAAATATCTCGACAGATTAGAATGATGGGCTGAAGTCAATAAAAATGAAATTTAACAGGAACAAATGTAAAGTTCGATGGCTGAGTTCAAAGAATCAATTTCAATATGGAAAAGGTGAGTATAGACAACAATGCATATGAAAAACATTTGGGAGTCTTTGGCAGATCAAGGGCAATATGAGTCAACCATACACATTACATGGCAATAAAAATAGGCAGTATGATTTCATGCTGCATTGAGAATAAGGGAGTTGACAGTTCTGCTGTCCTCAGCCCTGGACAGACCACGTCTGAAATATTGTGTTCATTTCTTTATGTCACATTTTAGGAAGACTATTGACAAGGTTGAATGCATTTAAGAAAGCCTTAGAGATATGGATGAATGTACAACATACCACAGAAGCTCTGGTTCAAAGAAGAAGGGATGTTTAACCTGGAGAAGAGAGGCTCTGGGGGTGGGAGGGAGGTCACGTAAAGGAGAAGGGAAGGGGCAGTGCCAGGGTCATCACAGTTATCTTCAAGTATTTTATGGATTGTCATACTGAAGAGAGATTAGATTTGTTCTGCTTGGTCAAAGAGGGCAGAATTTGAAAAAATGGGTGGAAATTATAGTTGGAAGACTTAGATGACAAACAAAAACTTCTTAACAATTACAGCTGTTCAAAAGTAGAGTGAACTTCTCAGGAAATAGTTAAGTCCCCCTTTGACTGGAGATCTTTAATCAGAGTTCACAGTCTATAGATTTACAACCAAAAAGACTTTAGGAGGTCATTCAGACTTACTCCCTCATTTTATACTTGAGTATAAAAAGGGCCAGAAAAGTTAAGTGATTTGCCCAAATGCTGTTTAGGAAAATTATTGTTCAGGTACAGGTTGGCCTAGATGACATCAGAAGTAACTCTGAGATTCTTTTATCCATGTGAACAGGCATACCTAAAGGCAGCAACAGTTCTCATTCTAAATTCTAAAATCACAGAATCTTAGACTCTGAGTTGCAAGTGATCTCAAAGAAGATCCATTCCAAGCCATACTTAAACAGGAACCGTCTTTATAACATCCCTGGTGAGTAGTCATCCAACCTCCACCTAATGACCTCCAGTGAGGGGGGAAACTTGATACCTGTTAAAGCAACGCACTCAATTGCTTTCAGACATGTTGATCTGTTAGGAAATATTTCCCTTATACAGTGTTGAAATAATTTCTCTTCAGTGTCTAGTCATTATCCCCAATTCTGCCCTTTGGAACCAAGTGAAATAACTAGTTTAACTCCTTTTACACTTGATGACGCTTTAAATATTCAAAACCAGCCGCCTCCACACCCTTCCTTCGATAAGTGAAACATTTCTTTTAGATGGTACCCACATGGAATAGGTTTCACCCTTTCTCCCATCCAAGTAAAATTTTTTCACTAGACCAACAAAAAGGAAATGGTTTCCCTCCTCTGCCAGATGCTTTCAAACCTATAAGAAGCCCATGATTTGCATTGTTTTTCTGTTTTATCTTTAGTGTCTCTGATGCTTAGTAGAGTACACTGCAGATAGCAGGCACTTAATACATGCTAGTCAGATTATTTTTTTCAAGTCCTTTAAGTTGCGCTCACCTGAAAAGCAGTAAGTGACTGTTAACTCTAATGACTTGCTAATTGATTTTTAAGTCCTTAATATACTGGATAAGAAAGTTTATAGTGCTGAATAAAAGGAGTAGTGTTACCCAACTCTACAGCTATTCTAATGGGCACGTTTCTGTAATCATTTTAGGCAGAAGCTGTCATTGGATACTCAAAAAGGAGATAGAAGTACAAAGTGAATCAATGTGAGTGATGATGTTGATGATGATGATGATTTTATCTAATCTCTTTCCCCCATTCCCATTTTACAGTAAAGTAACTGAGACCCAAAGAGGTAAGGTAATTTGTCCAATCACAAAGCCAGTTATGGGAAAACTGGGATAATAGACTAAGTCTAATAAATCCCAACATAATGCATTTTTCACAATAGGATGTTGCTTATTTAAAACCAAATTCTTCTTTCCTGGCAAAACTAACACCTTTTCTACTTTCTCTATCAATTACTGTATTTCCTAGAAAATCATCTTTGACTCATCACTTTGTTTCATTCCCTACTTCCAATCAGCTGTCAGGTTATATCAACTCTTTTTTTTTCCAAATATTTTATTTTTTTTCCAATTGCATGTAAAAAATTTTTAACTTTCATTTAAAAAAATTTGAGCTCCAAATTTGATACAGGTCATACATGTACAGTCATGTAAAACATATTTCTTCATTAGCCATGTTGTGAAAAAAAAACACAAGACCTCCCCCAAAAAATATAAAAAGAGAATTAAAAAAAAAGTTTGCTTTGATCTGCATTCAGACTCCCTCAGTTCTTTCTCTGGAGGTGAATAGCATTTTCATTATGAGTCCTTCAGAACTGTCTTAGATCACTGTATTGCTGAGAACAGCTAAGTCATTCACAATTGATGATAATACAATATTGTTGTTACTGTGTACAATGTTCTCCTGGGTCTGCTCACTTCACTGTGCATCAGTTCATGGAAGTCTTTCTAGGTTTTTCTGAAATCAACCTGCTTGTGATTTCTCATAGTACACTAGTATTCTATCACAATCATATACTACACCTTGCTCAGCCACTCCCCAATTGATGGGTATCCCCTCAATTTCCAATTCTTTGCAATTACAAAGAGTTACTATAAATATTTTTGTATATATAGGTCCTTCCTTTTTCTTTGATCTCTCTGGGATACAGACATAGTAGTACTATTTCTAGGTCAAAGGGTATGCACAGTTTTATAGCCTTTTGGACATAGTTACAACTTGTTTGCTAAAAAGTTTAGATCAGTTCACAACTCTACCAACAGTGCATTAGTGTTCCAATTTCCTCACATCCCCTACAACATTTGTCATTTTCTTTTTCTGTCATATTAGCCAATCTGATAAGTATGAGGTGATGCCTCAGAGCTGTTTTAATTTGAATTTCTCTAATCAATAGTGATTCAGAGCATTTTTCATATGACTACAGACAACTTTGATGTCTTCATCTGAAAAGCATCTAGCATTTGATCATTTATCAATTGGGGAACAACTTGCATTCTTATGAATTTGACTCAGTTCTCTCTATATTTGAGAAATGAGGCCTTTATCTGAGAAACTTCTGTTAACTCCTGCCCCCAAGTTTTCTGCCTTCCTTCTAATCTTGGCTGCATTGTTTTTGTTTGTGCAAAACCTTTTCATTTAATGTAATCACCAACTCTTTTTAAAGTTATCTTCCATATGTTTTTTCTTCTTATTGTTCACACCATTACTCTAGTTTCAATTCTCATAACTCACTGCTAGAGTTATGAGCTTCAGCTAGTGTCCCTGACTCCAGTCTTCCTTAACCCCAAATGGGGTACCTCTGCCCTCCCTCTTCCCATCCAACCTACATATAACTCTCTGACTCATCTTCTTTAATATATCTTCAATTAGTATTTCAACTTTATACTAAAAAACTTTCAGTGGTTCCCTATTTCCTACCCTAAGTCTAAACTTTATAAGGCCTACTATAATCTGACTCTCTACTACCTACCCAACCCTATTTCCCCACAATCCTCTAATACACACATTTTGATCTCTTGAAGCTTTCAGCATAGTGCAGTAGATATGTCACAGGACTTAGAATCAGGAAAATCCAGATTCAAATCCCACCTTAGACAGGTACTGGTGATATGACCTGGGAAAGTCACTTAATGTCTATACACCTCAGCTTTCGTATCTATAAAATGAAGTGGCTGGACTTGATGGCCTGTAAAAGCTCACACAGCTCCTGCAAACCTAATCTGCAGACACCTTTTTTCATGGCCCAGAAAAACAATGATTCTGGAATATAGGAATTCTTTAATAATTATGCAATTAGTATGCATCACTATATTTTGAAAAATATCATGATCCATATATCTAAAACATAAAGTATAACTTTCAAATAGATGTACATAAATGGTGAACACCTTTAAAATGTTTCCCACCAGTTATTTTTTTAAAAAATTAAAATAAATAATTATCTTTTCATATTGTAATATAACACTGAGGTTACACCCACTTCTCATTATGATGCTTTCTTAACAAACTCTAGCTGCTAAACTGAAATGAGAGGCATTTCATGCAATCTGAAAAATATTCAGTTCAATTAAAAATAATTGATGCATGGTGAAATAATTCTTCCCAAAGCTGCTGTAAAATCTTCAAAAAAATAAAGCTACTTAATAATTTTCATCTCCTACAGGCTAGAGGAAGCATTATTGCATATTAAAAATTGGAGTGCAGTTTTCCCAGAGGTAAAAGAAAGTTATTAAAACAACCTATTTATTGTTGATATAACTATCCATTTGTGCCACACAAAAAGTAACAAATTTCAGTACATTAAAAGAAAAGCTAATTAAGGCATAATTAGTATTTTCTGTATTTTGATAATTAGGGGTTAGTTGGCTATTCCTTTTCAAATTTCTATTTGATGCACCCCGACAATACCTTTAATGAGCAACTAACACTATTGAATCCCTGAAGGCTGAGGAGTTTAGTGACCACTACTACATTATGTCCATTTATCACTGCCTCTTTACCTATAAATTAATCTAGCCCTGTAGCTATGTTGATCTACTTTATATCAATTTCTTCATCCATATCAGCTGAATATGTATGGCATTAACCTCATTTACTAGTTGAGAAAAGCTGAATTAAAATAAGATCTAATTTCTAGCGCACAGCACAATTTCAAAACTGCCTGCTAATTTCCACCACCTGTCAGTGTAAAGAGCCTTTACTTTCTTGTAATTAAATAAAACAGTATATTTTTTTAGCAGCTCTGAAAAATGCTCATCATTCAAAAGTGTTACGCTATCATTAATCATTAGGACACTAAAGAAGCCTTCTTGTTCATGCTCATTTATTCTTCATTTTGGCTAAAATCTTGCAGTTCCAAGGGGGAGTAATCAAAAATGTGTGCCCATGCATTCAAGCAATAATCCAAATTAATTGTCAACATAAACTGATATGGTAGGACAACATGTCACACACTGATATGGTTTGAATACATCTGGAGTTAAGTGACATGACATTAGAAAGCTTTATAAAAAAGAGTAAACATGTTCAGTCTATAGTTCCCTTTGACATCAGTAAGGTTTCTTATAAACACACAAGACAGTCATCTCAAGGGTCAGTTTAGGCTCTAAAATTACTCAACTTAAAAAGAGGGCTCATATAGATAAAAAGCATAACCACAAGGATCACATTCTATAATGGCCTACTATTAAATGAGGCAAAAAGGTCAAGTGACCAGGATCAACTGACTGATTGAAATTACTATCATCATTAAACTAACATTATAAGCATGTTGAAAAATACATCCACATATTATATTTTAACAGAGCAGCATAATCAGTAAAATTTTTTTCCTGGATACTATTACACTGCCAAAGAACACTAAAAAAATTGAAGAGGAAAAAAATACCTTAAAAATATCACTTCTTAAAAATATTTTTTTAAATTAATGGAAATACTGGTTACATGATAAGGGCTTCTGGGATCATGAAATTTAGTCTTCAAATACTAATTTGAATTTATTTATAGAAAATGTGAATTACCATAGTACTGGATCACACTGGAATCTGAAACTACCTTTTGGATTTGTTTAACCATTCAATGCTACAGCTGAGCACAACTTTGGCAACCATCCACTCCAAACCACCTCATTTGACAGATGAGAAAACTGAGGCCTATAGAAGTTTTTTCAACTGCTTCAGTCATGTCTGATTCTTGGTGACCCTATCTGGTGTTTTCTTGGCAAAGATACTGGAGTGGTTTGCCATTTCCTTCTCCAGCTCATTTTATAGATGAGGACACTGAAGCAAACAGGGTTAAGTGACTTGCTCAGGGTCACACAACTAATAAGTGTTTGAGGTCATATTTGAACTCAGGCCTTCCAGACTCCAAGCCTGACATCCATTGCCCTGCCTAGTTAACTTATGTGTCAAAAGTCACAAAGCTAGCAGGTGGCAGAACTAGGAACAGAACCAAGTCTACAAATTCCTACTTAGTCCAATATACTTTTTACTATATTATATTATTCTCTATGAAATGTAAATGTATACAAACTCCTTTCATTCATTCATTCAACAAACCTCTATTAAGTATTTACTATGTGCAAAGTACTGTTTGTAATAGGTACTAGGAGAGATACATAGTTTAGTTAAGAGTTAGTCTTTGCCATCACTTAGGGAATAAGACACAGTTAAGTATAATATACAATAGTATGTTATAAGTACATTAGAAAACTGTAAAACAAGGTGCTACGTGAAGTTTAAGAAGGGAAGGACAGCACCATCAGGAGAATCAGGGAAGGTTTTGTGGTATAGGTGGCATTTGAGTTGGGCTTTTCTAATCTAACCAATTAGTATCAGCAGATAATCAATTTATAAGTCATATTGAAAAGATGTTCAGTGACATGAGGAAAAAAAGGAAGCACTCTATGTACTCTAAAGAAACAGAATCCTCAAAAAAGAATTAGTAAGAATTCTGCCTTGCGCCCATTCTATTTAATGCATAGATATTAAAACAATAACCAAAGAACATAAAGTATTTCTAAACATGTTAATATTTGGAATGTTTATAAATATTTTGAATGAATCTTGGCAGTTAGTTGAATACACATTCAAGCTTTGGACACTTTTATTATTGCAATGTCAAAGTCAGGACAATGCTTTTAATAGAATAAATCATCTTTAATATCGTCATGTGGACTTTCTTTAAGCAGCTCTAATGTTTAAATATTATTTAACTTGACCTCAACTTGTGTATTTTGAGTATGTTATTTCTACGTTCCTTTGGAAAATGGAAAAATGAGACACTGAGCTGATACAACAGATGGTAGAAATGTGCATATGTTGAGCACTAACCATCACCCAGAAGATGGGAAATGATTTTTCAAAAAAGATAAAAGAATCATGCAAAAAGCACTTCAAGCACTCTCTTTTTCATTCACAAAGGAACAGAATGTCTTCCACATGACTTTGAGAAACCAAATAGCAAAGACTTGCAAGGCTGCCATTAGAAAAGCTTGGTAAAATTTTAACTCATCAAGAAATAAAACAACGGAGGTCCTTAAGGTAGTTAAATAAAGAGTTAAGAATTATAGTTAGATCATCAATCTCATAAGATGTTTGAAAAACTATATGCTGTGGGAAGCAAGTATAACAAAAACTGCGGAGAGCTCCAAATGTCAACAAGTTAAACTACGTTAACTTAATAGGCCGCTTCTCTGCTGCTGAAAGCTGTTCACAATGATTACCTGGTTTACATAACATGCACACAAGCCTCAGAGCCTCCACTCATGATGTCTCCCCACCTGAAATGTTTTCCTCATTTTCTGTCTACTCATCTAACTTCCAACTGTATTTGTAAGGCCTACTTAAGTCCTACCTCCTTTGTCAAGCAATCCTTATAGGCACTAAACCATCATGATCTCTCATTCTTAAAATTCCTTTTGTACCTACTGGCTATCATGAACAATTACACCTTACATATTGTCTGGTAAACTTCTTATAATGTCCCTTCCAGCTCTGCTTTATGACTTAAATCCTTTTTAAAAAGCAACTACATAAAGAAAACAAAGAAATAGTATATTGTAGTTGTACATAAAGGCCTATAGTTGTCATTTCAGGTATATCTTCACCCAGATTTTCAAAAAAAGTACCATGGAATCTTCTAAAATTCCATGGATTCTTATGGTGTTCCATGATTCAGAGAAAGGGCCTTTGCAGCACTGAGTGATTTTAAGATTTTTAAAATATTATAAAATACGATACAACCTAATGTCCTCTAAGTCAATTCTCAGCATAGCTTTGTTTATATGCAGTGGCTGTCCAATACATATGTCTATTCATGGACTAACAATAGCATGTTCATATAACTGCAGGTGTTTGTATTATGCATTTTCATAATTTTTCTGTTTTTCTAAGGTTGATATATTATAAATATCCAAATTAAATTACAGTAATTATGGGGGAAAGCATTCATCACAGAACTATAGTAAACTAAGTGAACATTTTTTCCATTTGCGTTACCTTATTTAAAACTATATTTTCCTAAAATGTAAGAAAAGACAAAATATGTTACAATCTGTGTATAATATTTCTATTTTGAAAATCTTTTAAAATTCTCTCTTTTGGCATTTCAAATTTCTTTAGTGCTACAGAAGCTCCAATGATTTAAACATCAGTATGAATAAAAAGAAGAGACAGCAATGCTAGAGTGGATAGTGAGCTGGTCTTGGAACCAGAAAGATCTGGGTTCACATCCTCTAACATACATTGGTTCTGTCAACCTGGGGGAGTCAGTGAATCTCTCATTGTTCCAGGCAACATTCTGAAACTATAAGGTATAGAGAAAATACTGACATGCACTCGTAGAGGGAGCTCCTTAAATTAATGCAATGAAAGGTCCATTCCATATCCTCATCCATATGAATAAGGAAAAAAATGAGGTAAAAATATTGGGATATAGGTCCAGGGTAAAGGAAACGATCTAAAGAAAAGCCTACTTAGGTAAAGGAGAGGTCCTCAACTTGATTTAATCCTCAAAGTATGGAAGACCTAGAACTCAACTCCTGAGGCCTCAGTAAAAAAAAATGAAAAACAAGAAAAAAGACTTTTATAATGCCAGGGCACAAACCCTGGAAGAGGAAAATAACTCAAAAATATCTATAATCTAAACCTTAAAGAAAAAAAACCCCTTGTCCCCAGGAGTAATTAGAATTCTACAAATAAATGATGCAAGAGTTTAAAATGGACATAAATGAAATGACAGCAATGGAGAAGAAAACTGAAAAGAAGATCTTTAACAGATCTTTAACAACTTAACAGAAAGGTACAAAACTTTAACCTAGTAACAAACTCCTCAAAAATGAGAATGGACTAAAAAGAAAACAACAAGGATTCTTAAAACATAATCAAAAGAATGAGAAAATAGCAGAAAATCTAAGATGTATCAAAAAATAACTGAACTAGAAAATGGGTCAAGGAGAAATAACTTAAGAATCAAAAGATTATCTGAAATCTAAGACCAAAAACATGTACTATATTTCAAGAAATCATTAAAGAAAATTAAAATTACTCAGACATATTAGAATAAAGGGGCAATATGAGAATAGAAAGAATCCACTGATCATCTCCTGAGACTCCCAGAATGTCACTGCCAAAATTCAGAACTTTCAGACAAAACAAAAGCCTCCTAGAAAGAATTCAATTATCAAGGACTCACAATCGGGATTGCTAAACATACATCAGCTATCACTGTAAAGGAGGAGAACACGGAATGGGATATTCCAAAAGGCAAAAGACCAAGGTATACAATGAAGAATCAACCTACTCAGAAAAAAATGAGTATTGTCCTTCAAGGAAAAAGAAATGGACCTTTAATAAAACAGAAGATTTTCAAATATCCTCGATTAAAAAAAAAAGCAGGGCTAAAAAGGAACACTAAAATACAAATATGCAAGTCAAGAGAAAAAAATAAGAAGGTAACTGCAAGTGAACAGTCAGAAGACACTTTATAAGGACAAACTATTTATATTCTAATGGAGAGGGTAGACTTTAAGAGGCTTCTTTTTAAGAATCTTAATATCAATAAAATAAAAAGTCAAGCAATTCCAAAAATTCTCTTAAGAATAAAAAGTCAATTCTGCTATAATGCATGTTTCAAAAACACAAATTTGTTCCATGCAATGGATAGACTAGAGAACATTTTGAGCGTAATTCAAATTTTGAGTTTGCTTCTGGATCATTTCTTCCCTGAAAAACAGTAAGAATGCAGAAAGAAACGGCACCACTTCACAGTAACTCACAACCCTTCTGATGTCCACTTGCACAATCAAACTTCTAATCTTTGTCAAAGTGAAGTGCTATATTTAGTATACCTTCTGGTGCAATAGGAGCTGTGAGTGGAGAAATGGTCCAACTCCTTTTCCCTCCCTTTTACCAAGGCAAGGAGTTGTGGCCTGCCCAACTCACTTGCATAGCCTAGGTACAGGCTGAGCAGCAGTGCTGGGCTAAGGACATGACCACTATTTATTGTAGTATTTATGTATTTCTTAACCTTTTAACACATGCCACCCTTTTTTATTAGGTTCTTATTTTTTTTAATGTGTCATTGGCAAAGTTTTTGAGTGTTGTGCCCTAACGTCATTTTCCTTATGACCTCTGTGGTTTTATTGCACAATTTTGCATAATGTTGTGCTTTTTTAGGAACACCTATGTTGTGTTACAGCAAAACTACCAGAATAGGTCTAGTAAGTACAAGTGAGCCTCATTTTATATAATAAATGGGTTTAAATTACTGTCTCTATGGGCACGACTTTCAGATCCTCCTCTCTCTCCTGGGAGACAGTCCCCTATGCCCAGCTCCCTAATGGACATTTTGATTGTTCCACAGATATCTTAAACTCAATATGTCTAACACAGAACTTATATTTTCTCCCAAACCCACTCCTCTTATGGAAGGCTATTTCTACCAAGAGCATTGCCATCCTTCTGGTCATGCAAGTTCACAACATTGGAGCTGTCCTCCACATCTCATTTGCTCTCCCCTACAAGTCTTATTGATTCAGTTTCCATAAAATCTCTCACACTAATCACCTCTCCATTAACATGGCCCATTGTTTGGTTTAGACCCTATCATCTCCTGCTGTAGTAGCTTCCTAAATGGTCTCTGCCTCAAATCTCTCCTTTCTCCAATCCATCCTTCACATAGCTCTTAAAATGATATTTCTAAAACATAAGTCTGACCAAGTCATTCTCCTGCTTAATAAACCAGTGCCTAGAACAAATGCCTTGACTTTTAATGATTCTTGAGAAGTTCTGAGCCAACATTTTCTGTGTAATATATTTTTCCACAATTTACATTATAATTTCAGCCTGGCTTGTCTTAATTCCTAACTGATTACTAATTAGCAGTGATCACATTAGTTTTAATTTCACTTGAACATTCTGTTTATAAAAATAAACATTTTCAATAAATATAATCACCCCCAATTTGTCTGTTTGCAAATTAAGATTTTCCCAAGTGAAACACTTCTATAGTTTCGGTATGATTTTCTTAAGGTTAAAAATATAATATGATATGACATGATATGATATAAATAATATAACATCACGTAAGTGAAGACACTACCTAACATTTTACTAGTCGTAAACTGATAAGCATAGATCATGCTATACTGAAAAATGATTTTCTAGTCCTTAAATAAACAATCTAAAAACCAACTTGGACAGCAGCATAAACCAAAAACCATGTAGAAAAAAAACCTGAGAGTTAAATATTATTCTATCTTTTATAAAATCTTTGTACAGTGAATATAATGTGCTACCAGTCAGTCACAAAAGTGCCCAGTTAAAAGCTTCTTAAGGTTTTTCCAGCAGGGCCCCAAAATCTGGAAGAACTTGAAGAGCATTATGTATCAAACACACAACAAAGATGAACTGAATTATCTTGTTCTTTTCCATATATAAGGTGTTTTCTTTCTGACTGAAAAATTTTAAATAACTTATGGAAATTTAGGGAAAAAATTTAAGGAAGAGGAGATTTTTGTATGCATTAAATAGCTATACTATCTTCCCTAATCAGGAATTCCCATGCCAAGATGCATTTCACTAATATAAATGGAATGTTTCCAAATACTCAGAAACCAAGTGATAAATACATTCTATCAGCAATGGTGAGAGACTGAATAATTGGAATGCTAGAGCAGAAAACCTATTTTACAGGAGAGACTGTTTTCTTTCATCATCTAGGTCTTTTTCTCCTGAATTTACAGATAACTGTTAGCAATATACTGTACCAAAAAAGCTTTACAATTGTAGGGAGAGAATGCCATCTGCTGCTTTATATGTGTACTCAACAGTAGGAAAGACGCTGGAGAACAGACAGGTACAGTAATTATTGTCCCATGAAATGAAATATGGATATTTAATAGGCAGCTACAGAAAGAAGGAATAAGGCTGATGAATGAAATAAATACTGCTATCTAGGGGGGGATAAGTACATTTTTAATATAAACTTGTGAAATTCCAGGATAGATTTTATTTGTATATTACTTTCACAGATTGCAGATAGACACTTTTTACATATAAAGTCTTGATAAGGGCCAGACTGTTAAAAAGGAGAGGCCTGTTTATTTGACCCTTTACATGGGTACCCACTGTTATTTCCCAATAACAAGCTAACACTAGCAGTTCTGCATACTGCAAATACAGTATGAGGCTTGGAACTGATAGAAACTGTATGCTTAGAAGTAGAGCACGGTAAGAAGCTATGAAAAGTGGAGAGTTTACAGTTTAGAGTTTAGGCAAGCATTCAAAAAGAGTTAGTCAACCTATGGAATGACTTCCTTTGCCAAGATATCTACCTTTACATTGAGTAAATTTATCACTTCACTGTTATATTGCCTGAAATGCCATCAAGTCAATATTCATCTTAGTTATCAAGCAGTCTCTTTTAAAAATGAAAACACCTTTGGGAATGTAAAAGAATGATTAGTCATTCATAGGTAAGCATTACTTAATTTAATCGCATTGGACTGCTTTCTTCCTAAAGTCTTTGGCCAACTTGTATATCAGTACCCTTGTTCCTTGAGATAATTCTTTCTCTGAAAATCTAGGTTGTGACCTGAACTAGTTGAATGGACACTTCACCAGTTTTAGTCATTTGCACAAGCATTTAAATTGCAACAGTTTAAATTGCAAGTTGCAAAGTGAGAAACCTGGTTTTCTACTCCTCCCCTGCAAGTCTAATAAACGTCTTCTTCTCAAAAATATAGTCCTAACATTTGTTTTTGGTCCCCACCAATTATTCCATTAATGTAGGGAAGTCCTAGTGAGAAAATTCCTTTCATCAATAGTGAAAGTAACTGATTTGTAACTTAAAGTCTTAGCTTCCTGGGGCACTGACAGATTAAGTCTCTTTCTCAAAGTCACACACACACACACACACACATACATACATACATGTGTCTATGTATATATGTATACACACACATGTCTTTCAGAGGCAGAACTTGAACCTAGGTCTTCCTGATTCTAAGGCTGTTATCCCCTCTGTGAGGCTGCCTACTCAGAAAGAACAATATTATGAGAACTAAAGCAGTGAAGCCAGAGAATAATCAAAGAGTAGCTATTTGTTATTCATATACTCTGCTTATATCCGTTAAATGACTATCGGTTCTCACAGGAAAGAAGGCTAGATCCTTAAAGCTAGATCCTTTGCTTACCTTGTCAAAATACATATCAAACCCTTATTCAATCCCTTGTTCCTCCTACTAAAAGGTATCAGATGGTTCATATTAGAGTGGAGATGGATTCTTGAAGGTGATATTGGCAGGGATCACCCTAGCCAATTCAAAGAGGATGAGACTAGCTAAATTCTGAAAGGCCCACCCATGACTAGATAGTTGAGCACAAGGAAGAGTTTTATTTTTTGTCTTTTGTCAATGAAAGTCATAAAGATTTTCTATTAAGGCAAAGTATAAGTATTAATCATGATGAAAACAGAAGTCTTTAAAATTTTTAAGTTTTAAAATAATTTTCTGTTTGTCAAGAGATCAGGCTTTGCTTATTAAAGGCCTCTAGTGACTTTCATCCAAATTCTACTGACCATGCTTGATCCCCTCCCCTCCCATTTTCTCCAGCAGAAACCTTGATCATAACCCCTCTCATTCATTTTCAAACTCTCCCTATCCAGATTCCTTGCTTACTACCTTCAAACATGCCCAAGTCTTCCCTAGTCTTAAAAAATCATTAGACCATATTATCCCCTCAAGTCATCATTCTGTATCTCTCCTCCCTTTATCAGCTAAACTCCTTGAAAAAGGAAATCCATATTCAATGTCTTCACTTCCTCTCCTGTTACTCACTCAATACTTTGTAATTTAGTTTCCAACTGCATTATTTAACAGAAATTGCCCTCTCCAAAGTAATCAACAATCTCAGTTGCCAAGTCTTATCTTTCTTCAGTCCTCAATCTTCTTGGACTATTTGGCACTACTACCCAGGCCTCCTGGATATTCTCTCCTCTCTAGGTCTTCAGGACTCTACTTTCTCCTATCTCAGCACTCCTTCTTAGTCTTCTTTGTTGGTTCATCATCCATACTGCACTCCCTAATTGTGGGTGTTCTCCAAGGTCCTGTCCTAGGCCCTCCTTTCTCTATACTTTCTCTCTTGGTAACCTTATCAGTTCCCATGTGTTTAAAATTATCCCTACGTAGATGACTCATAAATCTTTATATCCAGCCACAGTTTCTCCTCTTAGATATCTCACTCCACGCATCCCACCAGTTGCCAAGTCCTGATGATTCTACCTTCACAACATCTCTTTGACACTGCTTCCAACCAGGCTATCATGACCTCTCCCCTGGACTATTATGATAGCTTTATGGTTAGTCTCTTTGCTTTAGGTATCTCCCCACTCCAGGCCACCCTCTACTCACCTATCAAAGTGACCATGTCATTCCTCTATTCAATAAATTCTAGAGGCTCACCATTGCTTTCAGGACCAAATATACATCCTCTGTTAGGTTTTTACTGGCATTCCCTCATGCCTAGAATTCTCTCCCTCCTCATCTCTACCTGCTAGTTTCCCTGGCTTCCTGCAGAAGTCAGTTAAAATCCTACCTTCTGCAATACAACTTTCCTAATCCCCCTTAATGCTAGTGCCTTCCTCCTGATATTATCTCCAATTTATCCTGCATATATCTTGTTTGTACACGGTTGTTTACGTGTTGTTTCACCCAACAGGTAAGGTACTTGGAGGCAGAAGTTGTCTTGCCTTTCTTTGTATCTCCAAATTTAGCCCTGTGCTTGGTACACTGTAGGTATTGGATAAATGCTTGTTGTTCTGACTTGACTTACCCTTCAGTCTCACATCAACAATTACCTACTGAACACTTCAAAATGAATGTTCCAGAGACATCCAAAACTGAACATGTCTAAAACTGAATTAGTTGTATTTCCCCACAAAACCTCCTCTCTTTCCAACTCTCCCATTTTTGTTGTAAACACCATCATTCTTCTAATTTTCTAGGTTTGTAACCTTGGCATTATTCCTAGCTCCTTACTCTCCCTTCACTCTGTATATCTGATCAGTTGCCATTTCTACCTCCACACAGTCTCTCACATACAACTCTTTTCTCCTCACATGGCTACTTACTACCTGAGTTCAGGCTCTTATTTCCTTCTCATCTAGAGTATTAACAGCTTCTTAATTGTTCTCCTTTCAAATTTCTTACCACTCCAGTCCATCCTACTATACACTGCTGCAAAAATGATTTTCTTAAGCACAAATCTGATCATATGACTTTTCTACTCCATCAACTCCAATGGTTCCTTTTTATAAACTTCTCAGTTTAGCTTTTAATCCCTTTCACAACCTGTCCCCAACCTATATATATAGCTTCCCTGGATTCTCCCTCTGACACTCTGAAATCCAGCCAGCCTGGTATTCTCTCTGTTCTTTACATACAATATCTCATTTCCTGTCTCTGTGCCTCTGCTGTCCCACATGTCTGAAATATGCTCCTTCTTCCTCTCTCCCTCACACAATCCTTCTCTTCGTTTAAAACACAGCTGAAGCATTCTTTTTTGAATGAAGCCTTTCATGATCTCCTAACCGCTGATGGTCTCCCTTGAATTGAAATGCTTTGTATATAACTTTGTATATACATTCATTTTATGTTAATGCTATATATATTTGTATACATATGTGTTGCCTCCTAGTAGAATGTAAGTTCCTTGTGAGCAGGAATTGTTTCATTCTTTGCACTTAAAACCCCAGGACAGAGATCAGTGTCTGGCACATAGTACCACTTAATAAATACTTATTGATTAATCAATTGAATGCAGCCTGAAATCACATTAGGTTTTCTGGTCCCACATGACATATGACTCATATTGAACTTGCAGTCAAACTCCCTGTGGCCATTCCTTGACATTCATATCCCAAAGATAACAATTTTTGACAAGTAGCCAGACTACTTCATAATCTATGAATTTTAAATATGTCTAATTTTAAATTAGCTCTTGAAGCAATTGTGAAGTCAGAAGTATAGGTTTTAGCAGCGATTTGGTAATGAGAAGGGCAGCTTCTTGAAAGGAGGGATCATTTCATTCATTTTATTCATATCCCAAGTGATTACTATAATGACTAGTATCTGGGATGCTTTTAATAAATGCTTATTGATTGACTGATGATCCTTCTTCTCCTCTGGCCCCTAGCTTTGCTCATATGATAATATGTTCTTAATATTCAATGCTACTCCTCTCCCTACCCTCTCTACCTGGTCTGCTTCTTTTGAATGAGGTATATCCTCTTCCAGAGGCATGTTCCAGGCAGAGATCTTATTCCCATCAGTGAAGTACTACCTATGATGTCAAATGTTCCTTCTTGCATTAGGATCTCTAGTTTACCTCATGTTAAACCTGTTTTTATGTGTCTATGTACAGATATCCGAGGTTATCGATTTTATTAACTGCCTATTTTCTTGGATTTTGTCACCTAGAAATTTCGGGGCATATCTACTGCAATTCTTTTTTTGACATCCCAGCTATTCTCTAGGTTGTCTTTCTTGATGGCTAGACATAGGCAGCTGTTCCCCTCTGTCTTCTTCTTCAGTTTAAAGCTCCTTTTGCTTAGATTCATGAGACTCTAGGAAAATTTATGTTCTTCATGACACAAGTGAAGACATCTCATCACAAAGTTCATTAGTACTCCACTAACTAAATTTCATTAGACCGGATCTACTACAATCTGTATTTAGCCTATTACAAAAAGGAATAGAGCAAGTATCTAGTGAACCATGAGAAAAAGAATACACATCAAAATTCAGTTACTTTATGATTCCCCTTACAAAAACTATCATAAAAGAAAAATGAATTTGTTTGGCATGATTATTTTTTTCTCACAAAGGCATACTAGTTGCCAGCAAAAAGAAGTAAGCTCCTTCAGGGCAGCAATTATTTGTGTTTTTATCTTTCGTATCCCTAATACTTAGCATAGTGCCTAGCACCAACACTTTTTGTGTTATAAACAAGAGTCTTCATTTTTTAAAAAGGATTTCCCATAGGATTCCTTTAAATGAGCTTTTCTAGGGCATTTACAAGACTCAACTATCTGGCAGTGTTAGTTAACAAATTGGTACCAGATATGGAGCCAGAAAACTTCAGTTTGTGTCTTAGATCTACCACACACTAGTTCTGTGCCCTAGAGTAAGCACCTCAGTGTTCTTATCAATGAAATGGATGTCTACACCCACCTTGTGAGGATCAAATGAGATAATATATGTGGAATCTCTGTATAACTTAGGAAGTGCTATATGAAAATTACTCTCCTTATAATTCAGCTTCAAGTTAATCTTTCAGGAACACAACTTTTGTATAAAGTGAAAGGCACATGTATATGTACATTTGTACCTTATCTTCCTTTCTGTTTAATGTAATCTAACTAGTCTTAATCACAAACAACAACACGTGCTATAGTTCTTCCTAGTCCTTCCTTATGGTATCTTTTAGTGACAATTAAATATTGAAAAATAATTCTAATGACACTAAAGGCAAAGATGTTTCAAAATACAAGGGTGTATCCTAAATTGCAGATAAGTTTGGTTGAAGTGATTCAAACAATGATGCTAGGAGAATTCAACAGATACATTTTTCACTTCAGAGTAAAATCATTCTTGTCTAAAAATCACAGATGATGAAGGTAACATTAAAATTCCTTGGGAAAAGGTCTAACAGCATAATGAAAAGCTATGTCTCAAATTTTCAAGTAAGAAATTCTTTGACATCGCTAAAGCACAAACTAAATCTTAAAGAGATAAAAATATCCTTGGGACTGCTTATCATAGAGGGGTATTGAAAAGAGTTACTGCATCAGTAAGAAAAAAATCCCAGACACATCTTACTCGATGTCATAAGACCTACTAAATATTGGCTTAGGGCTCATATAAATGCCTCTGATACTCTTCAAGATCAATTAATCTGGTCTTGCTGATGCCATTCTTACAATATCTAGACAATAAGTGTCCCTTACAGTTAAGGTGATTTAACTGCTACTTCTCAAAGATGCTGCTAACTCTTCTAGTCCCTGCTATTTATCATGCAGAAAAGCCAAGTAATGTGAGAAATAAAGTACAAACCACATAAGTGAGTAACTGTCAAAGGAACAGAACTATTAAAAGAATAAATCTTGTGTTCTCACCCTTGAAATATAACACAATATAACAAAATCCATTAAAACATTCAAAATAATCTTAACTATTTAATGAATATAACTGTTAAAAATATTCATGGATTACCCACTAATCCTCAAAGAAAATGGCAAGCCCAAGCATAAATCAAGAAAATGAACTACAGATCATCTTCAAAACCTCAAGATCTTGAATTCCAATACATAATGTATTCTCCCAAAGAAATCAGGCAAGCAACTTTTCTTATTCTGCATATCAGTCACCTTTATACATTTACACGCACCTTTTTCTTCATCTTAAGTAACAGTGGTTTAAATTAATTATAAAAACTTACCTTTGAGGTTCGCTGAAGTTGGTCACCCACATACGTTTTACGAAACTGATCCAAAAACCAAAGAATTGCAAGTTCTATTTTTTCATTACAACACCGAGGCAAACGGGAATCCAACAAAGATATAAGCTGAAAAACTCTTAAGATAAAATAAAAATATTTTCAGGTAAAATATTGAAAAAGTAGCACCATAACAGCTATTTCAATGACAGCTATTTATAATCTTCCTAAATTAAATTACTTATAGGAAGAGATTACTTAATTAGGTACATACGCTCAGCATATTGATAATTTGCTAAGTTGTACTTGCTAAATGCCAAATTTGAAAACTGACTGACTCTAGCCAGGGTTTTTTCTCTTCAGAATTACTGCATATACGTCATTTTCCCATTTTTACAATAAATGCCCAGAACACTACCTGATACAGAGTTAGAGGTTAATAAATGCTTGTTAACTCATACAAAATAGAAAGTTCTAAATTTTCCACAGATTGATTAATCAGGGTAAAACTTGGTTTCAAGTTTTTTAGTGTGTTAAAAAACACCCCAAACAATCCCTGAAACCCGTTGCTGTTGCTCCCACCTAAGCCTGAAGAGATTTTTCAAATCAAAATATAATTTTTTCTTCATGTTTACCATGGTGCAAACCACAAAGAACGAAAACTGAAAGAGATGGTAGCATGACAAATAGACTTATGTTGATGCAAAAGCCTGACAGACAATGCAATTTTTTCCCAGCATCAACTTAGAAGCAGGAAACAGTTCAAAAAAGTCACTGGATCATTTTCTGAAGGTGCTTTTATGATTCTGTTCACAGTTCACAAACAATCAATTTTAAATAAAGTATAAAACTTCATTGAAAATCCAAATAAATGACTATGGACTACATCCAAATAATGTACACATTTCAAACTACAGCCAGGAATGGTAGTGCATTCTATGGCTGGTGGATTGCTTGTGTTTGGGAGTTTTGAGCTGCAATAGGGCTAAAGTTGATTTGGGGTCTGCACCAAGTCTGGAGACAATATGGTGAGCCCTCATGACAGGATGGCTACTAAGTTGCCTAAGATAGGCTAAACTGGCCCAGGTCATTAAAAAAAAAAGCAAGTTAAAGCTTCTGTGCTGATTAAATATCGGAAGAAGGACTGTGAGTGGCCACTGTTATTTCCAGTCTGGATGAGACAGGTAGAACACAAACACATGAACACACACACACACACACACACACACACACACACTACACCAAAAATGTTCATTCTGTTTGATCTAGAGATCTCAATGCCAGGAATATTCGCAAAAAGAGTTAAAGACAGATAGAAAGAAAAGTTCTACATACACCAAAATAACTGTACTTTTTGTAATAACAAAGAATGGGAAACACTGACCATTTGGACTAGGGAATGGCCAAATGAATTGTGGTACATGAATATAATGAATAAAATTGTGATACATGAAATGAAGAATATAAAGAATTCAAGGAAGTACAGAAGAGTTATGTGGACTGATGCAAAATGAAATAACTATAACTGTGAAAACAATATATACCATAATTACAATATAAATATAATGGACAACAGCATGAAACTTAATGTGTAATTAGAATGACCAAGTTTGGTTCTGGTAAAAAGTTGAAACAATATGCCTTTGTGGAAATGTCAGCAAGAGTTTTGCTGAACTGCTTTTTTATTGCTTTTTTCCCCCTAATCTTTGTTACAAGACAGGGTTCACTAGGTGGGGATTGAGAAGGGATGAATTTGGAAGTGAATGCGTGGTTTAGTAAAAGGAAGTGAATGTGTGGTTTAAAATAACAGGCAGTAAGTACAAAAGTATTATGAAATTTCCCAGAAAGAAGAACTCTTTTCTTCCAAGGGCATATCAAGACAATCTGCTGGGTCAAATAAGAGAGCTATTGAAGAATGAGCAGGACTTTTGGCTTGAAGGTAAAGAGAGGTAGGAACAATTTATCCTGACCTGCTCCCAAACTTGTCTGCCTCAGAGTACTAAAGACATACGCTGTTACCATCACTTCTTGATCACTTGCGTACAAAAATAGTGAGGAGGAGCTCCAGAGACCCTTCTGATGCTTGATGGATCACAACGGACAACTCAGGCAAGGGAGCTTCACTAAGATGAATCAACTGAGTCTTCTTAATGCCTACTCTATTTGCCTATCCTCCTACTCTGGATAAGTAAATCTCCTTTTGCTAATTAAATGTCTCATTTTGTTCTGATATTGACTCTAAAGTACAGAGGACTGGTTTGAGTCAGGCCCAGCCCAAAACACCAGTTTAAGGAGTTTGGACTTCCTTAAACAGTGAGGAACCATTAATGATTTTTGATCAAGAAAATGATTAGACATATTCAATTGGATATAACAAAAGGAGGGAAAAGAGCAAAGAAGGACAATTAGGTCTCTATTATAACTATTATAATACTTGACGCATAGGTTGGTGAGGATAAGGGAAAAAGGGAGATAAATATTAAGGAGACAGAATCTGTACAATGGTGCTACTGATTAGTTGTGAGGGGAGAAGAAAAATAAAGAGTCAAGAGAGATGCTAGAGGGGGCAGCCAGGTGGCGCAGTGGATAGAGTACTGGCCCTGGAGTCAGGAGGACCTGAGTTCAAATCCGGCCCCAGATACATAACACTGACTAGCTGTGTGACCCTAGGCAAGTCGCTTAACCCCAACTGACTCACAAAAAAAGAAAGATGCTACAGTTTCAAGCATAAAGGGCTTAAAAGAATAGTGGTGCCATTTATAGGAAGACAGAATTTAAGAGGGAAAGAAAGAGGTTTTGGGAGACAGGTGACATTAATCTTGAATGACATTCTTTTAATTAACTCAGCACTTACCGGCAAGATAATTCTCCATCCATTACATCATGTTCATCTGTACTAGTGTAAGTTAGTCTTCCTCCTACAACAGTTCCAACTAAGTATACCAGCCATGCAAGACGTCCTAACGTGGATGAAAAAGAAAAGAAAGTCAGAACAAGCAAATTCCAAAGTAAAGCTGAACAGGATGTGTCATGACTTTAATAGCCTATTCATAAGCTTGGTTCTTGGAGGACAGAGACAAGTTGCTGGTTTTCAGATATTTTCCAAAGTCTTTGTCTCTTTGACATTTCAAGTGTGATTGTTGCTGCTCCTCAGTCACTTCAGTCATGACTCTTTGGGGACCACATTTGGGGTTTTCTTGGCAAAAATAATGGAGTAGTTTGGCATTTCCTTCTCCAGCTCATTTTACAGATGAGGAAACTGAGACAAACAGGGTTAAGTGACTTGCCCAAGGTCACACAGATAGCAAATGGCTGAGGCCAGATCTGAATTCAGGTCTTCCTGACTCCAGGCCTGGTGTTCCATCCATCGCACCAGTACACTAAACTGGCCAAAGATTTTCAACGTGCTAATTCATGTAGTCTGATAATCATTTAAACTTTATTTTTCAAAAATAGCTAATGGTTTTAGAATCTTGGACTGGTAGCTGAGAGCAATACAATGAAATCACAAATTTTTCCACTGAAATTCTTTCAATTTCAGTTTCAAGAGGCAGTGCCATAGCAATAAATTTAAAGATTGAGGAATTTCTTATATTAAAAAAAAATCTGGTTTTATATCTGAATACACAGACACAAATTCAGTCATTATTTCATCAAATTCTCCAATTTTAAGTGATTTATGAATAATTCATGGCATATATACAGTATCTAAAATGTGCTATCATTGGTGTTGGCCTTTCCAAGTAAACTTGGAAAAGATAAGAAAGCTATTTTGGCAGGGCCAAATCAATTGCTTTTGTGCTAGTAAAAAAACATTAGTGATTTGAATGCTCTGAAAAGGTATCAAATTTTAATACTTTGGAAAAACTGTGTTTTAATAAATAAGACCTAGAAGGAAGAAAGGCAGAAGCATACAGTTTTTCTAATTTTCCTGTAAATAGTGATAGTCGTCAGTATATAACCCTTAATCATTGTGTCCACTGTGTACCTTGGTGTAGTCTCTAAGCAACTGAGGTAGAAAACTTCCTGGAGGATTAGATAAGTATTTACATTCTGGGGATATCACATAGCACAGCTGAATAAAACAAATTAAATTAAACTGAACCTTTTATGCAGCCCTGCTTCACACTATTAGTGAAGGGAAATTGATTGGACAAGACACCATCAACTCTAATTTGACCTCATAAAATAGAACCAAAATGATGAGCATGACAGAGAAATAATATGTGAAAAAACTTAACTGAAGACATTACAAGTAGGGACTAAATGCACTTCAAAAGTCACCTTGTAAATTTGGAGATATTTTATGGTATGTCTGAATATAAAACCTCATAAAAACAGGCAAGAAATCATTAAGGAAAAAATATAGGAGGAAGAATGTAATAGGAACATAAAGAGGAAAAAGGAAGCTGACAGTTTTATTTCAGTTTAGCAGTTATTAAAACCTAAAATCATCATAAGGGATGAATATTAGTGGAAGTTATTTTTCTAATATATGAGGTTACAAGATCATAGATTCAGAGTGGGAAAAGATGTTAGGTCATGGGATTCAGTGTTCTCATTTTACAGATGAAGAAACTGAGGCCTAAAGATGCTATTATCTTCTCTATTGTTTACAAATAACAAAATAAAAATAACTATTCTCAAAGTGACCATAATATAAAAATAAGCTCAGAACAAGACTTTAGAGGACAAATATAGCCCTGAATAGTTGTGTATACTTCATGTTTATAAATCTACCAGATCACTTTATCAGTAGTCCGATGTGTATTCTTTTGTAAAGTGAATGATGATTTTGTAATGCAAGTAGGCACCTCCATCTATTTTGTTGGTTTAGATTTTCCCAACACTGACTTTTCAGTAAAACAGGCACAACTATAACAGACTGGTTACATAGGATCCTGAAATAATATAGTTAATCTTTATTTCAAATGACAAGCAGGCTCTAATTATAAAATTATTTCTTGACCACTTATTGTGTCTACCACACATTTTGACATTTGACCTTGCAAAATTTTCTAATTGCATGATACTTCTTGTATATTCAAGCAGACTGGCTACTCCCTAGAGGGCTGGTATAGTGTCTCTTATTCCTTATCTATCACTCATATAACCTAAACTGAATGCATATTAGATGCCTAATGAATGTTGTTGAAAATGAATGGACCAACTTAACTCAATTGGACATGTCAGTGATAGAAATATAGCAGTAATATAAAAATCAGCAGAAACTGATTCTTACTTTTTCAAGAGTTAGTATCAGAACTAAAAAATAGGGATGGATTCTATTCTAAATTCTATTTCTATTTTAATTCTATTCTAAAGCAGGAGTCATGGCCTATAGGTCTCAGTTTAAAAATAACTTTTATCTCAAAGGCTATACAGGAAAAGGCTGTGAGCTAGATTTTGCCCATAGGCCATACTTTGCTGACCCTGGTGCTAGAGGATGGCACCAAAAAGGTCAGATAATAGTGGTTCAGAACTTCTAAAATAGTAAGCTTCTTAAAACTTCCTTTATAAGCAATTTGTAATTCTACCACAATCAATTTCTGAAGACTGTTGCAAAAATGGCCCAAATGCAAAGCCACTAAACCTATAAATATCTTTAGGTAAAAGGCAATGACTTTCTCAGCAATGGAAAAGATAAACATAAGAATGATTATTTTTTTCCATTCCTTTAAATCATTTTATTATACATAGTACCAATGATCACATAAAGTTATTTATTTCAAAGAAAACCATGCAAATCCAGCTTGTAGTAGACTGCCATCACTTTTTCTTAATTATTTTTTATAAGATGTATTCACCTAAGGGGAAAAAAACACCTAATATTTTATGAGATGTATTCATTCATATATGTCAACTTTCTTCCTATCAATCATAACTCATTTTGATATAAACATAGAAGTAATTCCTAGAAATACATTTTGAATACTAGTTTTCCAATGATGCAATCAAATAAAGTTAATATTTAAGGAGATATTAAATTTTCTATTTTTCAGCCTTCCATTTTGAGCCAATTTTTTCTGAAGTAGTAAAAGGAAATATCAGATCTAGAAAAGAGAAAAAAGAAAAAACCTTTTAAAAAAAGTTTTGTAAGGCATAATAAATGGTCTTTTAAAAAAAAGTTTAAAATGTCTGAACAAATACAAAGGATTATATTCAAAACCTTCTAAGAATCAAAATATGATGAAGTATTGATGACAATACCTTATCGTTAAATGGTATTTAAAACACATTTGTGTACTAGTATGTTAGGAAAAAGGAGGAAACATGGCATATGGATAAAGAGCTATCCTTGAATCCAGGGTTCAAGTCCTGCCTTTGATATATATTATCTGTGTGACCCTGCAGAGGTCATTTAAATCTCTGAGGGCTCTAGGCACTCCAAGATTTTATAAGTCCCAGAGATGGTTCTGATTTGCATTGGGAGAGGGAGTTTCTTTACCTGTGAGTTCCTTATATCAATAAAATCACAGGTTCAGTTCCTATCCATAGTGCACCTACTTATCTTTTAGATATGTTCCATAATTTAGTAAAACAGATGTTTGAGTTAACATTATTTTATTGGTTTTTCTTTTACAGTTTTATTTTTTTCATTTTCACTTTTGCTGGCTTAGAAAAAGTAATGAATTGAAAGGGTTGGTTACAAATTGGGGATTTCCAACAAGGCATTCAATGATGACATTACTCTTAAGAATGTGAGTGAAAAAGGACCAATGTGAATAGTTCTTTCCATTGCATATATGTGAAATTTTGATTTTTGTTGGTTAGTTTAAGAATGTGTCACTATTACAGTTCTCTCTCATAGACTGTATGAACATTGAACCAGAAGAAATCACTGAAAAGCGAAAATTTGGTCAACTAATCACACTACTTCAAAAACTATGGTTATACACTAAGATCTTCCAGAAGAAGTAATGTGGTCTAGTAGAAAAAGAACTGATCTTTGACTTAGAAAATTTAGATTCAAGTCCATACTCTGACACTAACTAGCTAGCTGTGTGATTATGGGCAAATCATTTACCTTCTCTAAGCCCAAGCCCAAGTAAAACAAGGAAAATACTTATATTACTTACTTAACAGGGTTGAAAGGAAAATCCTTTGGAAACCTTAAAGAACTATGGAAATATCCTTCTTATTGTTGTTAATAAGCACAGAGATATCTTTTTGATGCTCATGACAGAGCACCAGGCTAGCAAGGGCCAAATTAGAAATTTTTTTGAGGGATGTATAGAATGTTATGTACAATATATACAATAACAACAGCATTTTAAAAATAATTCCTTAGAACTGAAGAAGGATACACAGAATGGTTCTCTAAAGATGTATGCATCTGGGTGAAAAAGAAGAAATTTTAGCCAGCCACTCATAGACTATGCCTGATGTATTCCCTCAAAAAATAAAATATTACTTGTGATTTCATACCCACAAAATGTATACTACAACCAAATTAATATTACTTAGTCCTAACTATCTTACTAACTAGCCATGTGACTGTGAGTAACCCACTTACCTCTTCTGGGTCTTAGTTTCTCCATATGTAAAATGAGATACTTAGACTAGATAATATTTTTGTTCCTCTTTTGTTCAGAGGAAGACCTCTGAAATTTTATAATTATCAGATAATAATTATATTAGATAATATTTTCAAAATTCTCAAATCTTAAACAGATGTTATTTTAAAAGACAAAGGGTATAGCTCCATTAAGAAAGCATGCAAAAAATGGTTTCTATAGAACTATGGAAGGGAAAGGACACACACACAAAAATGCTCTTGAATGACCTTCAGCCCTTCAAATGCAAGTATACTTTCTTCTAAAAGTCAAAGTTTATTTTATGTGCAGCTTTCTTATTTAACTGAATGAATAGTGATATTTCTTATACTTAAAACATTCAATGAAATTTAAAGTATTAAGAGAAATTTATAACCTTCAAAGGGATAAGCTCTTATTACTAAAATGCTTCCACAAAATTAAAAGATGTTTCCATGAACCCATACATCTTAGACTATATCACCTTCAAAAAAAAAGGTATTTATTAAAGGGCTCTCACTTGATCCCTATGTATATATGTGTAAAGATCTCAACTTATTTTATGACCCAAAATTTGCATCACAATTTTCTTTATCCTCTGTTGCTCCTGAAATGTTCAATGTACTTGTTTTTGCAGCCTCTCAAGCAGGGAACATTTTTTTCCTTAACAAAATAATTATTGCTGTAATAATCTGTAATTATGGTTTATAACTGCAATAATCCCAAAGAAATCAGTCATTACCATAGATCACAAGTAATCGTTAACTACTGTTAATGACCTATTTCTTGGGGATTATTGTTTTAGTAAACCATGACCGTATCACTGCAGATACACAGGAGCAAGACAATATAATACAAATGAGATCATAATATAATAATAAACTTATTTTGCAACATTAAAAGCCATTAAGCATCTAAATTAAAGTACATATAATGAGGGGATATAATTTTCATTGTTCAACACTAACTGAAGTGTTTAGCCTGCACAAAAGAAATTGAATACTACTACATGGTAATACAAATTAAAGTTACATTAAATATTTGCTAATACAAAATAATTTCACAGGATTGATCTGACCACAGATTTCCTGAATAAAGTACAAAAGACCTCATGGAGTCCACCAACTGACTTTCTGACTTGAGACAAAGTAAAATCCAATTCTAAAAAAAAAAGTTCCTAAAATACATTTTCCTCCTTCCCTCCCAGCCTCCCCCCGCCAACCCTCCCTACTCTCAATGACTTATAAAAGGAGTTCTAGTTAAGAATCTGAACAGAGTTTGGATCTCTTTAGAATCTCTAAAAAGTTGTATGCAAAATGAATCATATTTTAAACATTCTACAAAATTCAGAATTTTTGGGACTTAGAAGGGACCTTAGAGATCATGTTATTTGGCCCAGAGGAATTAAGTAACTTCTCCATGTACCTGGCTAGTTAGTTGCAAGGTTTAGTGTCCTAGACCAGTCTTTCCACTATTCTGTGAACGTCCAAAGAGGTTCTTTTAGAAAGTGAAGATTTTTGTTTTCATAAAGCAAACAATTATTCCCTAAGTTATCTTCCACTGGATTCACGCAATAAGCATTTGTTAAATGCCTGTTAGGTGCCAAGCACAACACTGGATAGTGTAGATACAACTACAAAGTGAAAATAGTCTCTGTCCTCAAGGAACTCACATTCTACTAGAGGAAATAACATGTAGATAGACCAACAGCAAAGAGACCAAACTGCTTTCTTTTTTTGATAGGGTCACCAGATTGGCCTATAAAACGGAAGGTATAGACATATCATACCTGGATTTTAGCAAGATATTTGATCAAATTTTTCCTGTTATTCTTCTGAATAAGGTGTACAGTTTTAGGCTGGATGATAGTACAGTTAGGTAGATTAAAAATTGGTGTAATGACTGGACTCATGCATGCATGGATCAATGTAAACCTTTGCCCTTGGCCCTACGTTCTGTTGGATAAAGGCATAATATGTACGCAGATGATCTTAAGTTAGGTCTAACGACAGAAATGGAATCCCAGAAGATCTCAAAATGAGACTGGTTCAAATTTTAAACAATGACATTTAGAGATAAATATAAATACTTGGTTGGGGGTGGGGTGGGAAGGAGACACAAAAGTCTTGAAGTATCTGAAAAGTTGTCACATGAAAGAAGGATAAGACTTGATCTACTTAGCCCCAGAGGGCAGAACTAAGAGTAATGTGCAGAAATCATAAAGAAGTAAATTTAGATTTATATAAGGAAAAATTTCCTAACAATTGGGGTTAAACAAAAGTGGAACTGGTGTTTTAGGAAGCAGTGGATTATTCTTCTTTGGAATTCTTCAAGAAAAGAATAGATGACCACTTTATGGTAGAGGAGCTTCTTATTCAAGTATATGTTGGACTAGATGGTGTCTTAAGTTCCTTCCAATGCTGTGATTGTCACACTTGGATACAAAAATCTGGAAAAGCACAAGATGGCCTCCTTCACTCAAGAAACTCCAGGTAGGGCCAAGATGGTAGAGCACAGAAGCACTCAACCAAGCTCTCCCAAATTTCTATCCAAACAACTCTAAAATAATGCTTCAAATCAAATTCTGGAATGTCAGAACCAACAAAAGGTTGGGTGAAATATTTTCCAGTCCAATACAATTAAGGACACCAGCAAAAAAGGTCTGTCTCAGATGTGGTGGTGGGCCCCAGGAGTGCAGCTCAGGCAGCTCAAGCCATGCCTTGGGAGTGGATGCACTGGCAGCAGCAGCAGTTTCCAGAGCTCTCAGCCTTCACTTAGGGGTTGTTGAGGTTGGAGGCTGAAGGAGATTGCAGGGGACCCTTTACTGGTGCTGGGTTCAGGAGCCTGTTGCATTGCCCATAAGCAGTTCTGGGTTGTAGTCCTAGGACTAAAAGGAGCAATAGCACTTTTGGTCATAGGGGAGCAGGGGCCCAGGTTACTGTTCCAGCAGGAAGAGGAATGCTTAAGGTAGTTCACAGTGATAGAGGGACCCTGATCTCCATTCCAAGACAGAGGACAGCACTAGCAATTAAGGCTGAAGAAGAGTGGGGGCTGTCACAGTCACAAGGCCAGGAAGAGGGCTCATGCTGATGGCTACAGGGGAATAAGCTCCCTTCCTGGGTAAAAACTGGAGCACAGGCCAGGAAAGCAGTGACCACAACTCTTCTTAGATCACACCACCTTGGAAGCATGGAAAACCTACAGATCCCCAAAGCTAGCTCTGAAAACAAAGCAAGAAAGGACTGGACAGTGCCACTCTACTCCGGGAGCAAAGCCCAACTTTAACATAAAGTTATAAGTTAAAAAATAGGCTAGAAAAATGAGCAAATGGGCCAAAAAAAAAAGAACCCAACACATTACTATAGTGACAGAGAAGTTCAAGACACAAATCCAGAAAGGAAAAAAAAAATGTCAAATCAGCCACAAGCAAAGCCTCAAGAAAAAAAATTAATTGGATGCAGACCCACAAGAATTCCTAGAAGAGCTCAAAAAAGATTTAAAATCAAGTAAGGTGGGTGGAAGAAAAATTGGGAAAAGAAATTAGAGGGATGCAAAAGAATTATGAAGACAGTCAACAGCTTAGTAAAAGAAGCATAAAAAATATTAAAGAAAATAACATCTTAAAAAACAAAATTGGTCAAATGGTAAAAGAGGCACAAAAATCCACTGAAGAGAATGCCTTAAAAAGTAGAATTGGCTAAATGAAATGAGAGATACAAAAATTCACTGAAGACAAGACCTCCTTAAGAAACAGAATTGGTCAAATGGAATGGGAGGCATAAAAACTCACTGAAGAAAATAATTCCTTAAAAATTAGAATTGGGCAAGTATTAACTCTGTGAGACACCAAAAACAATACAAGAAAATTGAAAGGAGGAAAAAATAGAAAACAATGTGGAATCTCTCACTAGGAAAACAATTAACCTGGAAAACAGATCCAGAAGAAATAATTTATGAATTACTGGATCAGCCTGAAAGCCATGATAAAAAAGTAGACAAGAAATTATCAAGGAAAATTGCCCCAATATCTTAGAGCCAGAGGGTAAAATAGAACCTATCAATCACCTCCTGAAAAAGATCCCAAAATGAGAAATTCCAGGAATATTATAGCTAAATTCCAGAGCTCCTAGGTCAAGGAGAGAATATTATAAGCAGACAGAAAGAAACAAGTCAAATATCATGGAGTCAGAGTTAGGATCACACAAGATTTAGCAGCTTCTACATTAAAAGATCAGAGGGCAAGGAATATGATATTTCTGAAGGCAAAGGAGCTAGGATTACAACCGAGAATGACCTATCAAACAAAACTGGTGTAATCCTTTGAGGGAAAAATGGATCTTTAATGAAATAGAGGACTTTCAAGCATTCCTGATGAAAAGAACAGAGCTACATAGAAATAGTGAGTTTCAAACATAAAACTCAAAATGAGCATAAAAAGCTAAAACATGAAAGAGAAATCATAAGGGATTCAATAAGGTTAAACTGTTGACATTCCTCTAAGAACATTATAATTATTAGGACAGTTAGGAGTATACATAGACAGAAGACACAAGTATGAGTTAACTATAATGGGATGATTTTTTTAAAAAAATTAAGAAGTGAGAAAGAGGAATGCACTTGGAGGAGGGAGAGGAAAAATGGGGAAGATCATCTCACATAAAGAGTTGTGGGGGGAGGGGGCAGAGCCAAGATGGCAGAGTAAAAGCAGTGACTTGCTTGAGCTGTCCCTCAAACCCCTCCAAATACCTGTAAAAATGTCTCTAAACAAATTCTAAAGCAACAGAACCCACAAAAAGACAGAGTGAAACAAATTTCCAGCCCAAGACAACTTGGGTGGTTGATGTGAAAGGTCTAATGCACTAGGCTGGGAGAGGAGCACAGTTCAGCATGGGCCACTCAGGCAAAGAAAGGACCTCAGTGAACCTGGAGCACAGACCTCAGGGAATTGAATCATTAGCAGTTGTACTGGTTTCTAGGCTTCTCAACCCACAAATGTCAAAGACAACTTAGAAGGTCAGTAGGGAAGGTTTGTCAGACCTGAGTAAGAGAAGAGCACAGTCCAGCCCCAGTCCTGGTGTAGCCCCAGAGCGGTAGCTGCTTTCAGCCCACAGATGGTTGGGGGATTGAGTGGCTGATCAGAGGGGGATTGCAGGAATCTCTTTGCTGGTGCTGAGGCAGGATTCTCTTGCTTTGCCCCTGCTTGGATCTGGGTCACAGTTCTAGGGTGAGGAGGAGTGCTGGTGGGGTGGCACTTGTGGTAGAGAGGGAATCCACCTCACAATTCCAAGGCAGAAAAGGGTGCTTATGGTCACTCATACACCAGAGCAAAAGCCAGGAAAGGAGTAAACACCTTGCCCCTGATTGTACCACATTGGAAGAAATGAAAATTTACAGGTCCCTAGAAGTATCTCTGAAAATTGTGGCACAAAACCCCTGAAACTTGGGACAGTACATTCTCCACACTGGAAGCAGACCCCTACCTTAACAAAGAGTTTATAACTCAAGTAATTGGCTGTGATCATGAGCAAACTGCATGAAAAAAACTCAGACCACAGAATCTTACTTTGGTGATAAAGAAGATAAAACATACAACCAGAAGAAGACAACAAAGTCAAAGCTCCTACAGACAAAAGCCTCCAAGAAAAATATGAATTGGTCCCAGGATATGGAAGAGCTCAAAAAGGATTTTGGAAGCAAATAAGAGAAGCAGAGGATAAATTGGGAAGAAAAATTATAGTGCTGCAAGAAAATCATGCTTGCTAAAGGAAACTCAAAAAAATACTGAAGAAAATAACACCTTAAAAAATAGCCTAACCCAAATGGCAAAACAAGTCCAAAAAGCCAATGAGGAGAAGAATGCCTTAAAAAGCAGAATTGGCCAAATGGAAAAGGAATTCCAAAAATCACTGAAGAAAATAATTCCTTAAAAATTAGAATGGAACAAATGGAAGCTTTGTGAGCAATCAAGACATTATAAAAAAAAACCCAAAAGAATGAAAAAATAGAAGACAATGTGAAATATCTCATTAGAAAAACAACTGACCTGATCCAAGAGAGACAATTTAAAAATCATTGGACTACCTGAAAGCCATGATCAAAAAAAGAGCCTAGACATCATCTTCTAAGAAATTATCAAGGGAAACTGCCCTGATATTCTAGAACCAGTGGGTAAAATAAAAATTGAAAGAATCCACCAATCACCTCCTGAGAGAGATCCCAAAATAAAAACTGCCAGGAATATTAGAGCCAAATTCCAGAGTTCCCAGGTCAAGGAGAAAATATTGCAAGCAGCCAAAAATTAAAAAGTATTGTAGAAACACAATCAAGATAACACAATATTTAGCAGCTTCTATATTCAGGGATCAGAGGGCTTGGAATATGATATTCTGGAGGTCAAAAGACCTAGGATTATAGCCAAGAATCACCTACCCAGCAAAACTGAGTATAATGCTTCAGGGGAAAAAAATGGACATTCAATGAAACACAAGACTTTCAAGCATTCTTGATGAAAAGACCAGAACTTAATAGAAAATCTGATTTTCAAATACAAGACTCAAGAGAAGCATGAAAAGGTAAACAAGAAAGAAAAATCATGAGAGACTTAGTAAAGTTGAACTGTTTACATTCCTACATGGAAAGATGATATTTGTACCTCATGAGACCTTTCTCAGTATTAGGCTAGTTGGAGGGAAAATTTTATATATGTGTGTGTGTGTGTATACATAGGCAGAGGGCACAGGGTGAATTGTAGATGAAGGGATGATACGTAAAAAATAAAATTAGGGGGTGAGAGAGAGGATTACACTGGGAAAAGGAGAAAGGGAGAGGTAGAATGGGATAAATTATCTCACATAAAAGAGGAAAGAAAAAGCTTTTACAGTGGAGGGAAAGTGGGGGGAGGTGAGAGAGAATGAGTGAATCTTACTCTAATTGGGATTTGGCTTAAGGAGGGAATAACATACATACTCAATTGGATATGGAAATCTATCTTACCCTACAGGACAAAAGGGGGGAAGGGGATAAGAAAGGGAGAATGTAAGGAGGGAGAGCAGACTGTGGGAGGGGGTAATCAGAAGCAAACACTTTTGAGGAGGGATAGGGTCAAGGGAAAGAACAGAATACATGTGGACGGGGATAGGATGGAGGTAAATATAGTTAGTTTTTCACAAGATGAATATTATGGAAGTGTTTTGCATGATTACACATGTATAACCTATATTGAGTTTCCTGACTTCTTAATGAGGGTAGGTGGGGAGGGAGAAAAGGAGAGAATTTGGAACCCAAAGTTTTAAAAGCAAATGTTTAAAATTGTGTTTTTTGGTTATTTTTTTTGGGGTCGAGGCAATTAGGGGTCACACAGCTCGTCAGTGGTCTGGTCTGGGACCAGATTTGAACTCAGGTTCTCCTGACTCTAGGGCTTGTGCCCTATCTACTGCTCCACCTAGCTGCCCCTAAAAATAATTTTTACATGCAATTGGGAAATAAGACATACAGGCAATGCAGTACAGAAATCTATCCTGCCCTACAGGAAAACAGAAGGGGAAGGAGATAAGAGAAAGGGATGGGGTGATAGAAGGGAGCACAGATTGGGGGAAGTGGCATTCAGAATGCACTCTGTCTTGGGGTAGGGTAGGACAGAAATGGGGAGAAAATTTGGAACTCAAAATCTTGTGGAGGTGAATACTGAAAACTACAGTTGGATGAATTAATTTTTTTAAAAAAGGAGTTGTAAAAGGAGGAGCTTTAACAATGGAGGTGGGATTTCCAGGAGCCAAGACTGGCAGAGTAAGCAGTAAATCACTGTAACTCTTCCCCATAGTCACCTCCAAACAACCATAAAATAGTGTCCCAAAACAAATCCTGGGAACAGCAGAACCAGCAAAAAGATGAGGTGAAACAATCTTTTAGCCCAAGAAACTTGTGAATTGGCAAGAAAGGCCTCATTTAGGTAAAAAGGGAACACAATCCAGGACAGGAAGTGTCCCACCAAGCCAGCAGCAAGCCCCACCTCAGCAAACCAGTGGGAGATGCTGAGCCCAGTGTGGCAGAAAAGGCTAACACCAACATCAGAACCCACCATATGCCTCAGTATAGCCAGAACAGGCAGACTCCAGCTCCAAGAACCACCACATGGTTCGGCATAGCCCCAGGCAAACAGGCAGCTTCTAGCAGTCAGACTTTGATGTGCTTCAGTGTAACCCCTCCTAACTCCCTCGCACCCGCTTCCCTAGAGAAACACAGAAATACCCCACACACCAGATACCAGCACTAGGATTCTATCTCAGCACCAGGTGAGTCGCCAGACTCCTACAACTTCCAGCAGTGCTAGCTACCCCCACCCCACCCCCTTAACCCAGCACCAGATATGAGGGTCTCTCAGGGTAACATCAGTGCAGCACCAGGTACAGCCAGGGCCTGTAGCCCCAAGCATGAGAAGCCTAAGACAGAGCCCCTTTCACCTCAAGAGCAGGGCTCAAATTGTAAAGAAAGGAAAAAGGCTAAAAAAGATGAGGAAAGAAAAAAAAAGAATCTGACCACAAAAAGCTATTATGGTGACAGGAAAGATCAAGTCACAAACTCAGAAGAGGACAAAAATGTCAAAACACCTATGGACAAAACCTCAAAGAAAAACGGAAAGTGGTCTCAAGCCCAGAAAGAGCTCATGGAAGAGCTCAAAAAGGAGTTTAAAAATCATATAAAAGAGGTAGAAGAAAAACTGGGAAAAGAAATGAAAGTGATGCAAGAGAACTATGAAAAAAGAATCAACAGCTCGGAAAAGGAAAACAACTGCTTAAAAAGTAGAACTGGCCAAATGGAAAAGGAGATAACAAAAATTCACCGAATAAAACAACTCCTTAAAAAGTACAACTGGCAAAATGGAAAAAAATAGTACAAAAGCTAACTGAAGAAAACAACTCCTTAAAAGTTAGAACCGCACAAGTGGAAGCTAGTGACTCTATGAGACACCAAGAATCAATCAAACAAATTTAAAAGAATGAAAAAAATAGAAGAAAATGTAAAAGACCTTACTGAAAAACAACTGACCTGAAAATAGATCCAGGAGAGACAATGTCAGAATCACTGGACTCCCTGAGAGCCATAATCTAAAACACACTTTTGAAGAGGAACAGAGTATAAAAAGAGAAGAATAAATAGGGGGAAAAGAGGATAAAGATAAATACACAATTATCCTAACTGTGAATGTGAATAGGGTAAACTCACCCATAAAACAGAAGCAGATAGCAGAATGGATTAAAAACCAGAATCCAACAATATGCTGTTTACAAGAAACACACTTGAAACAGAGTAAAAACAAGGGGGCAGAGCAGAATCTACTATGCATCAGCTGAGGTAAACAAAACAAAAAGACAAAGACAAGAACAAAACAGAGGTCGCAATAATGATCTCAGGCAAATCAAAAGCAAAAACAGAACTAATTAAAAGAGATAAACCTTTTGCCAAAAGGTGTCATAGATAATGAAGTAATATCAGTACTAAACATATATGCATCAAATGACACAGCATCCTAATTCTTAGAGGAAAATTTAAATGAGTCACAGGATGAAACAGACTGTGAAACTATACCAGTGGAGGACCTCAACATCCCTCAGAACTAGATAAATCTAAACATAAAATAAATAAGAAAGAAGTTAAAGAGATGAATAGAATTTTAGAAAAGTTAGCTTTGATAGACCTCTGGAGAAAAATGAATGAGAATAGAAAGGAATATATCTTTTTCTCAGCTGTACATGGCACTTTCACAAAAAGTGACCATGTATCCAGGCATAAAAACCTCACAACCAAATGCAGAAAAGCAGAAGTATTAAATGCATCCCTTTCAGATCATAAGGCAATAAAAATCATATTCAATAAAGAGCCATAGAAACACAGATTAAAAATTAATTGGAAACTTAACAATCTAATCCTAAAGAATAAGTGAGCCAAACAACAAATCACAGAAACAGTCCATAATTTCATCAAAGAGAATGATAACAATGAGACAACATACCAAAATTTATGGGATGCAGCCAAAGCAGTACTTAGGGGGAAATCTATATCTCTAAATGCTTACATCAATAAAACAGCAAAAGAGCAGGTCAATGAATTATTGGGCACATAACTAAAAACAAACAAACAAACAAAACTAGAAAAAGAACAAATTAAAAACCTCCCAATTAAGCACCAAAATAGAAATCCTGAAAATCAAAGGAGAGATTAATAAAACCGAAAGAAAACTATTCCACTAACAAATAAAACTAGGGACTGGTTTTATGGGGGAAAAAAGCCAAAGAAATAGATAAGCCATTGGTTAACTTGATTTAAAAAAAAGAAAAATAAACATTATCAAAAATGAAAGGTGTGAACTCACCAATGGAGAGGAAATTAAAGCAATTATTAGGAGTTATTTTGCCTAATTACATGCCAATAAAACTGACAATCTAAATGAAATGTATGAATTCTTATAAAAATATAAATTGCCCAGATTAACAGAAAAGGAAATAAAATATTTAAATAACGCTTTCTTACAAAAATAATTAAATAAGCCACAAATGATCTCCCTAGAAAAAATTCCCAGGACCAGATAGATTTATGAGTCAATTCTACCAAACATTTAAAAAAATTATTAATTCCAATACTATATAAACTATTTGAAAAAAAAGGTAAATAAGAAGTTCTGTCAAATTATTTTTATGAAATTTATTTACTTGTTACCTAAAGCAGAAAGAACAAAAACAGAGAAAGAAAATAATAAACCAATTTCCCTAATGAATATTGATGCAAAAGTCAGAAATAAAACACTAGCAAGGAGATTACAGCAATATACCACAAAGATCATATACTATGACTGGATGGGATTTATACCAGGAATGCATGGCTAGTTTAATATTAGGAAATCTATCAATATAAATTACCATATTAATAACAAAAATTAACAAAAATCATGATTATCTTAACCGATGCAGAAAAAGTTTTTAACAAAATACAACACTCATTCCTATTAAAAACACTAGAAAACATAGGAATAAATGGAACTTTCCTTAGATGACAAGTAGTATCCATCTAAAACCATTAACAAGCATTATCTGTAATGGATTTAAGCTAAAAACCTTTCCAGTAAGATCAGGGGCAAAGCAAGGATGCCCATTATCACCACTATTATTCAATTATTGTATTAGAAATGCTAGTCATAGCAATAAGACAATAAAAAGAAATTGAAGGCATTACAATAGAAAATGAGGAAACAAAATTGTCACTCTTTGTAGCTGATGTGATGGTATACTTAGAGAATCTACTGAAAAACTAGATGAAATAATTAACAACTCTGGCAAAGTTGCAGGATATAACATAAACCTATATAAATCATCGACATTTCCAGTAGGAAGAGACATTTAAAATAACTGTTGTAAAATACTTGGGAATCTATCTGCCAAGACAAACCCATGAATTATATGAACACAACCACAAAACACTTCTCACACAAATTAACTCAGATCTAAACAACTGGAGAAATATTAACTGCATATGGGTGGGAGAAGCCAATATAATAAAAATGACAATTCCACCTAATTTATTTATTCAGTGCCATACCAATCAAAATTACCAAAAAAATTATTTTACAGAGCTAGGAAAAATAATAACAAAATTCATCTGGAAGAACAAAAGGTCAAGAACATCGAGGAAATCAGTGAAAAAATGTGAAGGAAGGTAACTTAGCAGTATCAGATCTCAAACTGTGTTACAAAGCAATGATCATCATAGAATAATGTGGTATTGGCTAAGAAATAAAGTGATGGATCAGTGGAATAGATTAGGTATACAACACACAGAAGTAAATGACCATAGTAATCTAGTGTCAAGCCCAGAAAGCCAAGATTTGGGGACCCAAAAAAAATCACTATTTGACAAAGACTCTGGGAAAACTGGAAAGCAAGGGGCAGCGAGGTGGCACAGTGGATAGAGTACCAGCCCAGAAGTCAGGAGGACCTCTGTTCAAATCTGGCCTCAGACCAAACACTTGACACTTACCAGCTGTGTGACCCTGGGCAAGTCATTTAACCCCAATTGCAGAAAGAAAAGAAAAGAAAAGAAAAGAAAAGAAAAGAAAAGAAAAGAAAAGAAAAGAAAAGAAAAGAAAAGAAAAGAAAAGAAAAGAAAAGAAAAGAAAAGAAAGAACTGGAAAACAGTTTGGCTGAAACTAGATATAGACCAGCATCTCACACTGTATACCAAGATAAGCTCAAAAGTGGTACATGATTTATACATAAAGGGTGATATCAAAAGCAAATTAGGGGAACATGGGGTATTTTATCTGTAAGATTTATGCTTAAGGGAAGAATTTATGACCAAACAAGAGAGCATTATATGATGCAAAGTTGATAATTTTGATTACATCAAATTTAAAAGATTTTGCACAAGTAAAATCAATACAGCCAAGATTAGAAGAAAAGCAGAAAATTGGGAAAATATTTTCACAGCAAATTTCTCTGATAAAGGCCTCATTTTTCAAATATATAGAGAGGTGAGTCAAATTTATAAGAATACAAGTCAGTCCCCAATTGATAAAGGGTCAAAGAATATGAACAGTGAGTCTTCAGAAGAAATTCAAAGCTACCTATGATCATTTGAAAAAATGTTCTAAATCACTACTGATTAGAGAAATGCAAATTAAAACAACTCTTAGGTACCAGCTCACACCCATCAGATTGGTCAATATGACAGAAAAGGAAAATGACAAATGTTGGAGAGGATGTGGGGAAATTGGGAAATGAATGCATTATTGGTGGAGTGTGAACTGATCCAAGCATTTTGGAGAGCAATTTGGAACTATGCTCAAAGGTCTATAAAACTGTGCATATTCTTTGACCCAGCAAGAGCACTACTAGGTCAGTAACTCAAAGAGAGCAAAGAAAAAGGAAAAGGACCTATATGTACAAAAATATTTATAGCAGCTCCTCTTGTGGTGGCAAATAATTGGAAATCGAGGGGATGCCCATCAGTTGGGAAATGGCTGAACAACTTGTGGTATATGATTGTGATGGAATACTACTGTGTTTAAGAAATGATGAGCAGGATTCTTTCAGAAAAACCTGGGAAGACGTATATGAACTGATATAAAGTGAAACAAGCAGAACCAGGAGAATACTGTACACAGTAACAATAATATTGTACAATGATCAACTTGTGAATGACAGCTATTCTTAGCAATACAATGATCCAAAATAATTTTGAATGACTTATAATGAAAAATGCTATCCACATCCAAAGAAAGAACTGATGGAGTCTGAATGCAGATTGGAGCACACCTTTTTTTGCTTTCTTTATTATTCTTGTTTTTGAGGTTGTGTTTTCTTTTATAACATTACTAATAAGGAAATATTTTGCATGACTACACATGTATAATCTATATAAAACTGCTTGCCTTTTCAAGGAAGGGAGGAGAGAATATGGAACTTAAAATTTTTAAAAAGAAAAGTTAAAAATATTTGTTTACATATAACAGGAAAGAAAGCACAGGATGGAGGAATATAACTGAATAAGAGTTCATATGAAAAAAGATATACAGGTTTTAGTAGACTACAGGGGAGATGTAGTAGTTAAAAAATAAATTCAATCTAGGGTTAAGTTAATAAAAGCACAGGATATAAAATGAGGGGGATAAACAATTTTGCTGTAGTTCTCTGGTCAGATCTCATCTGGAGTACTATATTCAGTTTCAGATACCACATATAAAAAGATACTGACAATATGAGAAGGTCCAGAGGAAGGTAACCAGGATGTTGAATTTATTTGTGTGTGTGTGTGTGTGTGTGTTGTGTGTGTGTGTTGTGTGTGTGTGTGTGTGTGTGTGTGTATGAGACAGGTTATAATTATCTCAAAACCATGCCATACAGGGGTCATTTGAAGGAATTGGGGATGTTCAGCTTTATAGCTACCTTCAGGTACCTGAGGGGCTGTCACGTTAAAGAGAGATTAGATTTGTTTTGCTTGGCCCCAGGAAACAGAACTATGAGCAATGCGGAAAAGTTGCACAGATAGATTTTGGCTTGATATAAGGAAAAGCGTTCCCAATAATTTGTTCTGGGTTTCCTCCTTTTTCTATTGGCTAGCACCTTATGTGATTTTTTTGAAGTTTATTTTATGATTAGATGTGCCACTGATAAGTGAAGGACCAAGTCCCTGTGTAGAAATGAATCCATTTATTGCTTATGTATACTGAAACCAACAGTGTGAATCCCATTTTGAAAGATTCCCTTTCTCAGTAGAAGAAATCAATTGCATTAGATAGTTTATTTAAAGTCAGTGAATAGCGTGAATAGAGAACTAATCTTGAAGCTAGGAAGACCTGAGTTCAAATCCTGTCCCTGCCATATATTGACTCTGTGATGTTGGGCAAGTGACTGAACCTCTGAGTGTCCTATGCATTTGTAGAGAAAGTGACAAACTGTACTGGCAGAGGGAGTTTCCTATACTATTACCTTTTAGAGAATAGCTTTCTTTGAAGATCATAACTGTTTATAATCTCTTAGCTTTCCTATGAAAAGATCAGCTTTCTCCCTTTCTTAACTTTTGAAAGAAGCCTTACTTGTGCAGTTTTATTTCTTCCCCACTCCCCATTCAGAGCTATATTCCTATCTTTCTAAAATATGGTGCTTTTTTCAAAGTAATTCTCAGGATAATTATTAATACTTACACCAGTTAGGCCATCTATCCTGAAATAACAAATGGACATTTGGAAACTATGTCCATTCGGACATGTATATGTACTGTCTGCCATTAGAATGTAAGCTCCTTGAGGGCAGGGAGTAGCTAATTTTTCTCTTTCTATCTCCAGTGATTGGCACAGTACCTAGAATACAGTGTGTACTTAATGCTTACTGACTGACCAGCACCTTAAATCTTTGAGGAAAGCATGAAAGCTGTGCCAAAGTAAAATGGGATACTTCAAGATTTTATCACTTCAGGGATAAAAGGCATTCACACTGGGGTGGAGGTTGCCTTGGATGCCCTCTCAAGTACCTTCCAATGTTTGACAGTGTATGAGTTCAGAATTCAGATTAGAGTTTTTATTATCTTTTAAGGCAAGATGTATTTTTTGTGGGTTTGAAGGTCTCTTTATGCTCTAGAAACTATAGCTTTGGACCTCTGTCCTAATTGAAGGCTACAACAGTGCATCAGGTGTCCAGTTATTACTAGAACACCTAGGCTGGTGGTGTGGTACAGGGCAGGGGGAAGTCCTAAGTGAACACTAAGGATCCCAATCCAGCTCCTAATACCATTTCTTTATCACTTGTTTTGGAAGATTATATCAACTGCTGCTCTCAGATTGGAATCTATAAGCATCTTTGATCCAGAAATTTATTGAGATCGCATCAGTTCTGCCTTGTTTTGCCACAACAATGCTAAAGCCCTTCCTTATCAATGAACGCTCAGAGACTGGACTTGCAAGCTCGAACACACTGCCATGTGCAGAGGCACTACCTACTAAGGTTGGCTTCACTAAGCTGTATGAGAAAAATACCTCAGCCCTCCACAACCATAAAATGTACCTTAGACACCAGGCTCTTTGCCACCAGTACCTCAACAAGGGAACAGGCCCCCTCAGTCATGAGGCCAAGCTAGGAGTCAAGAAATAAAAAGAGGCTAATGATGATAATGATGATGATAGCTAGCATTTATTTAGTACTTTAAGGTTTGCAAAGTGCTTTAGAAATATTATTTCATTGTACTCTCACAACAACCCTGGGAGGTAGATGCTATATTATCCCCACTTTTCAGATGAGGAAAATGCAGCAGTACAGGTTAAGTGACTTGCCCAAAGTTACACAGCTAGTGAGTGTCAAGGCTGGATTTGAACTCGTTCTTCTCGACTAAGTCCAGTGCTCTATTTACTATGTTGTATTTCTGACTGTACATCATCTTTTGCCATCTTTGGAAGAGGTAAGCTTACTGCTGCTAAGTGAGTTCAACAAGGCCATCATCACAAGACCCTTGAGTGTCCCCTGGAAATTTCCAACCTACGGCTAACAAATTGCTACTTCTTTCCTGTCTAATCCTTGTGATTCTAAGCTGCTGGCTGCTTAAATTAAAGTCCTCTTTTTCTGTTATCACGTCATACTCATTTATCTCCATTTACCTTGACCCAAATCCTTTGCAAGTATCTATTTTGCCCTGCCCTCCCTTTGCACTCTGTTATTTCATTAACACATTTTTTTTTTGTAAATCTCATACTCCTTTCCCTTATACTTTCCTCAATCTTCTTGTAGCCACAGGAAAAAAAAAAACATGACTCCTTCCCAGAAGATATTGTAGCTCTGGTCATCTGTAATAGGTACATGTTCTCTCATGCCTCACAACACACTAGACCAGGAGTAGACAAATTATGTGCTCTTCACTGCCACATATAGACCCTCCCAATCCTATTTTTACAGAGCAAACTCTTCTTTTTTCAAGGGTCATTCAGTCTACATCACTCTGTCCAAATCCTTGTTAAAGCCATACACTGGCTTTTAGGGCATTTTCCCTCTTTTCCAAGAAGTTCAATATCTGACTTAATGTATTCCTCTGTGTTGAACCCCTGTCCATATCCTTAGGGACTTCAACTTTGTGCTCTCAGACAACCTGAACTCCTGATTCACCAACCTTCTTAATTTTTATGAGGTGATCTTCACTCTATCTGAGCCATACACAAGGATTGTATAGCTTGTTTTTACATACTGTTTGCACATGGTCTCTATCATCAGACTGTGAGATCCTTGAGAACAGAGAATGTCCTTTATCTTTCTTTGAATCTCTAGGGCTTGGTACAGTTCCTGTCACATAGTAGGAGCTTAATAAATGTTTGTTGATTGTTCTGATTTCACCATTACCCATACCTGTTAGACTACTACATTCCAACATTCTGTATCCTAGCACCTTGTTCTCTGTCTCACTATTCTGCAACATCATTATGACCTTAAGTCACCATACTCCTCTTTGCTCTCCCAATCCAGCGTCTCTACTCTGGTCTCATCTTCACTCCTTCACAGTCTTGACTATATAGTAAAGTACTTTAACTAGACACACTGTTCTCTACTCTTGAATAACCTGACCTCTTTTCCTATAACATTTTGCCAAACCCCAACCTTGGGTTTTCTTTACCATCTGCTTTTTATAACCAGCTAAGTGGCCTAGTGGATAAAGCATTGGACTTAGAGTCAGGAAGACCTAAACTGAATCCTGCTTCAGACACTTACCAGCTATGTGACCATGGGCAAGTCACTTAACACCTCTCTGCTGCAGTTTCCTTATTTGCAAAAGGGAAATAATAATAACAGTAACTAACTCACAGGTAGCTTGGAGGATTCAAATGAGATAATATATGTAAAGAGCTTTTCAAACCTTAAAATGTTACATAAATATTAGCTATTATTACTACCTTTTACTCACATGCTGCTGAAAACTAGACCTTATACAATCATGTACGCCTAGTCCACTATCCACTTGTTTTACCTAATCTCTAGATCCTTACTGCTGCTTGGCGCCATACAACATTTCCATTCTCCTTTCCCGTTAGCCTCCTACTTTACTAAGAAAGTGGCCAACAGTCCTAAATTCTTTACTCTCTTTTATCTTCTACTCACAATTTCTTATTCTTTCTTTTTTTGCACTAGGCTGTTGGAAAGATACGGCTCTTCACTTTGCTTACACCAAACTCTCTACTTACATATCTAATTTCACTTCTCTTGTCTCCTATAGAAGCTTGCTCTATGATCACTACTCTCACCCTTTCTAAACTTTCAATTTCTTCTCAATTCCTGGCCTCTTCCCTCCTGCCAACAAGCATGCTGAGGTTTCCTCTATCCTTAAAAACTTCCAATTGACCCAGTCATCCTCTCAAACTATTATCCTATATCTCTCCCTCTTTTCACAGTCATTCTCTTAAACCTCATTTCTTCCACTTTCTCACTTTCTATTAATTTCTTAGACCTTTGAAATAATTCTACTACTTACCTGCAACATTACCAGTGATCTTATAATTGCTAAATCCATTTGCCTTTTCTCTGTCTTCATCCTTCTTGATCTCTCTGCAATTTCTGACACTGTTATTATTTCCTCTTCTTGGATACTATCTTTTTGGCTTTTGTGAAACTGCTCTCTCCTAGTTCTCTTCCTACCATTCAAACACTGTTTCTTGGTCTCCTTTGCTAGGTCATCATCCATGGCCCAGTCATCTCTCAAGGTTTGCCCTCGTCCCTTCATCTCAATTTTCAAGCACTGCTTCAAACCATGCCACCTCTATCCACCAGAGGTTTCACCCCAGGAGCTAATAAATGCTAATAAGTGAGCTCTTGCTTTATCCTGTCCCCAAGTCTCCATTAGCTCCAAACCATGATGCCTCTACCCAAGTCATCACTCTGACTTCCATTCTACCAGAAACTTGGGACTCTATTAGGTATCCTGAATTCTAACAGATGAGCTTTCACCTTATTTTGCTCTCAATCAAGCTTTTATTTCACTTCCAGGACATTAGCTTCAAACCCTGCAGAGCCTTCTGCCCCCACTTTCCAAACCTTTCCCTTTATGTTCTATCTTTCTCCAAAAGAATGTTAGCTCCTTGAGGGTAGGGACTGAGTTGGTTGCTTGCATTTGTATGCCTGGTATATGGCACAATGGCTAGAACACAGTAAGCATTTAACAAATTTCTTTATTTCCTTCCTTATTTCCTCCCTCCCTCCCTGCCTTTCTCCTTCCCTCTTTCTTTACTTCCTGTCCATAGGAAAGAGGGATGTCAGTGCAGGCAAACAAGCCAGTAGCCTCCAATTGTTGCCAGAGGTGGGCCAGGACCATGTGCAGCCTGCACAAGGCTCTGTGCACAAACACAGAAGAAAAAAGAGCACCCATGAGAAAGCCTCAGGGCAGTTGGAAACAGGACATGGAAAGCTTGGGAGAATAGTAGCAACCAGCACAGTGTGGCCAAAGCCCAGGGGCTTCAAGGTTCAGAGTGCTCTAATGCTGAGATGTAAGAGATGGCCCTAAATCTATAGCACTCCAAATCTCAGAGTTCCAAAGAAGGCTTGACACTGAAAGTGGGAAGTCAACACAGAAACACCATGGGGCAGAACCAGGCTCCAGAACACTCACCCAGGTTAAGAACTAAAGGTAAAGAAATGAAAAAAAATTTTGCCAAGCAGCAAAAAAAAAATTATTTTAGGTCTAGAAATCCTCCAAAAAGCCTAGAAGAAATGAGTAAGTCTATAGCAACCTCAAGCAGATTCAAGGAAAAAAGTAATTTTCCACAAGGACCACATGAAAATCTAAAAGAAGTGAGGAAGGAAGCATTTTTAAATGAAATGAAAGCTCTGGAAGAAAGAAATGGAAGGAAAATAAATATTTTAGAACAAAAAGTTCTAAAGTCAAAGACTCCCTGAAAAGTAGAACAGACCAAAGAGAAATCAATGTCTCCATGAAAACACAAGAAATATTGAAAAGAAAATGCATATATTTTACATATAAAACAACTGACCTTGAAAAAAAGGCCAAGGAGAGAGAATTTAAGAGTCATTAGACTCAGTGAAAGTCATGACTTTTTAAAGAGACTAAACATTATATTTCAAAAATTCATAAATTAACACAGCCCAAGTATATTAAAGCCAGAGGGCAAAGTAAAAATGAAATGAAACCACTGAACATCTTCTCAAAGAAAACAGCAAAGGAAAAGTCTCAGGAATGGTACAGCCAAAATCTACAGCTCTCTTATCAAAGAAAAAAATTTTTGCAAGTATCCAGAAAGGAGTTCACATACCAAGGAACATATAAGAATCAACGATCACATAAGGCCCTGAAGCTTCTATTAGAAAAAAGAGAAGCTACTGAAGCAAAATATTTCAAAAACCAAAATACAGAGGCTTAAAATCAAGTATTGCTTAACGCTGCAATGAAAGAGAAGACTTTCAAGCATTTCTGATGGAAAGACCAGAGCTAAATAGGAACTTGAAAATAAAAACACAAGGGTCTAGAAAAACTCAGAAGGTTAAATTTCTTTGAGCAACTAGAAGGCACTGGATAATGATGAAGTACTAATATGCCAATGGAGAAAAGAACTAAGTGCCCCTTTAGAACCTTAATGTTTTCAAGAAGTATTGAGGAAGGTAAAAAAGAAAAAAGGAACTGGTGGTAAGGGATTTGTGGGTGCGGACTGGTTCTGGGTTTAAAGAAGGGAAAGAAAAGAAATACCATGTAGAAAGGAGGAAGGCGATGGAAATTCTTGTTTCTCACAACTGGACCATGCAAAAAGAAGAGTAGACAAAAATGGAGGAAGGGTCGGGGAGAAACCTCATTCTTATTTGAAACATACAAAGGAGGATTGAACACAACTCTATACATACATAACCAGTTTGCTATAGAAATCAAATTCAGTAGGGAAACAAGCAAAGATTAGGTGGTTTAAGAGGCAGGATAATACCAGGGAGGAAATACTCACAAGCAAATCAATCTTCCTGAAACTGGAGCAATTAAAGAGAAAGGAAAGAAAGAAAGAAAGGAAAGAAGGAAAGAAAGAAAGAAAGAAAGAAAGAAAGAAAGAAAGAAAGAAAGAAAGAAAGAAAGAAAGAAAGAAAACTAGAATGGGAGGGAGGGGTGCCCATCAATTCAGTATCATGGCTGAACAAATTGTGGGATATGAATATAATGGAATCGGATTGTATTGTAAGACCATTTCAAAGAATCCTGCTTCATATGAACTGATACAGAGTAAAAGGAGCAGTAGAACAATCTATAGAAGAATAATAACATTGTAAAGAAAATCAACTTTGAAAGACTGAAGAACTCTGATGGCAGTAATGATCAACAATGTTTCCAGAAGACCTATGAAGAAACATGCTACCCCTCTCCTCAGAAAAAGGTGAAAGATTCAAAGTGTAGGAGGAGACATATTTTTGGTCATGATTCTTGTGTGGATTCATTTTGTTTGACTGTGATTATTTGTAACAAAGTTCCCCCCCACACACACACACTTCTCTCTGTTTTTAACTGAGGAAGTTGGGGGAAGAGGGATATCAAGAGTGATGGCACAAAAAGTTCCACTCAAACATTTTTTTTAAAGCACAGTAGAAAAACAGAAGGGAAGGGAGTGGAGCCAAGATGGCAGAGTAAAAGCAGTGACTTGCTTGAGCTGTCCCCCAAACCGCTCCAAATACTTGTAAAAAATAGCTCTAAACAAATTCTAGAGCAGCAGAACCCACAAAAAGACAGAGTGGAACAAATTTCCAGCCCAAGACAACCTGGATGGTTGATTAGAAAGGTCTATTGCACTGGGCTGGGAGAAGTGTGCAGTTCAGCAGGCCTCAGAGAACCTGGAGCAGGCCTCAGAAGACTGAATCACCAGCAGCTGTGGTGGTTTCCAGACTTCTCAACCCACAAACACCAAAGACAACTTAAAAAAAAAAGGAAAAGTCTATGCCTGCGACGAGAGAGAAGCTTGGAACCAGCCCCGGAACCAGCTGCAGCCCCGGGGTGGCGGTTACTTCCAGAGCTTCTGGCCCATTGACTAAGAGGGAATTGAGTGGCTGATCAGAAGGGGATTGCAGGGATCACTTTGCTGGTGCTGAGGCAGGAATCTCTTGCTTTGCCCCTGCTTGGATCTGGGTCACAGTTCTGGGTGGTGATCCCGGGGCTAGGAGGAGCACTGGCGTGGTGGACCTTGTAGTGTCAGTAGAGAGAGACACCTCCTCACAGTTCCAAGGCAGAAAAGAGTGCTTGGGTCACTCACAGACCAGAGCCCAGGCCAGGAAAGGAGTGAACACCTTGCCCTTGATCATGTCACCTTGGAAGAACTGAAAACTTACAGGTCCCTAAAAGCATCTCTGAAAACAGCTGCACAAAACCCCCGAAGCTTAGGACAGTAAATTCTCCACAATGGAAGCAGACTCCTACCTTAACAAAGAGTTTAAAACTCAAGTAACTGGCTGGGATCATGAGTAAACTGTGCAAAAAAACTCAGACCATAGAATCTTTCTTTGGTAACAAAGAAGATCAACACATACAACCAGAAGAAGACAACAAAGTCAAAACTCCTACAGTCAAAAGCCTCCAAGAGAAATAGGAATCAGTCCCAGGACATGGAAGAGCTCAAAAAGGATTTTGAGAAGCAAGTAAGAGAAGCAGAGGAAAAACTGGGAAGAGAAATGAGAGTGATGCAAGAAAATCATGAAAAACTAGTCAACAGCTTGCTAAGGGAGACCCCAAAAAAAAATACTGAAGAAAATAACACCTTAAAAAATAGCCTAATCCAAATGGCAAAAAGAGGTCCAAAAAGCCAATGAGGAGAAGAATGCCTTAAAAAGCAAAATTGGCCAAATGAAAGGGAAGTCCAAATGCTCACTGAAGAAAATACTTCCTTAAAAATTAGAATAGAGCAATTGGAAGCTAGTGACTTTATGAGAAATCAAGACACTGTAAAACAAAACCAAAAGAATGAAAAAATAGAAGACAATGTGAAATATCTCATTGGAAAAACAACTGACCTATAAAATAGATCCAGGAGAGATAATTTAAAAATTATTGGACTACCTGAAAGCCATGATCGAAAAAAGAGCCTAGACATCATCTTTCAAGAAATTATAAAGGAAAACTGCTCTGATATTCTAGAACCAGAGGACAAAATAGAAACTGAAAGAATCCACTGATCACCTCCTGAAAGAGATCCCCAAAGGAAAACTCCTAGGAATATTGTAGCCAAATTCCAGAGTTCCCAGGTCAAGGAGAAAATATTGCAAGCAGCCAGAAACAAACAATTCAAGTATTGTGGAAACACAGTCAGGATAACACAAGACTTAGCAGCTTCTACATTAAGGGTCCGGAGGGCATGAAGTATGATATTCCGGAGGGCAAAGGAGATAGGACTACAACCAAGAATCACCTACCCAGCAAAACTGAGTATAATCCTCCAGGGGGAAAAAATGGCTATTCAGTGAAATAGAAGTCTTGCAAGCATTCTTGATGAAAAGACCATAGCTGAATAGAAAATTTGACTTTCAAATACAATACTCAAGAGAAGCATGAAGAGGTAAACAGGAAAGAGAAATGATAAGGGACTTATTAAGGTTGAAATGTTTACATTTCTACATGGAAAGATGATCTTTGTAATTCATGAGACCTTTCTTAATATTAGGATAGTTGGAGGGAAAAAAATAATCGTATAGATAGATTGATAGATAGAGGGCACAGGGTGAGTTGAAGATGAATGGGTGATATCTGGAGAATAAAATTAAGGGGTGAGAGAGAATTATACTAGGAGAAGGAGAAAGGGAGAGGTAGAATGGGGTAAATTAACACACATAAAAGAGATAAGAAAAGGCTTTTACAGTGGAGGGGAAGTGGGGGAAGGTGATAGGGAATGAGTGAATTTATTATTATCAGATTTGGCTTAAGAAGGCAATAACATACTCACCCAAATGGGTATGGAAAGCTATCTTACCCTATAAGAAAATAGGGGGGAAAGGGATAAGAGAGCAGGGAGATGATAGAGGGGAGGGCAGATTGGGGGAAGGGGTAATCAGAAGCAAACACTTCTGAAGAGGGACAGAGTCAAAAGAAAAAATAGAATAAATGGGGAGAGGGGCAGGATATGATGAAGGGAAATATAGTTAGTTTTCCACAGCATGACTACTTTGGAAGTGTTTTGCATGACTATACATGTATAACCTGTATCTAGTTGTTTGCCTTCTCAATAAGGGTGAGTGAGGAGGGAGGAAGGGAGAAAATCTGGAACCCTAAGTTTTAAAAACAAATGTTAAAAAATTGTTTTCACATGCAACTGGGAAATAAGATATACAGGCAACGGGGTATAGAAATCTATCCTGGAAAATAAAAGAGGAAGGGGTAAGAGAAGGGAGGGAGATAGAAGGGAGGGCAGATTAGGGGAAAAGGTATTCAGAATGCAAGCTGTCTTGGGGTTGGGGAGGGGATGAGATGGAGAGAAAATTTGGAACTCAAAATCTTGTGGAAGTGAATGTTGAAAACTAAAAATAAATAAAGTATCTTAAAAAAAGTAAAAGGAAGTTCAGAAAGAATAGGCAAAAAGTTTCAAAAGTAACATGTGCAATGTATTACATACTTTTTTTTAAAAAAAGCAAACAGGAAGAAATGTAGAGTCACAGTTTCATATACAAACTTCTTTTTATGTTCTGCATATATGGAATGCTTTTCCATTTCAGTTCATAATAAATTTCTTTTCAAATTTTAAAAGGGAACTGATTATCTTCCCTGCTAAACCTACTCCTCCAAACTACCCTATTTTTGTTGTGGACACTATCATCCTAAACTATTCAGGTTTAATACTCTGAAGTCATCTTCAACTTCTCCCTCTCCCTCACCCCATATCCAACCAATTGCCATTTCTTGTCAATTTTACTAGAGGTAAACAATAATTCTTCTATCCATCCACTTTTCTCTACCCACTTGACCATTATCCTATTTCTGGTCATCATCTCTCACCTAGATTATTGCAACAGCCTCTTAATTTGTCTTCTTGACTCAAGCATCACACTTCTCTAATCCATCATTCACAAAGCTACCAAAATAATTCTCTTAAAGCAAAGGTCTGACCCTTTTGGAGTGGCAGTGTGGCATAGTGGACAGAGTGTGGGACCTGGAATCAGTTAGGCCTGACTTAACATTTAGCAGCTAAATGACCATAAGTAACTTAACCTCTCTGAGCTCAGTTTTCTCACCTGTAAAATGGACATGATAATAATACCTGTAATATATAAATCATAGACTTAAAAGGCTCAAATGAGAAAACTTATATAAAGTACTTTGCAAACTTTTAAGTGCTATGTAAATATCAGGTATTATTATTCTACTCACCCGATCAAGAATCTTCAGTGGCTCCCTACTGCCTCTAGGATAAAATAGGAACTCAGTCTGGAATTTAAAGCCTTTCAAATCCTGCTCCAGCCTACCTTAACAGACTTTTCATAATTCCCTTCATGGTCTATCTGCTATCCTATCTCCTATCTAAATGCCATTGCTTAGACTGTGCCTGGAATGCACTTCTACCTCTCAAAATAATAAGCTTCCTTCAGGGCTTAGCTCAAAGGACACATTTTATGGTATACCTCTCTCGATTCCCCTAATTGTAAGTGCTTTGTCCTGCCTCAAATTATTCATCTACTTGTCTTCATATGTGTTGTATCCCCACAACAGAATGGAAGCTCCTTGAAAGCAAGGATTGTTTTTTATTTTGTCTTAGCATCTCCAGTTACAATTAACTGTCTCATACATAGTAGGCTCTTGACATTTGCTGAATTCAATTATTGGCAAAGAAACAAAAAAGGTAAAGCGAATATAGAGTGAATTAGAGAAATGAAGTAAACTTTAATAATACTATATTATAATATGTATTAATTTAATCTCTTTATGTTCAATATTCCAATATATTATCAGTCTCTTCCCCAGCCACTGTTGGGGACCGTGTTCTCTCTCTTCCTCAAGTATCCTGGAGAACTCTGTCTGGATTTCTCCTTTACTGCTCTCTATGATATTTCTCTCTTTACTTGTTAAAATCTTCTAGTGCAATGTAAGCTACTTTTGAAACAACTGTTATGTCTATCTTTGTATTTCCTGCCCTAAGCATGGTGCCTGACACATATTTGATAACAAATGCTTGACTGATTGCATATAATAGACACTTAATAAGTGTTTATTAAACGTGAATTTACTATCTTATGTTATTTCATTTATCATACTTTTATATCTTGGATTATTTTTTCCTTTCATTCAATATTCTTTAGAAGGAGAACAGTCTTAATTAATTAATTTTTATTATATTTATATTTTGTATTATCATATTTATTATCTATTATATATTAATATTTATTATTTAATGAGTCTATATTTTTAGAAAATCTAAATATCAACTCCCTATGCACTTGGAAGAAGTGATATTCTTTAATTAACCTAGGAATGAAGATAGTTGAGGAAAATTATACATCATTTTAAGACTGCATATGTATACTATGCCTCATATATTTCTGTTAAATGAATATTTTATCACAGGAATACAAGAACCAGGAAAAACAGCATCAGGCTGCTATGAGATCACTAGACTAAACACTGGAATATTAATAGAAAATAATAGTAAAGTGAGTTGTATGAACTATAATACTGTCATTTAAAATATAGGGGTGAAAAAAACTAACAATAAATTACATATTTAATGACAAAAAAGTTGACCCATAACTGTGTAGATGAAGCAAATGGAAAAAGTCTGATCTTGTGGTGAGAGCTCAAGTTTCTAGGTTTAATTCCAGCCCTACCACTAACTTTGAGCAAATCATTTAAAACTCTTGAGCATTAGTTTCCTCATTAACAAAATGAACACAATAGGCTTACCTCCACAGTATATTCTAGCTCCCTGCCCTCAACGGTTATTCCAAACTTTCTTTACTCTTGCCTTCCTCTTCACACACTTTTCAGCAAATGACCTTTCTACTTCACTGGGAAAATAAAGGACATCTTCTGTCAATTCCTTCTTTTCCTCCATTTCATGCCTCAAAACTCCTCTCTGTATCCATCTTCTCCTTCACACTGGTAGCCAAGGAAAAGGTTACCTTTCTTTTCAACAAGAGCTCCTACTGATTCTTATTTTGATCCCTATCTCTTCCAAGAGTTGGCCACATTAAGCATTTCCTTTTTCTCTCTTCAATCTTTCCCTACTGACAGACTCTTTTCCTACCATTAGAAAAATTAACTATGCTTTATTCATTTTTTCATCAATTCTCAGTGTTCAATTCCTTCAAACTGTCTTTCAATCCCACTAATTGAATGAAATGAAACACAGAATCTGAGTTGGAAGGGATCTCTGGAGAGCAGAGCCAACAGTTTAGGAGCTCCACCCCAGCCCTACCCAGGTTCCTGCTATCCAGATCCTACCAGAGTTTCCCCTTTGTAACAGTTGTTGACTCAGACCCTCTGGCTGCCCAAAGGACACATCTCTGAATGAGATAACAATTACAATCCTTCTGCTAAGATGGAGGACCATCAACCTTTACCAACCAATAAGCAATGAGGAACCCTGTGCCCTCTAGGCCTCCAGGCATAGCCACATTCATTGATACTACACTCTAAGAACCCACTGTGACTTGTCATCCACATTGCTGATATACCTTAAGGACCATCTAGCCTTTCCTTTCACCCAGTAGCTGAACTCTCCTAGATGTGTTATCTACCTCAATTACAATATGAGCTCTATGAGTGTAGGGGCTATCTCACTTAACTGTTTGTATTTCCAGGGGTTAGTACAGTGCCTGGCACATACTGTATACTTAATCAATGCTTTTTCATTCCATTCTATTTCATGGTCATTTAGTCCAACCTGTCCCTGAAAATGAATTCCTTCTACAGCACATCCAACAAAAGGTCATCAAGCGTTTTCTTGAAGAACTCTAAGAAGTGGGAACTCGATATGTTCTGAGGAAGCCCATTCTACTTTGTGGTAGTTTTAATGGTTAGGAAGATTTTCTTTATATTAAACTAAATTTTCCTTTTTGAAGTTTCAACTCACTGTTGCTAAGGAGCCAAGGAGTAGACTTCTGTACTGTGACAGACCTTCAAAAACATGAAGATAGTTATCATGCCCCCTCTAAGTCTTCTAGTGGTTAAATATTCCTATTTCCTTCAAGCAACCATCATATGTCATGAACCTAAAGTGCTTCATGATCTTGGTGCACTCCTCTGGACACTCTGACTCATCAACATACTTCTTAAAATGTGCTCTCACTCCCCAGTGAAAAATAATTGCTAAATCTGCTAAATCCAGCAGACTTTCCTCAATCTTCATCAAATGAAATCAAATTGGATAATGGATATCAAAATGTTCTGCAAAAGTATGTAACATTAAAAGTGTAAGGTGTTATCCTTATAAGGATAAAAGGAAAGAGGATTGAGATGGGAAGGGGACACACACAAACTAACATCATCCATCTCTCTCAAAATTCACCCCCAAACAAATGACACATAATGAAACAAATAGGAGAAACATTCCTAAATTAGAACCAAGGGCTCTTTGTTGTAAATATATAGGGATGGTCCTACTATACTAGTTGTTTCACATGGAATTATTGAAAATTAGTTATTTTAAGAGATGGCTCATCAAAATAATAGAAAGCTTAATACCATTTGATTAAGTGACTAAGGATAACTAATTTGTTGTAAACCCTTACAAACAATTAAGTAGCTGACAGACTACTTAAGAGTCAAATCAATGATACTGACCTTCTTGGACTGCTATATCTATGTGTCTTCTGGCAGATGACTGTATCAGTTTCTGATAATTCTGTGCACTTTGGTCAAATAACTGTACAAGAAGAGCACATGTTTTTTCATATTCACATCTGCTGACAGTGCACAACTGTTCTAGCTGCTGAAATACAGTAGCTGTGTCATCCAGTGGATCTTCCAAACCATCTCTGAAAATATACCAGACCAAGTTAACCAAATACATTAAAGTATTTTTTATATTTGTAAACAATTCAAAGCCTTTAGAGGATTCTGAAATAATAATAGTTAATGTCTATATAGTGCTTATTATATGCCAGGCACAATGCTTAAATGCTTTACAACTAGACTCATTTGATCCTCACAGCAACCCTAGGAAGTAGGTGCTATCATAATCCCCATTTTACAGATGAGGAAACTGAAACAAACAGAGGTTAAGTGATTTGCCTCAGGTCACGTAACTAGTAAATGTCTAAAGCTGAATTTGAACTCAGATCTTTCTTGACTCCAGGCCCAGCACTCTATTCACTGCATAGCAAAGGTAGGCATAAACTAAAAACATTTAATTTTTCAATACCTGATGACTATGGAGACAGATTCCAATCGAGAAGTAATATATGCCTTTGTGATTTCAGGTGCATATGTATCTAAGAGATGAGGCTCAGTTGATTTCACAAAAGGTACAGATGCTACCATTCTCTGCCACAGAGTTAACAAATAATGAACACTGTTGGGTGCAAATTCCCAGTGCTATGAAAAAAAAAAAACAAACCAAAGCTCATTTTAATTATGCTGTATAAAAATGATAATATTCACAACTATGCTAATTAGATAGGTACATTTTTGTGGGGGGAAAAATCAATATTCCCACAAATATACAGCATGAACTAAATCCCCAGATTACTTTTTAAAATTTTCAGTCAAATAATAGTAGTATATTAAATTATCTCTTACCTGAAGACTAGTAATGGTAAAATTAGCAATCAACCTGATAACTTCTGGATACTCCTTCACCATTATTAATTCTCCCAACTGGTAGTTAGTCTTTAAACGAGCCAAAAATCTACAGAATTCATGGTAATTTCCTGGTTCTTCCAAACCCTGAATTATGAAACACAAAAGAAGCATATTTTTACAACTACAGAGTTAATAAACAATGCGGTATAGAAAAGGAGAGGGGACTTGGGGGGGGATGACCTGACTGCCATGTCACCGGCTGGGTGGCCCTACGCAAGTCCCTTTACCTCTCAGTGCCTCAGATAATTCTTCAATGCTCTGAGTTCCAGAACAGGGCTATCACTTGGAATTCTAAAAAAGTAACACATCTTAACTACAAGAATCCATGAAAACGTAAATATCTAGTAAGTGTGCAGGCTGTGTTTGAAATCAGGTCTTCCTGACTCCAGGTTTGGTGCTCTTTCCACTGAGACCCCGAGCGGCCTCTCTTTAAGAATAATACAACATATCAACTACAGTGCTTGGCACAAAGGCTACTAAAAAAATGTTCTTTGCCTCTGATAGTGATATGTGTCATTGAAAATTGTTAAAATATTTCATAGTAAAATTCCATGATTTTGGCAAAATTTGAAAATTTCTCCTTGAAGCAAGCACATATTTCTCTGATACCACATGAAAAAATATGAATTCATAAGTAGCAATATAAGCTCAGATAACCCCTACCATTTTGCAATATTTTCTTTCTGTCCAAAGTTATATCCCCAAAACACTGGTAACACATTCATTGAGAGAATTAATGAACATCTACTATAACTTCAACATACAATGTAACCTTTAAGAATCTTTATTTTAATAATAAATCATTTTTTAAACAAAAATATCACAAGTGAAAATGAAACTTGTAAGCATACCACACTATTTACCCATAATACTTTCTTTTATCTGGCACTAAAAATTGCAATGGAAACTCTGCAATGAATTCAAGGAGCTACAGTTTGGAAACTTAAAAATTGTATCTGTCCACAAGAGGGCAAAGGGGATCTCTTCTCAAATGGAAAATGCCACTTATTCAAATACTAACATTACAACTGATGCTAAGTGGTTTCTCTCTCAACATAAAGAGCTAGATAAGATGGATATTAAGTTACACGAATCACTTTAACAATATTAGTATGGAAAGTCAATATGATGTAATAGGAAGATGCGAAAATAGATTGTCACTCATTACTTATTATACAGTTAATAAAACTCAAATGATTGAAAAATGAAGGGAGTAGGAATATCTGTGTTGGGAAAATGCTTGACTTTTTTTATAACTGCTTTAAGAGAACATTAAGAAAATAGATATATATTAACTAATACACAGTTAGTGACCCATTTTCAGATGTAAACACCCTAATCATGACTGACTCTACTCAGTTTGCCTAACTTCATATTCCCTACCTTATTCATCTAAGATATACAGAGAATAAATTTATGGGAAAATTGGCCATTCTAGTTTAAAAAGCTCAAAGATGTAACAGTACCTTTTTTTCTAGTCTTTAAAAGGAATGTAAAGGTAGCCAAATTAGAGTTTAATAGTATTTGGATCACAGTGTTTGAAGCTTATTACTCTTTTTTCATATCAAAAACTACGTGGGCATATATAGAGGAGGAAGGGAACACGTTACTGTCTTATGCATTGCATCTAGTAACCTCCAAGAGTTCTCTTCTTAGATCCTAATTGACCTCAAAGTTCCCAATAAGCTGATTTACAAATGACCAGTCAATCATAAAGCTAAACCTAGGATTGATCATGGACCAGCAGCTGGTACTATATTTTCCCTTCCCAGAAAAAAGGAATGAGTTTAATATCAATTAGCAGCCCCTTCCCCTTCCCTACTCATCTATATTGCTCAGAATCTCCCCCACCAATAAACCCAGGCCCAAATTCCTCATCATCTCTAATTGCAGACTCTTGGCCAAATAATCTTCAAGCTTTAGGGGTATTATAAGTAGCTCTTCCCCATAAAAAAGTTAGAGACTTGTGCTTTAACCCATTCTCTACATTCAGTCAGTCAACAAACATTTATTGCAATAAGTGAGGCATGGTGCTAAACAATGGGAATACAAAGAAAGACATAAAACAGTCCCTTCGCTCAAGAAGCTCACATTTTAACAGGGTAGATGATATATAAATACCTAAGTATATACAAGGTGTATTCAGAATATGAAGATAATTTGAGGAGGAAGGAATTAACAGCTCAGAGGTGGGGTGGAAGGAAAAGACTAAGAGAAGCCTCCTGCGTAAGATGGAATTTGGGCTGAGTCCTGAAAAAAGGGAAACTAAGATGAAAAGATGAGGGGGCAAAGCATTTCAGGGCATGGGTGACAGTAGGTGCAAAGGCATGAAGATGTAGCATCATGTTCAAGGAACTGGTACAAGACTGGGAAGGAAGTTTTAAAGAGCTTTACGTGTTCAACAAAAGACTTTATATCTGATCCTGGAAGTAACAAGGAGCCACTGCAATGCACTGACCAGGGGTGTGTCACATGGTCAAACCCATGCTTTAGAAAAATCATCTTGGCCATAACTGGAGAATGGACTGGAGAGGAGAGAGACTTGAGACAGAGAGACCAATAAAGTGACCGCAGGAGAACAAGTGAGAGGTGATGTGGACCTGAATCAGGGATGTGGGTTGTATGAATGGAGAGAAAGACACACACAAAAGACTTTGTAGAAGTAGAAATGATTAGATCTGGCAATGGATTTGAAATGTGGGTATGTCGGGTCAGCGAGAGTTTAGAGTCAAGGATTATACACCAAGGTTGTGGCCTTGGGTGACTGGGAGGATGGTGATGCCCTCAACAATGACAGGGAAACTTGGAAGGGCAGAAAGTCTGGGAGTAAAGCTAAAGAGTTCTGGTCTGGACATGTTGAGTTCGAGATGTTTATATATCTGGTTCAAGATAACTTGGCAGTGGGGAAATGTGTGCCTGCAGCTCAGCACGGGAACACAATAGATAGATATTATATAATCCAAGATACATAGACCTGGGATTTATCTGCATAGAGTTGATACCCGAATACAGGGGAACTGATGAGTGAGTGAGCATAAAATGAAGAGAGAAGAGTAGAGCCTTAGAGGATACCCACAGTGAAAAGGCATGGCATGGCAAGGAAAATGTATATACACTTAACCCTCTCCACTCCTCTACTCCAACCTGTGTCTCTCTGCCTGCTTTAACATCCTGCCAAGATGAATTTCCTCCATGAAAACTTTTCAGACCACCCTCATTACCAGAGGCAGTCTATAAGAGTTGTCCAAAAAGAGTGAATTGTCAGGCACTGAAGATACTCAAGCTAGGAGTACTTTTCAGAGATGTTTCAAATTTGATGATATCTGAGGTCCTTTCCAATTCTAAGTCTCTATGATTCTACCTCACATGATTGTTGTAAGGATCAAAAGAAATAATTTAGGTAGATATACTTTGCAAACTATTAAGTGTCACAGGAAATTAGAGTGATATTAACAGTTATGTTGAGCACTGTAGGGAGAAACAAAGGAAGAAAGCCTATCTCTCCCTTCATGTATCTTATTCTATAATTACAGAGAGAAACAGAATAGGTTAGCACACATATATATGCATTTAAATATGCACAAATATGCACAAAGGTAAACCTATTTACCCTGAGCTGGTAGGGTGAGTGTCATATTTTCATTTTACAGATAAGCACCAAGGTTAAGGGAAGTTAAGAAACTTGACAAAGATTATGCAGTTGGGATATACAGGAGTCAAGAGGACAATACCACTTTCTTTACTCCAAGCCTGGTGATCTCAACATAAAGAGGCTATTCCTTCTGAAGCAATCTTTATTACCAGTTAATTTGAACTTATAATGATAATTGACAATTATATCCCACATTAAAGTTTGCAAAGCTCTTTACATACATAATCTTATTTGAGTCTCATAACAACCATACTATGCGTATTAATTCATTTTACAGATGAAAAACCTTATAAGGTTCAGTAGTTACGTGACTTTCCCATGATCACAAAGTTACTATACATCAGAGGCAAGATAAAACCCCAGGTTTTCTTAACTCTTAAGCCCAGTTTGCTTTATGTTAGGGCCTAAAAAACAATTTGCCCCTGTTTTTGTTAAAATTCATTTTTTGAAATAGCAATATGCTAGCACAACTCTGGGTTTCTGTTCTCTCTCCTTCACTGTCCTTTAGATTTCCTTTAACAGTGGATAAAGCCTAATAGCTGTAAATTTCTAGGGTCTCTTTAGATGCCAAGGGAGTACAGGGGCTTGGTGGGGATTTCTTCCTCTTGAGTTCTTCCTTGAAATTAGCAAGACCCTAGCCAAATCACACCTCTCAGTTCCTCAGGCAATTCTAAGTTGCATGTAAATCTCTAAGACTCTAAGGCAGGAAACAATTTTCTGGGTGTTCCTTACATCAATGTAGGTACATAGGTAGAGATGGGGGATTAAAAAAAAGCCTATGTAACAAGTTCTCAACAAACAATTTATTATATAAATACCTGAGGATTTTCTAGTATCCTTTTTACTCCTTTAATTAAGTTACTGAGATACTTGGCACGTTCTGGACTGCTAAATAAGGATCTCCTTGCAGAAGCAAACTGAACTAAACAAGAAAGTGCCTATAAAAGAAACAGAGTATCTTTAATCATTAAAACAACAACAACAACAACTATAACCACATATCATGATGTTTAAGTCCCCATTACATTATACAGAATGTTATTTCACTCTTATTATTGGTAACTATTATAACCAAAATATCATGAAATATAATTTGCAAGTCCTAATCAGAAACAAAAATTGTAAAGTCATACTTAAGACCAAAGGGAACAGAAAGGAAATCTTGATCAGTTTCTTAAAAAAAAACCACAACCCCCCCCAAAAAAACCAAGACATCTATATGAAATAATGTACAAACACACCCACCAAAAACTGACTTTTTTAGGCCAAAGGCCTGAAATATCGCTGAACTTCTTCCTCTCAGTACAGGTTTCTATTGTACAATTAGCTCTTCTGCTATAATTTCAAATCTCCTAAGGCCATTTTTGAAGTAATAGGTGAAGGAGTAAATTCAGGGTATCAAATCACAGAAAAAGTTAAAAAAAGAACATAATCAACATAGACAGTAATTAACATTGCAAATACCAGAAGTAAGTAAGGTTGAAATACAGAAATATTTACATCTGTAAATACCAGAAGTAAGTAAGTTTGAAAGGGTTTGGCCAAGTACTAGTTGTCATGAATTATTATATCTATTCACTCAATGGCCTGCTCTGGCTTTTCATGGGTTCTCTGAACTTTCACCTCATAGTTAAAACACTCAAGGAAAGAATACCTACCAAGTTCAGAGATGATGAGAGGTTTAATCATTCAAAATGAGCATTAAGATCTTATAAGACAGGTAGTTATGGTATTGTTCTAAACTTTCTATACACATGAGGCATATTAATGTTCACCTCCTGATTTTCAGTGCCTCGTATTTGATCTCTCATAAGCATCATAAAAAATGGATATACTATGCATTGAATAATTCTGATTATATTCCAACTATTCACCTTTTTGAAGTACTCATATAAGTACTCACTTAGAGGAAATAAATAATAATGCTTTATTTACTTTCAGGAAGAAATGATATGACATTTTTCCTAGAACACCAAAGAGTGAAACTAACTAAAGATAAAAAGAAGGCAGATAGGAAGCAAAACTAGAGACCTATTCTGGAAGAAGGACCATTTCCCACACACCAAAGGATTGTGCAACTACCTGTCTATTTGCAGATCTGTCCATCTCTTTTAATTGGTATTTCTAAGTATCATACTACAAGAAAATCAAAGTCCAAAAGTCTCATTTACTCATTTTAATTATTTATGAGAGTTTTAACTATGTATTTTAAAATCTCCATGTTAAGTTTCCACTGTGAAAAAATGAAGTTTCCATTAATTGTTATATTTGTTAAATATCTACAAGTTAATAATAGGTGATTGTACAAAAATTTTAAATATGGAGGATAGCTTCCCTGTTAGTAACTATCTCTTCCACATTCTTGATCCCCAATGAGTCAATTATCTCTATGTATAAGTTGGGGATTGGTTCTTGCCTTCCTAAGGTACAGTAAAGGGTTAGTACAGCAACACTATTTTCCTGCTGAGGGTCACATTGTTACCAGGCCATCTTGCCAGGAATCCCACTATCTTGCTGCCAGGTGTCTTTATCTAGGTTCTTGATCCCTGGCTCCTGACCGCCTGTACTTCAGAGATAGTTCTGGCTCTAACCTTTGTGACCCGGCTCTGAGGTATTCTTACTCCAAATTACTCCTAATCTCTGTAGCCCTGTCCTACTGGTTTAAAATGCTGTAATTAACCTTAAAGTATAAGGGTAAAATAAGTATGTTTGAACTGTTACAAATACATTTTAATTTGACATGTTTTTCATTTCACAATAGGAAATTTTGGTCCTAATATCACTAATTGAAGCATAAGATTTTACTTCAATAAATGATTAGTCTGGACAAAAAAAGTACAAACACATAGAACAATTCATCAAACTGTTGACTGTTGCAGTTTTCATCTCTAAGGTTCTTTAAAGTTTGGACATTTTGTTATCTTATTCTCAGAATGATAATTAAATACACAATGATCACATGCACAGTTTCAATCTTGAAATATTTTTCTCAATATACAAAGAAAAAACTATAATTTCTCTAACTGAATAAACATATACATATATGTTATATGCACATTTATAACATATATCTGAATATTCAGCTCTTTATGTACATGACAGCTTCTGTATATTGTTATTTGTCTAGCCCATGCGTTAAGCTCAAATCAACAAATGTCTATATTTTTCAGAGACCAATATACTCCCTATGAGACATTACCTAGTATGGGAACACCTTGATTACTCATTACATATAATCAAACAACAATATGAGAGAAAGTGGATGGGCTGAACAATTTTTTAAAAAAAATTTTATTAATTTACTTTGATTTATCAACAATCACTTCAATATGCTTTTGAGTTTAAAATTTTTCTCCCCCTTCCTCCCCACCACCCTCCCCAAGACGGCACACAATCTGATACAGGCTATACATTTTCATGCCTATTAAACATACTTTCACATTAGTGATGTTGTAAGTAAAAATCAAAACCAATACAAGGAACCATCAGAAAGAGGAAACAAAACTCAACAGAAGAGAAAAAAAATGATAGCGATTCAACTTCCATAGTTCTTTCTTTGGATGTGGATAGCATTTTAAATCATGAGGCCTCTGGGGATGTCTTAGATCCTTGTATTGCTGAGAAGGGTTAAGTTTATCAATATCAGTCATCACACAACATGGCTGTTATTGTGTATGACATTCTCTTGGTTCTGCTCACTTCACTCAGCATCAGACCATACAAGTCTTTTCAGGTTTTTCTGAAGTCATCCTGTTCATCATTTCTTATAGCACAATAGCATTCCATTACATTCATATACCACCAGAACAAATTTTTAAAAGCAGCACTTTCACTGGAAATAGTTAAATGATAAATTTAAACATGTCTCAGGAGATTAAGAGCTATTTGTCAGTAGGATACCTTAATAAAGGTGGAAAAAAACAAATATAAAGAGATAAAGAATACATTTTTTCAGGGCAGCTAGGTGGCGCAGTGGATATCGTGCTGGCCCTGAAGTCAGGAGCACCTGAGTTGAAATCTGGCCTCAGACACATAACACTAGCTGTGTGACTCTGGGCAAGTCACTTAACCCCAATTGCCTCACAAAAAAGAAAAAAGAGTACATTTTTTCGACAAATAGATATCATACTTTTAGATAAAATTAATAACTAAATTTTACTTACTAATTGAGATAGTAGAGGTGGAAGGGCGTGATATAAATCAAAGAAAAGGTCCAAAGTTTCTGACTCCAGGAAAACTGAAAAAAAAAAAATTCTTCTAACCCCACTACTTTCAATTCATAGATTGCTTGTCTTCCAAGGAGTTTAAACTACTGAATAAATATTACCATAAAAATAATTGTGGCACAGTGCTTGGCAAAAAGTAAGTGCTTAATAATTACTTTTCATTCATTCAATCGAAACCTAGCAAGGAGAAATATTTTTACAGGTAAAGACAATTTCTAGTTCATGGTCTGGGTGTTTGGGGGAAAATAGTTTTAAATGCAGAGATAAAAAATGAATTAGACAAAATAATTTTCCTTTAACAACAGGTTTTCTAGTTAATTTTACTGGGAAACTCTTCAGTATTTCTACAATATCAAATGCTAGGAGCTGAAGCACTGTCTATTTTCCAAAATAGTTGTGTTTTTTTGTTTTCTTTTTTTCGTTCCTTTGTTTTAAAATACCTAGGTCACACTGTGGTCAGGATTTCAAAAAATGATTTTAAAGTTTAGATAAGACAGTGCAGTAGTCAGGATCCTGTTATGTTATGTTCTGTTCAGATATTTATGTAGTAATATCTTAGCTGTATCGGGAAAAAGATCCACTCAATCCCTCTATGAATGTGCCAAGATAGAAATACAGTTAAAAGTGAGTTATCACTGTTTTTCATTTGAGCCCTTAATGTTCACCACCCCCACTGCTTTTTCTTACTTGTTCTCCAAGTTGTTGGAATCTGTACTGTGCAAAGATCATCTGCAGATTCATCTGCTGAACTGCCAATGAAGTCAAAATTAAGACAGTTGAGGACAAGTTTCAAGACCTGCATCACCAGATTTTGTTGAACTTCATCTTGAAGGTTTAAAGGTTTTGCCAACACCTAAAAAAATTTCAAAATTATTGAATATCCTACTTTAAACAGATGAATATTTTCTGTAAATTAATAGTTTCAAATCTTCAATTTAAAAATATTCTTTAATTCATATTAAATTAATGAATACAGTTTCTAAAGATTACACACTATTACATTTTTTTTTCTAAATGACAGCTTTCTAAGTTCAGCAGGTATAAAGGGGGAAAAAAACCACAGTGTTAAAAATCACTATTTGTCAACTTCGACTGTAATATCCTGGATTTTTACCCTTTTATTTTGGCTCTTTGGGAGTGACATCTTTCATGCTTGATCTCAAACTGAATTAACTTCAGTTCTGGAACACCAGAAACTAGCACCTTTTGAAGCTTATAAAAAAAGGTAGCTTTGGGACAAATAAAAGGAAGTACTACTTTTCACAGCAGGTTGCAAATTTATGGAACTCATTACCTTTAAGAGTGCCGGCTAAAAATATAAGTTCAAAAAGAGTTCAGTTAATTTCATGTATGATAGAATCATAAAAAGAAAGAATAAAGAAGCCCATTCTTCATGAGGTTCTCAGACACAGAATAGGCTCGGGGTCCTAATAGCTCACTGAGATAGTCAGATTGTCATCCCTGCCACTCCTGCCAATAGTGGTGCAGAATAGGTAGCAGAGTCTTTCCAGCTCATTTGTCTAATCTTCTAGATAGCATTCAGCTTAAGGCTAAGCAACTCTGGCACCTGGTAACACATGCTAATTCCACCTTGCACTTTCAGAAGAGATGTTCTTTCCTTCCCCACTATATCCTTGGCTAGGAAAGGATAGAATCAGATAACCATTCTCCCTCTTTCTTGGTAATCACCAAGTCTCTGGGCTCTGTTTGCACTTCAGAACTAGGATGAAATTAAATGGCCCTGACGCTTTATTGTTCCCCTTTTCCTTTCCCCTCTAGTAGGACGGTAAGTTCCTTGAAGAAAGACTCTTTAAATTTGGCCTTTGTGCCCTCAATATAACATACAGTGCCTTACACATGAACGTTAATTAATTCAATTTATCCTTTAAGGGAATCCAGGATAGCTTGAAGAGGAAAGGGGGAGGAGAAATGTTTAACCTTTGGAGGTAACTGGATAAAAACTATGCTCTGTCATCAAGCCACTGTTAGAGATAAGAGTATTAAGCTAGGGTATTAGTCTAGCTCTTTGTGACAGTTCTTATGTTATCATAGTACTGATACAAATTAAAAATCCTAAAAACAAATAAAACAAAAAAGTAACTTCTGAGCATGCTCAGCACAAGGCTTCTTCAAACATCTGCATATCATACAGGGCAACAGAATTCTGAATTATACATAATGTTGTTGCCTGTCCTTTGTTTTTGAAGAGGACCAATAACATCACAAGGTGATGTCTTGACTAGCTTGTGAACTGGATTTAAGGGAGACAGAGCTGCACTGAGTCATCATCCTTACTCTTCTCTTCCAGAGTCATCAAAGTCCACTGGCAGGACAAAAGTCAAGACGACTGGCGATGGCCCACATGCAGAGGATGACCTTGGTGTCTTTGATGTCTGACCAAGCTCTAAGCACTCCACAGCATCTGTTCTAGCCACCTTCTTGGTCACTGGCACAAACTGTTCTCATCTGCCCATTCCACTGGGCTAAGTCTTCACATACTTGGGGGAGACATACCCCTAACTCACCAACAGGTATGAGACCTGTCAGTTACCCTCAACCTGGTTTGGCTTGTCTTCTGAGACACCTTCACCAGGGTGGGGCTGCTGTGCCTGCTACAGCTTCTTGAAGTCACAGGTAAGAGTCAATAAGACAATATACTTCAGAGATTTTTCCATTTTATATCAGAAAACTTGAATGGACCCCACCTATTCTGGAAGCCAGGTAACACAGCAGATAGAGTGCTGGGCTGAAGTCAGGAAGACCTGGTTAAGCCCAGCCTCTGACATTTACTAGCTTTGTGACCCTCAGCAAGTCACTTCGCCTCAGTCTGCTTCACTTTCCTCACCTGCAAAATGGGGATAATAATAACACCGATTTCCTAGGATTGTTTTGAGAATAAAATGAGATACTATTTGTAAAGTACTTTGCAAATCTTACAATGCTATATAAATGCTAGCTATTAGTGTTATTATAACTATAATTATTATTAAATGTATCTTGGTTTGCTAGATAATTATTATGAGAGTCCCTGACACCATTTCACTACCTTTTAGCACTAATCCAAAAGATGACTAGGGAAATGCGAAAGCCAGTGAAACCTAACTCAAGTACCTAGTAATTGTCATAGCAAAAAAAAAGTTTCATGTAAGAGGCAATTGCAAATTAAATAAATTATTTATGGATTTGATTTTATCTCTGTTCCTAGTGCCACAGCCTATAGATAAGATGCAAAATATCCATCTAGAAATCTTAGGGAAAAAGGAATGTCATCATGCTAACACAAAGGTGTTCTGTCAGCTGCAAAGGTTAGAAATGCAAAATTAGACTTTATGTGGGAATTGCAAATATCCAAAATGCACCAACTACATAGTTTCTGAAGAAAATTGTGAAATATCTTACTTCTTTTAGGAGTGAGCACGCCAGTACTAAAATGTCCTTGAGAGATGTGTCCCTGAATGAGGTAGCTATTTTTCGGTGTTTTGCTGAAGGTCTAGAATAATCAACCTAAAGGGACCAATACAAACAAAATTATTTAAAGAAACAAAAAAACAAAAATATGAATCCCTAGTTATAAAAATAATAATTTCAAAATTAAATACAGAGGCTGGCAAGTTCAAATTATCTAGCAACAACCTGATGTTTATGAAAAAAAAAAGTATGGTATAGAATACAAGAAAATAAACAAGAAAAAATAAACTATGAGTCATGATCTCTATTGTACAACTTCTGAAATGTCACACTGGGGACATCTCACTGTGTCTAAGTCTATTCTTTGCAAAACCCTCCTCTAACAACTAGATAGGAATCAATTTACCCATTCATTCATTCATTCCTTCTGCCATTTAAAAAAAAGGAACCCACAAACTTCTGATGTTGTCTGAAATAAAGTACAAGAGAATTCTTTGTAGTAAGAAATACTTCTCAACTAATAGATTCAAGTTATTATTGGCATATTAATAAATACTGTGGTCAAGATTACAAAATTTCAACAAGTCATTTTCATTGCCTGTAAGTGTCCTAAAACATTCTTCAAGCTGAAGAATATGAATTCAGCAAAGCTATTAAGCAAAAAAGCTAGAAATGAAAGTTCACCAAAGGAAGGGAAGTTTCCAGCACATGCTTATGTTACCTTGGCATTAACTCTGCTCTAAAGGAAATATTACTTCTGCCTCAAGCAGGGAAAAAAGAAAAGATGTGTTCGCAGAAAATCTATGGCGGGTTTGTCCTAAGACATGAAAGATAAGCTTTTTTAATTGCAGAAGATACACTTCTACAATTAAAAAAAAATCCTCTGCAGTTAGCTTGGAAAAAAACAATGTCTAAGTGAATAATCCAAAGTGGTATGACATATTTAAAACAACCAACATACTTCCATTGTCTTAAGGACAAAATAAGCATTGTGGGTGTGATTATAAAAGAAATCTATACAAAGTGGAGAAGAAAAATGAAAATCTGAGCAATTTCTTAGGTATATTTGTAGTCTTATAAGGACTTACAAGGAAGAAACAGTGGTTCTGAATTTAGAAATTTGAAACTGGGGCATAAACAAGATTGAATGTTGTTAATGCACTAGACTGGGAGTCAAAAAGCCCAAACAGCAGTCCTGGTTCTACTGGGAAATCCTCATACCATTTCTTGGACCAATTCATCTTTTCATCTGTAAAAGGAGGGGGTTAGACATAATAATAATAATATCAACCCATATGCTACCATGCATTGTATTAAACACTTAAAAAATATTATCTCATTTGATCCTCACAATAACCCTTTGAAGCAGGTGCTATTATTACCCCCCTTTTTCAGCAGAGGAAACTGAGGCAAACAGGTTATATGACTTGCCTATGGTCACACAGTTAGTAAGTATCTGAAGACAAATTCTGCCTCTGAAGCTCTATCCACTGAGCCACCTAGCTGCTCAGTAATTACAAGAGGTCTTCTAAGTTTTTTTCAGGTTTTACAATATAGAGTGACAGACCTAGCTCAATGAATGCTAGTTGATAACAATGAGGTTCCAAATTTGGTATGAGCAGAAAATGCCTCAGAGGTCAAATTACTGATCTGCAATGCTGATTCATGTGCTGTACTTAATGCATCCCTTTTTGAAGGAAGATGGCTTATTCATGGAAACCACTTTTATTAACAACTCATTTCCTATAAATTGCTTTATTTGGAGAGTAAAATACATAGTATAATATGGGAAAAGACTGCTTGCGTAGTGATAGTTCCACAGAAACCTGAACACCCAATCTGCAATTTCTACCACTATGAGAGGAAACGTGATGGAAGGAACATTACATATACAGCCAGAAAACCGATGTTCAAGCTTCTTCTCTACTACTCTCTGAGCCCAGGTGAATCAGTTACCTTCACTGGACCTATTTCCTCAACTGTAAAATGGGAAGTTTTGCAGAGAGTGCCTTGAAATGAACTGATAAATTACAGAAGTATCATCATCATCATCAACAACAACAACAACAACAATAACACGGTCACTAAACTCTGTTTCCTGTCTTCTGTTTTAAGGAACTATCTGATCTTGCTGTGTAAGATAAAGGTATAGGAAACAAACAAGAAGGCTGGTCTTTTAAAACACTCAGAAAAACTGTGGCAGCTGTGTGGCCCTGGGCAAGAGGGCTAGACAAGCATCAACTATCTGAGGGTCAATTTCACCAACTAGAAAACAAGGTCATCTTCAGGATAAAACTCATTATTTGTTTTAAAACCAGAATGACCACTACCAATTTTAGCAAATCTTTTTACAAATGTGGAATAATTTTCTAATGTCTAGGTCAATCTAAGTAAAAAATATAGCAAAGTAACTTGGATGCAGTTCTAGGCAAACAGGCTGTGTACTTCACCACAAAGAGACTTCTGGACCACAGAAATGGCCCCAGGCAACATTCTCTTTAGGAGACCAATCATTTCTGTGTCACATTGCTACATTCCCTTTTGTTACAAGACTATTTTCTATGAAACCCGACTCTTGCTTTTGTTTTTGGTATAACCAATGCAACAGCAGAAGTGAGCAGGAGCAGGTGACAGTATGCTCAGCTGCTGGGCGAAGCGCTGCATCTGAAAATCCCCACTGCAGGGTGGACAACCCTGCCCGTACATGGCACAATTCCAAGTGGCCTGTGCTTTGATCAACCCTGCTGGGTGAGCATTGTTGAAAATCAATTCACCAAAACCTTTTTTCCTTTTATTTGTAAAAGAATAAGCAACATGGTGGTTTGCTTCTCTTGAGCATTTAATTTTCTTCTTATGGCTACTGTATTATTATATACAAAGAAGATAAAAGGATGCCCATGGGGCACTGACCATGTCTAATTCTATGTTCTGGATGGTACCACATAGTGCTGTTGGTGTTTTCAATAATATTGAAACAGTTCCAATCTCTAATTGCATCACTCATTAAATAAACAAAGAATCTGATGTGAATACTCTGTAGTTTTCTGTTCACTTAACATATCCTGACAAAGAGGGATGGAAAACATTAGCTACAAATAAAGTCAACAAAGGAATATAACTATGAGAATAACCTTACAGTTCCCTTAAAAGGAAAAAGCTTACCAGGTTCATTTCTTGAGTCAGTTCAGAAAGGATTATCACCCCTATTACATAATGGTCCACAGTACCCTTGAAAGGAAATAAATTACAGGTAGAGATGAAAAGCTGATTCACAAATGTGAAAACCAAGTAATGTTAACAAATGAAAGTTATACTTGGCACTCCACCTAGAAATACAGGTTTATGATCACAATATAGGAAATTCACTCTTATGGATTTCACCAGAACCAGCACCAGATAATTAAGATCCATTCTGCCCTGAGTTCTAGTTCTGTCTCCACCAGAATATGGCTGAAGGGGACTTTGTTTCCCTGAACCTAAGGTAATATTAGCTCTTTACAGCTTTCATAGTTTATGATTCTATTCTGACAGCATGTGGATTTGTAAGGGAAAAGCTGTCATAAACAAAGGCATAATGATAATCTATATATATTTAGTGCGCTCTTGGACCCATACCAAACTAAACTTTAAATCAGAACTAAGTTTAACGTTTTACACAGGACTGTGAATAACAAAAAAAAAATTCCCTTTAGCTATGTAAATGTGTTTGGAGGCTACTAAGATAGCTGTGTCCAATAAATAATTAATAAATAGTTTGGTAAATGAATTTAAGTTCCTGGATCTAATTCTGAACATGATCACTTAAGCCTCTTCAGTACTATTAGCTCATGTACATTTATTTATAAGATACCTATAATCAAGGCATCTAAATTTCCATATACACTAGGGTAACTACATAGCTATCAAAAATATAGAGTTAACTGCTTCCATAACATGTTTAATTTAATCAGCTTTCAATTTAACCATGACAATTTCCTCCAAATCAAAATTTTTTAAAAAACACACATCATTAACACGAGCTACCCACTGCAAATTCACACTAAAAGCATGTATATAATAAATGTAAAATTCAATTATAGCAAAAGCATAAAAATCACTGCTAATGCTGATAATACACTTTTCAGCAAATTGATAGGCTTTACTATAGTCATTCTGCATTGACAATATAAATTACCTTTGGGCAAAAGAAATAATGCATAGTACTGGGACTTTTGTAGCTTAAACTAAACCTCAAATAATTCATGACATATGAAAGCAGATAACACCTACTATAGGCAGCCAAAGAGTAAAGCACAATTTTAACTGAATCTAATTGTCTAATTGATATTTCCCAGGACAGTGCTATTGTCATTCACTGAGAAGGTGGGAGCTTAATGACACTTTGGTGATAATGCTGACAGGATGGAACTACTGGCTGAAGAGAAGGCCCTTGAGGGAGTTCTCCTGGCTGTCATAACTATTGAGCGCTATCAGGGTGCAAGCACCAGAGACTCCTCAAGTTGAAAGAGTTGCTGTTCAGAAAAGTGGTGATTGGCAAGTCAGTCAATGTGTACGCCTCTCAGCTGCTGAAAAGTGAACTGGACAAATAGGCCTTAGTTTCCTTGTGTGTAAAATCAGGGAGTGGATAAGATGATCTAGAGAGCCTTCCAGCTCTGAATCTACATTTCTCTGAAACGTTAGCAAGTGGCAACACATTTTTTACATTCTCTTTGAAAGGGGGAAATACCTTTGGTTTTTAAAGGAGAATGACTCCATTGCTTGCTTTTGTACATCTGCGAACAGCCTTCTGGAACTTTTTGTAATTTTAGATAAACAATGTCAATGAGAACCTATTTAGTTAGTCAAGCTATAAATGTCAAAGCTCATCCTTCTCTAATAAAATTGTAATTCTGTCTTTGTGTCATAACATTCACCTTGCTAAATAACCAAAAAAGGGCTAGAATTCCTAAGATCCTAGGGTTAGGGAGCTGGAAGGAAACTCAGAGATCATGTGGTCTAATTATATTTTTAAAATGAGTAAACCTGGGCCTCAAAAAGTATCTGATCAATTGCTCACGGTCAGAGGTTTGACAGAAAAAGAATTTGGGGGGGGGGCTAGGCAGTGGGATTAAGTGACTTGTCCAGGGTCACACAGCTAGTAAATATCAAGTGTTTGGTCTGAGGCTGGATTTGAACTCAGGTCCTCCTGAATCCAGGGCCAGTGCTATCCACTGTGCCACCTAGCTGCCCCCAGAAAAAGAATTTTTAAAAAATTTTCTTGAACTTAAACACACACAAAAACCAAACTAACAAAAAAATAAACATTTCCACATACATAGCACTACATGAAAAGAGAATCCAATATAAAACCATGAATTTCTATTTCACAGTTTACTTTTTTTGAAAATGGTGTAATAAACACTACACATCATTTACAAAGCTACCCTGCTGTTCTGTGCTTCTTTCTAAGTTTTCTTTTGTTCTCTGTTGTGCACTTTTAATTTTTTTCTCCCTTCCTCCTTACCTCGCCCTAGAGAAGGCTATCATTAGACACAAATACATATCTATCTATATCTATCTATCTATCTATCTATCTATCTATCTATCTATCCATAAAACCAGACCATACATACTTTTATTTATTAGCTCTTTCCCTGGATATGGATAGCATCTTCCTTCATAGGTCCTTTGTAGTTGATTTGCGTATTTATAATGCTCAAAATGACTTAGTTGTTCAAAGTTATTCTTAGAACATTATTGCTGTTCCTATGTACAACATTCTCTTGATTCTGTTCATTTCACTCTTCATTATTTCATATAAGTATTTTCCATGCTTTTCTAAAATTAACTAGCTCATCATTTTTTACAGCACAGTAGCATTCTATCACAATCACAACTTGCTTAGCCATTCCCCAATTAATGGCCATCCCCTTAATTTCCAGTTCTTTACCACCACAAAGAGAGTGGCTATAAATATTTTAGAACATATAAGTCCTTTTCCTTTTCCCCTAATCACCTTAGGAAACAAACCTAATAGTGGTATTACTGAGTCAAAGGGAATACACAGTTTTATAATTCTTTGGGCATAATTCCATATTGTTCTCTAAAATGCTTGGATCAGTGCACAGTTCCACCAACAACGAATTAGTGTCTCAGTTTTTCCACATCCCCTCCAACATTTGTCACTTTCCCCTTTAATCATTTTAACCAATCTGATAGGTGTAAGATAATATCTCAAAGTTATTTTAATTTCATTTCTTTAATCAACAGGATTTATAGCATTTTTTCATATGACTACATATAATTTTTATTTCTTCATTAAAAAATTGCCTTTACCCTTTAACCATTTATTAATCAGAGAATGCCTTGTATTCTTATAAATTTGATGAAGTTCTTTATATATTTGAGATATAAGACCTTTTTCTGAGAGACCGTCTATAAAAATTTTCTCCCAATTTCCTGTTTTCCTTCTAATCTTGGCTACATTGTTTTTATTTGTATGAATCCTTTTTAATTTAATGTAATCAAAATTATCCATTTTACATCTCACAATGCTATCTCTTACTTATAAATAAATTGTCCCTTATTCATAATTTTGATAGGTAACATATTCCATGTTCTTCTCATTTTCTTATGCTATCTCCCTTTATATCTAGGTTGTGTATCCATTTTGACCTCATCTTGGTGAATGGTGGAAGATATTAGTCTATGCCCAATTTCTCACACACTGTTTTTTAGATCTCCCAACAATTTTTTTAACCAAATAATGAATTCTTATCCCAAAAGCTTAAATCTTTACATTTATTAAACACAATGTTCCCATAATAATTTGCTACTGAGCATTATATGTCTATTCTGTTCCACTGCTGTACCTTTCTATTTCTTAGCTAGTACCTGACAATTTTGATAATTACTGCTTCATTGTATCATTGAAGATCTGGTAACGCTAAACCTCCTTCCTTTACAATTTTTTCATTAATTCCTTTGATATTCTTCACCTTACGTTCTTCCAAATGAATTTTGGTATCATTTTTTCTAGCTCAGTAAAATAACTTTTTGTTTAGGTAAAATTGTCATTTTCATTATATTGGCTCTCCCTATACATGAACAATTAATATTTCTCCAATTATTTAAATCTGAATTTATTTGTATAAGAAGTGTTTTATAATTATGTTTATATAAATTTGTTTTGGTAGCTATACTCCCAGGTATTTTATATTCTATAGTTATTTTAAATAGAGTATCTCTTACTATCTCTTCTTGCAGGGTTTTGTCAGTGACATACAGAAATGCTGATGACTTATATGGGTTTATTTTATCCTGTTACTTTACTAAAATTATTGCGTTCCCCAACTTTTTAGTTGAATCTTTAAGATGTTCCAAGTATATCATCATATCATCTGCAAAAAGAGGTAGTTTTATTACCTCATTGGCCCATTCTAATTCCTTTAATTTCTTTTTATTCTCTTACTGCTATTACTAGCATTTCTAATACAATACTGAATAACATTGGTGACAATGGGCATCATTGTTTCACTCCTGATCTTACTGGGAAGGCTTCTAGCTTGTCTCCATAACAAATAATGCTTGCTAATGGTTTTAGGTAGATGCTTGCTATCATTTCAAAGAAAAATCCACTTATACTTATGCTTTCAAGTGTTTTTAAGTAGGAATGAGTGTCGTATTTTATCAAAAGCTTTTTCTATATCTATTGACATGATCATATGAATTTTGTTACTTTTGTTATTGGTATAATCAATTATATTAATTGTTTTCCTCATGTTAAACCATCCCTATGTTCCTGGTATAAATCCCACTTGGACACAATTATCATCTTTGTAATATATTGTTGTAGTCTCCCAGCTAGTATTTTATTTAGGATGTTTGTATCTATATTAATTAATAAAATTGGTCTCCAATTTTCTTTCTCTTTTTTGATCTTCCTAGTTTAGGTATCAGTACATATGTGTTTCATAAAAGGAGCTTGGTAGGAATCCTTCTTTGCCTATTATTCCAAATAATTTATTTAGTATTGTAATTAATTGATCATTAAATATTTGGTAGAATTCATTTGTAAATCCATCCGGTCCTGATGTGTTATTTTTTCCCCCTTAGGAAGCTCATTTATTTATTTAATTTCTTTTTCTAAAATAGGTTTATTTAGATATTCCATTTCCTCTTCTGTTAATCAAGGCAGTTTATATTTTAGTAAACATTCTTCCATTTCACTTAAATTGCTAAATGTATTGGCATATAACTGGGAAAAATAACTCCTTATAATTATTTTGATTTCATCTTCATTGGCAGAATATTCATCTTTTCATTTTTAATATTAGTGATTTGGTTTTCTTCTCTCTCTCTTTTTTAAAATCATATTGATGAATGATTTAGCTATTTATTTTTTTTCCCATAAAACCAACTCCCAATTTTATTGATTAATTCCATGGTTTTCTTACACTCAATTTTATTAATTTCACTTTTAATTGTTAAGATTTCCAATTTGGTATTTTATTGGGGAATTTTAATTTCTTCTTTTTCTAGTTTTCTTAATTGCATACCCAATTCATTGGTCTGCTCTTTCTCTATTTTATTAATATAATAAGCATTTAGAGATATAAATTTTCCTCTGATTACTGCTTTTGCTGCATCCCACAAGTTTTGATATGTTGTCTCATTTTTGTCATTCTCTTTAATTAAATTATTGACTGTTTCTATGATTTGTTCTTTAACCTACCCATTCTTTAAGATTAAGTTATTTAGTCTCCAATTAGTTTTTAATCTGTATTTCCATGATCCCTTGTTGAATATAATTTTTACTGCACTATGATCTGAAAAGGATGCATTTAATATTTCTGTGTTTCTCCATTTAACTATGTATGTTTTATGCCCTAATATATGGTTACTTTTTATAAAGGTACCACGTACTGCTGAGAAAAAGGTGAATTTCTTTCTATTCCCATTCAGTTCTCTCCAGATATCTATCATATCTAGCTTACCTAAGCTTCTATTTACCTCCTTTACTTCTTTTTTTATTTCTTTTCTGGGTTAGATTTATCTCATGCTGAGAGGGGAAGGTTAAAGTCCCCCCACTATTCTAGTATTACCATCTATTTCCATGTGTAATTCATTTAATTTTTCCTTTAAAGATTTAGATGCTATAGCATTTGATGTATATAGGTTTAGTATTGATACTGCTTCATTTTTTATGGTACCTTTAATCATAATGTAGTGTCCCTGTTTATCTCTTTTAATTCAATCTATTTTAGTTTGAACTTTGTCTGAGATCATGATTGCTACCCTTTTTTTTAACCTCAGGTGAAGCATAACAAATTTTATTCCAGCCCTTTATTTTAACTCTGTGTATTTCTCATTTTAAAATGTATTTCTTATAAACAACACATTGTTGGATTCTGATTTTTAATCTATTCTGCTGTCCACTTCTATTTTACGGGTGAGTTCATTCCATTCACATTCAAAGTTACAATTACTAGTTGGGTCATTCCCTCCATTCTGTTTTTCCTCCCTATTACCCTTTTCACGCTCTCTTTTTCCCTATCCTTTCTCACAAGTCTGATTTACTTCAAAAGATTCCCTCCCTAATTCATATCCTTTTAAAGAACTCTTCTCATATCCTCTCCCCTTACCCCCCTACTTCTTGATCCACACACTTCTTCCAAAAGCCCCTCCTTTATCCTGGGCACTCCCTCTCCTATTTCTGATGAGAAGCCTTCTGTCTATGTACATGCTTCCAAACTATCCTAGTAGTGATGACATAACATTTTCCCATAAAAGAAATAAATGGTTTGACTTCAGTGATAATTTATCTTAATGTTCACCCTATGTTCCTCCTGGATGGCAAATTTTCCACTGAATTTTTTGTTTATCACAAATATCTGAAAGGCTTTCAATTCACTAAATGTGCCTTTTTTTTCCCATTCAGGATTATACTCAGCTTTGTTGGGTCAGTTATTCTTGGTTGCAAACCAAGTTCCTTTGCTCTTCAAAATATAGTGTTTCAAGCCCTTTGGCCTTTTAATGTAGAAGCTACTAGACCTTGGGTTAGCCTAACTATAGCTCCATAGGATTTAAATTGTTTTTTTTTCTCTTATTGCTTATTCTCTTATTTCTCCTTAACCTGGGAGCTTCAAAACTTGGCTATGATATTCCTGTGAATTTTCATCTTGGGCACTCTTTCAGGCGGTGATCAATGGATTTTTTTTCTATTTCTATTTTACCCTCTTCCTCTAGAACTTCAGGGCAATTTTCCTTAATGATTTCTTGTAATATTGTATCTAGACTCTTTTTTTTTAATCATAACTTTCAGGTAGTCCAACAATTCTTATATTGTCTCTCTCCAATATGTTCTCTAGATCCCTTGTTTTTCTTTTTTTTTTCTTTCTTTCTTTTTTCTTTTTTTGGCTAGGCAATGGGATTAAGTGACTTATCCAGGGTCACATAGCTAGTAAGTGTTATGCATCTAAGGCCGGATTTGAACTCAGGTCCTCCTGAATCCAGGGCTGGTGCTCTATCCACTGCACCACCTAGCTGCCCTCATCACTTGTTTTTCTAATGGGTTTTTCATACTGTCCTTGTCTGAGCTCTGTTTGAGGTCCAACCTCAGGCATTCCTCTCCACCCCTGAGTCATTGCCCTTAGCCATTTTGTCACTGCAAAAACTCTTGCTCCCTGTAGTCCCTCCTGTGGCTGCAAACTTCAGCTCACTGCTTTGCCCTAGAACTGAAACCAGGGACTCTGCTCTCCTGCAAGTGCCCACAGCTAGCAGTGTCCCTGCACCTTTACTACAACACTCAATTGGCATGTGATTGCTTCTCCTCGATCACAGCCACAGCCTTGGACCAAGTCTGGTCAGCACAACTGGGCCTCAGGTCACACCACAGTGAATGGTCCTTCGATCTTCCCCTACTCACCTGAACCATACCCCTCCCCCATCCCTCTCCCATACATACTACTTTGAGGTGAAAGTTCCTGAAGCCAAATCTGACCCAGCTGCCCCTAGGGTTTGTTGTTTGTTGATTCAGTGGAGTTTGCCTGGAGGGGTTTGCCCTACCATCTGCCAAACATCTACCCCTGAAAGTCAGGTCTTCAAGAGGTCCTCAAGTTGTTTTGGGAGTATAATTGCTTTATCCTGACTTTTAATTCTTTCTGCTGCTCAGAGGTCACTTTGAGGCAATATTTTATCTTGTTTGTGGGAGAATTTTGGAGAGCTCAGTATTTCCTGTCCTATTTTGTCATCTTCCAAGAATCCTCTCAGAAAAAGAATCTGAAGTCAGGTTTCTAGACTCAAATAAAAAATTCTTTACATGGCATGTTTATTACTAAGGTATATCAGATGATCAACAATTTGGCTTAAGGGTATATAAAAATGGAAAGTAGTTTGGCCTACTTAAAAAAAAGACCTTCCAAGGGTTTTTGTCTTTTTACTGCAGTACAGTAGAAACAACACTGGCTATGGAATTACAGGAGCTATATTCAAAATCTGGCTCTGATACTGCCTGTATAACCTTTGGCAAGTCATTTAACTTCTCTGGGCCTCAGTTTCCTCCTCTGTAAAGTAAAGGTATCTGACTAGCTGGCCTCTGAGATCTTTTTCAGCTCTAAACCTATGATCTTATGACTTTAGCATCAGTTATCTTCAGAACATATTTCCCCATTAGATATTATCATCTACACTTTATATTTAAAATATTATCACCTACATTTTATATTTATATTAAAACAAATAAACATTGTAAGTTATACTGAATATTAAAATCGTTAGTTCTTTATGTACTCTTCTCTGGTTTGTAAAGTTGAAAACCCACATTTACTAACTATAGAAAACAAGAACATTACACAGAAATAATCATTATTAACCCAGTAGTATCAACTGCACATAGTACCACGCTGCCATAGTCACCAACACTCAATAAAAAGAAAAGCCATTTATTTCCAAACAGATACAGAGAATATGTTCTTACCTGTAGAAACTTTTTTACATCAGCAATAATGTCTCTGAAAACAAATTCATCTTTCTGAACCTCAAACCATCCTAGTTTGGTAATTTTAGCAATGACTTGAACAAGAGCTTGAATGACAAAGGGAGCCAGTTTGGGTTGGGATGCTATGTAGTTCAGAATGTAATTCCCTGTAAAGAAAATATTCTTCATCATTATTAGGATTTTTCAGTACCATACATTTCAGCAATCATGCTACTACCAAAATTGAATATCTCATGACAAGTTTTTCTAATGAAAAACTACTGTATTTTTTTTCCTTCAGGTGTTGCATTTCCAACCATCTTTAATTTTAATGGATGGACAAAATGAAAGGCAATGCAATTTTCCTAAAAATAAAGCAAAATCTATTTTATTTACCATTTAGATTGTGATCTGACATCCTAAAATTATTTTACTTAGATCAGGGGGTTTAAAATTGCTAGTTGAATGAATGCTTAGCAGGCAGTGCATCACTGGGATGATTCAAGGAGAAAAAAGTAGAAATATAGAAATATATATAGTTATGGTCAGATAGGTGAATGGTACTTTAAGTCTACAAAAAAAAACCAAGGGGAACGAAGACTGGGAAAAAACCACACTGGATTTGGCAAATGAGAGAATACTAGCAACTTTGGAGAAGGCAGTTTCAGTGAAATGATGATGGAAGCCAGACTGTAAGAAGAGAGAGAGAGAGAGAGAGAGAGAGAGAGAGAGAGAGAGAGAGAGAGAGAGAGAGAGAGAGAGAGAGAAGAGAAAGTATAAGCACTTATTATAGAAGGCCTTTTCAAGTTTAGCCACAAAGGGCAGAAAATATGTAAGGCTTAGAAGGATCAAGTGAGGGGTTTTTTGAGGATGGGGAAGAAATGGGCATATCTGTAGGCAGTAAGGAAGAAGCCAGTAGACAGAGAGAGAATGAAGATAAGTGTATAATATCGTATAATAGGGATGAGAAAGGAAGCAATCTATTGGAGACAGGATGAAATAATAAGATCATGAATGCAGGTGGAAGAGTGAACCTTGGTAAGGAGTAAGGTCACGTCTTCATGTGAGACTAGGGTGAAGGAGGAGATAGTGATAGAAGGCATCTGATCAATATGAGATGAGGAAGAGGGGAGAAGAGGGAACTCATGGAAAATGGCCTCAATTTTTTGGTAAAATATGAAGCAAGGCTCTCAGTTGAAGAGGGTGAGGGTAGGGACAGCCATAGGAGATTTGAGGAGGGAAGAAAAGCTTTGAAAGAGCTGTGGAGAGCAGGATAGCGAGTTGATAAGGGAGGGGCAGAAGGACTGCCTAACCACAGTGGAGGCCTAATTGAGGTTATGTAACATAAATTTGCTGTGGAACCAGTCAGAAAGATCATATGATTTTCTCAACCTTAGTTCAGCAGTACATGTCTAGGAGCAAAAGCAGCGAATGGTGGGAGTGACCTGACAATGAAGTTTGGCAGGGAGCGATGAGTGAAATGATAAAGAGGACAGGGATTATAAAAAGGGTAGTAAAGAGTTGAATTGGCTCATGGAGGGGTCAAGATGAGGAAGAGAAGAGAGAATACTGACAAATGATTCTTTCAATGTTACCTGTTGAACTAACTTTATGTTTGGCAGAAACAGAACAATTTTACATTTTGTCTCTGTATCAGCAAAGCCAAATATATATGTCTCATTTTATGTTTCACAGAACATCCAACATATTTTGTTGAGTTCAGTAAATATTATGTGCCTGCAAGAATCCTTACATAAGGTTTATTTCTATTTGAGTTTGACATCCTTGACATGTGGTATAATCCCATGTCTGCTTGAACTCTATCAGTAGTGGTGAGATCACTACTTGATAATCAATCAGTCAATTAGCAAGTATTTATTAAGCAAAAGTATTTATCAAGCAAGTATGTATCAAACACTGTGCTGAGCACCAAGGACACAAAAGATAATAACGAATCAGTTCTTGACTTCAAGAAGTTTATAATCTACTAGGGAAGAAAAAAATGTACACATATATAAATGATATGCAGCTTCTGTCGTGACAAGATATGACTAGTGTGGACATGTCATTAGAACTTAATAGTAAATACCTGTGGACTGATGAATTGAGAGCAAGTGACACATGTTTTTCAAAGTCTAACAAACAGACCAAAGGAACATAAAACAAAGAGGAATAGTTCAACTTGAGTCCTGGGCAGGTGCTCAAACATTTGGGGAAATGTCAGACAGCACATAAGCATAATAATTTAGTTAACCTTATTTAACATAAGCATATATAACTCTTCCTCCCTTCCCACATACACTCAGTTGCCAAATTCTGCATATTCAGTCTCCATTCAATCTCTTGCCCTTTTACCCTGTTCTCCTGCTTACATGGCCTGAGTCAGGCTAGTTCAGGCCCTCACCACCGGCCCGAATTACTGATCACCTGGTCTCTTGGCTACTCTCTTCTATCTCCAAGCCACTGTTCATACAACTGCCTAAACAACCTTCTGAACATACGACTGTCATAGATGGTCACAATATCATCGCCCTAATCTAGTACTAAAGGCTCTCCACAATCGGTAGCAACTGAGTTGTCAGGTTTGTTTCTATATTACTCCCTTTCTTTGTCTTGACTGTGGGATGATAGGGAGGTCAATCTACTGCTAGTGGAGATGTAAACTGGCTTTACTGTTTTGGAAAACAATATGGAAATAGGCAAGAAAAATTATTAAAGTGTTCTCACCCTTTAACCCAGAGACAATTGGGACAATATGCCAAGGAAAAACCTGGATATTACTTTTTAAAAAGCAAAATATTTTGAGAAGGTGAATCTTCTGTGCAGTACATTATCTACTGTATTCCAAAGCCAAAGAAAATAACTTTTCAATCATTTTAGGATTTCACATCATGTTCACCCTCATCAGGGAAGATAATCTATCCTAGACTCCTCTTTAAAAGTCAAGAACCAAAAGATTTTAAAACACTGTCAGAAACACATAATCCACACTTCTAACTCTGGTAAAACATTTAGAGAAAAACTGCCTTTCAAAATGCACTTTTGTAGAAGCAGCTAGGTGGCGGAGTGGATAGAGCACCAGCCCTGAAGTCAGGAGGACCTGAGTTCAAATCCAGCCTCAGACCAAATACATGACACTCACTAGCTGTATGACCCTGGGTAAATCACTTAATCCCAACTGCCTAAGCAAAAAAACAAAATAAAATAAAATGCAGTTTTGTAAAAAGTACAATAAAATACTTACGGATATCTATCCTTTGTTCAATAGGTAGAGGAGTCACTCTGCTGACAAGTTTTGAAAGGCATGTTGCTGCAAGTAGCTGAGAATAGGATGTCTGTAAAAAAAAATTTTTTTTTGCATTTTAATTAGCTTTCACTAGAAAAAATGAAAGAAGAAAGAATAGGTCAAATTATTTGTGTACCAAATTCTAATGCTTTGGAATGCTATTTTTCATTTACTTTTTACTTTGGCATGCTATGATCATCAAATTTCTGAGAGAGAAAAGTAGTGAGATATACCACCTCAAATAACTACAAGGAATCACAGAAATGAACCACTGAATCAAAGAACAGTAGGGCTATAAAATGTAGGGACACAGACAAAGTAAAGGGGCACCAACTCATCCAAGGTCATAAAAGTGATCAACAAAGAAGCAAGAATAACCAAAGTTTCATAATTTAAAAATTAGCCTGCATCTGGATAGGAGCAAGATCTTCAATCAGTTTATAATCATTGAATAAGACTATATTAAGTACCTACTTTGGGATTTTTAATTCATGATTTGAAATCACTAAATCTCTCTAAATCTGTTTCCTCATCAAGTTTGTTGTGAGGAACAAATGATAAGGCTTCTTTTTCTTTTTTTTAACTAACTAATGAACTAATAGAGTTTGTTTTGAACACTTTAAAATAGTATATAAATGTCAATTATCATTATTAAATCATTTCCTATTAAACAAAAAAGTGTGCTTTTATTTTATGGATCTCTTCAGAAGTCTCCATTTTAACATTATTCTGATTATAGGTATAAATTGCAAATGATTTACAGTTTAGATAAAACTCAACAAGTCTAACATCAAAAATTTATACTTTGTCTTAAGGACCTAGCTCTCTTGAATTTCAAGTAGCTGGTTGATTTTAGGTTAGTCAGCTTTTGGTAAAATTTTAAAAGTTTAGGAAATAAAATGAATAAACCTTTATCCAGTTCAGCCATTTCCCTAGTTCTCACCTTTCTCATCTTGTTGCACTTGACACTGCTGACATCCTTTCCTCCTGGATACTCTCTCTTCTCTGGATTTTCATGTCACAATTCTCTCCTGCTTATTCTGCTACTTATAGAACCACCCTTGTTCATCTCCTTTGCTGATTCTTCATCTATGTCACATCCCTAATTGTGAGTGTTCTCCTAGGCTGGATATTCTACCTCTTTCTACATGCTATTTCTTGGTGACCTTTTCATCTCCCATGGATTACATTCTAATCCCTATGATGATGATTTCCAGACCTATATCTCACTGCCTCCTGAGCTTCAGTCCCATATCACCAACTGCTTATTGGACATTTCAAACTAGCTGTTCCACACACATCTAAATTCATTTTTCGAAAACTGAACACATTATCTTTTCTCCCCAAACCAGCCTTCTTCCACACTTTTTTTTTTCTGTAGCAACACCATCTAGGTTCTAAACTTTGGAATTATCCACAATTCCATATTTTCCCTCACTCTAAAGATCCTGTCTGTTGGCAAATCTTTCTATAATCTACCTTCCCAACTAACTACTTCTCTCCACTCATATAACTACCACTTTAGTTCAGGCCCTCATCACCTCTCATCTAGATTACTACATCAGATTGCCATTTGGTCTCCCTTCCTCAAATCTCTCACCACTCTAGTTCATTCTATTCAAAGTCACCAAGGTGGTGTTCCTTAAGTGTACATTCAGCCAAGTTTATCCGCGTGGTCTAAAGATAACATTCTTACTCTGTTGACCAGCTGGATGCATATTGTAATCTCTGAGTGTATCTTCTCATTCTTTTTATGTCTGATTACATTTCTTGGCCTTTAATCATATTAGGTTAACATAGCAATCACATAACTGTGGCCATGAAAGACTGGGATGAGGTTGTTTATACTCTGGAGCAACAGCATCCCTAGGTATGGAGCCCCAGCAGATCTGCTGATTATCATCATTTAAAAAAAATAATCTTGGAATATGTTTGACTTACTCAGAACTCTTTCCTCAAATATGAGCTTTATTTATTACTGCTTTTGCTTTATTGTCTTAACTATTCATTAACATTTTAAAGAAGTTAATAGTAAGCTGGGTTCCTCTCCTAGAAAAAAAAAATTCTGGTTGTCATTTAACCTTTCTAATAAAGGGTAGGCATCATAACCCTTCCAGCCCTAGATCTAAGATCTTATGACCCTAAGTATCTGCTTTCACCCTCATTCTCACTCAGACTTTCCCCCTAGATTTTCCTATGTCCTTCCTTTCTCACTCTAGAATTCTACAGTTACAAATTAAGCACCATATAGATTATCTATCATTTTTGTCTTATCTATACTTTGTATCCATCACCACTGACAATGATATTTTAAAATTAATTCAATCACATATATCAAATATACTTACTGTTCCTTGTTCTAATAAAAGCTGACACTTGCTGAGACAATCTGGACTGTCAATAAGTTCCAGCAGCACTTTCTCTGCTTGTATTCGTTGTGACAGATCAGTCCCTATGTAGAGGTGATTACATAACACTTCCAGCTCATTCAAACTCTGAAGAAAAAAGAAAATGTTCAATTAGACTGCCTACTTGTAATATTCATTAAATTGCTGATAAAATCATATGAATGTAGTGATGACAAACAGGAAATGGGAAAATCAAGACACTTCTAATTCACATTATCTTTAAAAATTTCAGCACTTTGATTTGTCCTGCTACAAAAGAATAAACATCCCCATTAGCAGAGCGATACTGGGATACTGAAATTAATAAGACAGGTTAGTTAGGATCATAGAGTTGGAGCTGGAAGGAACTTCAGAGGTCATCCAGTCCAACCTATCACTTTGCAGATGAATTTTGTTTATAAATTGTACTCTTATGTGAATCAAGAGGGCACAGGGAGAGTTTAACATAAAGATGAAGATAATTCAATCAGGTCTTACCCTATCATTTTTTCAGAGAGCTCAGAGAGGGGCAGTGATTTATCTAAGATCATGTAGTTGTAGCCAGATCTAGAACTAGAACCTAGGTCTTCTTAGTAATTCAGTGCTCTTTCCCCTAGACTGCAGAATGTTCTTGATCAAAAACAGGTAAAGTTACTTACCATGAGGTTTCCCAAAAGTCAGACTGGGGAAAGATTTTGTTTTGTTTTTTACATTATTAGAAGGAGACTCTACAGTACTGAAAGGAGTCATGATTCTACTTCCCTAAGAACTCAAATAATAGAATCATTTGCAAAGGGGACACAGGTTTGAACACCAAATGAGTATACAACGGGTCAAGATACAATTCTGGCATGGGAAGGCCATCCTAGAAGTTTTTAACTTATTTTCTCAGCAGTATTGTTTAAGTGAGCCTCCAATTCAATTCAACAAACATTAAGTATTTACTCTATACTGGGCTCTGTGAATAAACAAGTAAATGACACAGTCCCTCAATAAGTTACTATATTCACTTTTAAAACTATGCAAAGCAATGTACTAGTTTTGAGTTGATGAGGAAAGGATATTTTTGTGATTTTCCTGAACAAAGTGGAGCCTGCTCCACTAACAACCTCCTCTGAAGCTTCAGTATGGCACTGATGTGGTCCTGAGCTCTAGAAATCTATGTGTGATGAGCACAAGCACAGGTAGATTCTGCCAAGGTGGCTTCAAATAGGAGTAGGGTAACTATGACATCTATTTAGCCTAGTTAAATTTAGAAAGGTAAAAGGTTAGCTGTAAGCTGGTATGAGTTAATTCAGCCACAACAACCTATGAAGACCATCTACTAAAGCATAGAGGTTGTGAACTGTGATGGTGGAGGGGGTATAAAAAAAATCACAAACCCATTGAAATATTATAAAGCTTATAAAGAATTGATACAAAACAAGGGCTAACCAACTGCTTTCTTCCCACAGTAAACCTCAGAAATAACTCCTCATTTAAGGTTTTGGTGGAGGCTTGAAATGAACAGGTGGTGTTAAAAGAATCATTTATTGTTAACTAAATGAAACATGCTATAGTCTCCAAATGTTTCAAGATCATTTGGATAGGATAAAATATAGCTGGAGGAAGCGTTTTAAACAGGTAGTAAGGAACAGAAATAGGAGCCACAAGCTCCAATAACTTCACAGGATAAGACAAAGTCACCAACAATATCAGGTGGCATGCTGATTTTTTTTCATTATTTAACTAATAAAATTTGAATGATTTGGTTCTGTACTGATGGGTCAACAAAACCTTGAGACTATGAAATTACATTTTCCAGCCAAAATTTAAATCACTAACTAAAGGAATGTAGAAAACACAAAAAGGAAAATGTTCTAACTTGCTTCTTTCAAAAGTCAAGGAGATTTTACATAAAAGGGAGGAATAAAATGATGTTTTCACACTGGAGTTCTAACAACTTGACACACACTTGGTATACTGAATGAAGCTGCTTAGAAAAGAGAACTGGCTTTGATGCAGGGGTATATAACAGACTAAAACAAATGAACACCACCAAAAACTAAAAAATTGAGGTAAAAATTGAGTAAAAATCCATTTGTATAACTGATAGGTACAGGGTAGGGGAAAAAAAAGCCCCCAGATCCCAAATTCAATTATCATCTCTACACAGGTAACAACCAAATCCACATGCCCGTTCCCTAGCTTACTCACTTATTTTAGTCCTGTGCCCACTGTGCCTATAATCCAGCTTGGATTTGATGTCCTCCCAGCAGAGTACATCACAAAAGAGCACTGGCTCTGGACTCAGAGAATCTGGGCCCAAATCCACCTCTGAGGCTTACTGCCTGTGTAATCTCGGGCAAGTCACTTAGCATTCCTGCGCCTAAATTTCCCATTGTAGTACCTCGAGTTGAACTCAGTACTTCCTAACCTATGGGTCCTGACTCCATATGGGGTCGTGAAAAATTTGGCAACAGTAAGAGGTTTCTGAGTGCGATGACCAAAAATTAATTAAAAACCAAACGTGCGATGAATCCAAGGTGTTACTGGCAGCGCTTGCCCATGTTGCATAGTGCAACTTCAAAGCAGCCTGGGTTCTGAACGCAGCACATGCACTTTGCACTGTGCATGCCCTCAGGCTACACAACTCCAAGGAAGGCTGCTGGAAAAGGGGTTTCAAATGGAAAAAGTTTAAGAAGCCTTGAGATGAACTAAGGTTCTAAAGCTAAGATCATATGACCATTATTGAAACTGAATCTGGTTGAGTTGATGAGGGTCACCTCCACTACTTCCCTCAATAATCCTTCTTTATTAGGGTAATTCCTAGGGGCCGCCCATAGGTCAAATCACCTCATATACCCTGCTTGCCAATATTCATATCCACGTAAAATTAAAGACAACTTTGAAAAGAAAATAAGGGGACAGAGATTTTATCGTGTAGGCTGAAGGACGTGTAAGAGAGGGTAAGGTGGATTTATTTCTGTCAGCCAGACAACAAATCTTGCCTTAGGAATTATTTTCTATCTACTACTATCTACTGCTTCCCTGGGCTACTAGTTTCCTGGTGCACAAAACACAGTAGGGTCTCCTAAAGCCCAGGGCAATTAACTGGCCCTGGGATAGCTTTACTCCCTTGTGTCTAACCTCCTCAGTTTAATAGGTAAGACCATCACGTCCTCAACATCCCATATAAGGAACCTAGAAGTAATAAGAATGATCTGTCCTTGCTTAGCATTTCCAACTGGTTATCAGATTGTACTGCTTCTTTCACAGGAGCAAAGATTTAGCATTGGTCATCTTAGTGGTCATCTACTCCAATCCCTTCATTTGACAAATAAGGAAACTAAGGACAGAGAAGTTAGACAACTTACCCAAAATCACATGGGTAGGAAATGTCAAGAGTTGGGATTTGAGCCCCTCTCCCCATCTCCAAATTCAATACTCTTTTCTCTAGCCCACACCATCTGGTAACCTCCCCATCTGCCCCTTTTTTCTATCTTTACTACAACTAGGTAGTTATTATTCATCTACTACAACTTTCTCCTGACTGGTTTCCTTACCCCCTACATTAGCAAAGCACAAGGCATAATCAGGGGCCTTAAGAATCCCTGTAAATTGTGAACTTCTGACCTTACCTCTAGAAAAACAACTTCTCAGAGAACACATTTCCAGAAATTACATTAAATGCGCTGGAGATCTCAGGAGAAGTCAGGCTAAACGGTTGTCACACATAATAGGTAAAACTCATTCCTGCCTGGTAACCAAAACCTGGGCCTCAATAGCTTCATGATTAGTAACTGGTAAGACTTATTGAAGGTGTCATTCAATTATTCATTCAGCAAACATTTATGAAGCCCCCGTGCCAAGAACTCAGTACAAAGGCTATGAAAGGTCAGAAAACCAAAACATCAGCACTGTAAGGGAACTTGTCTTGGTCATAGTAAGGAGCTGTGGTATGGATGACGACTTTGAAAGGAGTGGTAAAATTAGGTTGGAGCATTATAGCTAATCTTCAAGAACTTGAAGGGTTTATCGGGCTTGACCATAAAAGGTAGAGCTAGGAGTAGTGAGTATAAGTTACAGAGAAGAGGATTTACATCCTATGAAAAGAAAAAGTGACCTAGAACAATCAGAGCTATCCAAATGTGAATTGGATGGGCTGTGTGGAAAGTAATAAGTTCCTTTCTAGAAGTCTTCAAGCAAAGGTTAAATATCCACCTGTAGGGATTCTTTTTGTTGTTGTTTTGAAATTCAATTCACTTTTCAGTTCCAAATTCTCTCCCTCCCTTCACCTCTTCCCCACCCACTGAGAAAGCAAGAAATACAATATTTCTTATACAAATGAAGTCAAGAAAAACATATTTCTGCATTAGCCATGTTCCAAAAAGGAAGGAAGGAAAGGAAGAAAGAAAGAAAGATGGAGGGGCGAAGGGGAGAAAGGAAGGCAGGCAGGCAGGAAGGAAGGAAGGAAAGAAAGAAGGAAGGAAATGAGAAAGAAAAATATGCTTTAGTCTATACTCTGAGTTCATCATCTCTATGTGGAGGTAGATAACATTCTTCATCATGGAACTGCAGTAGATAATTGCATTGACCAGAGATGCTAAGTCTTTCACAGTTGGTTATCTTTACAATTTTGCTGTTACTGTGTAAATTGTTCTGGTTCTGCTCACTTCATTTTGTATCAGTTCAGGTTTTTTGGAAACCACCTCTTTCATCACTTCTTGCAGTTCAATAGGAGAGGAGAGGACAGTCCTCTTTGAGAAGGAAGGACAAACCACAACAGTACAATAGTGCTCAATCACCACTTGTGGGGATTATTGTCCAGGCACTAACTGCACCAGTCTTTGAAGTTCCTTCCAACTGAGATTCTGTGATCTTTCTCATCCTTTCTGTCCACACTCTTCTAGATCAGAATTCATTCCTTTAATTCAGTTTTAAATTATAAAAGAGTTAATTGACTGAAAAGAGCATTCCATTTATATCTAATCCTCAACCCTGAGTTAGAAACAACCATCATTTCTTCTTGGTCCTCTCATCCATTAACGCAACCATTTTTCAACTGGAGATTTTCCCTTTCCTCTACCACTCTGATCTTCAGAGTCAACATAATAGATATTATGCACTCAAAATAGGCAAGGAATTGGAGCTCCTTTTCTCCTTGCCTCAGTACCATCTCAGAAACTCAGAAATGAAAGGGACTTCAGACAGTATCAAATCTAGCCCACATTTGCACAGAAATCTCTTCAACAACATCTCTAGTATGCAGTGATTATGCCTTCACTTGAAAATTCTGAATAAGGGGTAAGCACTATCTTCCTGGACAACACGTTCCACCTTGAGATAGCTCCAATTGTTAGAAAACAATGTTTTCTTACATTGAACCAACCTTCCTCTCTAGAAATACCTATTGCTCTCAGTCCTTCCTTGTAGGCCTCAGCAAAACAAAAGGAATCTCTCTTCCACAGGACAGCCCTTCAAACAGATGAAAGATAGCTATCAGGTTTCCTTAAAAGATTCTGTTCTTCAGATTCCCCATATTACACCAAAACGTTTATAAGAAGCACTTTTTGTGGAAGCAAAGAAACAGAAACAAAGTAGATACCCATCAACTGGAGAAGGACTACACAAATTATGCTACATGAATATAACATTGTATTATGTACTGGAAGAAATGGTGAATGTGACAAAGACAGAGAAGCATGGAAAGATTTTCATGATCTGACACAGAGTATAGTAAGCAGAGCCAAGAAAACAGTATGTACAATGAATGACATGTTAATGGAAAGGACAACCATAAAACAAGAAAAAGTGAATGATGAAAAAGTACAAAGAATAAGCACGGTCTCACAGAAAAAACCCTCCTCCCCCCACCAAACATTCACTCTCTCGATCTCTCTCTTCTCTCTTTCTCTGTCTCTCTGTCCCCCTCTCTCCCTCCTTTACAGAGGTGAAAGGTCTACAGGTATGGCATACTGACTATATTTTCAGACTTTTTTTGAGGTGCTGATTAATTTTGTATATTATTTAGCTCTTCCTCTTTTTTTCTTCAAAAATATAATTTGTAATATGGATTAGCTGTCTGGGAGGAGAGAGGAAGAATACTGGGAGAAATTCTGGTGATGTAAAAAAAGCAAACTTGAAAGATATAAATAAAAAGGTGTTTAAATTTTTAAATAAACATGATCTTTGTCAGATTAAACAATATCTGGAAAATGGACATAATGGCTACCCTGTCCTTCTCCAGGGGATCCTTTCCCCTACCTTGCCCTGTCCCCCACCAAATCCAAACCCTCAGAGTTGGAAAGAACCTTAAGGGCTACCTAACTTAACCTCCCCTTGAACAGGAATTCCTGCTAAAGTCCTCGATAAGGGACTGTGCAGCCTCTGCTGGATGAGCATTCAGACCTCCAGTGACAAAGAACCTATTACCTCACATAGCTCATCTTCCACCAGCCGGACCTCTTAAAGCAGCCCTTTACATTTTGGAACAACTCAGATTGTTAAGTTTTTCCTTACCCTAAGGCACTTCTAGTCTGGTCCTTGGGGCCAAGTGGAACAAGTTCAGTTCAATTCACCAAACATATATTACACTCCTAGCGTGTATAAGGTGCTATGCTAGATGCCAGGAATCCAAAGACAGAAAAGAAAAAGGAAAAAGAAAAAGAAAAAGAAAAAGGAAAAGGAAAAGGAAAAGAAAAAGGAAAAGGAAAAGGAAAAGAAAAAGAAAAGGGAAAGGAAAGGAAAGGAAAGGAAAGGAAAGGAAAGGAAAGGAAAGGAAAGGAAAGGAAAGGAAAGGAAAGGAAAGGAAAGGAAAGGAAAGGAAAGGAAAAGGAAAGGAAAGGAAAGGAGGAAAGGAAAAGAGAAAAGGAAAAGGAAAGGAAAGGAAAGGAAAGGAAAGGAAAGGAAAGGAAAGGAAAGGAAAGGAAAGGAAAGGAAAGGAAAGGAAAGGAAAGGAAAGGAAAGGAAAGGAAAGGAAAGGAAAGGAAAGGAAAGGAGAAAAGAAAAGAGAAAAGGAGAGGAAAGAAAAGAAAATAGTCCATTTCCTCAAGAATACATTCTACTATAAATTTAATCTTCTCAACATGACAACCTTTTGAAAACTTGAAGGCCACCAGCATGTTCTCCTGCTCTTCTCGTCCCTTCTTCTTTCTCAGGGTTAAATTTCAGTATTTTTTTCCAAACCAATTGTCATATCCCATGGTCTCCAGTGAGGGGGTCATTGTATTCAAGGCCCTGTGCTTGGTTCCACAGGTGATACAAAGCTAAATATTACAAGATCTTTATCCTTAAGATGAAACGATGTATACAAACAGCAAACTATGCTACAAAATAGAAATGTGATAAATGCTAAAATACCCATACAAAGTATACAATATTAGAGTTTGGGGAGGAATGCAGTATCTAGAATATAGTAAATGCTTAATAAATGCTTGCTGATTGATTGATATATAATTGAGGGGAACCTAGGAAGGCTTTATGGAAGAGGTGGCATTTATGCTGGTGCCTTGAAAGATTAAGCAGAGAATTTGGAAAAATCAGATGAAAGTAAAAGTGTCAGTAAAGATACGGCATCTGGAAAGCTCCAATCATATCAACCAATCAAACAACAAGAATTCATTAAACACCTAGTATGTGCCAGGCACTGTTCTAAAGAAGCTCTGGGATTATAAGTACAGAGAATGAAACAACCCCTACTCACAAGGACCTTACATTGTAAGGGATATAAAACTTATATCATATATATATATGATATAAAACTTATATCATATGTATATATATGAAACTTAAAGCATAAATATAAAGTGAATAAATACAAAATATAATAATACAAGATAGTGTGAGGGGAAGGGCACCAGTCCTTGGGGGTGGGGGAGGGGTCATGCAGAAGATGGTACTTGACCTAGGTCATAAGAAAAATTCTATTATGGGGGGTGGGGAAGGGAACAGACCCCGTCTAATCTCTCTTCCACACAATATCCCTTCAAGTACTTCAAGACAGCCATCAAATCTGTCCTCTGCCCCCAAGTCTTCTCTTCTCCAGACTAAACATCTCCAGTCCCTTCCACTCCTCATGGTAGGATCTCAAGGCTCTTCATCCTTGCCATCCTCTTCTGGACAACCTCTAGCTTGTCAATGTTCTCCCTAAAATATGGCACTCAAAATCATTCAATACTCTAGGCAGAGTAGAGCAGGAACACCATCTCCCTACTTCTAGAATAACCTTTTCACTTTTTGTTTTGGTTGGGACTTGTCATTTCAAAGAATATTTTGTAGTTTACACTTGAATTATTATATCCCTCTACCTCTCAAGGCATTAGCCGTGTGCTAGTCTTAATACAGCTAAGATCACATCTGTTTTGGCTACCACATCACACTATTGGCTCATAAAGAGCTTATCGTTGATTAAAACCCCTAGATTTTTTTTCAGATGTCTAAATAGTTCTACCTCATCTTGTCCTTAGGAAGCTTATTTTTTAAACTCAAATATGACTTTATACTTGTCCCTATTAAATTTCATCTTAGATTTGGCCCAATGCTCTAATTTGTTGAGATATTTTGTGCCCAAGTTCAAATTCTGGGTCAAACACTTGGTATATGCCTTTGGCAAGTTGCCACGTCTCTAAGAGTAAATTTCTTCATCTGTGAAATGGGAACAATATTGTTTTTACTACGTACTTCACATGGTTATTTTGTGCAAAGTACTTTTTAAAGTGATATACAAATGTAAACTGCCATCATAACCTACCAAGCATACATTCTCCTATTACCCTTATTTTGATCCTCTTATCCCACACCTCAAGTCAGCTCTCACCCCATAACAAATTCAAAGTCTCTCATACTTGTGATCTTGTCAAGATCACATGGCATTATTTCACCCTTAAGACTTCAAATTGATAATACTCCATTTCACAACCAGTTTCACTCATACCCAGTGAAGCTACTTTGACCTCAATGATCACTCAATTTAACCCTCCTGAATTTACCCAGGCCATTATTGCCCTCTTTGATACACAGGACTCCTTATTCAGCCATCTCCCATGCTAAGTACTCTTACTACCAACTTCGACTCCCCAACCTTCTATTGAGTCTCAATTCTGGATTAATACCAATATCTAACATTATTACTCTACTCCATTGGTGGCTGGAAAAAGACACTGAAACATGAAGACCTATTGTGCTTCAAATGTATCCAATGCGAATGTGATACCAACATGTTTGGACTTTATTCTTTAAGCACTGAAGATCTAGTGTAGGCAGGTGACATGACCAAACTATGCTTTAGAAAAATTAATCTGTTCCTGCAGGATGACTGGAGGCAAGACAGATTCAAGGAAATCAGGAAGCTGTTGCAATATGTCGTTCAGGAAAAGATCATGAAGGACTTAACTAAGATGGTAGGAGTGACAATGACCAGGATGGGACATGTTAGAGATGTCCCTAAAGTAGAATCTCAAGAAGTTGGAAACTGTTTGGATAAGTGGAACCATGGACTCCCGAGATTTGAGCTTGTGTGACTGAGAGGATGATGACATTGACAGAGATAGGGAAGTCTGAAGGTAGAAAAACTGTTGAGTTTGGTTTTGGAAGTACTGATAGGAAAGGCATATGCATATATGTGGATCTGGAGTTTAAAAGTGAGGTCAGGGTTGGAGACATAAATTTGGGAGTTAGCCCCATACACACTGAGACCTCGGGAGCCCATGCAACTGTCAAAACCAAGTTTTCTTCTTAAACCTCTTCTTCTGACTTAATACGTCTCTGGGATATAGTGCTGGTGGCTTATATTGAATTTTCCTTTAAAAAAAATTCTGTTGGCGATTGCTCTTGTCCCCATTAGGGCTCAGAGAGCTTAAGCAACCAAAGACTGAGAGCAGGAAGGGATGCTGGAGACATAGTCCAGTTCCTCCATGTTACAGACAAGGAAACTGAAACCAACTCCCTATGCCTGCATCTCAGGCCCTGCACAGCGAGCTTAGGATCACAGACTGCAAGCCAGAAGGGACGTCAGGGGCCCCTCCAGTCCACCCCCCCCTTATTGTGCAGACGAGGAGGGTGAGGCACTCTCCTGAGGTCACACACACCCCTACTTAAGTGGCAGCGCTGACATTCGAACCCAGGCCCCGAGGCCAAATCCTGCGCTTTGTCCAACACGCCAAACTGACTCTTCTACACCCAGCTCCCTCCCGCTTCTCCTCCCCCTCCCCATCCCCATCCCTTAAGGAGAACACAAACAAATCCCTCCCTCCCCCAGGGGAGCCAGATGTACGTGCAGGTGGAGCCGGACCACGCCCCTCCCCCGCCCCGCGTCATAGCGCCCCCTGCTGTCACACCTAGCCAGGCCACAGACACCCCCTACCCCCCGTTTCTCGGTCAAGGTTTCGAGCCCGGCCCCGCCTCCCCGGGGGCGGGGAGCGGGGCGGCGGCGGGCTAGGGAAGGGATGGAGGAGGATAGGAGGACGGCTGGGGGCCGGGATGGCGGAGCGATGACGACGGCTACGGAGCCCCCGGCGGCGCTGGGAGCCAGGACGGCCCCCTCCTCTCTCCTCCCCGAGGGTGGCGTGGAGGCTGAGAGGTCCGCAGCCCACGGGAGGGGAAGGGGTGAGGGGGCTTGGGACAGGGGGGACGCCCGGCCTCGGCCGCAGCTGTGCCCGCGGGAGGTGGTCCCTGCCCGGCCCCAGCCGTTACCAACAATCTTCCCTCCCCCGGGGGGCCGGAGCCCCGCGGTCGCGGCGGAGCGCGCACTGACCTGAAAGTGCAGCGCCATCTTCCCGAGAGGCGGCGCCCGCCCGGCCAGGAGAGCAGACGGAGGCAGGGCACGGAGCAGGGGGCGGGGCACGGAGCAGGGGGTGGGGCGTGGCGGGGGGCGTGGCTGGGGGGCGTGGCGTGGCAGGGGCGGCTCAGGCCGGGCCCGCAGAGACAGTGAGAGAGAGCAGGGTGGAGGCGGGGCGCGGGCCCCACCCTGAGACAGAGTGGTGGAGGCGGGGGGGAGGGCGGGGAAAGGGGCGGGGCGGATCTGGCCGGTGGGAGGGAGGGGGCGGGCGCGAGGGCGGGGCCTCCGCCAGGGCTCTCCGGCTTGGCCCGTCAGGCTTTGGCCGCGGGGCGGCGCTCTGTCGGCAGCGCAGGGAGTCCCCAGGCTGCCCAAGGCCATCGTGGGGCTCCGACCCCAGCCTGGGGCCACCCGACTCCGGCCACCCTTCCTATCCACCGCAGCCTCACTGCCGTCTCAGGCTGTCATCCCCTGGTTTCCTTCAGGGTCCCTCGGCCTTGTTTGTGTCGTGGACCCTCCCTCCCGCAGGCTGGGGAAGCCCGCGGACCCCCTCCCCGTCCCGCAATCGGGTTTTTAAGCGCACGAGAGAAACGCAGAGGCTTACAAAGAGCCCAGTACACTTAGCGAAATAAAGGGTGTTTTTAATCGTAGCCCCTACCCCCGCTAAGACCCCCTGTTTTCTGTCCTTGTTCTGCTTAACCCTCCACTTCCCCTTAGAGAGCAGAACCAGGAGCATGGAAGGCGAACTCAGTCTTGACAAGAAACATTACCCGATGATTGAAACCGTTTTGTTTTTGAAAAGCGGAACGTGCTTCCTTGGGAAGTGGTGAGCTCCCCACGCTGGAGGTCTGCCATCGTGCCCGGCTGGGCGGCCACCTGTCCGGAGAGGATAGAAGGGGCTTCTTATCCGGGTCAAGGTGGGGCCAGACACCTCTGAGGTCCTTCCCGACTCTGGGATGCGGAAATTTCAACCATCATTTTAAAACTGGCTGAACGCCCTTTCCAGGACCCAGCCCCCCGAGCCCCGCCAGCCCCCTCAGCCCTGCCTGCGCCTAAGGCCAGGCAGGACCTAGGATTCCGTCCAGATCTGTCCTGGCCCGCGTGCAGAGAGGGCTCTGGTAAAGTAAGGGTCAGCCACCTTGGGACACGAGGTCGAGCTTTCCAGGGCACTCAGAAGGGAAGATTCGGTTTTCTGTTGTTTTCCTCCTTTAAAAAACGTGAGTACCTTCTTTAGGTGTCAGTGTTCAGTAAAACTTCTCTCACCTTCCCTTTTGTCCCACAAAAAGTGAATCTGATTCAAAACCTTTTTAGTCAATTAATAGTATTTCAGATGGAATTATGTCACTACAGCGGTTTAAATTAATACAAAGATTGGAAATGATGCTTCAGGACTTTGAGTAATTCATTCTTGTTATAAAACTCAATTAAAGGTTGGACTTTCTGAGCCCTTGGGAAGGACAAAATTATTTTCATTTCTGGCAACCATCCGTTTAAAAAAAGGCATATATGGCTCTTTGGGCTCAGCAATCTTGTTGGGAGAAGGGGGATTCAGAGGTTTGAATTTGTTCATGTGGGTTCTGTGTGACCTTAGTCAAGTCACCTAACTTCTCTGCATATTTACAAGATGGGGAGAGGGGAGAATATATTAACTAAATCATTCAAAGAATTTTGCAAACAACATAAAATGGGTACAAATTGTTTTGTTTTATGTACTGTATTAAATACATTTCTGAAATTAATTGAATGAAGTTTTAATCAGGTAAATTGTCAGTTATCCAGGGCTTGATCCAGTTCATAGATTTTTCATCTAATTAGACTTTTCCCATTCCTGCATCTTCTCAAGCTCTGAGAATTTTAGAGGTGCTAATGAATTAGGTGTTTGTCAGGGTTCTTTTCATATACTCTGAAGCCCAAAATTCTCTATTCTGGGCAAGATGAAGCAAAATGCTCATTCCACCAGGATCTGACACATATATCTGGAGTGCAGAAAATCCTATATTAGCATCTTGGGCAAGGTTTCTGAAAACATAAATATCAAATCTTGAATTCTTATACACATATTGTAATTGTAGCAAGACTATACTGTTATGTTCAGTTTTAAGAGTCCAGCAGAGGGCAGGCAGGGGAGAGCAATGAGTGGAGAAGTTCATGTAACTTCAGGAACACATCTATAATTGAACTTAATTCTTTCAATCACTTAAATATCTTAATATGTTTTAAAATGTAAAATATGGAAGATAAATTGACAGATGTTAATAATTCCTGTACTCCAACACAATAAAAAATTAAGTAATTTGGTTTGCTCATTTAAATAACATACATTATTTACATATGACCCCTTCAAATCTTAATGAACTGTTTATTGATTGTTTAGGGAAAAGTAGCAGTTCTTTGGTGTGATGTCATGAACAACTAAAACTGCAGCTATAGGACAGTTAAACCTTGTATGCTGACTGAAAAAAAAAAGTCAGCATGAATAACATTAAAAGGGAAGTCTTCCTCTAATGTCTCAACATGAGGCAGAGGTCACCATGGCAGGCCTAACAAGCTAGAAAGCCTTTGAGTGTGGAGTCCTAGCCTGCTTGTACTTTATGTGTCAATCCTCCACTGATTAGTTCAGTTAAGTTCAGAGAGGTTAATGACCAGAAGTTTGGCTACAAGGCAATGAACTTTTTTTTTTAACAATGGCAAAATCATGAAGATTATCTACTAAGATATAAAGGGTTGCAATCTGTGGGTGAAGATGTATGACTATCTGCATTCGTGTTAAGTATGCACAGATATATGTGTATGAGATGGAATCCTATTTAAAAAACAGAAACAAAAACCAACCTGAAATAGACTAAGTGACCTGAAAAGAATTGAAAGCATGAACATATGCCAAGGACAGAGAAGTAGGCTAGAGAAAAAAGAATAAAACATAGGCATATTTTATGACCATGGTTGCTTCTCAGAAATAGGCTGTATCTAAATGTCAAGTATTTTCTTCTAAATGATATCCATAAAAGACACTTGGGAATTGAAAAAGGGAACGATCATGGTTAGTTATTTTAAAAACAAAATTAATTTAGATTAAAATTTAAATAAGGTCACTTGTATAATTTACTTTTAACAGTAAAAATTTGCTTTGATTTTTTTCATGCTTGTCTTTCTCCTCAGTCTTATACCTCCAAATTTTCCTGGTTTTGGAGGGAAAAAAATGCTTGCAATAGGGCATAAAAGTGCTCAGTCAACCAGGCAACCTTTTCATAATAAATACCTAAAAAAATGAATAGCCAAAACATCCACTTTCTTTTCTCTTCTTTCCAGTGACAGTCTGGGGATGATGATAAAGAAGATTTCAATAGCAGTGCCTATGTTATTCATTTTCTATAGGGAAAAAAAATAATTTATTTGGTAGAGAAAAGTGGATTTATCTCATTTACAAACAGGCTACTGGGGCACCACCACATTTATTTATTTGTTTGTTTGTTTTGAAGATTAGCATGTTGAACATCTATGGTAGGAATTATAGGATCATAGATTTAAAGGGGAAGTGACCTCAGAGTCCATTCCCTCTCATTTTATAAATAAGGAAAAAGTGAAAAGTGACTTGCTCAAGATCATACAGGTGCTAAGAGAGAGAGAGAGAGAGAGAGAGAGAATTTGAATTGAAGGCCCACGTGAAATTGCCTTCTCCTTAAGCATGCAAACATTGCCTTCAACTTCTTTATATCGCCCATGGCACTGAGCCTTTTGAGGTGCTTAGTAAACATGTTCACTTTCACTTTCCTTACTTCCAAGATCGGTTAAAGATATACTAAGTTCCCATCTGAATTCACAGAGTACAAAAGTGAGGGAGACATGGACAGATGCTCTCATGAAAGACCAAAAATTTTAACTGGTTTAGAAAGTGATTGTATTTGATATTTTTACAGGATATTTTACTTTACTAATTACAAAGGTAAATCTAATGATATAGAGGAAAATGCAATGGAATAGAAGACAGAAGACTTGAGTTCTATTCATAGGTCTTCCATAAAGAACCATTGTGACCTTGAGCAAACCCCTTCCATTCCCTATATCCTCATTTTTAAAATGAGATTTTACTCAGTGTCCACAGTACCTATAAGTAGAAGGCATTTTAGAGGTCATCTAGTCCAGTCCTCTAATTTCCAAGGTCTCTTTCAGGTCTAACATTCTTGACTAACTCTGTATAATTGAGATTAGAAATGGAATCTCTGTTTTCAAATCAGTTTGTTTCCTTCTTCATAGTCTCCAGATTCATATTCTTCCTCTTCTTCCACAGGATCATAATATTTCCAGAGCCTGTGTTGGAACTTCCAGTTCTGTTCCTTGTGATGATCTGATATCTAGATGATGAACCTATACACGCAACAGATTAGAAATTTCATAAGTGAAACAACAAAATCAGTAACAGAAATTATGTAAAATCATCATTCTAGTGAATAGAACTCTGAGTGACATATTGGACATATTTCCCCATCTTTATGAGTAAGCACAGGTAGACTATAGATACTGACAATTCAGATTCACAGTCAGATGATGATCCGCTATCCTGAATCAGTTTCAGCAGTCAAACAATAAGCACAATCCACAGCTATGCGCTCATAATCTCTATTCAGACTTAATGAAAATGGGCTAGGTATCATTATGAGAAATGATAGGGTATGTGCATCCAGACTTTAATGCAATGGATAATTTAGTTCCGTTTAAGATAGAAACTAAGACATATAGTAAGGATAGTTTTACTCTTCACTGTCACATTAATGCTATACCCCTTCTGTTTTAGAGTCCCTTAGGGAATTTCAAGTGGTTCTCAAACTGTCCCTGTTAATTAACAGGTAATATTGGGCCCATTTGACCAGAAGGGTCTATGAATCAAAATAACAAATTATTGAGCACCTACTTTGTTCAAGACAAAGTGTTGCAGGGGATTAAAAAAAACCAAAAACCTTATAGGCCAAGATCTTTCCTATCAATAAGTTTAGTATCTGGTTAAGGAAAGGTAATCATGAGATAAGAGTTCTGTGAAATATGAAGTTTTCAGAAGGAAATCTGTCATTAATTACTAAGCAAAAGTCAGAGAAAGTAAATACCATAAGAATTCAGAGATAAAGAGATGATTTTGGACCTGAGTGGTCTGGGAAGTGTCTATGGAAGAGGAAGGAATCAAATTGTCTTGAATTTGCAGGATTTGAATAAGCTAACAAGCAGGCACGTGATGAGAGAGATTTTAATCTGGGGGGACAGTTATGGACGAAAGAGGGAAGATAGCAAAGTACATGTTTTAGGGGACAGTGAAATGATTAGTTTTAGTCAGAATAGGAAGTATAAGAAGATGAAAGACATGGTTAGAAAAGTAGTATAGGTCTAGATTGTAGAGTACAATGAATATAATATAAGGATACATCACCAAGCTCTATAGATTCTGTTGGTAATAGGGAGCCAAAGATAGTTTTTGAGCAGTAAAGTGATACGATAAGTAAAATATGTTACAAAGATTAATCTGGCAGTGGTGTGTGGCATGGATGGAGGCACTTTCTGGGTATGGAAACCAGTTAGGATACTGTCACAGTAATCCAGCTACAAAGTGATAAGAGCCTAAATTACAGTGGAATCAGTGGTGAAGCAAGAGAAAGGTGTAAGAAACATTTCAAAGGAAAATTCAGGTTTGATTCTATTAGTTTAAAATAGGTTATTAAAAAAAACACAGAAACCAAATATAGTAAGACTTCTTTTTAAGTGTATCTATTTTTTAAAAGGTCATTTACCAGGATTGATAATTTTTAGTCTGGCAGATGCATAAGCTGTGCCATATTTGTTTCTGGTATGGCAGATATAAACACCTTCATCTGATTTCCTGATCCCTTGAATTTGTAGCCATCCTGTCACACCATATTTCTGAGGTCCACCTCTCACCTGTTAGGAGATACTTTTTAATGATTCAGTGAATAAATAGATAGATGCATAAATGTATCCACCAAAAGAGTCAAAAAAGTCAGAAGACAGGTAAGGTAGCTACTATGTGTAAGTTACTACTCCAAGCACTGCAATGCAAAGATAAAAAATAAAAACATTTGTAGCAAATAATTTCTATTTTACCAGGAGGATTTAAAATGCTGTTAGAGGCATTTTGTGTAAGGTAGGGACAGAAGGTAACAACAAAGAGATTCAAAGTGTTCTAAGGAATGTTTGAAGGGAAGAATAAAAATAGATGAGTAAATCAGACAAGTCTTCACTGGGTAGATGGAAGGAAGATAGGAAATCTGCAATGTAGAGATGAGGAGGAAGTGCATTCCAGGAAGATGACCGTCTGTGCAAATGTCTGGAGGTGGGCAGTGACATGTTGAGTTCAGGGAGCCATTAGTAGTTCAGTGTGGCTGGAATGTAGAGTTTCTGAAATGAAGTAATATAAAAGAAGGATAGAAAGATAGCTTGAAGACATTGTGGAGGGTCTTTAAACAGGCTAAGGAGTTTGTATTTTTATGCTATAGGCAATAGGGTGGCAGTGGAGATTCGTGTTTTTATTGTTTTTGTTCTTTAATCAGGGTTGTAACGTGGTTAGAACTGTGTCTTAAATAGATTTTGTTGGCAGTGGTATGCAGGCTGGTTTGGAGACAGGAGAGGCTAGAGGCAGGAAAAATCAATTAAGAGACTATTGCATAGTCCAGGGGGTGGTAGAAGTATGAACGAAGAGGATGTGCCTTGACTCAGCTTTTTGTGATTCAAGACTTAAAATGTGACTTGATATTCAATGAAAAGCCTAAAAAGTAAGTTGACTTAAGTTTTTACAAATTTTACGCTTATCACATTTTTTTTATTCCATAACTGTTAGAGAAGGCTTCTAAAGAGACACATTTGCTGGACAGTGGTAATTTTAGAACGTTGTAACAAGTTTTGTTCTGAAGATCTTGTTATTCTTGAGTTGGGCAAGATTTAGAGTTCTTGACTTTCAGTTGTCTCTACTACTAAAGCAGCAAAAGCGCTGTTTAAATTCTCTACCTTTACTATACTAGAAGGCAAGACACCAGCTTTCCCTGATGTGACATGACATTGGGGTACCTTCAGAGATTTCTATGGGAAGCTTCAAGGGATGACAGGTTGTGGGACTGACTTCAAATATAATGTGAGAATAGGTCAGGAATTCTTTACGTATTATCAGAATCTTCCTACAGCCTCCTCTTCTAAATCAAGTTCAGTGAGACAATGGATTTGGAGTTAGAGATTCAAATACCAGCTCTGTCTATTTAGTAGCTATGGGACCTTGGACAAGTTTCCTGACAGGACCTCAGTTTCTCAATCTGTAAAATGAGATTAGACTAAGCTTACTTCCAACTTTAAACTTATGATCCTATGACTGATTATATTACCCAAGTCTTCGCTCATCACTAGGAAACCTCTACAGTGATAATGACTTGGAGGTACAGCGAACATGGTTATAATGGCTTGTAGTGTACCTCTTTCTTATCCCATAGTCAATCTACTGGACAATTATTGCCTTCTGGGACGGTCTGTGTTACAAATGAAAACATTTTTAAAGAGCTAGTGTTGTATAGTGAAAAAAATGTTGATTTTAGAGCCGGAAGAACTAGACTCTCATCCTGGGCTTTTAATTTCTGATCCTCAATTTCCTTATCTGTAAAATAGGAATAATACTTATATTAAATTTTAAAGTTCTAACAGAAATGTGAATTGTTTTTAAGGTACCAAAAGTTTTATAATAATATGATTAATGTAATTCAAATATTTATTGAGCATCTACATACAATTGAATGGCACTATACGAAGCCCCAGCAATTATTGTACCTGGATTGAAATGTGTGTATCATCACCAGGAAGGAAAATTTTTTCCCCTTTTTTCTTCCATTCCAGGTATGGTATTGGATAGGCTGAAACTTCACATCTAAAAATGATGTCGTTTCCCATAAAGTTTTCAGTATTTTGAGGTGCCAAAGAAATAACAGGAGCTAGAGGAAAAAAAAATTAAAGATAGAAACCTGCCAAAATTTTCACTGGCATCTAAAAAACATTTTGAAAGTTTTTCCTATGTGACAGTACATTTGGCAAAGAGTATAATTTACAATAAAATTGTAATACTTTAAAATAAAAATTGGTAAACATTGAAATTTTTTCAAGATACATAATAAATTAATCTTCACCTATATGCTCTACGAATATGCAAGTGTGGAATTTAAGTAATATAAGGTTTTATTCCTAAAATGGAAGGAAACTTCAGTGTAAATACTTGCTCAAAGGGGAATAACATTTGTTTCTTTGTGTTTTATTTAGTATTGTAAAGGACTTTGTAAAATATTCTAAGAACTTTGGTGAAAACAAAAGTTATAAATTATAATGTAGTAATAATAACAATACTTTATATTTGCATAGCACTTTAAGGCAAAAAAAAATCCATTTGCATTATCTGTTTGAACCCCATAATTTTGGATTGGGGCCTAGATAGGGCAAATATATTTGCCATTTTTCAGATGAGGAAACTGAAGTTAAACGATTTGCTGAAAGTCATAAGTGGTAGGGACAGAATTTGAATCCTGCCATATAACAGGTCAGAGGAGAGCAAAATGAAGAAAAGAAAATAATTTTAAGGCTTTATAAGGATGGGGTGACTAAGTTTACTTAACTCATCTCCACTTAAAGTTAGTGATAAGATGTCCAACTGATCAATCTCCTAGGCCTTAGACCAAGTATGGGAAAGTCTTTTGAACAGTAGTGATGAAAGAGTTGTGTTCCAATAAGCTGAGGAAGTTTATCTCCTCTCTCCCACAAGTTCCTCTACAAATCAGCAAACTAGTTACAACCACGTTGGAGTGAATGTGGTATTCTAGCTGAACCCCTAGAGAAAGAAGCTCCTACTAGGGAAGGAAAGGCCTTAGCTTAGGCCTTGTCAGATCTTTGTCCCAACCCCACCCCCTGACCAGGACTTTGGGACATTCTGAGATTCTGGAAGATTCTGGACTTCCCATTTTCCCATCAGTGTCCTAGAAATAGCCCTGGGTCAACTGACATCACTATCTGCACTGCAAGCCAAAGACAGATGGACCAAGATTTGCCACACTTAAGATTAGCTTCTTGAGCATCTTACAAAGGGCAGGATTTAGGTGCCATGAGTTACCCCTTTGTTACAAGTATTCAAGTATTTGCTACAATTATACGAGAGGGTGCCCAGCCTCTCCTGGATTCTCTATGTACTTGTGGGAAATTGTGTCACAGAACTGGGGGGAGGTTGGCACCCACTGTTTACCATCTTAATAAATACCCCTTTCTAAAAGCTGTGTAGGGTTGGCTAACTAAATCACTTCTCGATTTGGTTCTTCGTCTTGAGTATAAGTCCACGAGCTGGACCACAGCTGATGACATTAAAAGAATAACTTCTCAGGGGGAACCCATAGAACTCTGAAGAGAGGATATAGCCAGGCTCTAAGAACCTGTCAATGGGAGTGAGGTCACACAAGGACCTCTGAAAGCATACATGGTCTATGGCTAGGATAAGTGCCATTTATGTCAGACTGTGATAAAAAGCAAAAGCTGGTCTTCTAGACCAGTAGTTTCAAAACTTCTTTGATCATACAACATTTAAGCAAACAAACTTTTGATGCTTCCCTAATATATGTATATTTACTTATTAATAAATTATATGACATGATCTTTGATACTCTTAATATGTAGAGATATATGACACACACAACAAAGACAATTTTTAAAAAATGTAATGAAGAAATAACATTTTGCTTAATGATAGAAAAATTTTTTTTTGGTCTCATTAAATGAGACCACTATGATTATGTTTCATGTTTTTTAATATCTTGATTTAACACTTTGTGACTTAGTGATTTAAGGATCTGATTTTAAGTTGTTTATTTTGATATTTGGTTTTAATGGTGACCATACCTAAAAAAGATACCTCACAAAGATATGTAGTTCTAAATGGAAGAAATGCATCTTTCGTTAATCCTTGATACTCATTTTCCAATCCCATCCATTAGGTATAAAATTTTATTTTTTATTTTTTAAATTTGGCATCTGGTAACTTTGAAGAGAGCAGTTTCAATTTAGGAAACTGCAAGGATACTAATGCTTTTGAGAGAAACAGGCAAGTTGGGTAGAATGTTATATTTTGGAAGAAAGTTAACACAAAGAGATCTGCAATGTTAACTCATGTATGTCCTTTCCATCTTGTGCAGCTCACTCAATCCCACTGAAAACAATAGGGTGAGGAAAGATTTTTACCAGCAACTGCCAGGGTGGTAATGCAGTCTGCCTTTGGGGCTGTCACCTAACACAGAAGGTGAGAGGTTTCAAGCTTGTGCAGCTACAGTGAGCCAGCTGTGCAAGGTAGAGTTGATGACCAGCTCATTTTCTATGTCCTAGAGCCATCCCTAATTTGGCCCAGCTGAAAGTAATTTCCAATTTCTCAATTTTTTTTTTTGTAGAACTGATCTATCCTTTCCCTATATCACATTTGACCTTGTGTTATGTTTATTTGAGAATAGATTGGGTTTCCCCTCTGCCACACACACCTATGTTCCTCCCACACTTAAGAGTGTAAACTCTATGGGCTGGGACGCATCGAGATTTTCATCTTTGCATTTCCACTAGCTTACACATGCTAAAATTCTTGATAAATATTTGTTGAATTTAAATACTAGAATGAAAGAAGACAAAGAGCAGGTTTATAGATTAAAGTGATATGAGAGATGGAAGAGCTAACAATTATGCTTCAAGAAGGGAATTTCAAAATTCAGGACATTGGAAGTGAGACTGTTTCAGGTGACAGTAAGATACAAGAAACAATCACCCCTATAAGTGGCTGAGGTAGAATAGGGATGGAGAATATGGGAGCTGAGCAGAAGGATAAACTAATGATGATGGGAGGCTTATCAACATGAATTTTAAAAGCCTCACGGCTGATGGTTGGGTGGCAAGGAAGGACTGTAAGCCAGGTATTGACAATGTTTCACAGAGTAGGTATTTAATAAATTGTTATTGTATAACTGAATCATTGTAACTAATGGCTGTTAAATACTAACAGTGGTCTGCTCTTGATAAGATTTTACATTCTGAAGCTGCAGTTTTCCAATGCTAAGTGTTTTTCATTAGTGCTTATCTCAGGCAATCTTAAGGGCCCATCAGTCAATTTAGCATTAAAGTAATCTTTCTTTTATCTGTAAGAAGACAGAAATGCCAATGCCAAAGAATACCAAATAAAAACTCAGATATCACATAAATTCCTTTTTCAAGAGAAGAAAAATATGAAGTACATTATATTGCCCTTGAAAGTACCAAGTTTTTTTACATCTAATCAAAAATAAAGGAGATAAGACATAAAGCAACAGAATGGACTGTTGTTAAATGTATGTTTCTTCACATTAGGGGGCACATTTTATGCCAGGAAACTCATAAAGAGCAGATGATTTAACTCATTTCAAGGATTGCCACAGACCAATGTACAACCAGTATTCTTATTCTCCCATTGGTGCTATATGATATGAATCATGGACTATCACAATCTCTGAAGCTTCAGAATTACAGATGACCCAAAAGAGCAATGGAAAGATGCATGGAGTGTTTAAGTAGGCAGCAACATATTACTAAAGAGACTTTATGTAAGAAATACCACAAAAGATATAATGAAGGACATACATGACCAGAAAATGTGGCAGGCCATATAAAGAGAGGAAGGAAGAATAGCTAGTCCTGACTGATTCTCTGTCTCATTCCCCTCGGCCTACAAACTAGGGGTCATCCTTTAGTCCTCCCTCACTCATTCAATATGTTTAATGTTCCTAAATCTTGCCTTTTCTTCCTAAACATCTCTTTAACATATTACCTCATCTCCACTTACATAACCACCACCCTAATGACAAGGCATGAACCACCTCTTGCCTAAAGTATTGTGATAGACTTTTAATTGTTCTCCCTGCTCCACCCAATTGCTACCAACATAATTTTCCTAAAGTATACCATATCTTTCTTCTTTCCAACTCAGTGAGCTCCAATGGCTTCTCATTAACTGTAGGATCAAATATAAAATCCTGTTTGGCATTTTAAAGCCCTTCACAATGCGGAGCCTTTCATAACTTTCCAATTTATTTTGTACCTCTCCTCGCTCTCTGATCCAGCTTCACTGGCTTTCTTGCTATGGCTACGTGAAACCCCATTTGCCGTCTCTGTAACTTTTTACTAGCTGTTCTCCTTGCTTGAAAAACTCTCCCTCTTCACCTCTAGCTGATGCCTTTCAAACTCCACCTTCTGCAGGAGACCTTTCCCAATCTCTTCAGCCTTCTTCTCTGAAATTACCTTTCAACTACTTTGTATGAACCTACGTTCCTCCCTTAGAATATGAACTCCTTGAAAGGGAGAGGTAGAATGGGGGCAAATTATCTCACGTAGAAGAGGCAAAAAGCTTTTTCAGTAGAGGGGAGTAGAGGGAGGAGGTGAGAGGGAATGAGCAAATCTTTCATCAGATTTGGCTTAAGAAAGGAATAACACACACTCAATTGGAATATTTTGGAAATCAATATGGAAAAATATCTTACCCTACAGGAAAATAGGGGGAAAGGGGATAAGGGTGGGGGATGGCAGAAGGGAGGGGATAATCAGAAGCAAATATTTTTTGTGTGTGTAAGAGGCAATTGGGGGTTAAATAACAGCTAGTGAGTGTTATGTGTCTCGGGCCAGATTTGAACTCAAGTCCTGCTTCCAGGGCCAGTGCTCTATCCACTGCTCTACCTAGCTGCCCCTGAAGCAAATACTTTTGAGGAGTGACAGGGTCAAAGGAGAGAATAAAAATAAATGGGGGATGGGATAGAATGGAGAGAAATATAGTTAGTCTATCACAACATGACTATTATGGAAGTGTTTTGTATGACTACACATGTATAACCTATATCTAATTGCTTGCTTTCTCAATGAGAGTGGGTGGGAAGGGAGAGAATTTAGAATTCAGAGTTTTAGAAACAAGTATTAAAAATTATTTTTACATACAACTGAGAAGTAAGATAAATCGGCAATGGGGTACAGAAATCTTTCCTGCCTTACAGGAAAATAGAAGGGGAAGAGGATAAGAGAAGGGGGGGTTGATAGAAGGGAGGGCAGACTAGGGGAAGGAGTATTCAGAATACACACCATCTTGGGGTGGGAGCAGGGAGAAATGGAGAGAAAATTTGGAACTCAAAATCTTGTGGAAGTGAATGTTGAAAACTAAAAACAAATTAATTAAACTTTTAAAAATAAAAAAGAATATGAACTCCTTGAATGTAGTTTTACCTTCTTTTGTTTTTCTAGCATTTATCCCAATGTCTATCACATGGTAAGTGCTTAATAAATGCTTGTGGACTGAGAAACTAGCTCAAGTGTTGCAGCAGTATTTATGAAGCAGTAAAAGACACAAAGAAAATTATCCAAGAACATTGCATAGATCCTTTGTGAAAGATTCATGGCGGGACATGGATGTGAACCAATAGGCTGAAAAGGTCTGGAGGGATTATGGTTATCATTGGTGGAGAAAGTACTCAACATGCTAAGATCATATATGTTCCTAGTGACAACTGAATGTTTTTTATTAGACTTCATCTTTCAGCTTAAGAAAGATGGTATTTATTATGGCTTACAATACCTGCTCTTTGGAATTTCCCAATACCAAATTTAAACTTAGAAAAATTATGCCATTTTGACCTATTTTTCTCAATCCTCCATCAATCCTTTGCTTAGCTATGAAAAACTCTGATAATAGCTTTACTGTTCAGACTAATATCACATATTAATCAGAGAAGTTAGTCCTTTAACTGTCTTGGGTATTTCAAGAATGCAGTTTGATGGTTAGAGACTATGGCAAAGCTGCTCAGTGGCAGACCTTGAGTGATCATGATAATGGCTGACATTTATATAGCACTTTAAGGTTTACAAAGTAACTTGCATGCAATATCCCATGTGGTCTTCACAAAAATCTCATGAGATAGATGGTTGTTATTTTTATCTCCATCTTACAGATAAGGAAACCAAAATTCAGAGATCAAGTGACTTGTCTATGATCACAGAACTTGTGTCAGAGGGAAGGAAGAATCATCCCAAGTCTCTCCTGACTCCATGTCCTGTAATTGTTCTACTATATACCATACTGTTTTTTACATGGAGCATTACTAGGACCTTGCTGGGCCAAACTGAAAACCTAGAATTGGGTTACTTACTGCCATAACAGTGGATAAGCCGATATAATTGCTAAACTAAGCGTTATGGACAAAATTTACACTGCCTATCCTAGCTTAAGATAATTGAATTAGATTCTCTCAGTTCAATTCAAATTCAAATAAAATAAAATAAAACTTCAGGCTCTTTATGTTAGCTATTGCATCTGATAAATACATGCATGTATGTTAACATAAATGCAGCTAATTTTCTGTTAATGTACAAAATTATCATTGTGTCAGAAAATTAGGCACTTTGTTAAGTATATTACACAAAATATAATCAAATGTAGTGCTGTGTTGCCCTGGCTTTGTAATTCTAGCATTTATTTCAAGAATTATCATAATACTTCTCAAAAGTCCTCATGACAAAATTAATTCAACAACTTTAAAAATAGATTACTACATGTACTCATAATGGAGCTCACAGTGGAATACAGTCTGAGAAAGCTTTTCATTTTGATATTTGAAGTGACCTTAGACATTGATTTGTATAGCATTAAAACTGCAAATTAACTTTGGTAGTATTATATTGGCATGGCCCAGCCGTGATCACTGACTATTCCTATGTCGTTAGAGTTGTTCTTTATTATTTTATGCTTTGTGTGGTAGATCATTTCCCACATGTTTTGTGCATTTTACAGTTATTTGGAATAGAGTTTCTCTTTCTATTATTGTTTCTGAGTTTGTTATTATTTTATAGAAATGCAGTTGATATTTGAGGCTTAATTTTTGTAGCCTGAAAGTTTGCTAAAACTACTAATTATATTGATTAGTAATCTTCTTTGCTGATTCTCTAGAATTTTCCAAGTATATCATCGTCTTATAAGCAAGTAGGGGTAGTTTTATCTCCTCTTTACTTTTTTTATGTCTTTATTTTCTTTCTTCTGTTTTATTGCTGTTGCTAGCATTTCCAAAACTATATCAAATAACAGTGGGGAGAGTAGCCATCTTTGTTTTATTTCCATATTTATTAGAAAAGATTCTAGTGTATCCTTATTACATATGATGCTTGCTCTTGCTTTTAGATAGGTGCTTTTTGTGATATTAATAAAAAGGCCCCTCTATGCCTATACTTTGTAGGATTGGGTTGTTTTTAAAGCATAAGTGAGTTTTGTACTTTGTCAAAAGCTTTTTCTGCATCTGTTGATATAACATACAACTTATTTTTAATTAAATGTGAAAAACTTGGTATTTTTCAAGGGCAAGATATCTTCCTTCACTTCTTTCACAGAAGAGATGGCCTTTGTCCTTGCCAAGATCAACCTCTCTACATGTATTTTATTGCTATAGTGAAGGCCCAATTGAAATTGGATAACATAAATTTATTCCTTTTTCCATTCTTAAAATTCTGAATTTAATAAACACCAAAAGAAAAAGAAAAATAATATTTTAATACATAATGGAATAGAAAAAGAGGATTTTATGTGAAACCATAAATCTCTATTATATATAGCTTGCTTTTAAATAAATATATATGTGTATATGTATGTATGTGTATGTATGTATACATGTTTTTTTCAACAGTTTCCTTTTTTGGGGGAGGTACAAAGAGGTCATTTATCTATTATCTTGTTAAATTTAATATGCATTTGAAAAATTGTTGGTAACAAAATTAATTAAAATTAAAAATTTAAATTCATATACTATCCTCTTTTTTTATTCTTTGCATCTGGTTGTGTTTGTTGATTGTTAAATTCATAACAAAAATGAAAAGCAAATTAGGAGCATTGGATTTGAAGGTTACCTGAGTCCAAATTCCAGCTCTGCTATTTGATTGCTTTTTTTTTAATTTTAATTTTTTGGATTTGAATAATTTCCCCCCCAATTACATGTA